>NC_090272.1:82461298-83149298 GCF_040414725.1 Anabrus simplex | reverse complement strand
CTCAGTCTGGTGGTATTTGAAGGTGCTCAAATACGTCAGCTTTGTGTCGATGGATTTACTGGCACGTTAAATAAGTCCTGTGGGACTAAACTCCGGCACCTCGGCGTCTCCTTAAACCATAAAAGTAGTTACTGGGACGTAAAGCCAGCAACATTATTATATTTTTCTTTCGACCAACGGCACTCGAACCTGCTAACAACGGTGTCAGACCTTTATTTTAGAAAAGACCAAGTTAGCTACTGATAAACAATCTACCACTTGGTGACAGCCCTTAATGCAGATAAGTTGTAAGTGACTGATGGGTCGCATGCGGCACGATGCATATCCGCTCGGTCGCTATTGGCACGATAATGGCCGGGTCGCATCCGGCACGGTCGCATCTGGCACGTAACCATCTGTACACTGTTGGCTCTCAATTATTGTATTAAATCAGAAGCAAACATTGTGTGAGTTGTTAGTGAAGTTGAACCGTATGATTCATAATGTTACGTGGCCCGCCTGTTCAGCTGGACTCCGCGGTCAGCAAACACGGGAAAGTCAGCGGGCATCACGATTATATCATCTTCGACCTAATGTACTAATAAAGTATAGTGAAAGTGAATTCAGAGACAGATTCAGGCTAAACAAATATACTGTCATTCGTTTGGCTGAGTTTCAATTTGCGCCCTGTGACAAATACTTCTCCATTGTCCCCTGTTTAAATGTGAAATGTCGTATGCCGGGATATCCCAGGACGGGTTCGGCTCGCCAGGTGCAGGTCTTTCTATTTGACTCCTGTAGGCGACCTGCGCGTCGTGATGAGGATGAAATGATGATGAAGACAACACATACAGCCAGCCCCCGGGCCTTTAGAATTAACCAATTTAGGTTAAAATCCCCGACCCGGCCGGGAATCGAACCCGGGACCCTCTGAACCGAAGGCCAGTAAGCTGACCGTTCAGCCACCGAGTCGGACATTGTCCCCTGTTGATCAAATATTACGATAACCTTCGATACTACTCTTATCGTATTTGTATCTGCGACTGCATTCGTGTCCATAAAAGCACTGGTACCAGTAAATGAGTATAGCAAATAATTACACATTTCTCTTACGATATTACATTACACGGAGCTAACAGCTTATGCATGTTAATTACCTGATATTTATCCTTATACTGTGGCCAAACAATGTTCATATTTTGGAATAACAGGGAACAGACACGGTATACTTATTGTAAGACTCAGTGCAAACTGGATGAAGCGTAACATCAATCAATCACTACTGATCTGCATTTAGGGCGGTCGCCGAGGTGGCAGATACCCTATCTGTTGTTTTCCTAGCCTTTTCTTAAATAATGACAAAGAAATTGGAAATTTATTGAACATCTCCCTTGGCAAGTTATTCCAGTCCCTAACTCCCCTTCCTATAAACGAATATTTGCCCCAATTTGTCCTCTTGAATTCCAATGTTATCTTCATATTGTGATCTTTCCGACTTTTAAATACACCACCCAAACTTATTCGTCTACTGATCTCCTCCCATGCCATCTCTCCACTGACAGCTCGGACCATACCACTTAGTCGAGAAGCTCGTCTCCTTTCTCCCAAGTCTTCCCAGTCCAAACTTTGCAAAATTTTTGTAACGCTACTCGTTTGTCGGAAATCATCCAGAACAAATCGAGCTGCTTTTTTTTTTCAGTTCCTGAATCAAATAATCCTGGAGAGGGTCCATACACTGGATCCATACTCTAGTTGGGGTCTCACCAGAGACAAATATGCTCTCTCCTTTACATCCTTACTACAACCCCTAAATACCCTCATAACCATGTGCAGAGATCTGTACCCTTTATTTACAATCCCATGTATGTGATTACCCCAATGAAGATCTTTCCTTATATTACTACCTAGGTATTTACAATGATCCCCAAAGGGAACTTTCACCCCATCAACGCAGTAATTAAAACTAAGAGGACTTTTCCTATTTGTGAAACTCACAACCTGACTTTTATCCCCGTGTATCATCCTACCATTGCCTACTGTCCATCTTACAACATTATCGAGGTCATTTTGCAGTTGCTCACAATCTTGTAACTTATTTATTACTCTGTACAGAATAACACCATCTGAAAAAAGCCTTATCTCTGATTCCACTTCTTTACACATATCATTGATGTATCTAAGAAAACATAAGGTCCAATAATACTGCCTTGAGGAATTCCCCTCTTAATTATTACAGGGACAGATAAAGCTTCACCTAGTCTAATTCTCTGAGTTCTATTTTCTAGAAACAGAACCATCCATTCAGTCACTCTTTTGTCAAGTCCAATTGCACTCATTTTTGCCAGTAGTCTCCCATGATCTACCCTATCAAATGCCTTAGGCAGGTCAATCTCGATATAATCCAATTGACCTCCTGAATCCAGGATATCTGCTATATCTTGCTGGAATACTGCAAGTTGGGCTTCGGTGGAATAACCTTTCCTAAACCCAAACTGCCTTCTATCAAACCAGCTATTAATTTCGCAAATATGTCTTATATAATCAGAAAGAATGCTTTCCCAAAGCTTACATACAATGCATGTCAAACTGACTGGCCTGTAATTTTCAGCTTTATGTCTATCAGCCTTTCCTTTATATACAGGGGCTACTATAGCAACTCTCCATTCATTTGGTAAAGTTCCTTCATGCAAACAATAATCAAACAACCCATTGTCTTTAGTATATCCCCCGAAACCTTATCAATTCCAGCTGCTTTTCTAATTTTCAACTTTTGTATCTTACTGTAAATGTCATTGCTGCCATAGGTAAATTTTAATACTTCTTTAGTATCAATCACCTCCTCTATTTGGACATTATCCTTGTAACCAACAATCTTTACATACTGCTGAATGAATACTTCTGGCTTTTTAAGATCCTCGCATACACACTCCCCTTGTTCATTAATGGTTCCTGGAATGTCCTTCTTGGAACCTGTTTCTGCCTTAAAGTACCTATACATACTCTTCCATTTTTCACTGAAATTTGTATGACCACCAATTATGCTTGCCATCATGTTATCCTTAGCTGACTTCTTTGCTAGATTCAATTTTCTAGGAAGTTCCTTCAATTTCTCCTTACTTCCACAGCCATTTCTAACTCTATTTCTTTCCAACCTGCACCTCCTTCTAAGTCTCTTTATTTCCCTGTTATAATATAGTGGATCTTTACCATTCCTTACCACCTTTAAAGGTACAAACCTATTTTCACATTCATCAACAATTGCTTTAACCTGAACAACTAGTCGCCGGCCGTCATCGGAGCCGGCAACTGCTCTGGCGACTTTTAGTTGCTCAAATGCGTGACGGGGCATTGCAGTAAATGTAGCCTATTAGCCGTGGGCGACTAGTGGCGCAACTAGTCGCCGGATGTATCTCCCCGCGCATACGGAAACGTCACTCAAGTTCGTGTTCTCACACCAGCTTGACGTAATGCGGAAGATGGAACGCAATTGAATCAGCGATCCACCTAACCATTATCTTTCTTCATTACCTTGGTTGGTCTCGTGCTGTAGTGGAGTGAATATTTTACTTAAGCCGCTATTAGCCGTGGGCCAGTGGATTTAAGTACCGGGCAATCAGTGGCGCAACTTGTGAATACTTGCTCGGTTCATACCGGGGAATAGTCAGTTGAGAGAATGGCGTCCTACGAAGAACTTCTTCTTCTTGCTCTTCTAACCGAAAGTTAGGAAAGTGCGGAAACATCCTATAAGTTATTTGTTTTTCGGCTGACTAGAAGATTATATTATACATTGTTTGACGATCTAAATGAGGATGATAGTAAATTTTTCAATTACCTGCGCATGTCAAAGTCGTCATTTTGCGATCTGCTTGGCCACATGAAAGAAGAAATAACGGGAAACGACATAGGACTAAACAAATGTTTCCCAGTTGAGCTGTAATTCATTATAGAGCCGTATAATGGATCAATGGTACTTGTAAATGTAAACGATTATAGCATTTATATGGGCATTGCATACTGTATTTCCATATAAGAGTAGTAAACGTTTTATAATAGGCCTACTCACGCACCTGGCGAGTTGGCTGTGCGGTTAGGTGCGCGAAGCTGTGAGCTTGCATCCGGGAGATAGTGGGTTCGAATCCAACTGTAGGCAGCCCTGAAGATGGTTTTCCGTGGTTTCCCATTTTCACACCAGGCAAATTCTGGGGCTGTACAATACAATACAATCAATACTGATCTGCATTTAGGGCAGTCGCCCAGGTGGCAGATTCCCTATCTGTTGCTTTCCCAGCCTTTTCCTAAATGATTTCAAAGAAATTGGGAAATTATTGAACATCTCCCTTGGTAAGTTATTCCAGTCCCTAACTCCCCTTCCTATAAATGAATATTTGCCCCAGTTTGTCCTCTTGAATTCCAACTTTATCTTCATATTGTGATCTTTCCTACTTTTATAAACGCCATTCAAACTTATTCGTCTACTAATGTCATTCCATGCCAACTCTCCGCTGACAGCTCGGGACATACCACTGAGTCGAGCAGCTCTTCTTCTTTCTCTCAATTCTTCCCAACCCAAACTTTGCAACATTTTTGTAACGCTACTCTTTTGTCGGAAATCACCCAGAACAAATCGAGCTGCTTTTCTTTGGATTTTTTCCAGTTCTTGAATCAGGTAATCCTGGTGAGGGTCCCATACACTGGAACCATACTCTAGTTGGGGTCTTACCAGAGACTTATATGCCCTCTCCTTTACATCCTTACTACAACCCCTGAACACCCTCATAACCATGTGCAGAGATCTGTACCCTTTATTTACAATCCCATTTATGTGATTACCCCAATGAAGATCTTTCCTTATATTAACACCTAGATACTTACAATGATCCCCAAAAGGAACTTTCACCCCATCAATGCAGTAATTAAAACTGAGAGGACTTTCCCTATTTGTGAAACTCACAACCTGACTTTTAACCCCGTTTATCAACATAATAAAGGCCACGGCCGCTTCCTTCCAACTCTTGACCCTTTCCTATCCCCTCGTCCCCATAAGACCTATCTGTGCCGGTGCGACGTAAAGCCACTAGCAAAAAAAAAAAAAAGGAAAATTATAATACTCACCTAAAGTTCTTTAAAATGCTGTTCCAAATTTCAGTGTTTTTATTTTGTCAGTGTAGGTCTAAGCTTCAGTTCTGGCATTCCAAGTGACCGGTTTTCATTCTAAGTCAAAAATGGTCTTCATTATTTGTTTGACTTTCAGATTATTTTGCCATCTCCTTCATTTGCTGTTGTAGTTTATTTGATGTCTCCATGTTCAATAAATAAACTATCACAATAAGTAAAATATTCACTCTGCCACAGCACGAGACCAAACAAGGTAATGAAGAAAGATAATGGTTAGGTGGATCGCTGATTCAATTGCGTTCCATCGTCCGCATTACGTCAAGCTGGTATGAGAACACGAACTTGAGTGACGTTTCCGTGTGCGCGGGGAGGTACATTCGGCGACTAGTTGCGCCACTAGTCGCCCACGGCTAATAGGCTACATTTACTGCAATGCCCCGTCACGAAGTTGAGCAACTAAAAGTCGCCAGAGCAGTTGCCGGCTCAGATGACGGCCGGCAACTAGTCGCCCGCGGCTAATAGCGGCCTTACTGTGATAGTTTATTTATTGAACACGGAGACATTTACAACAGCAAAGGAAGGACATGGCAAAATTATTTGAAATTCAAATAAATAGAAACACTGAATTCTTGGAACAGCATTTTAAAGAACGTAATTCCAGAATTCGAAGAAAAATCAGTAGGCGAGAAGAATATTATAGCTGACTATTTTACATATTTTTTTGCTAGTGGCTTTACGTCGCACCGACACTGATAGGTCTTATGGCGACGATGGGAGAGGAAAGGGCTAGGAGTTGGAAGGAAGCGGCCGTGGCCTTAATTAAGGTACAGCCCCAGCATTTGCCTGGTGTGAAAATGGGAAACCACGGAAAACCATCTTCAAAGCTGCCGAAAGTGGGATTCGAACCCACTATCTCCCGGATGCAACCTCACAGATGCGCGCTCCTAACCGCACGGCCAACTCGCCCGGTATGTGAGTATTACAAAACGTTTACTACTCCCGCTTATATGGAAATATATTACCCATAAAAATTCTATAATCGTTTACATTTACGAGTATCATTGATTCATTATATGGCTATATTAGTGAATTACAGCTCAGCTGCGAAACACTTGTTTAGTCCTATGTCGTTTCCAATTATTTCTTCTTTTATGAAGCCGAGCAGTTCGTAAAATGACGACTTTGACATGCACAGGTAATTGAAAAATTTACTGTCATCCTCATTTAGATCGTCAAACAATGTATAATATAATCCTCTAGTCAGTCGAGAAACAACATTTTCCTAACACTTCGGTGTTTCCTTTTTAATAGAATAGCAAGAAGAAGTTATTCGTAGGACGCCATTCTCTCAACTGACTATTCCCCGGTATGATGTATGTTGGGTATTCAGCCTGAAGGCTGGTTTGATCCTCTGCAGCTCCGCCAACAGCTGTCATAAATAGCCTAGGCGTCACTGAAGAGGCGTACTAGGGAAATGAGGAGTGAGGTAGTTTCCCGTTGCTTTTCTCACTGAGACAGCCGTTGCTATTACATATCAGTCTGCCAAGCCCACTGAAATGCATGCACCAACCAACCCTATGAGCGATATTTTCACACCATTCATAACAGGGACTGGCTGCATAAGGAATGGTATTACTAGCATCACTCATACCTCAGTCACTTTCACATTGTCAAAGCCAAAGATGAGACTGAGACAGGTCAATGAAAGTAACAAATTTTGATATAGCCCATACCAGAAGACATAGTGCACTATAAACACTACATCTCGCCAGCAAACAACTATTCACAAGTTGCGCCACTGATCGCCCGGTACTTAAATCCTCTGGCAACTAGTTGCGTCACTAGTCGTCTGCGGCTAATAGCGGCCTTAAGTTATGTGTGTAAGGGACCTTGCTGTGGCCTAGAGCAAACGCCAGTCAAAGGGGGTGGAATTAGCGTCATCAATTTAGCGTGGACAGAAAACCGATACCGTGGTAACCAGGCAACCAATGTTCGTCATCTGTCTATACTTAGTCTTCGTCATCTTCTTCCTCGAGTTATTACCGTGGCCAGAATCCCTGGCGTATGCTGGGTTCAAGACGTGGGCTACCACTAGACTTAGGTTACCCCTTTTTGATGGTTGGTTTAGTAAACCTCAAGCGTTTTGAGCTGCAGCCAATAGCCAACGCAGGAGCCTGCTGTGTTGTCAAGGCTGCTTCACAAGCTACTGCCCTGGTCTCTGCTATTGCCAATGCTCAACCCCTGATCAGTCGAATTGGTAGCCTAAGGTTTAGGAAATTAAAATCTGGCTTTGTGGGTAAATGCCGGCCCCGTGGTGTAGGGGTAGCGTGCCTGCCTCGTACCCGCAGGACGCGGGTTCGATTCCCGGCCAGATCAGGGATTTTTACCTGGACCTGAGGGCTGGTTCGAAGTCCACTCAGCCTATGTGATTAGAATTGAGGAATAACGGCCGAGAGGATTCATCGTGTTGACCACACGATACCTCGTAATCTGCAGGCCTTCGGGATGAGGAGCGGTCACTTGGTAGGCCAAGGTCCTTCAAGGGCTGTAGTGCCATGGGGTTTGTGGGTAAATGAATAGAACGCTTGCCTTTGGTCCGATGGTCCCGGTTCAATTCTCAGAATGAACCCCCTCATACTGTTAATTACTCTGGCTTGGTGACTGGGTGTTTATGGCATCTTCGCCATACATTGTATCCTCATTAGGTCACCACCAAGCCTATACCGATGTCATGCGCCATTATTATTACTATTATTATTATTATTATTATTATTATTATTATTATTATTATTATTATTATTAAATAAACATGTTGAATTTTACAGCGGTCATACCCATCGTTCACTGGTTAATTAGCTTCCTCGGGAGATCAGTGGTGGTGTCCGATCATGGGTTAGATTCCAACCAACAAAAGAGAACAGTAAACCTGAAAGATTGCATTTCATTTTAGTACATCTACCAATAACAAGAAAACTATATTGCTCCTGTAATAGCAGTCCTGCAGTGTCTTCCCACAAGGATGTAGAAGGAAAGGGGAGTGAAATACCGGCACTCTGTTATCTATATAATAGGTTTGTTCCAACAAGAACGGGGACAGTTTGCAAACTGGCAGACGCATGCGCAGTACGGAAAGAGCGTTCCAACAAACTTCAAACTCAAACGCGGACTCGGAGTCGGTTGTTCCAACAGACTATGGACCGTTCATGAACCAGTTTGTGGACTGGCAAAGCAGTTCGTGCTCCAGAGCAAGTACTGTTCGTCAGTGACATGCGCAGTACATCAAAATAAGTGTGAGCTGTGCATTGTGGTCCTAGCTGTCACTTGGTGAAGCGTGAACAGCTGGTCGGTATCTTCTGGCGCGAGCAGAGGACACGTCACACGTAAAATTAAATAGAAGTTCGGCGTTGTTATACAATTATACAGTAAAAGTTAAAAAGTTATACAGTTAAAAAGTCATATTTGACTACACACTAATAGTAAGAGGCACGAGATAAAAACGAGAACGATGCATGACCATTTTGAAGGCGGTTCCTTGAGCCACTAGCTCACTGGGACATTCTATAACCAATAAATAAATTCTGATGATGATCTTATGAACACGGACTCCAGTGAAGATGATCTAGGGATATATTACAATATCCCAAAAGCGAAAAATGAAGATTATTTAGGCAAGTTATTATTATTATTATTATTTTTTACTTGTTTGCAATTATGTTTAAATGATATTTATTTTCACTACATGCACGAGTAACTCATAATTTAGTAACCAAAATTCTCTTTCTCTCTCTCGCTCTCCGCCTATAGAAGAAACAGTACCTCGCTATGACAATGAAACGTTCAAGGAGCGTTTTCGCGTCAGTAGGGAGATAGTCAGAAGTATGAGGTGAGGAAGTATATACGATGAGTAACACATGGTTGACAGCAGTCAGCAGTGGCGATCTGAAGGACCGAAGCCTAGCACTAGCACACCTATCTCCCGGGACCCCGCTCCTAACCGACATAGAGCAGCAAGCCGCGTAGAGTGAGTCGTGGGGAGAGGGACGAGAGTCTGGGCTGCAGTATCAGTCTGCGATGCCTTGCTCTCAGAAATACGTGAGACGTTCTATTTCTCATTTCTTTCAAGTTTTGCTAATGGAACAATGCGTCAGATGCTTACATTATAACGTGCTTTACACTTCCATATTTTAAATGAGGTCTGGGCTTCACTGAGATCCTTGGTAGCTTTCAGTATACGACACTCTCCTGAGCACTGTATATAGGCTACAGTAGGTACAAATGGCGCTGTGTTTTAAACGAGATTCCACTGCCTTCGACTGGCTTTTCCTCTAGGCCTCAGCAAGGCCCCTTACACACGTAACGTCACCGAAGGCAGTAGAATATTTTTCTCATAACGCGCCTGTTCATCCCTACCCCCTTTCTCTTTGGGGTCGGTTATGAAGTGAGATGAGTCTTCGTAGCGAGTTTTTACGACCGGATGCCTTTCACGACGTCAACCTCATCAGACGAGTTACTGAGGTGAAATTAATGATATGATATATGATAGTGGGAAAGGAGAGCGAGAAACCCGGTGCCGGCGTATAGCCTACTTCTGTCGAATAGCACCAAGGGGTCTGGCCAAGGCTTAACGTCTCCATCCGACGGACGAATCTCCATCAATGGCGTAATATGCCCTCACTCTATAAGAGCACTGTGGAGAGGTTTGGAATTTAATCCAGGCTTTTCGCATGCAATCTAGTGATTGCCTCTTCTACCTCTCCTACCCTGCCGGCCAACATTCTGATGGTAACATTTTATTCGACCAACGGTAGTCGAACCGGCTAACTACAGTATCAGACTTGACGCTTTAACGACCATGGCCATATATCATGTGTATGTTGAGTGTTCAGCGCGGAGGATGGTTTGGACCTCAACAGCTCCGCTATCAGCCGTTAGATGTCACTGAAAAGGGGTACTACGGAAATGACGAGTGAAGTAGTTTGTCGTTGCTTTCCTCGCCAAGCCAGAAGTTGCTATTGCATTTCCGTCTGACAAGCCCACTGAAATGCCCGCATCAGCATACCCTATGAGCAACATTTTCACACCATTCATAACAGGGATTTGCTGCATAATGAATGGCATTACTAGCATTGCTCATACCTCGGTCACTTTCATGTTGTCACAGCCAAGGATGAGACTGTGGCAGGTCAATAAACAACATTGCTCTAGTCCATACCAAAAGACATGGTGCACTGAAAACACTAGGTCTTGCCTGCAAAGGCATTCATACAACCTGTGACAATAAAGTTCGGTGAATGAAGTCTGAACGGTCAATCCGGTAACACTGGCGACACACAACGCTGCACCTGCGTCGCAGCAAGTTTTGACCACCTGCTCCCAACGTTGTTCAATTGAGCATCGTGTGTGTGCCGTGTAAGACCTGTTTGACACAGTGCGTGTTTATTGCGTTGGTTCTGAACTGCAAACTGGGACATGAACGACTAAAAGATCAATGTACAGTTTTGTTTTAAGCTTGGCAAGACACCGAAAGAAACGCATGCGATGCTGGTACGTGTTTATGAAGATCAAGTTCTGTCCTTGAAGTGTGTGTACGAGTGGTTCGCCCGTTTTCGAGGAGGCCGGGAAAGTGTTTCTGACAACCCCCATAGCGGAACACCGGCGATCGCCCTCAGTGACGAAAACATTGAGAAGGTGTGGACATCAATCACAAACGATCGGCGATTAACTGTGCCCATGATTGCGGATGAACTGCAGATTAACCGTGAATCCGTGCGACAAATCGTTACCCAGAAGTTAGGGAAGAGGAAAATGTGTGCCACATCACATGACCGACGATCAGAAGCAGGCACGTTTAGAGGCTTCACAGGATTTTGTCGAAACGGCGGATGCGACACCAAATTTCTTGAACTGTATTGCCACTGAGGATGATATCTGGTGTCTCAGGTACGACCCTGAAACGAAACGGCAAAGCATAGAATGGCGTTCTCCGGGAACCCCTCGTCGGAAAAAGGTCAGAGCCGAAAAGTCACGCATCAAACTCGCTTTGAAACGAAAGAGACTTAACGATATTCCTGACATCCAACGAAACGTGACGAGGCTTTTGAACACCAGCCTTTAAGGAAACCTTCTTGCAAAGTTTCCAGGACATATATCGCCGATCTCAGCAGTGCATAATTGTGAAGCTTATTTCCAAAAAGTACCAAATCCAAAAAGTATTATTTTACAGGAGAGAGGAAAAACGCTCAGAGTGTAAAATTTCAACTGAAAATTCATTTGAGCACTTTTATGATGTTCAGATAGAATAAATGCATTGTTATACAAATTATTTCTGTTGAAGCTTTTGCGGTTTAGGGAATATTCAAAGAAAATGATGGATTTGGTACTTTTTGGCACTGAAACTCTAAATATCTTCACTTGAAAGACATAAATTTCACTGCAGTCATCAGAATATTTGATAAAACTGACTGTATTTAGTTATAAAATAGTCAGATTTAAGGTATTTACAATGAAGGCATAGATTATTTAAATATTGTTAAATAAAATTGAACAAAACAATGAAAATAATACAAAGTACCAGTACGGTACTGAAGTAAAGGAATTCTCTTTCTTCTCCTTAGCAGCATTCTCAATTTTCCTGCGACTGACATTCAGGAGGCTTAAAAATGTATCCCTACACACACTGGCAACACCACCATCACTTCTAGCTTTATATTTAATCGTCATTTTCTTCAAAACACACGTACATTATGTCTTTTGATTAGGCCTGTGCCTTTCTGGTAATACAACATCAATATACGAAGCTATATATATATATTAGAAACAGCATCTTTATTCTCTCAGAAGGCACCATGAAACTCTACTATTTCTTGTTCTGTTAAATCACGGGCTCTACAAAACTCACCGACATTGTGGAAACAAGCAATTTTTGGTTTAACACTCGCTTTACTCTCGTATTTTTGCACTTTAGTACGCGTCTTCTTCCATTTATCTCGAGCTGATACCCCCTTCCTTTGCTTTATTTACTTCTTCAGGAGTATCACAGTACTCATCTGAGATATCTGATTCCATACTTTTGAAAAACAAATAGCACACAGTAACAAAACCAACTTCGTAAGAAAACTGTCACTTCATTCATGTAAACATAGCGCGGCCATTTTGCTGCTGTTCACGTGACACAGAAATGGCCTCTCATTGGCTGCATGGATACGGTACGTATTGGCACATTCAAGCCACAGGATTTGGTACTTATTGGCATCAAACGAGATTTTTAATGCCCTGTTTGATATGGATTTAGGTCGTTTTGGCTATTTCTTCTTCTTTCATACGATGGTGCTACCTACCAACGTACGTTTTCATCATAATCTCAATTTTGATTTTTTTGGAGTTGGTACCTTTTGGAAATAAGCTTCACAATTATGGGAGGGGACTATTTCGAAGGACATTAAGGTCACTGTCGTGCATTGTTCATCTATGTTGATAGTACAGGACTATTCACCGAACTTTATTGTTACAGGTTGTACATCATAAAAGGTAGGAGGGCCAAATTTCGTCCCCGCACAGTTTGCACGGTTGGCATCTAATAATGTTTAGCTCCGCGCACACGTGTAGCCTCACCCCGTTGTCTTGTGGTGAGAGTTGGGGGTGTGTACCATATTTAGTTTCCGTGTACAAGGCGGATTCAGTTTTCATGCTGAGCTGTTATTCTTAGAGTGAGCATTGATATGTGTATGACATACTAGACTGCATACCAGTCGTGTGGTGTAGTTCCTGGCGTGTAATAGCTACAGTGAGGGTGGTTGGCGTGAGTTACTGTAGTGGCCATTGTATTCAATCAGGGAATGTTCGTAATTTCGCCCCCATCATTTTTTTGTTATTCCTGAAATGTATTATTATTTTCGGATAGGAACAGGCAAGCAGTGGGATAAGGAGGCTATGAAATAGGCTATTACGGCAGTGAGAGGCAAGATAATGGGTTAAACACGTGCAAGTAAAGCGTTTAACATCTCATGAGCAACGCTGAAAGACTGTGTTAAAAAGAACACCGAAAACGTTTCTCATATATGGTCTTTAAATAAGTCTCGTTTCCATAGAGCATCGACGGACTGTCCGGGAATCATCCGTAGAGGTTGGTCTCAGTCATCAAACGGTGTGGTACATACTGACGAAATGTCTTAACATGAGGAAAATTGCTTCCCGTTGGGTTCCACGTCAACTCACCGACGTACAGAAAGATGTCACCGGTATGTACTGTAGTGGCTGGCATCCACCTGGACAGATCCCGCAACGAAGGAGACGCATTTCTGCAGCGTATTGTCGCCATTGATGAGACGTGGGCACAAGCCTACGAGTAATTAAAGCGTCAATCGAATTGATGGCATCATCCAGGGGCCTTTTCATGAACGAACTTTGCAAATTTTCACTTTGCACTTCGCACTTTGTTCCACCATCACTTTTCAGATTTAGCTTGCAAAGTGAAGAGTGAAAAGTTACGTTCCTCCATTGGTACAGAAATGCAAAGTGCAAAGGAATGAAGTGAAAAGTTTTCATACATCTTGCAAAGAGATGATTCCCTTTTCATCTGTTAATTAACAAGTATATACACTAGTTTCTCGGCGTAGAATTTGGTTTAGTGATATAAACACGTTATGATGAGAGCTTTTCTTAGCATCAGGTGAGGACAGTGATGAAAAATCCAATAAGAGAACGTAGAAAGACAGAATTAATTTTCATAACCTCACTTCGACGGACTTTCGCGAGTGATATCGTATTACCCCAACACAGGCTGACTACATTCTTGAAATGATCGGTCATTTATTGAAACATGCAACAAAAAGAAGTAAATTCCTTTCCGAAAAAGAACAAATTCTTATATATGCTTACATTGGTTGGTAAATGATGCCCAGCTGCACGATGTAGCACCAATGCATGGGACATCAAAATCAATTATTTGCAGAACTGTTACCAAAGTCGTAGATGTTATAGTAAATGTAATATTTCCTAACAGTACGTTGGCCTGATAATCCACACAATATAGCGACGGGATTTCTAATGAAGGGTGAATTTCCTTCTGTGTGTGGATGTGTTGACGGTACTCTCGTTAACATTGATGTGTGTCATCATTTGAGAGGTTATTTTTAAAGTTGCCAAAAAGGATGTCACGTTCCTCCTTGACAACTCCATCACAGCCAGCTTCTTGTAATAGCCTTTCTTTCCCATGATAAAATACTTTAACGGTACCACAATTATACCGTCAAGGTCGCCGCGAAAAGTAAAGCATTAAAAATCATGGAGTATTAGGCCTCTACAGTTTGCTCATGGAATAAACTCGATCGGATCACTCATTCGCAAAGACTTTTCACTTTGCGAAGAAATTGAAAAGTACAACCTAGATCATGGTGGAACAGAAAGACTTTGCACTTTGCAAGAATTGAAAAGTGAAAAGTGCAAAGTTGAAAAGTTGCAAAGTTCGTTCTTGGAATAGGCCCCAGGTTCGCCACGTCCACAGAAATGTCGACAGGAACCCAGTCTGTTGAAGCTTGTGCTGATTGTGGCATACGACTGTGAGGGTGTTCTTCTTACGCATGCTGTGCCTGAGGGACAAACCTTCAACAGTGACTATTATTGGCGATTTCTGTAGCGACATCTATGTCCGGCTATGCAGCGTAAACGTTCATGTTTATTGTGAGGCTGTCGCCCTATCGTCTTGCATGAAAACACACGTTGTTATGTCGCAAACAATGTCAAGCTCTTATTGCAACGTTCTTGGAACAGCCTCCGTACTCACCAGACATGAGTCCTTGTGACTTGACCTGTTTCCGAAGTTGAAGTTCTCCGGGGCCGCCGATTTCCTGACATGGCATCTGTACTCCGCGCAGTAGAGCGCTCCGTCGCTGTCATCAACAGAGAAAGCTTTGCCAACGACCCCGAACGGCTTAAAGGCTGTTTTCCTAGAGACAGGTTTATCGCGTCGCGCCGGACGTAATGCGCTCGGTAAACGTAATGCGTCCAGCGCAACGTAAAACGTTCAAGGGGACTGTTTTCCTAGAGAACACACTAGGTTGTCAGTCGAGTTGCGATCTGCGTAATATTGTGTTCTCCAGAGTCATGGATCATTTTCAACTAAAGAAAAGGAAAGTACTGACGATGTCGCTCTTCCTAGATTAGGAGATTGAGGATGGTGATGAGGAGTTTGTGCTTCCTGAGTAGTAGAAAATAAGGAGGTTGGAAGATGGAATGTACAAGAAAAGAGCCGATGTAGGAGCATTTTAATAATTGCTGATTACAAAGCATTTGATGGATGAAGAGGAACGATGTAAAGCTTATTTCAATCTCTCGTGAAAATTCGCGTCCATTTTTCACCTCATTGAAGAAGACCTTTCATGTAATGTACTGTCAATAAGTTACTTCTGTTTATGTAGGTGCTTACTTGTTGATCATATTGCTGACATCTGCCCAAATCGTTTCATTCTTTATGGTGTTTTTGCCCTCCAGGTTCTTCAGTTCCCATAGAATTGGATGACCACTAACTATTTTAATTAATGTCCCGCTCTATGGCTAAATGGTCGGGAATTTTAACCTTAATTGGTTACTTTCGCTGGCACGGGGGCTGGGTGTATGTGTCGTCTTCATCAACATTTCATCCTCATCACGACGCGCAGGTCGCCTACGGGTGTCAAATCAAAAGACGTGCATCTGGCGAGCCTAACTTGTCCTCGGACACTCCCGGCACCAAAAGCCATACGCCATTTCATTTCTTTTCAATTAATTCTTCATCTTCCGCAGCACTGAGACGTGCAAGTTGTGACAATGTGGCCAACATGTGTATGTAAACGAACAATGAACAGACTGGTGATATCACGTGATGAACTCTGAATCCAAATAGTACGCCGGGCGCAAGACGCAATAAAGTCGTTCTAAACCAGTCGGCCAAACACGCCGAGCGTTTGTCGCTCGTGTAGGACGTGTTGCGCTCTGTAGGAAAACATCAGCACTACTTCTACATGAAGGAGTGGAAACGTGACCCCTCGCGACGTCAATCTGATCTTTAGGAGTGGACGGCAGACCTGTGCGGTGCAAATTCGCGGTCTCATTGCGACCCGTACGAAACGCCTTGACCCAAGGGGCAATTGTCCTATACAGTAATGCATTCTCGCCACATGCTTCACGCAATCCTCGATAATATTCTGATGCATTTTTGCCACGGGCAATCACGATTTGGTTATGTGAACGAATATCATCCACGAAATGTCACTGTAATATTTGTCCCAAATGGAAGATAATAATTACTTTTACTCAAATAAAGTTTAAAATCTGCGGTAAATCAAGAAAAACAGTCATTACTAGAGAAATATGCATATGTACTTACGAGCTGTAGACAGGACTCCCTTATGTTGCATTCCGCTCCTCATGCCGTCTTTTGTTTCTTTCTTGAGGTCCAGGGCTAGCACCGACGAATGGGAGTCCTATGTCTGTGAATTCTCACTATCTTTGTCCACATGACTAACGCCGGCAGTTCAAACAGCAAAATGGGACGATCCCTGGACCAATAAATATATGACTTTTTTGTTGAAAGGAAAATAGCATGATCCCTGGAACAATAAATATATCACTCAATGCATGAGTTAGGGCACAAAACGAATGGGCATTAACGAATTAATTCAAACAACTTCAGTGAATAAAGACATCACACACGAAAGTGTTAGACAAACAAAACTCATACGGAAGCGCTGCGACGTAACAGAAAAAATAGTTGTAAAATAGTAAAATATGCATCAATTTTAAAATAGTTTGTACTATTTCTTAATTTACCGCAGATTTTACACTTTCTTTGAGTAAAAGCAATTATTATCTCTATTTGGGACAAATATTACAGTGACATTTCGTAGATCCAATTTGTTCACGTAACCCCACGATTTTAAATAACAAACCGTGATCACCTTTTGAAAACATGCTCTACAGCGGTGAAATCGACACTCTTGACTTCAACGCCACACAGCAACAACACTCCCACCTAGGTACCTGTCAAATGCACTCTTCACATCGACAACAGCGCCACCTGACCGCTCCCATATCCTGTTTGCGCATGCCTGATCTCCTGCGAGTGTTGGATTACGTTGGCACTACTTTATGAACAGCCCTCGTAGATATGAAACAACAGGATAGCATGGCACAGACAGTGACGTTAAATTGGTCCATGTGTTGATGTGCCAAGAAGCAACAATAACAAACGGAGTGAAGCAGCGCACAGGGAGGAGAACACTGTTGTCATTTGGAGATAAATGATAGCATTGTTATCTCATGGCTCACGTATTGTCAAATGAACTTGGTTCGTGTTATCAGCAGCTAACTAATCTTTGTTAGGTATCTTGAAATCTTGACGTGAGTTCAGTATGATAACCTTTGCGATGAGTGTACTTTCTCCATGCTTAATTGCAACTAATCAGTGGTAAATGGCTACATACCCGATCTGTCGTATTTGCTCCATTTACGGTTACTGATTGGTAGTCTTCCTGATGTCTCTGCTGCCCTGAGAAGGTAGCAAAGTGAAATTATTTCAACTCCTTCAAATCCAAAATTTCATTTACTGTACAAAGTATTATTTCAACACTTTTACTTTCTCAATGTCCTATAGAACGCAATAAAATAATTTAAGGGCTCGCCACAAAAATTTTGTCTAATCCAATTTAGTAATAAATAAACAGGTCAGACAAACAACTAACTCAATCAAAAGAACATTTCTGAAGGGTTTATTGCTTTATTGATCGGCACTTTTAATCAATGAAATACTGTATGTGAATACAAAAAAATTCACTTTTTCTCTCCGTATTTTTTACCTAAAGGGACCAAATCGTTGTGTATCCTAAAAATACTTTTACTAAATGTTGAAAACTTGCCCATTATACTAGCCGGTGTCCCCGTACTTCGCTACGGAATTCTACATAGTATACAAAATTGTAGATGAAGTCGTGTACACGTTGTGAATAAGATTTTGTTAAATTGCATAATAACGTAGGTATTTAAAAAATAAATTTTAGGCCTCTCCCCCTTAACTACCATGTATACAGCGTGAATACATTTATTTGCAACCTAGATTGTAGTGCTTTATTCCCCGACTTCACATACCGATTTTCATTAAATTCTGTTCTCCCATTTTCTTGTGGTTCGGCATTGATGTGGACTTAGCAACAAAATCGAAATTCATGAATATCTCTGTTATCATAGCTGGTATGGTAAAACATTTTAAGATATAAATGTAATTCTATATAACGTTAGTTATGTAGTATTTATCTATAGGGCCACAAATAATATAGATTTTTGAGAAATGAATGTTAAGCCTTCCCTTAAAATACCATTTTACTCAGCACGAATACAATAATTTATAGCACAGATTGTAGTGCCTTATTCTCCGACGTTCCATACCGATTTTCATTCAATTCTGTCCATCCATTCTCTCATGATGCGTGTACAGACAGACAGACAGACAGACAGACAGACAGACAGACAGACAGACAGACAGACAGACAGACAGACAGACAGACAGACAGACAGACAGACAGACAGACAGACAGACAGACAGACAGACAGACAGACAGACAGACAGACAGACAGACAGATGACGGAGAATTAAAAATTACATTTCGGCTCGGACGATACAGAAGTACCACTCTTCTTTAATTCTGAGCAATGCACAGACAAAACTCTTATTTTATATATATACTAAAGTAGTAAACAAAAAATCAGAGAAGGAAAATGATTACACATATAAAAGGAACCTATACCGTTTTAACAGAACACCAACTGAAGAAAATACTGATAGGTTTTGATAAAAGTGTCGATACTGAGATTCTAGATATTGTCCGACTCGTTGGCTGAATGGTCAGCGTTCTGCCCTTCGGTTCAGAGAGTCCCGGGTTCGATTCCCGGCCGGGTCGGGGATTTTAATCGCTTCTGATTAATTCTTCTGGCTCGGGGAATGGGTGTTTTTGCATATCACAACACTTCTCTTCATATTCACACAACACACCACACTACCAACCACTACAGAAACACACAATAGTGATTACATCCCTCCACATAGGGTTGGCGTCAGGAAGGGCATCCGGCCGTAAAATAGGGCCAAATCAACATGTGCGACGCAGTTCGCACCCTCGACCCCACAGATGTCGGAAAAGCGGCAGAAAAAGAATAATAATAACAATAAGAAGAAGAAGAAGAAGACTGAGGTTCTAGATATTCGCATATACTCACTAGGTAATTATTATTACTTTTTTAAAAATAAGGTTTCTGGATACACTGGAGTAAAGCTTGAAAATGGAAGATTAATCCACTTTTCATTGAAACACAACCTTATGTGACATACAACGTTTTAGTACGCCCCTTTTTCGAAGAGCATTGTCCAGGTTTGAGCACTCCTTTCTTCGTTCAATATGGTTTTCCGCTATTTGCCTGCCTTTTCCTAATATCATGTTTCCAATTGGCTACGTTAATTGATCTCGTTCTGCTCTCATTAAAGTGTTTTAACTTCAACATTGACTCGACATTATGTTCTGCGACCGCATTTTTGATCGAAAAATAACGATCGACTTTCAAGCCTTCATTGAAAAATATTCTTGAAAACACGCAGAAAAATGATGCAGTACTGAATAAGGAATGTTATTCCACATATAAAAGGAACCGATACTGTTTTAACAGAACACAAACTTGAGAAAATACACACATGATACGAATAGGTTTTGATAAAAGTGTCCGTACTGAGGTTAATCGTTATTCCAACTGAATCTTATCGGTAAGAATGGATTTTACAACGTTTTAGTGATGAGCCCTTCCATTGTCTTCTGAAAATACCGTGGAAAATACACAAGTTGAATGTACATAATTATAGTTTAAATCGGTTGAATTTTGGTATCATTTAATAATGTACCGGGAGGTACACCCCAACGCCGCGCATTTAAATCTCCTCTAGTGGAGAAACAGTGAAATTGAAACTAGACCAACTTATACATTTACTCAGAAGATGTCACCACAGAAATCTAATGTAATTTTGTTATTGTGAAGTTTCCTGAACTGACTGTATTTCTACTTGTTTTGTTTGCCATTCATCAAGAAGTGTGGACTTTCTTCCAGAGATGTCACTACAAAAATCTATGATCATGCACCCTGGTGTGAAGTGAAAGAACTTTTGATTTAAAGTAGTTTTGTATTCACAAGTTTTTTTTTTACTAATTGATGTTCATTTATTTTTAGGTTGGGAATATTTATATTTTCTTTCCGCCAGTTTTGAATCCAGCCAATCCCTAATTTCTGTAATTAATTACTACCAATCATAGTCTTCTTCCTCGGTTTTCAGTGTGACCGAGCTCGATAGCTGCAGTCGCTTAAGTGCGGCCAGTATCCAGTAACCGGGAGATCGTGGGTTCGAGCCCCACTGTCGGCAGCCCTGAAGATGGTTTTCCGTGGTTTCCCATTTTCACACCAGGCAAATGCTGGGGCTGTACCTTAATTAAGGCCACGGCCGCTTCCTTCCAATTCCTAGCCCTTTCCTATCCCATCGTCGCCGTAAGACATATCTGTGTCGGTGCGACGTAAAGCAAATAGGAAAAAAAAAGTTTTCAGTGTAAGTTTTAAATTGACCAATAAATTGAGAGGGTGTGGCTGGTTTATTCATGAAAGGTCTCGAACTTTCCCCGAGGGTTTATAAACTGCGGATTTTCTCGTCTCCTGGCCACTTGATCGTCATAGTATTGAGTGTGTGTGTCAAAACAGGAGGCGGGAGGCCTCTTTCATCAAGAAGCAGTTCTTCGACAAGGTAATGGCCGCATAACATCTTTATTTCTTGCTAGTTCCATAGCTTAACCTGAGGGAAAGGTCCGAAACATTAACTATGTAACCTAGTTTTCCTAAAAATGTAACTTTCTGCCGGATAATGTAAAACTTCATAAAATCTTAAACTGTACATCGAGGATAGAGAGTGATATACCCTCTCGAGCTCCCCTTCATATTGGTTTGAGGTGCCACATTTATTTCTGCAATGTATTAAAGTTATTTCCATGCGTGCAACCTCAGTAGTTTGGGATTAGCCCCTGTTTCGTCGGCCAAGTGCCCTATAGGTCTTAAAATTTTTTTGGAGCTCAATCTTCGACTCCATTCAAATTGTACTCGGGCCTTTTATTTAACCTGTTCTTTTTCACTAAGGCCCTGTAGGTTGGGTACTGGATACCCCTGTGTAATAAGATTTCTATTTGTAAATAGTGCCTTGTAAGGTCAGTGATTATTAGATTTTCATATTGTGTTGCTTTGAGTAGGCTTGGAATACCGAGAGCACCTTAGCTCTTTTTCAAGTGTTGTAAAAGTGCCTCTGGGAGGCGTGATATTGTAGTTTAAGGAGCTAGTGCTCCATGTATCAGGGGATTTCTGCCCTTGGGTAAATTTGTGAGCTTTGTAAATTCGAGCTAGGAACTCAAGAATTGTAAAGCTAGGGGCTTGTAGCCCGAGAGTGTTAAAGTTTTGAAATCGTGGATTTTTCTAAGTCTTGTACCTGAAATGTTATTGTTATCTTACTAAGTGAAAAGTTGTTAAGTTTGTTGTTTTTCAAAAATATAATCTTCAGTTTAAGTTTTAAATTCTTTTCTTGACATTTTAAGCAGACCCATTCATCCCGGCACCTTCTTTCACCTCTGCGTTCCACGGGTAACCCCGTAACAAATAACATTGAATGTTACTATTATAAACCGTACAGGAGATAACACAAAGTTTTACTACACAATCAGTAACAAACTAGGAGGTGTTATATTGCACCCGCCCCTATCCTTTAAGGCACCGGCATGGAATCAACAGGGTCGCACATGGGTCAAAAGTATATTAAAATAGGCGCTTATCTAACATTATCTTAAAGGCGTACAGGGTAGGATGACGGGCATACTCAACTACAATGAGAACACATTCGAATTAAAATTTTAACTCACAAACCGGTTTATTCAACCTTAATGATGATGGGAAATGGCGCATTAAGACACACTAATGAAATACATTATTACACATACTTGTTGTGAATTCTTATATGGACATCTGTCCGTTATACTTGATAGAAACGAGTACGTTTATCGCGAAGCGATGTATCGTGACATGTAGCGAATGGAAATTTTATCATAACACTGAGGCTATATTATCACTAACACATAAAACTAACATGCACCGACAACGTGTCTGAGCAATCCCTAATCTAATGAAGACCTAGGTTTCCCAATGAAAGGACGTAAAAGAAAAATGCACACATATGAAACAACACCTGGGTTCGAACCGACCCTCGCTATTATAGACATCGCCAGGCTGATGGACAGAACCACCACTGACCTCATTTACGACCACACATGACATAAATGACACATAGATCATACATGATATGCAACAGATATGTAAGGCACTTTGATCTTCCTTCAGACGCCGTAAACCTCCAATGTCTACGTTGAGCATCGAACTGACAACCTCTTGCAATGAAGACGGGGTCCTGTAATCCCTATCTATATTATACTCGAACAATTAACAATTATTCACGAGCAATCATTAGCATTATCGGCCGGGCCATTTGTTAATAAAATACACTACTCTGGCGTGTTGAATGAATCGCATATTTTGCCGTCAAACAGGCCTCTTTCTCTTTACTTAAAAAAAAGCCCTTGCTTTCCACACAGCTGGGACATACACAAAAAAACACGACTGGTGGCAGGGGCAAGCGAAATGCTCCCCATTCCACATGCGGTCGACAGCCCACCATTAACAGGCGTAACATTCCCTTTCATAAGGACACAAGACCACTCCACTAGGAAGTACGTCTACAATAAACCGAGGTCTCAAACACTCGCGCAAATCACCTCATATTCAACACATATTTTCCCAACAGTATCACATCACTTTCACAACACGGCTCCGGTATTACAATACTAATATTTGCCCGATCATTATTATTATTATTATTATTATTATTATTATTATTATTATTATTATTATTATTATTATTATTATTATTATTATTATTATCATTCTACATGACTTACCCGCTGCATTATATACATGGTCATCGTGCGGAATCTATTCAGCAATTACAACACAATTACGTACTCGCACGGCAATTAACATCTGATTACTGACTGCTAATTAATCAATGGTCAGCACTTAGTTACATTATCGTCACACGGCAATACATTTATTAATTAATTAATATTCACACGGATTGATATTTGACACTCGCTCTATGTTCACATCCTGGTAATCTTAATCACATAATCAATTAAAATCACAACGCTCCCTATCTAAGTATTTCAAAAGGGGGGTTTTGGCTGTCAGTTCGGCTGCTGAGCCTCGTAGTTACGTTCCTTACACACTATAGTACTTACCGTTTTTACTTGCCATGCACTTATCAAAATAATAATTACTCTAATTAATAACTACTCTCACTGCACTCCCCTAAACTCATTACTCCTGGTCTTCTGACGCAAATAATCAAACAAATCTCCCAAGAAAGAAATAATTGAATAAATCTCTACCACATGCAAAACTAAAGTATTATATTCCCAAAATTATTTACAATCAATTACTCAGACCTGTCGTCGGTTTCCTAAACTAAGAATTAATAACTACGCGCCCATTTCGGCGCTCTATTTCAACTAGACTACATCTTTAATCTTTTATAGCGTCAGCTTACAATAGATATTCCCATCCCCATTAGGCATGCCAGATATTGAAAATTTGTACTCATCTCTATCACATGATGTCACCTTCGTCAGCTCGGGAAGTCCATCCTGGGCTTACTCCTGGTCCATGGGCACCGCGGTGATTACTTGCATTTCCATACCACCTTGAAGTTGAGAGTCCATGGTTCCGTGCTGGTGGAGCCACTGGCAGTTAATCCTGTACACACACAACGCCACTGTTTAATTCCACACTCCGGTTAACAGCGTTCAATGTGAACGTCCGGTCACGATCTCGGATACGACTACGTAGTCCGCGGTTCAGTACCGAATCCCGTCTCTCTCTCGGCCACTATTCAGTCCGCTGCTATGTGCTATAGTAATGATAATATTACTTTACACATCATGGTTTTATAAAAGTTAACACTGGCGTCACAGAGACCAAAACTATTCACTGTTTATGCGAATTCTATTATTTCACCTTAAATGGGAGTTAGCTTCACTTGAACAAAAAACTAACGAGGGCTTAACCGAGCATAGCTTCGCCGTCGAAGAGCCGCTCGTCCCTTACTGCAGTAGTTTTTACAAGGGAGCGATACCCCTTCCACTAATTTGCGTATTGCCTATTCACGGCATACTCGTGGTATAATAGTACGGCTAATCGGTGACCAATATTTAGTTGACGCGATTGAGACGTAACCATTCAATTATCCTTCGATGGATCTCCTTCAATTAATTAAAATCTGTCCGGCTTCCCCCACCCGGCGTGGTGAACTCCCTTCTTCGAGGACGTGTCATGAGAATAACCAGATGGCCCAGTACTTTTCCACGGAGAAACAACACAGTATTCTTTCTTCTTCTGAAAGTTATCAAGAAAAGGGACATTAAACACTCTAAATAAATGTCCCAGTGACATTTATCCCTTTTAAATCGGGAGATGACTCCATAATTTGAGTTTCATTAATTTTCTAGATCGTAGGTAATTAAGTTGGCTAGTCCGAATCCAAGATGGCTCCTATATTTCGTTTCGAAAAAGTTGGTTTCCCCTCATTCTCTGAGTCTTAAGGAGGGATGTCTTCTCTCGAGTGATGTCACGGGGAATCCCCATTCATAACCCCTCCCGGGTCTAAGGTGGCTTGGCTTCCTCTGCGGGCTCCCGCTACACAAAGGACAATACTGCGCAATAAGTCGCAGACAAGAAATCTCGTAGAATAATTTTTTAAGAGACACAATTTATCTATCTCAATGGTATGAATATTAATTAGTTTCCGTATTACCTCTATTAATGATATGAATATTAATCAGTTTCAGCATTGTTTCCCTTAAATAGCATTGCGTGCGTAATTACGAAGACCAATATCAACCAAAGGTCCTTGGATCATGCCCCTGTCGGGTTCAATATGTTATAAAATAAAGAAAATTCGTACCGCTATCTCAATTAGCTTCGGTTTATTGTACCATCTAGTAAGCTTAGAGTAAAACGGAACTTCGAAACTGACAGCAAGCAGCCAGACGGCGTCAAATTAAACTGCTTGCACACGGTAGCTGAGGTCATACAATTATTATTATTATTGTACCGGGGTTACACCTTCTCCGTCCAGTTAAACTGCGCGCCTTCTATAAGGCCGTCTATGTAATTAATATATCTCGGATTTTTAGGTGGTAATAGGTTAGAATGCAAAGTAATTTGGTTTGTAGGAAGTGTGATGCAACCCGTTGTACCACAATGTAGGAAGAGTAGCATAAATTCAAGGAGTTCTATAGGCTGTACCCCTAATATCTATGCAAATCTAATATCATAACCGTTGTACAGTGTAGGGTATACTTGTTACTAGCTTAAGTAAGTTTGCATTCTAACCTATCAGTAACTAATAATCCGGACTCTAGTAATTAAATTTGAACTAATGTTATGGAAGATACTTGAATTTTCATCCACTAGATGTTTCTGTCATCGGTTTTGTTGCCCATCTAGCGGGCCGAACACTAACCAATTTATTAAGAAATTGTATTGTGAAACCTGGCAAACCTTAAGTTTTTAAGATTGTTTTGTTCTTATGTCAAGGTTGTCAACACTTCTGTCCCCTCCAACTCCTGGACCTATCAACCAATCAGGAGTTTTGGGAATATATTCTCTAGCCAATTAAAATTGAGGGTGTGTACAGGCATCCATCCTATCTGTAAATAGTTCTGGAAACTTCCCCTCGAATGCTATAAAGGATGGGCACCTTAGGGCCGTATTGTCATCTTCATCGCTCCAGTTGATTGTGTGCGGCGTGTACTAAGGAGGCACGGGTCACAGATCGGCGTTCGGAAGGCCCAGTAACTCAAAGTAATGGCAAAATTGTCTTAACATGTGATAATTCCGTCAGACAGCTTGAGGGATATGTTTCAAACTTCATTTATTCATGTAAAGTTCTAATTTTATGATTTAAATGTAGATTTTCGGCAAGTCTGAGGACTCTGTTCAAATCCCTGCTGGAAAACACATAATGTAAGGGAAAAAAGAGTGATTTCCCTCTGTTAATTCCCATTGTTCGGATCCATGGCTAAATGGTTAGCATGCTGGCCTTTGGTCACAGGGGTCCTGAACCCTGGACCCTCTGAACCGAAGGCCAGTCACTGACCATTCAGGAAACGAGTCGGACTAGGAGAAGAAGTGTCACTTACACACACACACCCACACACACACATACATCCATTTTTATATATCGTAAGATTTATTTATTTATTTATTTAATTTATTTATTTATTTATTTACCGGCTTTGAATGCCGGGAGTTTCCGAGGATATGTTCATTTCGCCTGGTTCGGATGTTTCTATTTGACTCCCTTGGGCAACCTGCGCGTTTGGGTGCGAGACTATTATTATAATCAAGAAGGGTGAGGATGAAACCCGGTGCTGGCACATAGCCTGCTGCTGTCGAATAACACCAAAGGTTTGTTCAATTTCCAACTTTGTACAGGAGGTATTGATAATAGCCTTACCTGGCATATCCCTTGTGAAGTAGTGTGTTGGTGTACCAGAGGGGATACTACATTCTGATACGAGAAGTCCTCAAAATATCCACCATATGTCTGAATGCACGCCCATTGATTGTCGGACATGTTCTAACACTCCAGGCATGGATGACAACCTTGCTTTACACGCTGGCGAAGTACTGCAATCTCCATAACGGCATGTCTGACTTTAGCTAATAACTAAAACAGGAGTATGTCGTGAGCGATTGACCGTAGGGCAAACGTTAATAGGCACATGTTGTATTGCTTTGGGGTGTATATCCACCGCTCGATACTTCCCACATATTTGGGAATACTCTGTATAAATACCCCTGTGGGTGGGGGCTGTAGAATAACACCCACGGTATCCCCTGCCTGTCGTAAGAGGCGACTAAAAGGATCCCCGGAGGCTCTCAACTTGGGAATGTGAGTTGGCGACACCGGGGCCCTTAGCTGATTCCTGGCATTGCTTACTATCTATCTTACTCGACCTCCCTTGGTCAACTCTTGTTCTTTTTCGACTCCGACGCCTAGGGAGATTTTCATTTTCACGCCCTTCGTGGCCCTTGTCTTCCTTTGACAGATAACTTCATTTTTTGAAGTGTCACACCGCTTCCATTTCTTTCCTCTCTGTTTAGTGTTATATAGAGGATGGTTGCCTAGTTGTACTTTCTCTTAAAACAATATTCACCACCACCACTCTGTATAAAACGGGTGGTTTTTAATGCTGTCCCATTTCTTTTTGGTGATAGCTATAAACATGCATAAAGTTTTTAAATATAACACTCATCCTAGGCAATAACAAGATAAGTCAAAAAAATAAGTTTTGAGAGGAAGCATTTTTGTATTTTTTTAAAAACTATACGAAAAGGCTGATTTTCAGCAAATATCTTAAGAAACATTCTGCGTTGTATGAAACAGCTTTTAATTTTGTTTGATTTTGTTTAATTCCAAAACGTAATGACTTAACTATTTTGGGTCATGAGTGAAACTGGTTTGTCCTATACACTCCATTTTCGATCAACCGGGATAATGTAGGGTTAAGACTTCCCGCGTAAGCAAAATCGCGGTTAACCCGCAAAAAATTAAAAATAGATCAAGCCTACTAATAATAATAATTTCGTGTGGCTATTTCTAGCCGGGTGCAGCCCTTGTAAGGCAGAGCCTCTGATGAGGGTGGGCGGTATCTGCCATCTGTAGGTAACTGCGTGTTATTGTGGTGGAGGAAAGTGTTATGTGTGGTGTGTGAGTTGCATGGATGTTGGGGACAGCACAAACACCTGGCCCCCGGGCCATTGGAATTAACTAATGAAGGTTAAAATCCCCGACCCGGCCGGGAATCGAACCCGGGACCCTCTGAACCGAAGGCCAGTACGCTGACCACTCAGCCAACGAGTCGGACATCAAGCGTACTGAAAGTGCAGGTAAAATTATAATAAATGATACTAGTGTAGTGTTTTTTATGAACTTACCCAATACGTTTCAGTCAAGTAGCACCACAATTACCAAACCAAACCAAACCAAACCCCATGGCACTACAGCCCTTGAAGGGCCTTGGCCGACCAAGCGACCGCTGCTCAGCCCGAAGGCCTGCAGGTTACGAGGTGTCGTGTGGTCAGCACGACGAATCCTCTCGGCCGTTATTCTTGGCTTTCTAGACCGGGGTCGCCATCTCACCGTCAGATAGCTCCTCAATTCTAATCATGTAGGCTGAGTGGACCTCGAACCAGCCCTCAGGTCCAGGTAAAAATCCCTGACCTGGCCGGGAATCGAACCCGGGGCCTCCGGGTAAGAGGCAGGCACGCTACCCCTACACCACGGGGCCGGCAGCACCACAATTAATAAACTGAAAAATAAACAGCACATTCGTTGAAACTTAGAAGACAAAGAAATATATTCCGACTACCTAACTTTACTGTTTCTAAAATAATCAGTCATGGTTTTCTGCCTTTGTCTCTATCTTAATCTATTTACCCTCCAGGGTTGGCTTTTCCATCGGACACAGCAAGGGATCCCACCTCTACCGCCTCAAGGGCAGTGTCATGGAGCTTCAGACTTTGGGTCGGTGGATACAACTGGGGAGAATGACCAGTACCTCGCCCAGGCGGCCTCACCTGCTATGCTGAACAGGGGCCTTGTGGAGGGATGGGAAGATTGGAAGGAATAGACAAGGAAGAGGGAAGGAAGCGGCCGTGGCCTTAAGTGAGGTACCATCCCGGCAAGTGCCTGGAGGAAGAAAACCACTTCCAGGATGGCTGAGGTGGGAATCGAACCCACCTCTACTCAGTTGACCTCCCGAGGCTGAGTGGACCCCGTTCCAGCCTTCGTACCACTTTTCGAATTTCGTGGCAGAGCCGGGAATCGAACCCGGACCTCCGGGGGTGGCAGCTAATCACGCTAACCACTACACCACAGAGGCGGACTTTCTTCTTTTGTGCCGTGCAATTTTAGTGTTTTAGATATCGCGGTTAAGCCGCAACGCGGTTGATCCGATTACGGTAGATCGATAGTTGAGTGTATTTATGTGGACCAGTCAATATCGAAGTGGTGTAAGTCACATTTGTATACTGTTAGCTGGTAAGATATAGCAGTTCTCAATAAGAAAGACAGCTTTTAAATTAACCTACAATAATAAATATAAGTTAACCTCTACAGACCCAAGGTATAAAGTAATGTCATTTACGTCCACAATAACAAGAGAAAAATACTACACTCAAAACAAACTGACTTATCAGTATAAAGCCTCTTTTGTTAACAACATTTAGAACATTAATAAGATAACGCACCTTATCTGGTTCTTACCGGGGACTGGATTGTATTCTTGAGTAACCTGGAAGTAAACGTTGTCTATTTACTCAGCACTATGAAGAAATTACCTTGTTGTTATCAAATTATGGATAGCACTGAAATTTGTGTAGGTTACCGCAAAAGTCAAACAAATCGTGAAAGAAGAATGCCTTATCTGAATTTTCTCCGGGTTCTATGCCAATATTGCTTATCCTCACAGTTGATGCTGAAAATAATATTCTTCCTGTAGACACACCCGTGCCCATCGTTGCATGTTCCTGATAGTTTACTGCGGTACTCTCGGTCAGTGTTGTTGGTCTCGGTGACAACATCATCAGTTGTTCCTGTCCGATTACGATAAACTCGAACTTTAACGTAACCCCACAAGAACATATATGGTGGAGTAAGGTAAGGTAAGGGTTATTCTGCCCGAAGGCAGGTCCGAACCTCCGCAGAGGTGTTCCTTAGCCGGAGTTTACGTGCGGTAGGGGTGGCCAGTTCCTTTCCACTCCTCCATTCCCCTACCCCCCACCAACAGCGCGTGGCAACCCATCCAACTCCTGACCACGCCCAATGTTGCTTAACTTCGGAGATCTCACGGGATCCGGTGTTTCAACACGGCTACGGCCGTTGGCATGGTGGAGTGAGGTTGTTAAATTATTCGGTCATCAAGGAAACTTTCGATTAGGGAAAGTACTTATTTAACGTGTGGTATATAAAGTATCTGTTTCCTAAAGGCCGGTCTCCACTTATTAACTTTTAACAACAACATGTTAAATGTTGTCCGCCTCTGTGGTGTAGTGGTTAGCGTGATTAGCTGCCACCCCCGGAGGTCCGGGTTCGATTCCCGGCTCTGCCACGAAAATTTGAAAAGTGGTACGAGGGCTGGAACGGGGTCCACTCAGCCTCGGGAGGTCAATTGAGTAGAGGTGGGTTCGATTCCCACCTCAGCCATCCTCGAAGTGGTTTTCCGTGGTTTCCCACTTCTCCTCCAGGCGAATGCCGGGATGGTTCCTAACTTAAGGCCACGGCCGCCTCCTTCCCTCTTCCTTGTCTATCCCTTCCAATCTTCCCATCCCTCCACAAGGCCCCTGTTCAGCATAGCAGGTGAGGCCGCCTGGGCGAGGTACTGGTCATTCTCCCCAGTTGTATCCCCGACCAAGAGTCTGAAGCTCCGGGACACTGCCCTTGAGGCGGTAGAGGTGGGATCCCTCGCTGTGTCCGAGGGAAAAGTCGAACCTGGAGGGTAAACAGATGATGATGATGATGATGATATAAAGTATCTGTTTCCTAAAGGCCGGTCTCCACTTATTAACTTTTAACAACATGTTAAATGTTAAAAACTATTAAATGTTGACACCATCAACATGTTAAATGTTAAGTACTGTTTTATTTTACATTGTGTCCACACTTATAAACATGTTACACTTGACTTTCTTTGTTTATACACAGCTAGTTCATCATATCAGTTTGTATTATAAGCCATTCAGGTGATGTCTTGCATTTTCAATCAAGGACAATGGACTTTCGCCTTTGTTATTGCCATTGTTGCTTCTTATAAGGACGGTGATGATGATGCTTATTGATTAAAGGGGGCCTAACGTATAGTCCATCAGCCCTTCTTGAGAAGGAAGGAAAGGAGAATGTGGGTACGACAATATCTGAATGGAAGGGAGAATGTGGATGAAATTCTGAATGAGCTTAAAGTAGAAGACAGTTTTGGATTTTAAAACTTCTTGCGAATGTCTGAGCATGATTGTAATGTAATTTACTTATACGAACTTTAGCGAAGCCATGCCGAAACCACACGAACAATGAATTTATTTAACATGTTTTCCAATGGCAACGGAAAATACGCCAACATGTTAAATATGTTCACTACAACATACCAAGTTAACATGCTAAGTCAACTATGAACCAAATGTTCGAATACATGTCAATTTCAACATGTCATACTTAACATGTTGTTAACTGTTAATCAGTGGAGACCCGGCTTAAGAGAAACTACGTAATGATTAGAGTGAGGATTTCGTCATAAATGCCTATTTTTATCCTCCACCCAGAATCGTATGCCTATAAGTCTAAAATCAGTTTCAGTCGATTTTCAAAAGATGTACATGGTTTTATAGTGCCAATGAATTCCTATTTCGTGCATTAGTGCCTATTTTGAAGATATTTGAATGTTAAGTACCAAAGCGACAAATATTATGTATTAAAAAAGTACACTATAATGTCAAAACAACTACCTTTTAAAAATATTCCAGTTTGATTTATACTTCGGCCAACATTAATAGACATGTTTTTTTTTAAAATTTTTATAAATTTACACATTCAGAGAAAACTGACACGTTCCAAGTTTCATGTTACAATGTACAAATATACGGTGTTGAAGCGTACAACCTACGATTTACATTTTTTTCTTTCATGGGAACAACAGAATTTTCATTAAGAAAAGTAAAATGCTTGTTATTCATTCAGTGAAACGTAATATGTTTACATACTCAAAAAAGTTTAATGCTTGATTCTGCAGTGTGATGAAATGAAATGAAATGGCGTATGGCTTTTAGTGCCGGGAGTGTCCGAGGACAAGTTCGGCTTACCAGTTGCAGGTCTTTTGAGTTGACTCCCGTAGGCGACCTGCGCGTCGTGATGAGGATGAAATGATGATGAAGACGACACATACACCCAGCCCCCCGTGATAGCGGAATTAACCAATTATGGTTAAAATTCCCGACCCAACCGGGAATCGAACCCGGGACCCCTGTGACCAAAGGCCAGCACGCTAACCATTTAGCCATGGAGCCGGACTGTCTCGGCATTTACCAGGAAGTGAAAATATGAAACCACAGAAAACCATTCTCATGACAGCCGACGGTGAGGTTCAAACCCACGCGCGGCCACTCAGCCCACTTTCACTGTATAAATAAAATAATAATTTTGTCTGTACACTCATTAGATGTACAAAAATCACAGCGGACCGAATGACATTAAGTACGGCATTTATAATGGGTTTACAAACGGGAAACTGCTGTACAATTCACTTGCATGCAGACAGAGCGAGCCAACAGCGCGTACGACGAGGTGGCCGAGTGGTTAAGGCGTTGGACTGCTAATCCAATGTGCTCTGCACGCGTGGGTTCGAATCCCATCCTCGTCGCGTAGAATTTTAAATTGGTATTGCAGTTAAAATATTGTTATCATCATAAATTTACAGTACATTATGTAATTCCACTTTGTCCACCTCTGTGGTGTAGTGGTTAGTGTGATTAGCTGCCACCCCCGTAGGCCCGGGTTCGATTCCCGGCTCTGCCACGAAATTTGAAAAGTGGTATGAGGGCTGGAACGGGGTCCACTTAGCCTCGGGAGGTCAAATGAGTAGAGATGGGTTCGATTTCCACCTCAGCCATCCTGAAAGTGGTTTTCCGTGGTTTTCCACTGCTCCTACAGGCAAATGCCTTCCTTCTCTCTTCCTTGCCTATCCTTTCCAATCTTCCCATCCCCCACTAAGGCCCCTGTTGAGCATAGTAGGTGTGGCCAGGCCGTCTGTGCGTGGTACTGGTCATCCTTCCCAGTTGTATTGCCCAATCCAGAGTCTGAAATGCCTATTTTTATCCTCCACCCAGAATCGTATGCCTATAAGTCTAAAATCAGTTTCAATCGATTTTCAAAAGATGTACATGGTTTTATAGTGCCAATGAATGCCTATTTCGTGCATTAGTGCCTATTTTGAAGATATTTGAATGTTAAGTACCAAAGTACCAGGATAGCAGGTGAGGCCGCCTGGGCGAGGTACTGGTCATTCTCCCTAGTTGTATCCCTGACCAAGAGTCTGAAGCTCCAGGACACTGCCCTTGAGGCGGTAGAGGTGGGATCACTCGCTGAGTCCGAGGGAAAATCTAACTTACGATAAACTTGATCTTTAACAATATATATGGTAGAGTGAGGTTGTTAAAGGGAAAGATACTTATTTGACGTATGATATGTACATTATATGTTTCCTAAAGGCCGGTCTCCACTGATTAACATTTAACAACAATATGTTAAACGCAAAAACTATTAAATGTTGACACCATGTACATGTTAACTATTAGCATTGTGTCCACACTTATAAAGGTGCATATGGCCCTGAGGTTCACTCAGCCTACAGTAAAATGAGTACCAGGTTAATTCCGGGGGGTAAAGGCGGCCGGGCGTAGAACTAACCACTCTACCCCATCACGTGCCGAGGTTAACAATGGTGGAAGCCTTTATCTTCCACTCCTTCAAGGGCCTTCATGGCCTGTACGGAGGTGGCTTTGCTTTTTCCACACTTATAAACATGTTACACTTGACTTCCTTTGTTTATACACAGCTAGTTCATCATATCAGTTTGTAATATAACCCATTCAGGTGATGTCTTGCATTTTCAATCAAGGACATTGGACTCAGATGAAGATTTGGCCTTTGTTATTGCCATTGTTGCTTCTTATAGGATTTTGAGAAGGACGATGATGATGATGATGATGATGCTTGTTGATTAATGGGGCCTAACATCTAGGCCACCAGCCCTTCTTGAGAAGGAAGGAAAGGAGAATGTCCGTACGGCAATATCTGAATAGAAAGCACAATGTGGATGAAATTCTGAATGAGCGTAAAGTAGAAGAGAAGAATGGATTTGAAAACTGAGCATGATTTTAATATAGTTTACTTATACGAACTTTGCCGAAACCATACGAACAATGAATTTATTTAACATGTTTTCCAACCCCCGGAAAACACGCCAGTATGTTAACTTCAACATATCAAGTTAACATAGTCAACTATGAACCAAATGTTCGTATACATGTCAATTTCAACATGTCTTTTTTTTTAACATGTAGTTAAATGTTAATCACTGGAGACCTGGCTTAAGAGAAACTAGGTAATGATTTACGACAGGGCCTCTCAAACGCCCAAAATCTCACGCGTGCAGAGCGAGGTGCAAGAGCTCCGTGCACTGTGCATCGGTACCGCTCGGTGCCGCTCGGTATGGCTCGGATCAACGCTTCGTCTCTGGGCTACTCGGCTATGCTCGGCTCTACTCGGCTATACTCGGCTCAACTCAGCCCGGATTTGGAGCGCTACGGCGCAAGTGGGGAGAGGGAGACAGGCGGAGCGAGCGAGAGAGGCGTAAGGAAAGAGAGAGTTAGCGCTATTGCTCCAAATCGAGGAGTGGGGGGGTCTGCACTCTGGTCAACCAAGCCAAGTCGTCTTTTGCACCGTGCACAGTGCATGCACCACGCGCATGCACCCTGAGAGGCCTTGATTTACGAGAAGACAGCTCTAGACGGGTCGTGACATCTTCCGGCGTGTTCTGCATACGTGATGTGAAATATTTACCAGTAAACTCTTACCAAAGTACAATCCGAACAGGCACGTTGCTAGCTACTTACTCCGAAGACAAACGGGTTCGAATACCCCGTCGGCCATCTTCGAAATGTCTTGGTTTTTGTTTTGCGCGGGAGTGTGTGTGTGTGTGTGTGTGTGTGTGTGTGTGTGTGTGTTAACATCGCACTATCACATCGAAGGTTTTCGGTGATGCAAGGACGGAAAAGGGGTAGGATTGGGAAGGTAGCGGCCCTGCCCTTAATTAACTATTAACATTTGACAGTCATATCTACACGCAGTTTTTGACTCAGAACCGGTTTTCAGACTTTAAGGTCCATCATCAGTGAATACCTGCTTACAGGGCATGTCCAGCCAGCCCTTCTAATGTTTATTTCATCTTGGTTGCATTTTATCTCGACGACACATTTATGTGGATTAACTTTTAAGTAAGTTTTATCTCTGATGATGGTCCTTAAAGTCTGAAAACCGGTTCTGAACCAAAAACTGTATGCTGATTCGTCTGTCACATTTTAATTATAATTCACTTTGACATGCAACACTGTATTTCTGACTATAATTTAATAGATCATGCAGAAATTAAAAAGTGAAAACTAGTCTTAACTAGTACAAAAGTTGTAAACCATATTATTAAATGGATTACATTCCAAGTCGAAAGCCTGTTAAAATAATTGTTTTAAATATTACACTAAATTAGAATTAATTAGTACTGTAATGTAATATTAGTTATTTTATCCTTAATGATTTTGTTTTTTAGTAATGTGACTTGTGTGTCAATGGAATTAACTTTTAAGATTATTCTAGCTATACATTGTTTTTGTTTTAATTTGTATGTTTAAGTCTAAGTAATACTTGTCGTGAACATTGTAATTTGGACTCACGACCTGTTATGTTCACAATAAATAAATAAATAAATAAATAAATAAATAAATAGTCAGCCTATGTGGTGTAGTGGTTAGTGTGATTAGCTGCCACCCCCGGAGGTCCGGGTTCGATTCCCGGCTCTGCTACGAAATTTGAAAAGTGGTACGAGGGCTGGAACGGGGTCCACTCAGCCTCGGGAGGTCAACTGAATAGAGGGGGGGTTCGATTCCCACCTCAGCCATCCTGGAAGTGGTTTTCCATGGTTTCCCACTTCTCCTCCAGGCGAATGCCGGGATGGTACCTAATTTAAGGCCACGGCCGCTTCCTTCCCTCTTCCTTGCCTATCCCTTCCAATCTTCCCATCCCTCCACAAGGCCCCTGTTCAGGATAGCAGGTGAGGCCGCCTGGGCGAGGTACTGGTCATTCTCCCTAGTTGTATCCCTGACCAAGAGTCTGAAGCTCCAGGACACTGCCCTTGAGGCGGTAGAGGTGGGATTCCTCGCTGAGTCCGAGGAAAAAGCCGAACCTGGAGGGTAAACAGATAATGCTGATGATAAATAAATAAATAAATAAATAAATAAATAAATAAATAAATAAATAGATAATAACTGAAATGGGGCTGGATAAGATGGCTACTCTAACGAACACCATGTCCAAATTCAGAGGGGTATTATCAAAAAGCTTCGAGATCAAAACGGGTGTTAGACAAGGAGATGTTTTGTTCCCCATCCTGTTTATCTGTCTGCTGGAGGAGGTCATTCGGGGATGGAGAAATACACCAGCTGAAAACTCTGGATTAAAAATCGGCTGCAAAAAAGACAAGTTCGCAGATGACCTCGCACTCTTAGCTTCAAGTATGGAAGAAGCTACGTACCAGCTATCCTCCCTAGAACGCATAGCAGTTAAAGGGGGGCTGAAGATCGCTGTCAACGAAACAAAATTTCTGACCACCATCAGAGAAGCACACAAATTCATTTCTTCGGGGGACAAAATTATACAAAAGGCCAACTCATTCAAATATCTTGGAGAATGGATAACCCTAAATATTAATGAGGACCTTGCAATGAAGAGTAAATTCACTAAATTAGAAGGAGCTTATCATCTTTGTAAGAACATATACAAGTATAAATTCCTCTCCTTGAGTCTTAAACTTAGACACTACGACACCGTAGTAAGACCATCTGTACTGTACGCCTCAAAATGCCTAAACATGACCCGGAAAGGACAACTCAGGAAACTGGAACTGAAAGAGCGAAAGATCCTCAGAAGGATTATGGGTCCCATTAAAAAAGGAGATGGGTACAGAATCAGGCACAACAAGGAACTGTACAGTAAAGAAGAGAGCATTACAACAACTATGAGGAAGATAAGACTAATGTTCTATGGTCACACAGTCAGGATGGACAGCCAGAGACTCACTTCAAGGATCTTCAACACTGTATCTAGAGGGAAAGCAACAAATGCCAAACGGGCGAATTTAGTTCGGAAAGACCTACAGATTGACATTTACAACCGAGATAAGTTCAGGAAGTTAATCAAGACATCTGACTCTCTCCAGTCACTAAAGGCCACCACACACAGAAAGCTAAGCTAAGCTACGCTACACTATGCTACGCTAAGCTATGCCAAGCTGTGGTGTGCTATGACACGAATAAAAAGCTAAGCTAAACTATGCTAGGCAGCACTTGTCTCGCTGTTGTAAATAATCAGTTGCTCTCTCTGCAATACTGCTCGGTGGCATGATTTTTTTTTTTCGAAGGGGTTCGACTGGCTGAGATTGTGTAGGTGTGGGGACGGGCGGAACAGATGATGAATCAGATATATGTGATAGGGAGTGTAGGTCATCACATTCCGGACCACTCTCACAGTCATCTGGGTGGCTACTTCAGTTATCTCTTGACGTTGATATGTTTCCTGCCTGTCAATGTTTGAATGTGTGCTGTAAGGAAAATTAAGCTATTAATACACATCCAAACGTATATTAAGTAATGACACATGGAGATCTGTTTATGGAGAATGAGCATATTGAACTGTCCTAGTCCTTGTGCATCACACGCAATTATTCATGTTGTTCATTTTGTTAGTGAAATGTTGTCTTAGCTGCAAAACATAAGAAATCCAGACGTTCATCTTTTCTTATAACCTCGAATGAATTACATGCGTTTTAAATTATAATATACTCAGCATATAAATTCACTTATAATTTCATCAATTTTTAATATTTAAAAAAATATTTTAATTAGTCATACTGCGTGCGTTAAAATGACAGCTCACCTACTTGTAGAAATATAAGGCAGAAGGAATTCCATTTGTTTGTGGAATCTCCACTCCATTTTTTCCCTTCCTGTCCACTTTTACTCTCGTTTTGTCTCATTAGGGCCTCCCTAAAATAGTCTCTCAGTCTTTTTCATAAGTTTTTAAGTTCCTTACCTAAAAAAATATAGCCTACGCTATTATTTTACCTTTCACGTTCTTAGTAACTGCTGATATAGTTAAGAATATGACATAGAGTTGCAGAACATTATCTGCTAAATTGTAAATAATGTGCGTAAAGCCATATGGAAAAAGTATTCTTCTCAAACAATTAGAATTGTCAAAATTGCGATTATATAGCTAATTCATAAATGGTAGCCTACTTACAATCAATTTGAAGTACTGAACTTATTTCCTGCCAACAGTTTTCCTATCTTATCAAATCTCTGTAGGAATTTGATGACGTATCATAAAGACCGGGATATCTTTTCACTTCCTCGGTTAGCCGTTCTTCTTTTGGCTCGTTATCCATTGTATTGAAATATCGAAGTACTACCAGAAGGGACTCACACGACACGACTAAACACACACGACAGCCCGCCAGACGAACTGCTCAGAAATGAAAAATGAAATGAAAAGCTACAGCCAAGAAAATGGCCTGCCTAGCGATCTGTCTAGCTTAGCTTAGCTTAGCTTGGCATGGTATAGCTTAGCATAGCGGCCTGTGTGTGTCATCGTACTTAAATGCATTGGGAGCGATATTTTTCACAACACCGCGTAGCTTAGCTTAGCTTAGCTTAGCCTAGCTTTCTGTGTGTGGTGGTCTTAACAGCTTAATCACTGCGTCCAGGAGTAGGAGTGAAATGGACTCAAGAAACAAAAGACATTCATAGCGCCAGAATGAAGGAATACTGGGCTAAGAGGAAGAAAAAACTCACCAAAGTTAAGAACCACGTGGTTCATCGTAGGCCTGAACGAATAATAATAATAATAATAATAATAATAATAATAATAATAATAATAATAATAATAATAATAATAATAATAATAATAATAATAATAATAATAAAGCAAGTTACTTTACGTCGCACCGACATAGATAGGTCTTATGACGGCGATGGGATAGGAAAGGGCTAAGAGTGGAAAGAAAGCGGCCGTGGCCTTAATTAAGGTACAGTCCCATCATTTTCCATGTGGATAACGCTGTACGTATAAACTGGCTTCGGTGGTGGGGGATAGGTTACCTAGGAGAATAATGAACTCTGCTATGGAGGGTAAGAGAAGTAGAGGTAGACCAAGACGACAATGGTTAGACTCAGTTTCTAAAGGCAGCAGGTAGAGAACTAAACGAGGCCAACAAATAAAGGATTGTGGCAGCGTTTGGTAAATTCACAGAGGCTTGCAGACTGAACGCTGAAAGGCATAACGGTCTATAATGAAGATGTATGTATGTATGTCATAATAACAATACTAATAAAAATTGTAATAATAATAATAATAGTAATGGTAATAATAATAATCTTCTTCTTAATCTGTTTATCCCAGGGTTGGTTTTTCCCTCGGATTCAACGAGGGATCCCACCTCTACCGCCTCAAGGGCAGTGTCCTGGAGCTTCAGACTTTGGGTCGAGGGATACAACTGGGGAGAATGACCAGTACCTCGCCCAGGCTGCCTCACCTGCTATGCTGAACAGGGGCCTTGGTGGGGGGTGGGAAGATTGGAAGGGATAGACAAGGAAGAGGGAAGGAAGCGGCCGTGCCTTAAGTTAGGTACCATCCCGGCATTTGCCTGGAGGAGAAGTGGGAAACCACGGAAACCACTTCTAGGATGGCTGAGGTGGGAATCGAACCCACCTCTACTCAGTTGACCCCCCGAGGCTGAGTGGGCCCCGTTTCAGCCCTCGTGCCACTTTTCAAATTTCGTGGCAGAGCCGGGAATCGAACCCGGACCTCCGGGGATGGCAGCTAATCACACTAACCACTACACCACAGAGGCGGACAATAATAATAATGCTACTAATAATAATAAAAATGAAAATTATACAACCATTAGCACTTTTTAATGTAATGGCTTTGATATTTTATTATGGTTATGATGGCACGTTAAGTGCGAGAGGTGTAGTTAAGTACTGTATGGGTCTTAGTGCACTTTCGCCCGGTCGCTCGATACATTACGGACGAGGACAGTGTAAGAGACGTGAAAGTTTTAATTAACCAGCTGATGCAGTCCTTTCACCAAGATAACTTGTTTATAAAGAATGAGCCATGCGATCCAATATTTCTCAACCGCTGCGCCGGTCTTCCTGCAGCAGCAACGCCGCATCGTTCTGTGAGTCACTGGATGGTATGAGGTTGTGAAATAAAGTGTTTTACCTCGTTTACGAATACAGTATGCGGCAGAAAAATGAAGTTGCAGACAGTACTGAACGTCGCCAGAAACCTGCCACTGCAAGATCTACGCCCTATATCGTGAAGGAGTCACTTGCCCTTCAGCAACAACACTCTGCAGAACGCTCATTCCTTGCACCCTTCCCACTTCACTGATTTCACGCCCCCATACGCCTACGAATGAAGCATGCTGAAAGAATCCGTTTTCCGGTCAGACGGCACACCTAGGAATGATCGCGAATTACGACAGATGTTACAGTCATATCTTGTGTCCTTGCGGCCAGTGGTGGCGATTATGAGTGAGGGGGAGGGGAGGGGGAGATGTCGCCCCCTCCATTTTGTGGAGAGAACACTACACTTTTTTCCATTTTAGCCCCCTGAAACCAGGAATTATAGAAAGTATTAAAAAATCGCACAAGCCCTGTTGTCTTATCACCTAGTTCTTCCCTTTAATTTCTTTAATTATTAACAACATGTCCGCCTCTGTGGTTTAGTGGTTAGCGTGATTAGCTGCCACCCCTGGAGGTCCGGGTTCGATTCCCGGCTCTGCCACGAAATTTGAAAAGTGGTATGAAGGCTGGAACGGGGTCCACTCAGCCTCGGGAGGTCAACTGAGTAGAGGTGGGTTCCATTCCCACCTCAGCCATCCTGGAAGTGGTTTTCCGTGGTTTCCCACTTCTCCTCCAGGCAAATGCCGGGATGGTACCTAACTTAAGGCCACGGCCGCTTCCTTCCCTCTTCCTTGTCTATCCCTTCCAGACTTCCCATCCCTCCACCAGGCCCCTGTTCAGCATAGCAGGTGAGGCCGCCTGGGCGAGGTACTGGTCATTCTCCCCAGTTGTATCCCCGACCAAGAGTCTAAAGCTCCAGGACACTGCACTTGAGGCGGTAGAGGTGGTATCCCTCGCTGAGTCCGAGGGAAAAACCGAACCTGGAGGATAAACAGATGATGATGATGATGATTAAAAAAATGTCCGACTCGCTGGCTGAACGGTCAGTGTACTGGCCTTCGGTTCCGAGGGTCCCGGGTTCGATTCCCGGCCGGGTCGGGGATTTTAACCTTAATTGGTTAATTCCAATGGCACGGGGGCTGGGTATATGTGTTGTCTTCGTCATCATTTCATCCTCATCACGACGCGCAGGTCACCTACAGGAGTCAAATAGAAAGACCTGCACCTGGCGAGCCGAACCCGTCCTGGGATATCCCGGCACTAAAAGCCATACGATATTTCATTTCATTAAAAAAATTCGTACAAGCCCTGTTGTCTTATCAACTAGTTCTTCCCTTTAATTTCTTTAATTATTAACAACATTCTTAGCGGAAATACGCGACTAACCGCTTCGTACAGCGCCACAGCTTGTTGTAGAAACTCGCGCAGCTGCGTGTATCAAGTGTTTTGATGAAGGGGTGTGTTGTTACACTGACTATAAGTCACCCGCTTGCCGCGCGCATTCGTCAGTCTACTGTCTCTTTAGTTTCTTACTGCATAGTCAAATATTAAACGACCGGGCGAGTCGGCCGTGCAGTTAGGGGCGCGCATATATGAGCTTGCACCGAGAGATAGAGGGTTCGAATCCCACTGTCGGCAGGCCTGAAGATGGTTTTCCGTGGTTTCCCATTTTCACACCAGGCAAATGCTGTTGCTGTACCTTAATTAATTGATGATGCTTGGTGTTTTAAGGGGCCTAACATCGAAGGTCATCGGCCCCTCCTTAATTAATTAAGGCCACGGCCGCTTCTTTCCCACTTCTAAGCCTTTCCTATCATATCGTCGCCATAAGATCTCTCTCTGTCGGTGCGACGTAAAACAAACTCAAAGAAATACTAAACGAATTGTAATTATATAATCACACCGTACCTATATTTAATTGTAATACATGTGTAATTATTGTTCCTTTGGTGAAACTGAAATCTCAAAATATATATATTGCCGCACTTAAGTTGGTAGACTGTCAACCTTTACCTCTGTAGAAATTCGCTCAGAGAGTGTTGTTTCGAACCAGAAAATCTACCTGTTTAACTGTATTCGTTAATGAATTGGTTTTATTTTTTCGTACAAGACACAGACTTTTGACGAAAACAATGAACTTTTCTCAGCCCTCTATATCACTTAGATTTCGTCTTCTCCTTGCCTGAAAAAATATATATTTCTTTTTTTGCTAGTTCCTTTGCGTCGCACCGACACAGATAGGTCTTGTGACGACGATCAAAAAAAATTTGTTCAAGGTAAGAAAAGAATACCCAAAGCACAGGGGAGTGTTTTTTTTTTCGAGGGTCAAAGGACGTCACATACCTCCCGCCTTTTGATTTAAAAAACAAAAATCAAAACAAAACGTTGCCTTTTCAGTTAAACCACGACGACCGAGCTCGATAGCTGCAGTCGCTTAAGTGGGGGCCAGTATCCAGTAATCGGGAGATAGTGGGTTCGAGCCCCACTGTCGGCAGCCCTGAAGATGGTTTTCCGTGGTTTTCCATTTTCACACCAGAAAAATGCCGGGGCTGTACCTTAATTAAGGCTACGGCCGCTTCCTTCCAATTCCTAGGCCTTTCCTATCCCTTCATCGCCGTAAGACATATCTGTGTCGGTGCAACGTAAAGCAAATAGCAAAAAAAAAAAAAAAAAAAAAAGGACGATCTATATGAGTTATGATCTGTATCGGACAGGCAGTTTCACTACGCGTCCCATTCTTGTTTTCATCACACGTTGACCAGCGAAGGCTTCACCCTCGCTATTATCATTTTGATCGTCTTCTGCCAAAGGAGCATCCTGCGAGGATGATATTTCCTCCGAGTATCCGCGCTGAATTTGTCTGATTCTTTCTCTTCCTGCCACCTTACCCCAAACCACCCTGACCTTACCGTCCTTACCAGGAAACATTTCTGTAACTTTCCTCACTGGCCACTCCAACCTCTTCTTGTCATCCGACCCCACCAACACAATATCACCAATATTTAATGCTTCATGGGGTTTCGTGTCAACAGTAGGCTCAGGTACTCATCTCGGAACCTTTTTCCTAACTCTTTACGCAAGAGTGGAGGTACTTAGCTCGTCTTCTCAGGTCTGTCCCATCTAACAAGTGGTCAAGATCAGGAACTGCAGTAGGACGTATATCTTGCAGGAACATAGCAGGTGTCAATGTCATCAAGTCATCTGGATCCTCCGAGATATAGGTCAAAAGCCTGGAGTTGATCACGGATTCAACGTCATATAGAATGGTTGTAAGTTCCTTGTACTTGAGACAAGCTTTCCCCAATATCCTCCTCAAAACTTTCTTAACCATCTGCACCATCCTCTCCCACCACCCACTCTACCATACAGCAGTGGGTGGAATGAACTTCCACTGAATCCTCTTGATGGATGACATTTTTTCAGTTTCAACCCAGTCCAGTGAGGCAAAGGAATTGTTAACCTCAGTGAAATTTGTTCCATTGTCTCTCTACAACATTCGGGGTTTGCCTCGCCTAGCAATGAATCTCCTCAAGCCTTGGAGGAAGGCATATGTGGATAAACTTTGCGCTAGTTCCAAATGAACAGCGCGATAAACTGCACTGGTCAACAGCAAAATGTAGGCCTTTTCACGGCTTCTGAGGTTTAAATGTGCTGCTAAGTCGACCCCGTTTACTTCAAAAACTGATGCGTCCCTCACTCTGTCCCCTGGTAGAGGTGCCGAATCAGTCCCTACTTTCTTTGTTTCGAATCTTCGACACCTGACACATTTGTTAACCACTCGTCGTACTGTCTTTCTCTCTCTTAGAATCCAACAGTCCTCCCTCAATTTTTCTAGTAATATTTGGACGCCAGCATGGGAGTACTTCAGATGACAGTCTCTAACAAGTTTTCCACCAATTTATGGGTTGATGGTAACATAATAGGGTATCTGAAGTTCTTGTCATCGTCTCGCTGTACGATTTTCATCTTCAACCTCAGAAGACTATCTGAACCAACAAAAGTGCAGAACTATTTCAGTCATTTATTGTCAGCTTCTTCCGTCACTCCCATTTGTAACCTTCTTTCAGCCCCTTCGATTTCCAAAGCAGAAACTCACCAGACTCGCAACTTCTACATCTTGATGACCACCTATAGAAACTCATTATCCAAGCCACAGGTCTCACAGACTCGGAAAACATTGAAAACCGTCTCAGGTACCAGGGGTCTTCCTCTTCTATTAAGCTAGATAGCGTTGTCGTCATCTTCCCTATTTCTCGTCCGACTTCTTCCTCATCTGCAACTGCACCTGACTTAGGCCAGTCCTTTTCTTCCGCTCTCAACTAATCAGGTCCTTCTCATCATCTAGAGTTCTTGAGTGATTCTGCAAGGTCAAGCCCGTGAAGGGAGGTCAGCCGGGTTACATTCCCCAGGTACGTATCCCCAAACTTCCAGGCTGGTTAATGATCTTATTTCCTTGACTCGATTGTTGACAAATACGCCCCAGGACTCTTCCTTCCTTATCCACTGTACAGCTGTGGGGGAGTCGGTCCAATAGGATTCAGGAATCTTCAAATTTAGACTTTTCTTAACACTGACAGTCAGGCGGCTGCCAATGCAACATGCCAAAAGATCCAGTTTAGGTACACTGGCGCAACTCTTGCCTTTGCCATCACAACTTGTACTCATACAAATCCTAGGTCTCCACCCCTTAAACAGCAAAATCATAGGCACTTCGGTTAGCATCACAAAACGATTCCATAATTCTTCAGATCCGCAGTTAGTGAAACGTCTCGGTATCTTCACCTCCGACAGTCGGGAAATTTCTGATTCCCATTCCCTGAACTTCCACTGCACATCTTCCGGTAATGGGGCATCCCAACCCATCTTCATAACCCAGCTGCCCTGGATGAGAAATTTCGGCAGCAAAGTGAAAGGACAAGTAAATCGTATGAGGTCGAAAACCCTTTGGGCCGCAGACAAAATTATTCTGCGAGTGATGTCACCAGATAGACCCTCAGATATATTACATAAGATGGCATAATTGTCTTTGTCCCACAGCAATCCGAGAACAAAAGAAACTTGCTGACAGCAACTCTCTGCTTTCAGTGAGGTGTGCTGGCAGCTACTAAGTTCAAATTTCGCAGCCGATAGAAGTCCTGTGGATTCAGCGATGAATTTATGTTTTTCTGCTACCGAACCAAGTGAGGTAACACAATTTTCGACATTAAGGGAGCTTTGCAGCAATTGTGCCGTGTTCTGGAATTTAGGTGGATCATTATCTAGATGAATATCAAATACTGCTGCCAGTGGAAAAGGACTAAAGTTGAGGCAAACCACTACCCGTTTGTGTCGAAGTACTTGGAGTTTTCTTCAAATATCCGTTGCCCCCTGTGATATGGATTATTTTAGGTCCCTGTGGTGAGAGGATTTCGAGAGGAGAAAAGCATTCTTTTATCGGCAATCACACCAATGTTTTCCCTGCGGAACCTAGTCAAAATTGGGGGAATTTGTTCAAGCAAATTTGGTCCCTTCTTTAGACAGCCATATAGGGACAGATTTCCCTTTCTCTTGCACGAGGCATCAAACACTGGTCTAACAGCAGCCGTAGAGTTTCCTTTGAACACACTTCCGTGTGGTGAGTAATGATCCTTCCTATAGACCTCGTGCGAATGGCGAAATTTTACCTGCTGGCGCTCCTAGCGGCAACTCGCTCAGAACATTCATGTGACGACTGTGTGTAGTGGCTTGTGCGGGAGAATCAAGTGTGACAGTGAAGGAAGCCATTTAAAGCTGAACTGTCGTCGTCCATAGAGATTTGTGTGGACTTTCAGAATATTCGTTGGGATAAGTCATATTTCAGTAATCACATATTCCAGGTGAAAGAACGATTGGGAGAAGAAATATCCAGCTTCTGTTTGAGGGAAACGAGCATTAATCAAACGCCTTATGCAGTTAAACTTACAGTAATAGTTACCTTTCTTTTTGCACCATAAGTCATATGTATATACAGACTATTAATTTCAAACATAACTTTAATATACAGTACACATTTTCCGTGTCCATTGCCGTTGTAAATTATTTTTTCATTAATTAATGCTAGTCTTGTTTTAACATTTAACAGATCGATTGCAACAGGAATATTCAGCCAGCCGAGTGTGAATGCAAAGCAAGCCTTCCCAAATGCTGTAAGCATTTTGCTGCGCTTTGCATTTATATTAATACAGAAAGATTCTTCGAAGATTTCCTTTATGCAACAATGGGAAAAACCGAAAAATGTTGCCGCAGAATATTCTAAAGGTGAACATTTAGGAGAAATGTTCAAGGACAGATTAAGTAAGCGGCTAGTTTGTAGCGTACTGGAAAGTGAGGGATTTGAAACATTCAGCAAAACTGAACTATATGATAAAATTAAATTTATAGACTGCTTTTACAAGAATTTTGAAGGCCGAGTGTGAAGGTGAATCCTTAATTATCTCCAATTCGACTGTTGAAGCTACCGTGGATGATGCTGTAGAACAGAGCGAAACAAGACTTTTACTTCAGTGTCTACAGCAATTAGACCTTCAAAACGTTAATAAACTGTTTAGATGCTATGGAATTAATTACTTGTCAAGTGGTAAGATATCAATAGTGCCAAACAATTATTATGAGTGCACGTTGCAAAGTGACATACTGAATTTTTATTATGACAACGTAAAAGTCACAAAATCGTAGACGTATGCTATTGGGATTGCGACTAGGGCTCTGCGTGGTTCGATCAAAGACAATTACACATATCTGCCAGCCAGAGTGTTCACAAGAACATGACACTGCAGAGTGGAGATTTTAATAAACTGCCAACTCAGCTTCTTTCTAAGGACATAAACAGTCCTGCAGTGAGATATGGCAGAGATAATGAGCTGAAGGCACTTCAGGAGTTCTGTTTATCGTCCCAATTTTGCGTGTCACAGCTGGGTTTGTTAAATAAACGAAGAGCAACCCTAGTAGCCTGGATGGGATAGTGCTAGGTCAGGACTGATCCTCTCTTTTGGAGATTAAGTTCCCTTACTCGTGTTGGGAAAAGCCCGTGATTGATGAGAACATGCGTAATGTTCCAAATTTGTATATTGACATTGATGGCGATATCAAGTTAAGAAAACTCACGTATATTACACCCAGGTACAGGCATCATTGTATATTTTGAACCACAACTCCCGTGACTTTTTGTAAATTCTCCAAAGAAAAGTGTGAAAGTGGGTGTCTCCAGAAAAGAAGAATTCCTTTCAAATATTATTCTCACGGCACGGAGGTTTTATTTCGAACATTACCTTCCACTAATTGTCAAGCGTTATGCATAGTGTTACATTGTTACCATACTCAAGCATAGATTTTACCACTATTCAGACATTTCAAACATGCTATAATTTCTACTTGAGTTAGAAGTAAAAAAAAATAATTAAAAATAGTGAACTAAATCGATGTAATCATGTGCAATTCAATAATTATATAATCATGTTTAAGTTTAGGCCTTTACCTAAAATATACTAGTCGTCTGTTTTATTGATCGGAGGACTGAAGTTCACTAAGACACCTACGAGACGAACAATTTTGTCTAAAAGAGTTAGGTACAAATGTGTGCTTATTGTTTGGGAATACGAAGAATTTCGTTCCAGGAGGACAATTTGTATAGGAATAGTTACATCCAACCACAGACCAATTTGTTCTACTCTTTGTAGAACTTTCTTCCGTCTCGAATTTGATTTCGTATCTCAACAAACGCAGGCTGATAATCGCGTTGCTTCACTTCACTGACGAGAGCAAGTCACATGAACTATTCGAGCAACTTGCCGCCAGAGCGCAGCAACATCCATGCGCACGAGGTCTATTAACTTCTTCGATTACGCTTTCCTTCTTCAATTCCTTAAACACATTATTGTAGTCCACACATCTACCACTACGAATCAGTTTGGTTGTTGTAGACGTGCATCTTCTCTCAGCAATATCGCGACTATCTGAAATGTCTTCAGATCTGTCATTCCCAGGCATATGTACACTCATGTTCATAAAAAAACAGAACACCTTGAAAGACTAGAGATAGGAAGTTCATATTCACAGGACATGTTCATTAGTATGTTCTTCAGAAATGATTAGAATTTCAGTCACCTAGATTCAGCATGTGTTGTGTTGCTCAGTAGGCACTCGGTCCTCTATGGGCACTGATATCTTGTTCCATACGTGATGGTATCGACGCGTATAAGGAGCGAATGGCGTCCTGAGGTATAGCCATCCATACTGCATTCACCTGGTTCCACAGTTCATCGTTGGTGGTTGGCATTTGGCCACAGCGCCGCACCCGTCGTTTCACCATATCCCACATATTTTCGATTGGCGACAAGTTTGGTGATCGGGCGGGCCAGGGCAACAGTCTGACATCCTCTGACAACAAGAAGGCACGTGTTCGTGAAGCAACATGTGGTCGCTCATTTTCCTGCTGAAATATGGCGTCTGGGTGTCGTGCAGAAAGGGTATGGCTAAGGTCGCAGGATATCATTCACGTAGGTCAAATTGGTCGCAGTGCCCTGGGCACGGACCGACTGTGGTTTGTGGTTGTACCCAATAGCACCCCACACCACGGCGACGAACCAAAATGCGGCAATCATTTTCAAACAAACAGAACCTGGATTCGTCCGAAAACACTATTTGCTGCCATTCCTGTCCCCAGTGACGTCGTTCCATACACCATTACAGTCTAGCATATTTATGCACATTAGTCAAATGTAAACGGAGAAGTAGACGACGCGCCGGTAAGCCGGACCGTAATAAACGGCGACGGACTGTCACTCCTGATAGTGTACGATGTGTTACACTGTTCCATTGTTGCGCCAGAGCCGAGGAGGACGCAGATCTGTCCTGCAATGCCATTTGGATGAGGTGTCGATCTTCTCCGGGGGTGATCTGGGTGGTATGACAAGCCCAATCTTTTTTTGTTCTACGGCCTTCTGTGAGCCATTCTGTACACGCCCGTCCACTGCCGACACACTTCGTCGCTCACGAGCAGCAATTTCCCGGATGGATGCATTACATTCTCACATGCCAATAATGCGCCCTTTTTCAAATTCACTCATTTGACGGCACGGTTCTCGCATACGTCTGCTCAAGTCACACTGATCCATCGCCTTTGGTTTATAGCGGCAACGAGAGCTGCAGGTACATTTTACCAGTCGGTGGTGGTGCGCAGAGATATCGATGTGAACCTTGAACTCGAGGGCCGACATGGTTTAAATGCTAATCATTTCTTCAGAACGCACTAATGGACGTGACCTGTGAATATGAAATTTCTATCTCTAATCTTTCAAAGTGTTCTGTTTTTATGAACGTGAGTGTACTTCATAACGCCCCTCCCCATTAATATGCACTGTCTCCTTGAAATGTGCAAGTGAGGCTGCTTCTAAAGCATCTCTGGATTGATTCTCAGCTTATCCCGACCATTTCGGCAGCCACAGGTCCACACGTCAGGTTTCGCACTCTTCCAGTGAGTAGAGGTCTGCAGGTCAGCAACCAACAGCAATTCCATCGCCGGCCTTTCATCACCACAATGGGAAATAAATGTATTATTTTATCTAAGTTCGTTCATCCAAGGCCCCTTCGGAACTCGAAGGATAGTGCCACAAATGATCCAGAACTGATACCTCACGCTTATATTTTCCATCTACACTAATGAGTCTTAAGGAGCTGCCTGGCCGAGGCCGTAAAGGCGTGCTCGGTTCACCCGGAAGGACGTGGGTTCGAATCCCCGTTAGGAAGTCGTAAAATTTAAGAAACGAGATTTCCACTTCCGGAGGTGCATATGGCCCTGAGGTTCACTCAGCCTACACCAAAAACGAGTACCAGGTTAATTCCTGGGGGCAAAGGCGGCCGGGCGTAGAGCTAACCACTCTACCCCATCACGTGCCGAGGTTAACAATGGTGGAAGCCTTTACTTCCACTCTTCCAAGGGCCTTCATGGCCTGTACGGAGGTGGCTTTGCTTTACTAATGAGTCTTAGTTGGTAGATAGAGTGTTTTCCCAATGTTGTTTCCAATGTTGTTTCAATCGCTGCAAATAGAGGACGCGCTATTTTCTCAGAACCTCTTCAGTCCCAAACCATGGGTGGTCTTCTTCAGCAAGTATGACCGTTGCGATCCAATATTGATTAGTGATCTTACAATGCGCTTTTGATGGTTCCCTGCAATCCTTTCCATCAGGGTATGTAAAATGACTTCTTTGCTGCATGTCTGGTTGCTCAAGGTAGTGCTGCGTTCCATCTTATCCGTCTCTTCTTTCTGATTCTTCTTCCGAGTCTTTTGTGTGAGCTCAGGGCATATCGCCATATCCCACAGATTACATTTACAGGCTTTTGCCATATGGCGTTGTTTCAAGTAATGAAAGCAACATCATGTTTTCATCAAAATATTCTTCCTTTCTGCAAGAGTCAACTTTTGTGCCTTAAAACATTCCTCGCTGTCATGAGGTTTGCTGCAGAACACAGAACACACGTTCAAGACCAGACTTCTTGAATCCCTTGAGAACAAGTTACTGGCTGTTGGAATGTCTGTTACATCTCCTGTTTTCTTCCTTTGTTTGTTGAGTGTCCGTTACGATGTCTGAAATCCCCCTTGAGCGAGAATAATTTTCTGTTCCCTCTCAACTTCATTCTTCGAAAATAGAGAAAACGGTTCAAGTTTCTTACAGTACATATTTTCCACTGATCACTTAAAGGACGCTGGACCGAAGTTCTCAACCCGACATTTAGTAATTCTGCTGGAAGCGATGACGCCACTAATAAAAAAAAACGCCACACCTGTCGCTAGCCGGGAGATGTGATTATAAGCGATTGTACGATTGTAATGGAACACGTTTCTGTGATGAAGTAACATTCTGAATCACGCACTAAAAATTGAACAACCAATTATCTACTTTCAAGACACTGCACTGCTTTCTTATCATTTTCTGCGCTTGGAGGGAAACTGTGTGACGTACCCACTTTGCCCACAGATGTATGACAACTTTATGACGTGGCGGGTCACTTTAATATTAAAATAAATAAATTATATGTCATTGTTTCTCCAGAAACAGTATCCCAAGGGCGCCAGTCTTCAGGCTTATGGCTTGAAAACAAAAGTAGATAATTAATAATAATAATAATAATAATAATAATAATAATAATAATAATAATAATAATAATAATAATAATAATAATAATAATAAATAAAAATACGTAATGAGACTCAAAAAACTCCCAGGGGTGGGGTGAACGGAACACAAATCATTAAGTACACTAACTTGGAATTTAAGGATCATTAATAATTATTTCATAAAATACCAATTAAAACAGCTATTTATTAAGATGAAAAACGTGACGTAACGGCGTATTAACGAAATCTGAACTTACGGAAGCAAAAGAAAAAGTGAATGAAATTAACTCTAAGAAAATGAACTGTTGCGCGAAGACTTGCAGTAACTTATGCCATAAGCTCACCAAAAGTAGACTCTGTTGTCTTGAAGCTGAAGATGGGTGGATCTCTCGTACAGGCTGCCTCATCTGTTGTTGGATTCCAGTCCTACATCCACATTTCCTGTCTTTAACACTTCCTATTGTACTCCTTACATAAAGTCGTAATGAGTCCTAATTTTAAGTGCAAAACCACCATGGGTTATGTTCATGGAGAGAATACCTTCGTATTCTTCCGTATTACGGAACAGTAGCGTAGCTAAATTCATAATAAAAGCTCTCCTCCCCTATACCAGTCAGAACCGGTCTCCCGTTGACTACCTCTCGTCATTGAGATAACAAGTCCCAATGAGAGTAACTTTTGAGTAGAATATACTCCGATGCGAAGTGAACTAAGTTAAAATCTTCTCCGATGTGTAGACGTAGAATCGTAGTAAGAGTATCTTCCAAGCGTGAGAATCAGAATCAGAATGTCCGAATCTCTGAATGTGAGTCTGAATGTGAGAATGTCCTCTCCAGCCCTTGTCGGTGGTATATATTGGTTCAAAAGTCTCCTTCCATCGGCCATATCACATGGTCCAGTAAGATTCGAGGTCTCATCCCTTCTCCGATGTACAGCTGTGAATCCATCACGTTGCTTCATTACGTTCATTCACATAGGCTGAACTTTCCCGCTGAAATAAAGCGTCTCGAAGATGAGTTTGAAAAGTGGGTGTTAATAATGTATCAACTGTCTTTTCATGAGGTGGAGAGGGTAATATCTCTCGTAACCTCGGTGACGTACTTTTCCTGGAACTGGGCTGAAATTAGCCTGCTGACTCTGGTCACCTCACAACGGCTATTGGAAAATTTACTGCAAGTTATAAATATGCGTGATGTTGAAATACTTTACCCAATAATTTGTTCGTTCAGAATACGTTATAGCCGCGATACAAAGAAATGAAATGATGATTGAAATGGATGATAAAGACCCTATATATATATACATATTAATTTACACATGACCTATCAGTGATTAAATATATACATCTTATCAATTAAATATATAGTTCAATAATTAAAAACCTTCAGTGATGTCCCAAACATCACAACTGTTCACTACATCCCTGGCTCTGCTACCTTCGGTGGTGGCTTGGAGTAAATATTGGAATTTACCTTCGCGTTCTATATCCGTATCATCATGAATACGCCGAAACTGGATCCAAAATCCAAGCCAGTCTTTAAACTCTCCAGAGAATTTCCATAGTTCGATTTTCGGCAAGTTTAATTTATTTTTGTCAACACTATCACTTATAATACTCATAGTTCTGTTTGTTTCGGTTACACCAAACGCTGTGTTCACACTCTCAACTTTATAACGAGCCCCGTCAATTTTATTGCGGTATTCTTGTAGCTTTTCGTATTCAGTTCCGTATTCCAACTCATTGTTATCGAGAAGGAATTCAAATACTTTCTCATCCGCGTCTTTTAGTTCTGATCCTAGGTGTTAATTTCGTGTATAGCAATTTTATCGTGTTAGGATCTGCTTCAGCCATCAGTGTATCATATATCTTCGTGAACATGACCTTTCTGTTACTTCGCCACGCACATTCGGTGTAATTAGGAGCATCTTAACTGGAGCCATGGCCGACTTGATGCGTCGCTCTAGCTAGCTCCAAGGGATCCAGTCGGCCGTGCTGGAGCGTAGATGGTGTTGTCAGCTCCCGCTTGGAATGCTAGCGCTGTGCTAGCATACAACGAGCCATCTGGTGACGAATGAGCGTACCACTTACTATGACCAACGGTAATGCATTCTTAAATTCAAATCCTCATTATTGGAGAAGTCTGCCTCGTGAACAATCGAGATTTTCTTCTGATGACGCAGAGCAAAGTTCTCTGTGAAACGTTAAGAGTTTCACCTTGTTTTCCTGACACAGCATGAGCCCAAATGCCTATATTAAGTTATATCTATATTAATAAATAGCAAATGTACCCGTGCTTCGCTACGGTACTCTACATTGTATACAGATATCGAACTAAATTAGGTCTTTCATCGACGTCTCTCAAGTGGACTCCACAACTCGTCGCAGAAGACACTCCTGCTATTTTTGATCGGCCGGGTGGCTACACATCTTTACTATCCGCTCGCGCTGAGCCAACAAGCATATAGGCCGACTCCTCGTTGGATGTCAGCCTCCCTACAATCAACCACCATGACGACCACCACCATCACCACTACCTTTGCGACCCCTGCTCACACCTTTTCCCCCCTTTCCATCACAACTGTTACGTCGTCCCATTCATCGCCGCTTCTATCCACCTCTCTCCCTGCGCTACCTCCTGTTGATCCACCTCGACTATTACGTATTCCTCCACGCTACTTCACCCGCCCTTCTACGCTGTTTACATCTGCCTTGCCAACCACTACGTCACCACCACCACTGTCCATCGTACCAGCAGCAACCGCTCATCAACTTCCATCACCGTCAGACACATCAGCCACAAACGAAGTCTTCAGTTGCGTCGTCCGCTTTCAAGCCATACCCGTCAAGAGGGCGTTCCGTATTTTCAACTCCACCGGTCCGACGTACTTAATCAGACTTCAGCTTCACAGCGCAGCAGCCGTCGCCCAACTGATCTCCAACGGAGCACTTCTCTACGGCCGTCATCATCCCGTCGAACCCTCTCGCTCACCTCCCCGCCCTCGATATCACCACTTCACATCTCGTCGCCATACCCGGCCTGATCGTCCTCCCTTCCAGCGCTCTAACTATGTCCGTCCACCTCCTTCTTCTGCTAATATCTCCATCCCACCACCACCGACCCTTGAACATCTCCGACATCTCACAACCGTCCTCTATCACATCGCTTCAACACTTCACCACCTTACACTTCCACGCAACTTCCTTCTCGACACTCCTGTATAAATTCCATCCATAGCCATCTCCCCCAGCCAAGACGCCCCATCATAACATCTTCCTTACTCTTCACTTCGTCTTTCCCCTCTTCTTCGTCCTACACATCTCCTGCTTCTCTCACTTCGCCCGGCCAGAGAGAAGGCGTAACATTCTAGGTGGCCCGCCCCACCCTCAGCGTTAGGGAATGAAAACATACTCAGCAGCAGCAGCAGCAGCAGCAAGTAAATTACTGCACATGAAGTGAATAAGATTTTTAAATTGGGTGTGTCTTGGCTTTATCCGAGAAACAGAATTGTGAAATCCACAGACGTTGTTTCCAATGAAAGTGTGATTTGCGGAATTGCGATGATAACGGCAAGTCCACTTGTCTACTGCAATTCACAAAGAAGTTGGTAATTTTCATTTAACGGCAGGCCCCATTGCCTAGTGCGCGGCCAAAATCGATTTGGGGAGGTTTCATTACAATGGCAGACCCCATTTCCTACTTTCAGATAGATTACAGTTGAGGAACTTTTATTATATTTGCAAGGACCTTCCTTACTGCAAGTCAAAAGTGAGTTGCGTTCTTATCATTACAATGGCAGACGCATTTTCTAATGCCAGGCAGCTTACTGCCAGTCACACCGAGTTGGTGAGATTCCATTATAATAGCAGACCACTATGCCTAACGTCAGTCACATTTTAGATGCGACAATTTGTTTATAATGGAAGACACCCTTGCCTACTGACAAACAGGGTCGGGTAAAATAGTTTTGAAAAAAATTGCACGCTCCCTTGTCTTCTGCTGGTCGAATCGAGAAGGGAATTATGCATTAAAATAGTGCACACGAGATAGAGGACGACCCCATTCTTACTGCCTGTCAAAGTCGATGTGGGGAGGACTGAAAACAATAGCAGACGCCCTCCCTCTGACAGTCACTATCGATTTGCAAAGTATTTAATAACAATGGCAGACAAACCCTTTCTAGATTGCTACAAATCGACGTCTATGAATGACTATAGTCGTCATACGGAAGTATATGGATGTTAACCTTCATTTACGGAATAACTGATGCTAAACGGTACATCAAATCGAAAAACGGATTGTACGATAAGACGCACTTTCGTTTTGGATAAATTATACGACTGCGTTCTTATGCTGAGCCCAACATTTGAGGCCCCCCAGCGTGCCCCCTTCAGGGAATTTTGAGAATTTTCGATTTTTCTAGGGATCCTGGGGTCATCAGCTTCTCCCGTACCAAGTTTCAAATATCTGAGATTTCTGGAAGTGCCTCATTAATTCACGTCTTTTTTATTTTTAAATATTTATATATACATCGCTCCAGACCGACTTGCTTATATATATATATATATATTGAACCCTTTAGGTCCATATTGAGGGATACCTACCTTCCTTACCTATCAGCAAAGTTCATGAGATCTGTCTCTTGGGTCGTTTCGGGTTCTTCGTCACTTGCTGAGGTAAAGGTAGGGTTCATTAATTCTAATCTATCTACTAGAATGAAAGGTCCATTTAAAGGATTCCTATTTATTCAGGAAAATTCTGAAGTAATTTACTATGTCAACGGTGTCATAGTCAATTGTGTCCACTGGACACCACAATCATTTTTACATAAATGTCAGAACACTGGTGTGAGACTTTAACATAACTGCCTGATGGGCATTCTTACTAGAAACCATTGTCTCAATTATTAATCATTTAAGAAAGGAAAGTCTGGAAATCCTTAAATTCGGCTTCCATGTGAGATCACATGTACCATCATAGTGATTCGTTATGGTCCAGCCCTCGTAACACGAACTCTGGACTCTGAGTATAATTAAGGCCGTCCAATCGGTGTGTGCCACACAGTGGTTCTACGGCATGGACCCTTAATTGAATCGATGTGACCTGCGTCTATGTCATGGACCGACCTCTAATCTTTTAAGTTACTTTAAAGTCATTGTGGATGATGACCGCAAGGAAATGATGCTACAATGGCATATGGCCCTAATCTAAGTCACTGAGGTTGATGACCCCCTGACCATCCAAGTTTCTAGGCTGAAGGCTAAACACAATTAAGTTACATCGGTTGATGACCAAAGTTTCCACTTTACTATCCCCAGCACATTCACTGCTCAATCAATCAAAGTTCAATAATTACAACAATAGCAATGCTCACAAACTTTGTGGCAGTAAAATCCATTTCCTTCGGATATGTCCCTTTAATCTTTACTTTATTTTTTTTTTATATTCCCCAGACAACAAACTAAAATTTCCAGAATGCATCTCCAAGTTATTCGCTTGATTAAAGTTATTTCAACATTCGGTTTCACTGAATTTAATAATTTAATAAATTTAAATGATTTAACGAAATATTAACAAACAACAAATTTCATCTCCGCGGACTCTGGTTTCCTCACAAATTTATACGCAGCTGTGATGTGAATTCAATATTGCGATGTTTATCTGGCTGGAAAAGAATTTGTTACATCATTCATGTCCAGCTATATATCTCATCTCGTGATATCATGCTTAAAAATCTAATCTAATCCTAACCGTTATTAACACTTGGATATCCTAATAATCTACGTACAAAGCAAACAACTCGCCATATCATTACGATGTCATATCTCGTCATCACTGAATTTTGCACACCCCTCGCAGACAAATCGATCATCACGACCATCGCTCTATATTTTGGACAATCCTGAAATTGGGTTACTCTGTTCCCTATACTCAAAGTTCATGGTTTCAAATGTTCATTCCGTCCCCAATTACAGTATTTCGCAATACTTAGATCAATACCGGCTATGAAATTTCAACTAAATCCAGCATTTAACGTTTTCCTGGCCGAGAATTACAGTACAATCTCAACTCCACTGTCCCGTTATTATCCCCGCTGTCCGCTTAGGTCTCTCACCCCATGCTCGCTCGGCAGTTACATAAACCACCCGGTTCGTTCTACCTGACTGACTTCTCAAAATGCTCCCTTTAAACTCTGCCGACATGATTAAACAAATACGATATTCTAACCAACAAAATGCACAGATATGCTTCAAGATGCCCACACTAATTATACGCGTCGCCAATTATACCGCTATGGATTTCTATGAATTTCTTTCCATTCTCAACATTATAAAATATTCCTCGGGTTATCATATCCCGGCTTCAATGACAGGACTCTAACCTGATTCGCACATCTCATCTCAACTCATATAAAACATTCCTCGGGCTTCCGTATCCCGGCTTCAATGACAGGTCCAACCTGATTCACAAACTAACCTCTGTTTCCCAGCTCCACAATTATCATCGACAAAGAACTGGAATAAAATCCTCACTAGAAATCCCAACATCTAATATCGCACAATGCATTACTCATGAATAACTTTGCATAAATGATATCGTATTTAATAACTTGATTTTTTTTTACGAGAAATGACTGAAACATTCTACTAGATCTTTTATTTGTCAGTCAGACACAGTTTAAAATGGGCATTAAAAAAGAACGTTTCTCTCCGTGACCAAATTCATCCCCTAGGTTCTCACCCGACAGCGCGCTTCCACTCGATTGAAAATGAGTGACCATGGATTATTATTATTACCGTCAAATTGCAGACAGAAGAATTTTACATCGAATGAACATCTTACTTTGACATCACAAAATACAGGCAGTACACTCACACGGATGACGATCTACATTGGACGTGATATCACTTCGGAACCCTATTCAATAACTTTTTACAACATTATATGGCACTCGCAAGACTTCAAAATTTTATCCAAGTGGAAAATAAAACAAATGACTCTTTTAGTCGTACCCTCACATTTACAAAACTTAGTAGGGGTGACCACTGCGTCGTATATCCCCATGCAAAATACACTTTTAGAAATCACGAGATGAGATATAAGAGGCAGTAAGATGGGAAGTCACCTACCTCATGTCTTCATGCCAGTATTCGTCTTAGGGCTCACCTGCGACCCTGGCATTTTATTTAGCCATTTTTACATTCATGGCTTTACAATTTATAATTATTTCTTCAGGTTTCCTGGAATAAAGCATAAAAAAAAAAGAAAATACCCTTCACTTGATTGCTTGAACGCACACGATGGATTATAATTACTCCCGCACACGAATTACTTAATCACATTAGAATATTTCAGTACTTTGACCGTCCTATCTGATACACTTATTTCTCTCAAGAAAACTATCTCCCCATGGAGTCAAGACTTAGCCACACTGGCTAAAATCTGCAGTCGAACTCAGTCTACTTTCGTTGATTTGATTTCGCGGAGCAACTCAACAATTTCGTCCGCTTTGTATCACAAATGCCGGAGAAGGAAGATTCGTCATGGCGTCCCTTCATATTTATAGCAGTTACCCCCTCTCTTCAGGTCTCTCCCTTTGCCGCCAAGAAAATTTTATAAATTTTCTGACTTACCTAAACTGTAATTTCAAGAGTTTTGAAAGTGACTACATGCTTGCTACATTTCTGATGGTAGTGTTCATGGACATTTAAAAATTTTACGGGTTCGATTTGTGAGATGATTGACCTCCTTTGATAGGCACTATATTTTTTTGACTTGGCGTGGTCACGCCGGGTACACGCGCTTTGAAATAGTTCATAAAAATTACTTGAGATTCTTCCGCCGTCGACACGTGTGGTTGACGTCACGTACCCCAGAGCGTGGGACCGAAGGTAATCACCCCCTCGTCACGTGTCAACTCCATGCTATCAAGAATCCAACTTTAAGTTTAATTGTCATATTATGCATAATGTTCTTAGGGCACAAAGGTCATGGGTTCATATTTCCCCCAAGACACGAATTCCTTTCGCACAGTGACAAGGAATTTCCTTTAAAATACTCCAGATGGCGAAATTTCTAATTTTGACGTCTGATGAAACATGACCTTTGAACATAAATTCCTTTCTTCTCTCTTATGCAGTTGGTCATCTTCTGGCGTACGGATACTGGTTGATGCCTTCAGCTTCCTGGTAGTTCTCCACTGAATTTTCGACTGAGCTATTTATCCCTTCGTCGCCGTCAAAGTCTTCCTCGCTGTCAAAGTCTTCCTCCTCAGAACCTTCCTCAAATTCTCCCTGTTCTATCGGGGTTTTCTCTGTAAGATTCCAATACTCCTCAAATGCTCTCAATATCACAGAGTCTGGGACTTGCCTGCATTCCCTACATCGTTTCAGTGGGTCATCCTGCTTTTCTTCGAGCGGTTCCACATCTTGATCCACCACTGATTCAATGAGGTTAACTTCCTGGTCTGCCATATCTTCAGGTTTGCGATAAACCTTCAAGTTGGCTGCATTGAAAATAGCCTCAGAGCGTCCATCTAACGACTGGATTTTATAGGAATTATTTCGGAAACTCTGGATGACTTTAAATGGACCCATATACAACGGTGCAAACTTCGCGTAGTACTTGTCCTCAGGTTTTGAAAGAGCGGGTTTACGAACAAGCACATATTCGCCTTCTTTCAAGGGCCGATGGAATCTCTTATTTTTGACGCGTCTCAAACGTCGGTCAGCTTGCTGACGAAGATGCCTAGCTGTCTCTTCAATGCGCATCGCTTGAGTCGGCCGTGGGTCGCTCGGACACTTCACCACTGCGTGCCATGGTCTCAGAGGATAAATATCGGAATGAACCACATTTGGGACGCATCCTATAGATTCGTGGATTGTGTTATTCACGCAATCTTCTATGATAGGTAACACATCCATCCATCTCCAATGCTCTTGAGCACAGAAGATCCGACAGAACTTCGCGATGACCTGCATAATTCGTTCTGACGGGTTTCCCTCAGGATGGCGAACTGAACTAAGAATATGTCGAATTTCAAGCCTTTGCAACTCCTGTTTAAATTGAGCTGAGGTAAATTGTGTGCCGTGGTCCGTTAATAAAAACACGGGCTTCCCCATAGCTGGAATTATGGTCCTATTTATAGCTCTTAATACCAATTTAGTGTTTGCTTTCTGTAATGGACATAACGATGTGAACTTAGAGAATACGTCCACGGTTACCAAGACGTATCTATTCCCTCTACGTGACTTGGGAAGGACTCCGTAAATATCCATCGCGAACAATTCACGAGGTTTAGCTGGTAAGAGAGGTATCGGTGCCTGTCGAATGAGGTACGGGTTCGCCTTAACCCTCTGGCATGTGTCACATGTAATTACAAGGCTTCTCACGTCTTCTCGTAGATGAACCCAAGTGAACGTTTCCTGAAGGGTGGCGGTGACCTTGTCAATCCCACCATGACCGGTTATCCTATGGGCATGCCATATAAGACCCTTCCTAAGTGGTGGTGGTACCACAATTCGAGATTTAGTGTGATCCTTGTCTATGAATTTCAACAAGGTGTTGTCGACAAACAAATAGCTCTCAGCTAGCTTCTCAACTTCTCCACGTCCTGGGTCGTCATGCGGAAGTTCTCCCTTCAACAACGAAATTAACCTGCCACAGAACTGGTCCTGTCGCTGACATTCTGGCAAGCGTGTCAGCTCATTTAGAAAGGTTCTATCCTCGTCAGTTAACTCCACGAAGTTCACCTCATGTTCGTCATCGTTTGGGTTTCGACTTAGGGCATCCGCCAGGACATTTGACATTCCTGAACAGTGCTCGATGGTCAGATCAAACTGCTGGATAAACAGTGCCCACCTAGCTACTCTCTCGCTAGCAACTACCGTTTTCATCACAAAGGTCAAGGCCTTGTGATCCGTCCTAATGGTTATAGGGAATCCAAAAATCATCTTTCTCCAGTGCTGTAGTGATTGAACAATTGCAAGCATTTCTAATTCAGTGACACTGTATTTTAGCTCGTGTTTCCTAAGTTTACGGCTAAAGAATGCCAAGTAGTTCTTCTTCTTGGGTTCTTCTCCTTCCTCTTGGTATAAAACTGCACCAATCCCTACGGTGGAAGCATCAGTTTGCAAGATAAAGGCCTTATCGAAATTCGGGTACCCTAGCTTTACACTTCTAGCTAACATCTCCTTAGTATCCCGAAAAGAAATCTCATGTTCCCTAGACCATTTCCATCGATTGTTCTTTCTAGCAAATCTTGCAATGGAGCCACAACCTCCGTATAATTTGGACAGTGATCACTGAAAAATTGACTCATACCCAAGAACTGTCGGACGTTCTTTACCTTGATAGGCCTTGGAAAGTTGTCAATTGCCTGCAATTTCACTGGGTTAGGGCGTACTCCTTCACCATCAATGATGTGTCCTAAGAAGAGAACTTCCTCCTGTCCGAAATTTGATTTTTTCAAGTTGATCTTAAAACCGGGCACCCTGAGATTTTCGAGTAGCAACTCGAGATGATGAAGATTTTCCTCGAAATCCTTCGACGAAAGCAATATGTCATCGACATAGCGCGTAGTTATGGCCTTAACCTGTTCGGTGAGGTTGCGATCTAGGGCGCGTATGAGAGCTGCACCGGCGTTTTTTATTCCAAACGCGAGACGGTTAAAAACATACGTGTGCTGGTCATACAGGAATCCAGTAAACAATCTTGACTTCTCATCGAGCATTATATGATGATACGACGAGGTCAGATCAATATTAGTGAAGCGGCGCTTGCCCCTGAACCTCCTAATAACTTCTTTGATGGGAGGAGCTCTATCATTTTCAGGGATTAGTCTGTCATTTACGACCCTTGCATCGAGGCATACCCTCAGGGACCCGTCGGGTTTCTGAACGGTAACTAAGGAATTAACGAATGGTGTATTTGCCTTGGAAATCAACCCACTTTCTTCCATCTCTTTAATAATTTTTCCAGCCTCCTGGCGATGTTTCTCCGGAATGGGATACGGCCTACGTTTGAACGGCTCCCAACTGTTTACAGCCAACACATATTTGAAATTTGGAATGCATCCTGGCTTTGAATCGAATACATCCTGATATTTGAGAAGTAGTTCCCTCAACTTCATCTTCTCTTCCGCCGTCCCTGGGCATTCTGATACTTTCTGATTTATCAAATCTTCTGCAGCCTTTCCCAATTCAGTCTCGAGGACATCCCACTCTTCCTGGTTGACCTCTTCTGTTCCCTGTTCTATCTCCTCTTCTGCCTCCTTAGAAACGGTAGTGAAATGGACTTCTTCCTCACACATTCTTCTCCCAGTCTGACCCAATGATTCTTCGTTTAGAGCTACTAATTCCGGTCCGTCATCCTTCCTAAATTTCACCTCTCTCCTTCCTAAATCGATGACGGCATTACTCTCACAAATGAAGTCTGCCCCCAGAATAACATTATAGTGCAGCTTTGAAATTATGACAAAAGGATGCGAAAATGTCATGTCTCCTATCTGCAAATCCAAAAATGTCTGCGTTTTACAAATGGCAGTTTTGTCGGGAATGACTCCTCTAATTTTGATATTTGCTACAGGAATTTCTGGCAATTTCTTCCGAGTAGACAATTCGTTAAAGAAATTTTGTGAAATTAAGCTGATGCTGGCGCCTGTATCCAATAAACAGCTCACCTTAAAGTTGCACATCCTGACATTAATGATTGGTAGCTCTCTTATTTTCCTAACCTCCTGTCTGAGGTGGTCTTCCACTAATTCATCTGGTTGTATAATCCAGGAGTCAATCTGGGCTACTATCCAGCCGTCGCGAGAAACATATTCAGGCTGTGTGTGGGAATCCTGTCTCGTAACCACTACTGGAAATTTGGAGGTTTTTTTTCCGCTCATTTGACGAATTCAGATTTTCGTCGAAATGAGGCGCGTTAGGGTTTAATTCCCTATCCTGGTGGTAGGTTTTTCGGATAGCTCCAGTATGGGACATGTCTTGAGCTCCTACACAGTCAGTGTTGACTTCCCTTCGTTGGATGCTGTCCTTCCATTTGTCCTGTCCGGTACCTGACCTCAGCTCTCTCAAATACTGGTCCCCTTCTCTCCTTCTCTCTTCAGGCCCGTGCCAACGGTCAGAACGTCTGGAATTTTCGTAACCGTCCCCTCTTCTGTTGCCTTCATTCCCGCGTGGGTTCCTTCGTCTTAGATCTGAGTTCCCCTGGTATCGACCCTGGTTTCTTCTCCATTGTTCTCGGCGTCTGTCCCACTCTTCGTGATGGTATCTGGGCTGTTCCCAGTTCTTCCTACCTTGGTATGGCCTGGTGTCGAACCGCCGCCCCTCATTCTCATATCTCGGTGCTCGTGAAACTTCCCTATCTGGCGCGCTCTCCTGGCTGTGATTTACGACATTCACCTGGGGCTCTGAATGCCTGACTATTCGCGGGGCTGATTGATGCGAATGGGTCTGGTCCAGCTGTCGCAATATCAATTCTGCCTGCATCGGGGTTTCGACCTTTGCAGCAATAAGTATTCTCTGGATATCCGGTGGGAACTGTTTCTGGATAGCCTGAACCAGTTCTTGCTGACTTGGGGTTGATTCCAGTTCCTTGAACTTAACTAATTGTTCGGTAAAATAAAGCGAAAATTTCGGTGGTCCTGCGGTGTTATATCGGCGACTATATAACTCTAGCCTTAGGTTCTGCTGAATCTCAGAATTCCAAAATTTGCCCAAAAATGCGGTCTGAAATTCCTCGAACGTGTCAAAGCTATATCGGAAACCTTTGAACCACAGCGACGCAACTCCGTCTAGGTACCGTTCCACAGTCCTTAGTTGCCTCTCTTCAGGTATCCTATTATCGCGAATATACTCCCTAAGTTCTCTAAGAAAACCCTTTGGCGTCTGGGTACCACTGCCATCAAATTTCTTAGGCTGATCTTCCTTGAGACGAATCATGTTTATAACATTAGTGACGTTTTGCCCCTGAGAATGGGTAGAATTGTCAAAGTGTCCGTTCCCTGCAGGATGTATGGGACTACTAGCGTTGCTAGGGCAACTGAACGACATATCTGAGGTGCGGCGAGATTTACTAACCACTTCCTCTATCTTGGCCTGGACTCCTACGATGTTGTTCACTAACCCATCCAGTTCCAATTTCTGGGCACTAACTTCCCCCTTAAGAGCCTCATGAACAGATGTCAACTCATCGCTCAGTGTTATGACCTTATCTTGGGTATCTTTAAGTTGTTTCGATAGGTCTACCCTTGTATCGCCTAAATCCTTTCCTAGTTCCTCAATATCTGCTTGTACCTCCTCAATACTCCTAGCCGTTTCTTCCTGAGTTGTACCTAATTTTCTCATGTCCTCTTTATTCATCTGGATTAATTTAAAGTCAATGGCCTCAATACGCTGGTCTACAGTTGCCTTGACGTCTTCGGCTAACTGGTCTACTTTGTCATTTACGACGGCTATCTCTTTACACAACATTTCCTTATGTTCATTCATTGCTGTGAAGACCTTTGACTTATCGTCTTCACGCATGATGTTGAACTTCTCTACCTCTGTCTTCAGATCGGCCTTAAGCTCAGCTTGATCTGACCTCAACTGCTGATGTAGTTCCCTACTTTCGTTGACGTGCCTATCGAGGTCTCCTCTAATTATGTCCTGATTTTCACTAAGAACACGATGTAGCTCGCGAGTTTCTATAAACTGCTGATTTATTTCATGTTTAAAGTCACCAATGTCCTTCCTAATATCAACGCTAGCTTCCTTACAACTATCCTGCGTGTCCTGCACTTTAATGTCAACATTTTGAACAACTTCCTTCATACCTTTTAATTCTACATCTGCACTATCTAATTTATTGTCCATTGTTCCTACGACTTCCTTCATACCTTTTAATTCGACATCCGCACTATCTAATTTATTGTCCACTGTCTCTAGCTTATTATCCAACCTTACACCCATAGATTTAATACTCTCACTTAAGTCCTTCCTATTGGCTTCCATCCTTTCCATTAAGTCCTTGATCATTTGGACCACCTGCCCTTGGGCCAATTCTCCCTCCTGCATAAACATACTGTATTTAACAGAAAACGATAGGTCATCGGTGAGCCCGAGACTTCAACGGCGTATAATACGACTACAACGATAAACATCACAACATCCTCCTATCTAACACATCACACTGTTAATGCAATATTCTCTAAAATTTTATTTAACTCTCTTGGAGCCAGGCGGTACTGCGAGCGTCCGCCCTTTAAATTGCCAGAGCCGATGAGATCGGCCTTTAAATATCCGTGCGGAAGTTGCCAGAGCCGATTACATCGGCCGGCTGGAAATTCTGTGATATACATACTTTTTTGGCAGTCTATAGTGACGTGCATACTTTTGTGACAACCTGTAGTAAAGGGGCTACAAGTTATTATGTGCCTGACCTTGCTTTGGAATTTCTAAGAGGGTGTTCTAGCTTTCACAAGAGTTGTTTCCTGTGTTTAGAAATACCGCTAACCGGTCAGTACAAGATTGCTTCTTACAGTGTGTGGATTCTTGACAGCAGAATGGCAAGTGGATCACGTGATATATTTTCAGCAGGTATTGATGACAATAAATTAATGGAATATTTGGAACAATGCGAAGTGAACGCGGATGATTTATCGGATAGCGATAGTGAATTTAGTTCGGAGAGTAGTGATGAAATTATACCAGACACGCCCCCGGGATCACCACAGCTAAAGAAGAGGCGTTTATTTGTTTCTAATGGCAGTAAAGCTACTGTGAATACTGTTGTTGATGAAACTAGTGATGACGAAGATGATGATGATGATGATGTCTCTGGAGAACATTTTGTGGAAATTTCTCCCAATGAACCTGACAACGTTCCTCAGCCTCCTGTTTCGTTCATGGAACTTCCTGGACCTAAACATGCCCCTCCGCCTGATTCTCCGCCCATATCATACTTTAATTTATTTTTCACTTTTTCTCTGCTAAACCTTATAGTCACAGAGACCAATCGCTACGCTGACCAACTCCTTACTTGTAATGAACTGTCACCTAATTCCCGCTCTCGATGTTGGAGACGCACTACAATTGATGAAATAAGGGCGTTCATTGCTGTCATCATGAATATGGGACTGATAAGAAAACCTACCATTGTTTCGTACTGGAGTACTGTAGACCATTTCATTACCCCTTGGTTTGGTGAAATGTTCTCAAGGAATAGGTTTCAGCTTATTTTGAAATTTTTTCATTTAGTTGACAACAGTAAGCTTTCTCCTCCTGGCTCTCCAAACTATGATCCCTGTGCTCGATTCCAGCCTCTTGTAGATCATGCTAATAGGCTATTTAGACACCATTATACTCCTCATCAGCAACTTTCCATAGACGAAAGTTTAGTTGGAACTAAATGCCATACACAACTACTCCAATACATGCCGAATAAGCACCATCACAAGTGGGGGATAAAATTTTGGATGTTGTGTGATGCAGTTAGTAAGTATTGTGTTGGTTTTTATACCTACCGAGGAGCAAGATCCACTGAAGACAGAAACGAAATCAGAATTAATGGACTGGCCTACACTGTAGTGACCAAACTCATGTCCCTAGGGAATTATTTTATGAAAGGTTTTCACGTTTACGCAGATAATTATTTTACGTCAATCCCCCTTGCAAAACATTTATACTCACTTGGAACATTTATTACCGGCACTATACGAAGAAACAGGAAGGGACTACCAGATGCTGTGAAAAAGCCATTTAAATTAGTTTGTAATAAATATTTCAGACAGGGGCCAATTTTACTAGTGGGATCCAAACAGAAAAAATCTCAGAAAAATCAGGTGGTGGTTATAAGTACACGCGGAGCTGCAATAGAATCAGAAGTGCCTGCAACTGCTAGAAACATTAATCAACCCAAGAGGAAACCTAATGTGATTTTAGACTATAATCGTTATATGGGTGGCATTGATACAAATGACATGATGGTGTATTTTTATTTAGATGAGCGTAGAACTTTGAAATTCTGGAAAAAAAGTTGCATTCAATATAATTTCGAGAATGGTCTTAAATGCTTATTTGATATATTTAGAAAACTGTAACGGAAAGAAAATGACTAGGCTCCAGTTCTACTCCAGTATAATTGAATCTCTGAGTACTGAATGGTTTGAGAATAGACAAAATATTATCACGAATATTCCCGTGTGTGGCGTAAAACTTTTGTCAGGTACATTAGAAAGACGGTGCGTTGTATGTAGCTCTCCGCAACAGAGAAAGAGGTCGCGAACTGTGTGCATCAAGTGCGATAAAGGCCTGCATACTAAATGTGCAGCTCTTCATAAGTGCCCTAAATAAACAAAATATATTTGAAGTTCTACTTGAACAAAAAACAGAGATTTTATATGACGTTGCGTTACGCTTTTTATTGTTCCTATTAGTGTTAGTGATAAGTGATTAGTGTTAGTGATAAGTGTTAGTGTAAATAACTTTAAGTGCTTCAACAGTGGTCTCAAACTTTGAACAACATTATATAGCGGTGACGGGTCTTCTTCTAAAACATTTTCGGTGAGTAAATTTATTTTGTCATTTTCCTTCTTTTTTACTAGTGACATAGTAAATTTGTGCTTGCATTATTTTCTTTTCTTTTTCTCGTTCAGAGCAATTATTTTGTTCATAAATGAATTCTCTATCATTACGTAAATGCCGGTCCCCACGGGTCAAGTGTAGTGTGCCTGCCTCTCACTCGGAGGTCATGGGTTCGATTCCCGGACAGGTGAGCGATTTTTACCTGGGTCTGAGTGTTGGTTCGAGGTCCACTCAAACTAAGTGACCCTAAGTGATGACAATCGAGGAGAGATCTTAGGCTAAGAGAGCTACCTTGGTCTAGAAAACCATGAATAATGAACGAGAGAATTCGTCCCACTGACCATGCGTCACCTCGTAAACTGCAGGTCTTCGGACTGAGCAGCGCTCGCTTAGTAGACCAAGGCCCATCAGGGCTTTAGTGCCATAGATGTTTTAATTACGCATATTGTATTGTATTGTAAGATGTTTTTAAAAATAGATACTGAAACAGAAAACTAGAAAAGGGGATTTCCGATCAAATAAAAACTATAATCTCAACTATTATTTTTTACTTTTTAATAACTCAAAACTATTTTTATACAATCTACACCACATATATAAAATTTATCTTAAGTGTTTGCCATACATCGGTATATACATGAATTTTATCGGTGAGTAAAATTGTCTTATTTTCATTAGGGACATACGTTTGAATTTTAATTTTTTATATTTTTATTTTTTGCGTTCAAAATAATTATTTTATAGAATTATGTTTAGAAATAAATTCTGCATTTAGACGTATATTCTTTTGTATCGTAAATGATATTTTTAAAGTAGATATTGAGAAAGAAAGTGCAAAAATGTTTTTCTCTTCCTAAAAGTAAACGTTTTCGACAACCATAATATCAACAATAATACTTTTTAATGATTTATATCACTCTAAATCAGTTGTTTATTTTATGTAGTCGACGTATAGAAAATTTCTTGCCGGTATTTGACATACACCGGTAGATATACGCGAATGTTAAAATGCACGTAATTCTACTAAAAACGGCCTGGCACTTTACAGTAGTAGAGTGCAGGCGGAGCTCTGGCCTCTTCCAGCTGCTAGTGAGCGGCCGATCAGATCGGCTCCTGGCTCCAAGAGGGTTAATAAAATGTGAAATTCAATGTTCACTCGATCAAAGTGATCAGCCAAAACACTCAAACCAGTATTCAAAAATTTGGGAAATTACACTAACACACTTAAATTATACCTTTCATTCAGTAGATAAATTATTCTCATAATGGTATCTCCTAGCCTTACTCATCGGGCGTTTATCTATTTCTTCGAGTTCACTATCAACTCTGGCGCACGATTTTATCATCCATAATGTGGCATAGCCTCAACATTATTTCTCTTTTCCCCTAGTACACGATTTTTCCAAAATATCCTTATCGTTATCGTGACTTAGGTTCCCTCATCGTTATCGTGACTTATGCCCCATCGTTAAGTGACTGATGCCACCACGTTGGAAGCCATTTTAATGAACCCTTTAGGTCCATATTGAGGGATACCTACCTTCCTTACCTATCAGCAAAGTTCATGAGATCTGTCTCTTGGGTCGTTTCGGGTTCTTCGTCACTTGCTGAGGTAAAGGTAGGGTTCATTAATTCTAATCTATCTACTAGAATGAAAGGTCCATTTAAAGGATTCCTATTTATTCAGGAAAATTCTGAAGTAATTTACTATGTCAACGGTGTCATAGTCAATTGTGTCCACTGGACACCACAATCATTTTTACATAAATGTCAGAACACTGGTGTGAGACTTTAACATAACTGCCTGATGGGCATTCTTACTAGAAACCATTGTCTCAATTATTAATCATTTAAGAAAGGAAAGTCTGGAAATCCTTAAATTCGGCTTCCATGTGAGATCACATGTACCATCATAGTGATTCGTTATGGTCCAGCCCTCGTAACACGAACTCTGGACTCTGAGTATAATTAAGGCCGTCCAATCGGTGTGTGCCACACAGTGGTTCTACGGCATGGACCCTTAATTGAATCGATGTGACCTGCGTCTATGTCATGGACCGACCTCTAATCTTTTAAGTTACTTTAAAGTCATTGTGGATGATGACCGCAAGGAAATGATGCTACAATGGCATATGGCCCTAATCTAAGTCACTGAGGTTGATGACCCCCCTGACCATCCAAGTTTCTAGGCTGAAGGCTAAACACAATTAAGTTACATCGGTTGATGACCAAAGTTTCCACTTTACTATCCCCAGCACATTCACTGCTCAATCAATCAAAGTTCAATAATTACAACAATAGCAATGCTCACAAACTTTGTGGCAGTAAAATCCATTTCCTTCGGATATGTCCCTTTAATCTTTACTTTATTTTTTTTTTATATTCCCCAGACAACAAACTAAAATTTCCAGAATGCATCTCCAAGTTATTCGCTTGATTAAAGTTATTTCAACATTCGGTTTCACTGAATTTAATAATTTAATAAATTTAAATGATTTAACGAAATATTAACAAACAACAAATTTCATCTCCGCGGACTCTGGTTTCCTCACAAATTTATACGCAGCTGTGATGTGAATTCAATATTGCGATGTTTATCTGGCTGGAAAAGAATTTGTTACATCATTCATGTCCAGCTATATATCTCATCTCGTGATATCATGCTTAAAAATCTAATCTAATCCTAACCGTTATTAACACTTGGATATCCTAATAATCTACGTACAAAGCAAACAACTCGCCATATCATTACGATGTCATATCTCGTCATCACTGAATTTTGCACACCCCTCGCAGACAAATCGATCATCACGACCATCGCTCTATATTTTGGACAATCCTGAAATTGGGTTACTCTGTTCCCTATACTCAAAGTTCATGGTTTCAAATGTTCATTCCGTCCCCAATTACAGTATTTCGCAATACTTAGATCAATACCGGCTATGAAATTTCAACTAAATCCAGCATTTAACGTTTTCCTGGCCGAGAATTACAGTACAATCTCAACTCCACTGTCCCGTTATTATCCCCGCTGTCCGCTTAGGTCTCTCACCCCATGCTCGCTCGGCAGTTACATAAACCACCCGGTTCGTTCTACCTGACTGACTTCTCAAAATGCTCCCTTTAAACTCTGCCGACATGATTAAACAAATACGATATTCTAACCAACAAAATGCACAGATATGCTTCAAGATGCCCACACTAATTATACGCGTCGCCAATTATACCGCTATGGATTTCTATGAATTTCTTTCCATTCTCAACTTTATAAAATATTCCTCGGGTTATCATATCCCGGCTTCAATGACAGGACTCTAACCTGATTCGCACATCTCATCTCAACTCATATAAAACATTCCTCGGGCTTCCGTATCCCGGCTTCAATGACAGGTCCAACCTGATTCACAAACTAACCTCTGTTTCCCAGCTCCACAATTATCATCGACAAAGAACTGGAATAAAATCCTCACTAGAAATCCCAACATCTAATATCGCACAATGCATTACTCATGAATAACTTTGCATAAATGATATCGTATTTAATAACTTGATTTTTTTTTACGAGAAATGACTGAAACATTCTACTAGATCTTTTATTTGTCAGTCAGACACAGTTTAAAATGGGCATTAAAAAAGAACGTTTCTCTCCGTGACCAAATTCATCCCCTAGGTTCTCACCCGACAGCGCGCTTCCACTCGATTGAAAATGAGTGACCATGGATTATTATTATTATTACCGTCAAATTGCAGACAGAAGAATTTTACATCGAATGAACATCTTACTTTGACATCACAAAATACAGGCAGTACACTCACACGGATGACGATCTACATTGGACGTGATATCACTTCGGAACCCTATTCAATAACTTTTTACAACATTATATGGCACTCGCAAGACTTCAAAATTTTATCCAAGTGGAAAATAAAACAAATGACTCTTTTAGTCGTACCCTCACATTTACAAAACTTAGTAGGGGTGACCACTGCGTCGTATATCCCCATGCAAAATACACTTTTAGAAATCACGAGATGAGATATAAGAGGCAGTAAGATGGGAAGTCACCTACCTCATGTCTTCATGCCAGTATTCGTCTTAGGGCTCACCTGCGACCCTGGCATTTTATTTAGCCATTTTTACATTCATGGCTTTACAATTTATAATTATTTCTTCAGGTTTCCTGGAATAAAGCATAAAAAAAAAAGAAAATACCCTTCACTTGATTGCTTGAACGCACACGATGGATTATAATTACTCCCGCACACGAATTACTTAATCACATTAGAATATTTCAGTACTTTGACCGTCCTATCTGATACACTTATTTCTCTCAAGAAAACTATCTCCCCATGGAGTCAAGACTTAGCCACACTGGCTAAAATCTGCAGTCGAACTCAGTCTACTTTCGTTGATTTGATTTCGCGGAGCAACTCAACAATTTCGTCCGCTTTGTATCACAAATGCCGGAGAAGGAAGATTCGTCATGGCGTCCCTTCATATTTATAGCAGTTACCCCCTCTCTTCAGGTCTCTCCCTTTGCCGCCAAGAAAATTTTATAAATTTTCTGACTTACCTAAACTGTAATTTCAAGAGTTTTGAAAGTGACTACATGCTTGCTACATTTCTGATGGTAGTGTTCATGGACATTTAAAAATTTTACGGGTTCGATTTGTGAGATGATTGACCTCCTTTGATAGGCACTATATTTTTTTGACTTGGCGTGGTCACGCCGGGTACACGCGCTTTGAAATAGTTCATAAAAATTACTTGAGATTCTTCCGCCGTCGACACGTGTGGTTGACGTCACGTACCCCAGAGCGTGGGACCGAAGGTAATCACCCCCTCGTCACGTGTCAACTCCATGCTATCAAGAATCCAACTTTAAGTTTAATTGTCATATTATGCATAATGTTCTTAGGGCACAAAGGTCATGGGTTCAATATATATATAATAATAATAAAATGAAATGGCGTATGGATTTTAATGCCGGGAGTGTCCGAGGACATGTTCGACGCGTCGTGATGAGGATGAAATGATGATGAAGACGACACATACACTCAATCCCCGTGCCGGCGAAATTAACCAATGATGGTTAAAATTACCGACCCTGCCGGGAATCGAACCCGGGACCCCTGTGACCAAAGGCCAGCACGCTAACCATTTAGCCATGGAGCCGGACAATAATAATAATAATAATAATAATAATAATAATAATAATAATAATAATAATAATAATAATAATAATAATTCCGAACTAGCTACACAGAACTAGTTGCATACGGGAGATGGTTGGTTCGAAACCTACCGTCGGACGACAAATCCAAAGATGTTTCTCCATAGATTATCACTTTCAAATCAGCCAAATGTCAGGCTGTACCTCAGTTGAGAGCATGGACGTTACCCTATTTACTATCCCAGTTTCGTCGCATTTTATATATGTTAATGTGATATTAAACTGCTTGAAATATAATAATGTTATACTGTTCATAGAGTGTGTTCCGCCAGCCCTTTTAATATTTTGATGTATGGAACCTGAAGTTTATAGACAACCTATAAATCTTACCTCCGTAAAATAGTGATATACCTCAAAAATCAAAGTTTCCGAGAAAACATAGCTTAAAAGTTTAAGACACCATATAAAATCAAAGATATTTTATCAGACTGTCTCTTCTTCTTCTTCTTCTTAATCTGTTTACCGTACAGGGTTGGTTTTTCCCTCGGACTCAGCGAAGGATCCCACCTCTACCGCCTCAAGGGCAGTGTCCTGGAGCTTCAGACTCTGGGTCGGAGGATACAACTGGGGAGAATGACCATTAACTGGCCCAGGCGGCCTCACCTGCTATGCTGAACAGGGGCCTTTTGGGTAAAGGGATGATTGGAAGGGATAGACAAGGAAGAGGGAAGGAAGCGGCCTTGGCCTTAAGTTAGGTAACTGGAGGAGAAGTGGGAAACCACGGAAAACCACTTCCCTTGGTGGGAATCGAACCCACCTCTACTCATTTCACCTCCCGAGGCTGAGTGGACCCCGCTCCGGCCCTCGTACCACTTTTCAAATTTCGTGGCAGAGCCGGGAATCGAACCCGATCTTCCGCGGATGGCAGCTTGTCACACTAACCACTACACCACAGAGGCGGACCAGACTGTTTCTACATGATAAAATTCAGCATATATTACATCACATTTACACAGAGTTTCAGTGAAATAAATCACAATTAAGAAAAGGAGTGATCATTTTTGCGTATGGTGCATGTCATGACTAAAAAATGACATTTGCGAGTTGTGGCACTATTCTTGCTGCGGTGTGAAATATCGGTCCTTGTTCCGATACAAGATTAGCATAAGGAAATGTTTGGGTTTAAGCTAGTCAATACAGGCAAGGAATCATTAGTGTTAATGGTAATTCAATGATAGAAACGTCCGACTCGTTGGCGAATGGTCAGCGTACTGGCCTTCGGTTCAGAGGGTCCCGGGTTCGATTCCCGGCCGGGTCGGCGATTTTAACCTTCGTTGGTTAATTCCAATGGCCCGGGGGCTGGGTGTTTGTGCTGTCCCCAACATCCCTGCAACTCACACACTACACATAACACTATCCTCCATTACAATAACACGCAGTTTCCTACATATGGCAGATGCCTCACAAGGGCTGCAGTCGGCTAGAAATAGCCACACGAAATTATTCGTATTATTAATGATAGAAACTGTTATGAATTCATGAAACGATCACAGCTGTGTATAACACTTTCTTTAGCACAGGAAGCGTTCATTAAGCCTATGAAGACATACCAAACTTCGTCGTAGCTAAGGCGGCAGCAGCACGCACATGTTTGGTTAAGAAACCAGGAGGCCAGAAACTGGTTCACATCTCAGACAGTAAATTATATTTTACTGAGAACATGGTATGGACAAATACTACTCATTTCCGAAAAATAGATTTTTATTTGACCCTGCAAAAGTTTATTTGTACTCCAAGTTACGAAGTGTGACTTTGTGAAATCGTGATAAATCAGAATAGATGACTCTTGATAATTTAAAAAAAATTCTGCATCCATGCTCATTTTGTGTAATACCCATTGACAAAATGTTCCTCAATGATGGAAGTCAAATAATAATGCAGCTTCTGATGTATTTGCAGATGGAAAGGGTGAAATTTATTGTTACATGATATTCTCGTAACACTGGTGTTGGTCTGTTGTGTGTCAATATGAGGGACATTCCAGATAGCGTCTAAAAGGACATCTTTATTACGAGCGACTAGACGCTATAAAGGTCTATTTAAGATCTACTTACACATAGCAGTGAGGTGACCGTGGCGTGACAGGCACCTGTTTCTACCGCTGAGTCTGAAAATGTGTTTCTAGGAAATTGAGTTGCCTGCTGCCATTTCTTGATGGATACTGTACTTTTGTATCCATCTCTTGGCACAGGCCAGAGTAAAGTGTAGCTTCCACCGAAGTCCCAGTCTCATCCATGGCTGTGACAATATGGAAGCTGCTGAGGTATGGGTGGTGCTGAGTAATGACATTCAGAGCACGACTAGTGCATCTGAGTGTTATGAAAGGTGTTGCTTATAGGGTCAGTCGTGCTGCAATACCACTTTCTGACCCAGTGAGGAAAGCACTGGCAAACTACCTCACTCCTCGTCTTGCCTAGTACGCCTCATTTTGGTGCTGCCATTGGTTTTTGCGGTTTCCTTATAACCGCATAACCTTTTGTGGTGCTATTTGAGGATCCAACCAGCCTCTGGGCTGATGACCTTACAGACAGACAGGAAATTGAGTGGTGGTGTTCACACTCGCCCGGCACCTGGCCGTCACAATGTAGTTAGTGCTCCCGCCGTCGTCTTACAGTGACAGTCAAGTTTGTCGCCACCGATCTCTTTCTCATTTCACGGCCTTGCCACTGACTTATTTCAAAGTTAAAATTAATTTTCGTAGTTAAGAAAAAAAAGTTAAAATGAATGATTAAAAACGTATAGAACTATTGAACAATTCTGCTGTGTTGAATGATCTGTCCAACCCCAAATACAAGGACATGGATTTTAAAAGTAATATATCGAGTCAAATAGGAGAGGGATGAGGACATGTAAACGACTGGTAAGTAAATACTTTTTATTACTTTTATGATTTTTACAGTAAACATATATAAATTCTTATATTAAAATTGTACCGGGAGGTATACCTCAACTCCGCACATTCAAAAGAAGCGCCTTAATGAACTCTATCTATCCAACAAACGTGAAACTGCTATTCCATGAAATTAGGACATTAATCAGAAGATGTCACTACTGCAAAATTGAGAAGTTTATCATTTCTAAGTTTCCTAAACTGATTGGATTTATTTTGGTTTTGTTTTGCTGCACATCGGAAGTTTGGACATTTCTCTATAGATGTAATTACCAAAAACTGTGGTCATGCATTCTGGTGCAAGGCAAAATAAGTTGTTATTGGAAGAAATTTGGTGTTTATGGGTTTTCTCAGGTAAATACATTCATTTGATTTTAAAAAAATACCGAGCTCGATAGCTGCAGTCGCTTAAGTGCGGCCAGTATCCAGTATTCGGGAGATAGTAGGTTCGAACCCCACTGTCGGCAGCCCCGAAAACGGTTTTCCGTGGTTTCCCATTTTCACACCAGGCAAATGCTGGGGCTGTACCTTAATTAAGGCTACGGCCGCTTCCTTCCCACTCCTAGCCATTTCCAGTCCCTTCGTCGCCGTAAGATCTATCTGTGTCGGTGCGACGTAAAACAACTAGCAAAAAAAGAAGATTTTTAAAAATATATTACAAGGTTTGTAACACTTCCTTCTCGTTCCGCCAGTTTTGAATCTGGCCAATTGAAATTTTCTATACTTATTTTTCAGCCTACCACAGGTTTCTTTTTGGTTCTTTGGGTGTAACTTTTGATTCTGCCAATAAAATTGAAAGGGGGTGTCCGAACTAGTCCAGAATCCTCTCGAACAATCCCCTCGGGTATATAAGCTGAATCGTTTCGGGCTACCTTGTCTCATTGACCGTCGTCTTTCTGAGTGTGTGTGTTAATATAGGAGGCGGGGCGCCTCATTCTTCGCCAGGCAGTTCAATAGCCAAGGTAATGTCCACCAGGCTTATTTTTCTGTAGCTACCTCCGCAGACTTACACGAACGGAAGGTTCAGATTTCTAATTATGTAACCTCCTGTATTCCAAAATGTAAACCTTCTTTTGGCTAATGTAAAATTTCATAAAGTCTTAAAACTGTAAATCGGGGATAGAGAGTACGTTACCCTCTCAAGTTCCCCTTCAATTTGATTTGAGGTGACTATTTATTACTTTTTCTCTTTTGGTAAAGTGTTAAAATTAATCTTCACTCTAGTCACCTCCGTAGCTTGGGATTAGCCTCTGTATCGTCGGGCCGAGAGTCCAATTAAGGTTTTATATTAAAATTTCTGAGAGCGCAAGTGTACGCCTCCATTCAATTTGTGTTTCGGCCCATTAATTTAACCTGTTCTTTTTCCACAAAGGCCCAGTAGGTTGGGTACTAGATACCCCTGTGTACTAAATTTTGTTAAGTGGAAATTGTGCCTAGAGAGGCAGGCCAAAGGTTGTAAGATTTTGACGTAATGTTGCCTTGAGTAGGCTGTAAGAAATTTGTTAAAGTTGGAGAGTATGTATCTCTTTTCTGTGTTTTCTGAATTCAATTGCAATATTGAGGTGCGCCTCTGGAAGGTTGTGAAGTTGTTGGAGCAATGTGCTCTTAAGTTGGAATATTCCGGTTCTTGTCTAAACATTGAGATTTTGCAAAGTTTTGTAAACTGGATCCGGTATCTCAGAATTTGTAAACTAAAGGCTTGAAGCCCCAAATCTGTAAAATTCCGTGATCTTGGGTTTTCCTATTATTTTTTCAAGAAATATAACCTGTGTTAAAATTTTAAATTAATGTTTGATATTGTAGTTAGACCCATTCCACCCAGCACCTTCTTTCACCTCTTTCTGCTCCACGGATATCTCCGTAACAAAAATAATGTGTTTTAACATTCAAACATATGAGATCCATGTAAAGAGTTATTTAGATTCACCTAGGTGTATTTATTCTCTTTTACCTAGAAAATTGATGACCTAGGGAGGGATCCATTCTCTGAATTGAAGTATTCTGTGAATGACTCTTCCATTCTGTGTCCTGTTCTTTCAGGCTTCCATTTTGCGCAAAAGAATGTTAAATGTATTTTCTGACATTCTGAAGTATTCGTGAAACTTTGCTCCGGCATCCATCAATCCCTTATAAAGAATGGCAAATTGCCCTTCTGTTCTTCTCTTTCTCCAGGCCTGATGAACCCATTTTCGTTTTCTGACTTATTGCTCCTCCTCTTCATCCAAAACAAGAGCAATGATGTATAAATCAGCTTCGGAGAATATCGCCATTTTCCGTGGTATTTATTACTATAGAAAACACTGAACCGGGCGAGTTAGAGGCGCGCGGCTGTGAGCTTGCATCCGGGAGATAGTGGGTTCGAATCCCACTGTCGCCAGCCCTGAAGACGGTTTTCCGTGGTTTCCCATTTTTACACCAGGCAAATGCTGGGGCTGTAGCTTAATTAAGGCCACGGCCGCTTCCTTCCAGCTCCTAGGCCTTTCCTATCCCATCTTTGCTTTAAGACCTATCTGTGTCGGTGCGACTTAAAGCCACTAGCAAAAAAAAAAAAAACACTGATTGATGCCGATCATGCCACGTTGTAGTGTGAGTGTAAATCACTGCGAGGTCACGAGCGGTGGGATTACGTGCCGATCACGTCACGTTCACCTCATTGCTAAGTGTAAATAGACCTCCAACAGAAGGTGCTCCAGCCGAACACAAATGTCGTCCAAGGCTCCGTAACGTATTGGCTGGCGGTTCGCTTCTCTCAGGAATTCGCTTGTGATACAGGCGTTGTGACTGTAATTATAGTCTTGTATCTTTACAGATTAGTAACATATTGACGTATTCGTCACTGGATTGCATCACGAGTGTAGATAGTAAAAACAATTATGTTCTCTCCCACTAGACGAATGAATGCTAAACTTTGTGCTGCGACCTTTTTCAATAGATGAGGAGTCAAAGACACCATATATGCGTAACACTGTATTCTCGTCTCAAACAAAACACTCTGCCATGCATAGGTACAATGAAACTGTGATTATCTTAAAAAATGTCTGGAGAGAACAGGATGTGAACTGTGAATCCCTTTTCAGACCTCAAAAACCTTACTGTTTCATCCAGAATGACGGCATACTCCTTGCTGTCAGGAAATGTGCTACTTATGCCTGCCTCTTTCACATCGACATTCAGTTTCCATAAGATACTTCCGATTAATTTTTTACTGCTTTTATTTAGGTTCTATCACAACTTTGCACAATCTATTAATTCGATCGTATTAGCGGTAGTTGTATTATATGAACAGGTAATAATCAGTACGTTCGTGGAATGATCATTTAATCTTCGTGTAGAGATTGAATATAGTCTAGCTCGTTTTATGTTGCTGACATGAAGATGTAAGCAGAGCAATATTGACCTTAATGAGAAGCGCTGTTAGATTGGTTGCATATCTTCATAAGTTGCAAGGGGCTGGTGGATCACTGTGTATAAATTCCATACAAAATTTGTAATAAAGAGTAATCATTTTAAAATTCTTTACTTTGTAAATTTCTTGTACAGAATTATTATTAATATTATTATTATTATTATTATTATTATTATTATTATTATTATTATTTATTTGCGCAGTTTACTTACGCTCATTTGCCTTCGTTTTGAAAGAAAATTAACGCAATGATAATTCAGTACTAAAAGCAAAGCAAAGCAAAGTCATCTCCGTACAGGCCATGAAGGCCCTTGGAGGGGTGGAAGGTACCGTAAACACGGCGCTTGATGGGATGGAGTGGTTAGCTCTACGCCCGGCTGCCTTTGCCCCCAGGAATTAACCTGGTACTCATTTTTGGCGTAGGCTGAGTGAACGTCAGGGCCATGTGAACCTCCGGAAGTGGAAATCTCGTTTCTTAAATTTTACAACTTCCTGACGGGGATTCGAACCCACGTCCTTCCGGGCGAACCGAGCACGCCTTTAGCGCCTCGGCCAGGCAGCCCCTCTAATTCAGTACTAGTAGAGAATATAAATAATAATTTCCTTGAATACGCACTATATTCACAACCAGTTGGTCATCGTGTTCGTTACTTTCACAACGGAAATACCCTGCAGTAAGCGAAGTAAGTCTCTACAAGAAAGTTTCCACCATTTTCAAAAGAATTACCAGGTTTGCTATGGGCTTTACGTCGCACCGACACAGATAGGTCTTATGGCGACGATGGGTTAGGAAAGGCCTAGGAGTTGGAAGAAAGCGGCCGTGGCCTTAATTAAGCTACAGCCCCAGCATTTGCCTGGTGTAAAATGGGAAACCACGGAAAACCATTTTCAGGGCTGCCGATAGTGGGATTCGAACCTACTATCTCCCGGATGCAAGCTCACAGCCGCGCGCCTCTACGCGGAGGTTTAGATTACCGTCGCAAAAGAATGACCTCACATTTTGGAAAGTTGATCTAGAAATTTCAGTACGGCGTCTCATCTCTTTTCAGGGTCCAGATTGAGTCGTTGATATTAATTTTGAAATAGAATTAAGTCTTTTTCTTCAAAATAGTACACTGGGCGTTTTATTGGTTAAGGGTAAAAAAAAATCTAAATTGCTTTATTCAAATTATGTTTATTTATATTATATAATTTCCTCCTTAAATTGTTATGCTTCTCTCGAAGTGTGTGAACTGATTTACTCGTTCTGTCTATTGATTATTTAATGAAATGGAGGGACCTCATCTTCATGTAGCCTGTTCGTGTTCAGACGACTGCTGAGAGAACTCCCCAGTACCTGTCATCAAACTTTACATACCATTCTTCCTTTCACCAGCATAATAACCGCTGTGTTACTACACTCGCCATTCTCTTTAGCAGGTCAGCTGCCTGTCATCGCTCATTTATTGTGACGGGAACTAGATTATAGAACTCTGTTCCAAATAACATCCGCAGCAGTAACTCACTAGAGTCTTCATGTCTTCCTACAGAAAGTACCTCATAAATGCATAAACCAACGGTGTGAATCTTGATGAGTGAATGATGGTGTGTGTGTGTGTGTGTGTGTGTGTGTGTGTGTAATTTGTTTATTTTCATTAATTTAATTTAAACTTACCGGGCGAGTTGGCCGTGCGCGTAGAGGCGCGCGGCTGTGAGCTTGCATCCGGGAGATAGTAGGTTCGAATCCCACTATCGGCAGCCCTGAAGATGGTTTTCCGTGGTTTCCCATTTTCACACCAGGCAAATGCTGGGGCTGTACCTTAATTAAGGCCACGGCCGCTTCCTTCCAACTCCTAGGCCTTTCCTATCCCATCGTCGCCATAAGACCTATCTGTGTCGGTGCGACGTAAAGCCCCTAGCAAAAAAAAATTAATTGAAACTTAATTTGCATTAAATTTCATTTAGTAGTTTGACAAATGATATTGGTATAATTGTTATGTTGCATTTATTTTGAATTTATGTTGCAAATTAATTTCTTTTAAAATATTTAATGTTCTCCACAATTTTTCTACAATGATGTCGTTAAGACGTGTAAGAGAGGACCATGAGTCCTAACTTCGCCACTACTAAAGACAAATAAATAAATAAATAAATAAATAAATAAATAAATAAATAAATAAATAAATAAATAAATAAATAAATAAATAAATAAATAAATAAATAAATAAATAAATAAATAAATAAATAAATAAATAAATACCCTGAACGTAGATTTTGTAGTGTTGATGTTAACCATATTGTAATCCACTGAGAGCATCGTAATGAGCAGATCTTGAAGATCTCCAATGGTGTCACATATAATTAGTAAAGCCCGGATTTTTATGCAGTAACAGGTTAGATTGCAAACTAATTAGGTTAGTAGGAAGTGTCGGCTACCCGCTCTTCCATAATGTAGCAAGAGTAACATAAATTATAGGGGTTCTGATGGGCCGTACCCCTAATGTTCATGCAAACCCCATAACATAGTCGTTGTGAAGGTAGACTATACTTGCTACTCGCTTCAGTTAGTTTGCATTCTAACCTATTAATGCATAAAAATCCGGGCTCTAATAATTAGGGTGCCATCTTCATATCTAATATTGTTTATGACGATTCGATTTACTTTCGCACCTAGCTCAGTGTCATGCAAGGCGTAGAGGTCAGTCAATGAATGAATGAATGAATTAATCAATCAATCAATCAATCATTGATCTGCATTTAGAGCTGTCACCCAGGTGGCAGATTCCCTATCAATCGTTTACCTGGTTTTCTGTTAAATAATTTTTTGTTGACTGTGGTTCGTTCGTTCCATTAAAATGAAATGGCGTATGGCTTCTAGTGACGGGAGTGTCAGAGGACATGTTTGGCTCGCCAGGTGCAGGCGTTTTGATTTGACGCCCTTACGCGACCTGCGCGTCGTGATGAGGATGAAATGATAATGGAGACGACACATACACAAAGCGAAATTAACCAATGATGGTTAAAATTCCCGACCCTGCCGGGAATCGAACCCGGGAGCCCTGTGACCAAAGACCAGCACGCTAACCATTTAGCCATGGAGCCGGACGTTTCCACTAAAGATTTTGTGTGATGCAGATATCTTTTACATCTGTTTCTACTGGAAGTTCTCGATTAGTTTTTCGTGTTCGATTTTGTCATGTACAAGTTGCTCTGCAAGTCGTCATTGTACATTAATAATAATAATAATAATAATAATAATAATAATAATAATAATAATAATAATAATAATAATAATAATAATAATAATAATAATAATTTTCAGCAAGAATTTTGTACAGATACCAGCTCTGTGGTCGCATTTAGTTCCATAACACTTATCTTTAAATAATTAGAAACCGAGTCTAACCATCGTCGCTTTGGTCTGCTTCTACTTCTCGTACCTTCCATGACCGAGTCTATTATTATCCTAGGTAACTCTTACATTCGCCTTACACGACCCCACCACCGAAGTCGGTTTACGCGTACAGCTTCATCCATCGAGTTCATTCCTTCTTACCTTTTATCTCCTCATTCCGAGCATTCTCCTGCCATTGTTCCCAGCTGTTCGTACCAGCAATTATTCTCACTACTTTCATGTCTGTTACTTCGAGATGGACAGAGGACAATTGTATGATGATAAATACCGAGCAAGTTGGGCGTACGGTTAGGGGAGCGAAGCTGTGAGCTTGCATTCGGGAGACAGTGTGTTCGAGCAGCCCTGAAGATGGCTTCACACCAGGGAAATGCTGGGGCTGTACCTTTTAATTAAGGCCACGGGGGTTACCATATCACTCCTAGCTCTTTCCTATCCCATCGTCGCCATAAGACCTGTGTCTGCCGGTGCGACGTAAAGTAAATTGTAAGAAAATATAATGGTGATGAGATGAAAAGTCAAGTTTTAAGTTTCACCAGGAGGAAAATTCCCCTCTCTCTCTTAATTATTGTGTTGATGGGGTGAAAGTACCTCATGAGGAACACTGTAAGTACCTAGGTGTTGACTGCTGTTCAGCCCGAAGGTCCGCAGATTATGAGGTGTCGTGCAGACAGCACGATGAATCCTCTCTGCCGTTATTCTTGGCTTCCTAGACCGCGGCCGCCATTTCATTGTCAGACAGCTCCAAAATCGTAATCACGTAGGTTGAGTGGACCTCAGGTAAAAATCCCTGAGCTGGCCGAGAATCGAACCCGGGGTCTCCAGGTAAGAGGCAGGCACGCTACCCCTACACCGCGGAGCCGGCAGCATAAAACGAGATTGTTAAGAAAAGTTACAGATTTATTCATATGCTTATAAAAGTATTTAGTGGTTGTAGTAAGGATGTAAAAGAGAGGGCGTATATGTCTCTGGTAAGACCCCAATTAAAGTATGGTTCCATTGTATGCGACCCACATTAGGAATACTTGATACGAGAACTGGAAAATATCCAAAGGAAAGCAGCAAGATATGTTCTGGATAATTTCCGACAAAGGAGTAGTATTACGAAAATGTTGCACACTTTGTGTTGGGAAGACTTGGGAGTAAGGAGATGAGATCATCGACTAAGGGCCGGTATTATAATGAGGGTTTAAACTGAAGATTGAGTTAAACTGTAACTTAAGTTTAAACCTATGTTGAGTCTTATAATGGCCAGCCTAAGATAAACTGAGGTGAAGAAGGAAATATACGATCTTGGTAGCAGTGACTTGCGAGAAAAGATGACTATCGATAATGTTTTGTTTACTTCTTGCAGGTAAAATGGCAGATAAAAGCAAAAACCGTTTTCATAATTTTACTTGGAAGGAAATAGAATTGATTGTGCAATTAGTACAGAAATATTTATATAGTTCGTGAAACAGTGGCCTTATGAATTCTTCCGAAATTTGCCATTGTAATAAACATACTACCGGATGCATAAAACCGCAATGCTATTAGTAGCTGACTGAGGGGTTCTACAAAATGATTTCTGAAAAAGAAGGAAGTTACTTTATTTTCTAAAATTTACACTTTTGACTTTCAAACAGTTCAAAAAGTCCTTTGTACATTCTTACCTTTTCGTTGCATGTTTTATTCTAGCACCAATTTGCTGAAATAGGGTTATGACAGTCTGTTTTGTAAGCCTAAACTTATTTAAAAACTATTTTTCATTCCATATATGAAAGTGACGTCCCCTTGCTCGGAAAACTCGTAGTGCCCGTGGTCGTTCAATAATTTGAACCACTTCTTCGTCATCGCTTAGTATTTCTTCAAACACCTCAAAAATATCTTCGAGATCCATTCGTTCTGGCATGTTGTAAGGTTATGTTTTCTTAAACTTCAGTTTAAACGGTAGATGAGTGGCAGTAATATTAATCTCTAGTTAAACTTAAGATTAAGTTTTATAATACACAACTAACAGATAAACCGAAGTTTAAACTGAACCAACAGTTTAAACCTCTATTATAATACCGGCCCTAAGTGGTATGTTCCGAGCTGTCAGCGGAGAGATGGCGTGGAATGATATTAGTAGACGAATAAGTTTGAGCGCAGCTTTTAGAAGTAGGAAAGATCACGACATGAAGGTAAAGTTGGAGTTTCAGAGGATAAATTGGGGCAATTACTCATTTATAGGACGAGGAGTACGGGACTGGAAAATGCTCGATACATTACAAAGTTCTGTGAAAACGTTAAAGAAAAAGCTAAGTAAACAATTGATAGGGAATCTGCCACCTGGGAGACGGCACTTAAATGCAGACATTGATGACGGTTTGATTGATTGATTGATTGATTGATTGATTGATTGATTGATTGATTGATTGATTGATTGGTTGATTGATTGATTGATTGATTGATTGATTGATTGATTGATTGATTGATTGATTGATTGATTGATTGAATTATATGTCACTGGTCCAACCAGCTTTCACTCCCATGTAGCAAAGTCGATCTGAAAACAAACCAGTGTTAGAATAACCCTGCCTGTCTTAAGAGACGACTAAAAGGGGCCCCAGATGTTCTTAACTTCGTAGCGTGGGTTGGAAAATGAAAAGGATTCTTATAAAAGTTGTTTGTCACGGGAGGATTGAGGTGAAAAGTTTTGAAACAGGAAGAAATGGATTGAGCCGGAATGATATGTTGAGATAAGAGTTGTATAGATGTTGAAGGCAGAGGAAGCCTGTATTTCATGTGTGATGCCGCCGTGAGAGGAGATGAAGATGACAACTATTACGGGTCTGTGTCTATATCAATGTTGTAGTTAGAACTTGTTTGTACCAATAAAATTTCAGTGCTGTGTCGAATCAATATTTAATAATGAGCAGGCGAATGTGTTACATTTCTGGTCGTCGTGTGAAACTCTTCAAGGCTGTAAAATTCATGTCGAGAAACTATAAAATGCGAAATTTAAATAATGTGTTAATATTCTTTGAGATAGTGTTCAAATTGAGTAAAGTTAAGAAGGTGATAACGATAATGTAGTCGTATGATTGTCTTAATTTCGAATATCGTATGAGTTCAGAAAATTTTGTCGGAATAATAATAAATAATAATAACAATAATAATAATAATAATAATAATAATAATAATAATAATAATAATAATAATAATATGTACCGTGGGATAAAAATTTTCTATGTTAAAGATGTATTTAACAGATATGTTCAGTAAGATTTACGTTCGGCGCGAAATCCAGTGAAGTGTGATAAAGTTATATTTATTCATGGGAAGTTAATTTTGTGACATCGTGTATGTCGGTGATATAGGAAATCACGGTGTGTTATTGTATTCTTGAGGTACGAAAGTTGTAGTAAAAAATAAATGAAAAGGATTCTAATAAAAGTTGTTTGTCACGGAGGATTGAGGTGAAAAGTTTTGAAACAGAAAGAAATGGATTGTGCCGGTATTATATGTTGAGATAAGAGTTGTATAGATGTTGAAGGCAGAGGAAGCCTGTATTTCATGTGTGATGCCGCCGTGAGAGGTGATGAAGATGAATTTTTGTGACAGGTTATATTGATTTGATGGCGAAGAATTTTTGAGACAGGCTGTATATTAAATGTGATATTCCTGAGGCAGGCTGTAGTGATATTCCGCAAACAATTCGGAACAGCTGACCGGGTGAAGGTTGGTTCGAAATGAGTGCTCTCTGACGCACATTATGATTCCAAGTTTTTAAGATCCCCCCAGTGAAAAACAATTTCTGTTGAAGATTGTAGCTCTTGGCAGTTACGTCCAAGTGACGATTATGTAAAGTCAGCATAATGAACATTATCGGCGACCTCAAGGGTAAAAGAGTATTCTGAATACACGGATTGGTGTGATTTGACTGTTATAACAAATTTCCACTCAGTAAATTTCATAAATTACGAGACGATAATTTATCATTAAATCGGAAACACTGTGGGGTGAGATATTGGACGTTATTAAAGCGATAGTTTGGCTGTGTAGATTCACTGAATTTCGCTTCACTGGATAGTTACAGATACGATTTGTTTGGAATAGTGAGATGGTAGGCGAAGTTTTTGCCTCACCCTAGAATTATAGTGTGGATTTTTGCGGTGGTGATGATTACTGTTTTGGCGATATTCACGTATTGTTAGACGTGTGCTGAAATTCATTATTATTTTTTTAACTTCATTGCGCATGTCGAGATCGTGTTTGAGTTGTGGATTTGTTTGCCACGCGTTATTTAGTTCCAATTTCACGTTTTATTAACAAGATAGGGACTTAGTTGCATTTCCCGACTTGCGTTCATTCTGTGTAAAGTTTCATTGTGTGCTTTTGTTTCGACAAGGTTTACAGCTAAAATATCAAAGAGTGTGTTTGAAGTTATGATTTGGCCTGACCATCTAGAGGAAGCGTAGACAACCCAGTTTCCGCTCGACAATAGATTTAGGACGTCGCATGTTATCCTAGGAGTATACTGAGGATAAGACTTCCCAGTTTACGCTCAACGATAGATTTAGGAAGGTGTGTGTTTGTACATAGAGGTTAGGGTTAGGGTGTGTAGACATTATGTAAGCCCGACGATAGGTTTAGGGTATCGGCTGTATATACTCAAGTCTTAGATTAGGTGTATTTGCGAAGTGACTTGAGCGATGGTAGTGTCTGCAGTAGTGTATGCAATGCGAAGAGTGTTAGCTAAGTAATACTGAGGCCATGTTTTGGCAAAGCCCTTACCAGCTGGAATGTGTTTACCTAAGATTATGGAACCACTAGTGGCATGAACGTGAGGGCTGTCCAATATTGGGTAAAGAGCTATAGTGTTGGCTACTGAATGCATGATTCGAAGCAGTGTATCGATTCATTCAAGTGTCCGAGTGAATCGATTCACAGGAACGGCGAGCTCACGGCACACGATTCAGCTTACTCCCAGCGGACAGTGCTGAGTGGCGCACTCACTGGATGTTGACGGGAAGCCGAGCTTCCGCTGCAGCGAGACAGTGAATCATGGCACATCGAAAGAATCGTGAACGAGCGCGGCTCAGTGAGACACATGATACACACGGCTCCTTACCGGCTCACTGGACACATGGAGAGCCGAGCTTCCGCTGCAGCGAGACAGTGAATCATGGCACATCGAAAGAATCGTGAACGAGCGCGGCTCAGTGAGACACATGATACACACGGCTCCTTATTCGCTCACTGGACACGCGGAGAGCCGAGCTTCCGCTGCAGCGAGACATACAGTGAGCCATGCTACACTGAAAGAATCGTATGCTATAATGGACTCTCGAGCTCAGCTCATTTGAAAATAAAACCCATTTGCATTCACTGTCCTCTTCTTACAAGGAGGTTTAAATAATAGATGGATTTATTTGCAGTGTTAAAAAGGTAGTCACAACATAATTCTGAAGTAGCTAGTAAGTAGGTAGGCTATTAGGTTATACTATTTATTAGTTTAATGAATCTTAGTATTATAACTTAGTTGACATTTGACAATTAAACTCGACTCTAGCCTGCCCTATGATTATGAGTCATGCTGATGACCACTCAAAAGTACCTGTTTTATATTGGGAAGAACGGCTCAGTATTCTCTCAGTTCATATGTCACATCGTTGCACAAGACTTCAATCATATATGGACAGACGCAATAACAGTATGTTGAATCAGAAAACCAGCGGGCTACTGTACATCTCGGGTAGTCTATACAAAATATGACGATTAAAACAATCCTCAGCTGATAGAAAAATACTTTTAAAAAATGACTGAGCGAGTTGTCGTGCGGTTAATATCGCGTGGCTATGCGCTTGCATTCGGGGGGTGGTGGGTTCGAATCCCACCGTCGGCAGCCTTTAAGATGGTTTTTCCGTACTTTCCCCCATTTTCACACCAGGAAATGCTGGAACTGTACCTTAATTCAGGCCATGGCTGCTACCTTCCTAACCTTTCCCACCCTGCGTCGCCGGAAACCTTCGATGTATTAGAGTAACTAGCATTTTTTCTAAGAAAGGAGTTCATAGTATGAAGACCAGATGGCAGCTGCGAGCACTGAATGCTGTTGCTGCTGTCTTACCAGCACATACTACACAGATGCAGTAGGAGCGGTACCAATGAGCCGTGAATCGGATCACTGTATCGATTCAGTAACGTGAACGGAATCAAATGAATCGATTCAGTAAAATGAATCGAATGTCCCGTCACTACTGAGCTAACGGTGATTGAATATTACTGCGGTTTGCCACGCGCGTTTGAGTCCATTGAACTTCAGTATTTTATTTTAGTTACGGACTTCATTGTTTTGTCGTTCTGACGTCCGACTGCTTTGCTAGTGTGCGTGTTGACACGTAGTTTATATATGTGCGACTTGAGTTACGAATGCGGGTTCGATTCGTCAGCCGGGAATATATTTTATTTTCCATTTTTCGTTCTTTCATTTTTATAATACGTAGTTGATTGCGGTCGATCAATAACTTTGTAGTTAGTTTGTTGGGACAAACAATAAGTAGATGGATCCTGTAATGGTAGTCGTTGTTGTAAAGGAAAGAACTCTTGTATTTTTTATTTTATTTTACCATGTGGACTTGTAATTTTATTAAACTTAACGTAATCGTTTATAGCCTGAAAGTCGGTTTTATAAGAATATTTTGCAAGTGATTTACCACTTTTTCTTTAACTTCAGTGTTTAGCAGTTCTTCTAAATGCATGATGAATAAGTGTTTCCTGCATTTCGCAGTTTTGTTCCTTCAGAACGACATAACGTAAGATCCTCTCGGATCGTGTTGTTGTTGGTTCCTTCTGAACAACTGTTTGGGTGATGCACGTTTCAGCATCGGGATTATTCTATAACTTAAGGGTGTCACGAGATGACAATACATGGTGGAATTTTATTTTTAATTATGAATGCTGTTGTTAACTTGTAGTGAACACTATGCTTTCCAATAGTCTTTCGCAACCTATCCAAAGCAACTGATAGTCAATTTGGTTCCATTAAGGGTGCATTCGGCGGGTGTTCCCATATCCGACAGGGTATTTGACTGGTGGATAACCTTAGTTAAGAGTAAACCTGGAATTCTACTTGTTGAAGGTCAGATTTTCCACGGATCGTGTGGATTAATTCTCAGTTATCGTTTGGATTAATAGGTGTCCGATTTTCAGGTTTTCTTTTCATTTTTCTAGTTTTCGCTGTCCACTAATCTGTGATATTTCTACTTTACTCCGAAGAAAATTCTTCGATACTGTAACTAATAAAACTAACGCCATGCAATGTGACTGCGTTTGAAACATTAAATAATTAATTTTTTTCGTGATCAATGATTTTATATAAATATTTTTCTTTGCAGTTAATTGATTCAATAAAAGTTAGTAAGCACTTATTTGCTCCTCATTTCAAGTAGTTAGGCTCTCTTCTGAACCCCATCGTTTGGTTAAGATCGTGATCGAAATATTCCCGCTACGACCCCAAGATTTAAGAGTTCGATATTGCTCTACTGCAGCAGCTGTGGCCGAATTCCAGGCCCTAATTAAAATTCACACTACTCTGCGTAGAGGATTAGCCTCAGAGACGGTAGCCGAAATGGAATTCAAAATAACTCAGATATATTTCACTTAACCACACCCCCAAAACCAAAAGAATCATGCCGCAACAGCCCTGAAGAGTCTTGGTCTACCAAGCGACAGCTGCTCAGCCAAAAGGACTGCAAATTACGACGTGTTGTGAAGTTGTCACGACGTCTTAGCTTTCGGGAGATAGAGGGTTCGAATGCCACAGTCGGCAGCCCTGAAGATGGTTTTCCGTGGTTTCCCATTTTCACACCAGGCAAATGCTGGGGCTGTACCTTAATTAAGGCCACGGCCGCTTAATTCCACATTCTAGGCCTTTCCTCTCCCACCGTCGCCATAAGACCTATCTGTGTCAGTGCGACGTAAAGCAGCTAGAAAAAAAAAAAAAAAACCAACAACTTAGCTTTCTGGACAGGGTTCGCCATCTCACCGTCAGATAGCTCCTCAATTGTAATCACGTAGGCTGAGTGAACCTTGAACCAGTCCTCAGATACAGAAATAAATCCCTGACCTGGCCTTGAATCGAACACGGGGTCTCCAGGTAAGATGTAGGCACACAACCCCTACAACATGGGGTCGGCCAAAATACTGTAGATTCCTTGATTGAGAAAAGGGAGAGGACGTTTCTCAGGAGGATATTATGGCCTACGAAAGTGTCAGAAGGGTTTACTTTCCATCTGTGTTCTATGGAGAAAATATATCCACGACAGTGCAAAATAGTTAACTTTCTACGGGCAACTGAATATTTATTTATTTCCTTTCTTAATCTGTTTACCCTCTAGGGTTGGTTTTTCCCTCGGACTCACTGAGGGACCCCACCTCTACTGCCTCGAGGACAATGTCCTGGAGCGTGAGACATTGGGTCGGGGGATACAACTGGGGAGAATAACCAGTACCTCGCCCAGACGGCCTCTGCTTCTATGCTGAACAGGGACCTTGCGGGGGCATGGGAAGGTGGGAATCGAACCCACCTCTACTCATTTGACCTCGCGAGGCTGAGTGGACCCCATTCCAGCCCTCGTACCACTTTTCAAATTTCGTGGCAGAGCCGTGGGTGGCAGCTAATCACACTACACCACAGAGGCGGACCAATATTTATTTATTTATTTATTTATTTATTTATTTATTTATTTATTTATTTATTTATTTATTTATTTATTTATTTATTTATTTATTTATTTTATTTATTTATCTGACCCAAGGTATTTGGGTTTGTTGACTGACGCAGAATAGCACACAATTATTTGTTCTTTAAAAACAATACAGGAACAGTTAAAGAGAACAATTGCACTGAATCAATCTACAAACGCATGCAGACTTCAGAAAGAACATACATTACGTGTCATTATCATTATAGACTGTTATGCCTTTCAGCGTTCAGTCTGCAAGCCTCTGTGAATTTACTAAACGTCGCCACAATCCTCTATTCGCAACTAATGCTGTGGTCTAATTTAGTTCTTACCTTTACATCGTTAGAAACAGGTGGGTGCAATGGCAGGAGGCTACTCGGAATGATGAGATAAAGGCTAATTTAGAATTGAACTCGATTGATGAAGCTGTACGCATAAACCGGCTACGGTGGTGGGGTCATGTGAGGCGAATGGAGGAGGATAGGTTACCTAGGATAATAATTGACTCTGTGATGGAGGGTAAGAGAAGTAGAGGGAGACCAAGACGACGGTTTCAGAAGAAATAATAATAATAATAATAATAATAATAATAATAATAATAATAATAATAATGTCATTGGCCTTACGTCCCACTAACTACTTTTACGGATTTCGGGGACGCTGCGGTGCCGGAATTTAGTCCCGCAGGATTAATTTTACGTGCCCATAAATCTACCAACACGAGGCTGACGGAGAGGGGAAGATTCCCATCGTCGGCTGACCTGAGAATGGTTTTGGGTAGTTTTCCATTCTACTGTACTAAGGCGAATGCCGGGACAGTTCCTAGTATAAGCCAGGGCCGCCAATTCCTTCACCTTATCCCCACATCTCCATCACCACAACAGATCTCTTGGCCTGAGAGAAGACGTCACCGTCTAAGTGGCCCACCTGCACCCTTCAGGGGAGGAATGATACGGATTTAGTAGTAGTAGTTCCTCCCATGGTACGATTCCTTGGGTAAATGGTCAGCGCTGAGGCCTTCTATTCAGAGGGTTCCGGGTTCGATTCCCGACCGGGTCGAGGATTTTAATCGCGTCTGATTACTTATTCTGGCCCGGGGACTGGGTGTTTTGTCCCAACAATTTCCTCTTCATATTCAGACAACACACAACACTACCAGCCACCACAAAAACACGCAATAGTAAAACAAAACCAGTCCACATATGTGACGTATTTCGCACCCGCGACTCCGCAGGTGTGAAAAAAGTGGTAGAAGCAGAAAAAGTAGTAGTTATTCCAGGATGGCTTCGGCCTGCAAGGCTGCAAGTGGCCACGTGGACCGAGGTCCGACAGCTCTGCACTCCGACCGACCAACGGAGCAGAGGACGGGTGGCCACAACTCTACCGTAGGTCTACACCTCTGCATTCGGAAGACGGAGAGGGGCTGGTCCCCACATTCGGCTGCTGTCCTAAGGATGGTTTTTCGTGGTTTTCCATTCTCCTACACTAAGAAGAATGTCGGGAGAGTTGGTAGTAGGCAACTGCCCCCAACACCACCTTACCTTCACATTCACCAATCCAAATCTCCTTGGCCTCCATCCAAGAGGCTCGCCATACCCATCCAGGGGAGGAATAATAATAATAATAATAATAATAATAATAATAATAATAATAATAATAATAATAATAATAATAATAATAATTTCGTGTGGCTATTTCTAGCCGAGTGCAGCCCTTGTAAGGCAGACCCTCCGATGAGGGTGGGTGGCATCTGCCATGTGTAGGTAACTGCGTGTTGCTGTGGTGGAGGATAGTGTTATTGTGTGGTGTGTGAGTTGCAGGGATGTTGGGGACAGAACAAACACCCAGATCCCAGGCCACTGGAATTAACCAATGACGGTTAAAATCCCCGACCCGGCCGGGAATCGAATCCGGGACCCTCTGAACCGAAGGCCAGTACGCTGACCTTTCAGCCAAGGAGTCGGACAGGGGAGGAATGATAAGTTGCTTAGTAGTAGTAGTTATGCCAAGCAACACGATTTAATAGTTAAAAATATCCGAACAGTGTAAACGTGCGGATTGTCAGTAGTTTCAAGCTTATGGTTAATGTTCATCTGTTGTAAATATGCCTTCCAGGTTTCACGTAGTTTGGATAGATCTTTATTTTTATGACTGCCTTATGGCATACTTGTAGGAGTGTCGTTTGGTAACTGTAAAACTACACTCTTGGTCATGCCATCTGCTTTCATAAAACTTCGGTTAGGAACTTCTTCCACTGAAACAGCCCGAAAGGGATATATTAATGTCGGACCAATAAACTAATTAATAACAGTCGACTTCTGATTCAGTTGAAATGAGTCCTAGTAAGTTGCCTTAAATTTTTTCAAGAATCACATTTTCATTGAAAAACAGTGACTGTTTGAATGTTGCACCAAAATAGTTAAATCATTTATTTTCGTTGATAATTAAAATTGTGCCACTGGCCGTCGAGATATTGCCAGATTCAAGTCTCCGATTCTTTACAATAATAGCTCTTATTTTGTGTGCATGTACTGTATGTGTAAGTCTATTTCTTGGGGGAGGTTAATGGTATTAGTCACAAATTCGGAAGCTGCTGTTTGGTTTTTGCCAACAAACACTAAATCACCAGGAAAGCGTCCGACTCGTTGGCTGAATGATTAGCGTACTGGCCTTCGGTTCAGAGAGTCCTGGGTTCGATTCCCGGCCGGGTTGGGGATTTTAACCTTCATTGGTTAATTCCATTGGCTTGGGGGCTGGGTGTTTGTGCCGTTTCCAACATCCCTGCAACTCACACACCACACATAACACTATCCTCTACCACAGTAACACGTAGTTACCTACACATGGCAGATGCCGCCCACCCTCATCGGAGGGTCTGCCTTACAAGGGCTGCACTCGGCTAGAAATAGCCACACGAAATTATTATTATTCCTTCAAGGTGGGTTCGATTCTTACCTGAGCCATCCTCGAAATGGTTTTCCGTAGTTTCTCACTTCTCCTCCAGGCCAATGCCGGGATACTACCAAACTTAAGGCCACGGCCGCTTCCTTCCTTCATCCTTGTATGCCCCTTCCAATCTTCCCACCCTTCTACAAGGCCTCTGTTTAGCATAGCAGGTGAGGCCGCCTGAGCGAGGTACTGGTCATCCTCCCCAGTTGTATCCCCGGCCCAAAGTCTCACGCTCTAGGACACTGCCCTTGAGGCGGTAAAGGTGGGATCCCTCGCTGAGTCCGAGGGAAAAACCGACCCTGGAAAGTAAACAGATTAAGGAAGAAAGAAAGAAAGAAAGAAAGAAAGAAGTAAGGTTATTGTTGTTATTATTATTATTATTATTATTATTATTATTATTATTATTATTATTATTATTATTATTATAGAAAGGAAGTTGAGGGTTTGAGGGAAAATCCTGAAAAACCTGCTAAACCGCGGAGGAACGACAAGAAGGAGCTAAAGATTGATAGATCCCTGGCGGGAATGTAAAGAGAACAGTGGAAGCCTAATGTCGAGGAAAGGAAGGTAGCTTCTGTAATCGTAGCCCATAGACGGCTCTAATAAATACCAATAATAATAATAATAATAATAATAATAATAATAATAATAATAATAATAATAATAATAATAATAATAATAATAATAATAATATTTGCTCAGAATGAAACCCACACGATTATCGAACCGCGATTATCTTTACCTATTTTAGAGATAAGAAGACCCAGCCAACTTGGTTTAAGGAAGTGGAAAGGGACCTACAGGAGATCGGGATCACTTATGAAGAGATAAAAATGAAATGGCGTATGGATTTTAGTGCCGGGAATGTCCGAGGACATGTTCGACTCGCCAGATGCAGATCTTTCGATTTCACGCCGTTAGGAAACCTGCGCGTCGTGATGAGGATGAAATGATGAAGAAGACGACACATACACCCAGCCCCTGTGCCAGAGAAATGAACCAATGATGGTTTAAATTCCTGAGCCTGCCGGAAATCGAACCCGGGACGTCTGTGGTTAAAGGCCAGTACGCTATGGCCAAAGTGAAGACGGGAAAGACGTGGACAAAAGAAAAAAAAAGAGGAACACTGGCAACGAATGAAGGAGCACTGGGCAAAGATCAAAGCCCAGAGAAGAACGTGGTCCTTAGTAGGCCGATACGATAATAATAATAATAATAATAATAATAATAATAATAATAATAATAATAATAATAATAATAATAATAATAATACTGGGCGAGTTGGCCGTGCGGTTAGGAGCGCACAGCTGTGAGCTCACATCCGGGAGATAGTGTGTTCGAACCCCACTGTCGGCAGCCCTGAAGATGGTTTTCCGTGGATTCCCCATTTTCACGCCAGGCAAATGCTGGGACTGTAACTTAATTAAGGCCACGGCCGCTTCCTTCCCACTCCTAGACCTTTCCTGTCCCACCGTCGCCATAAGACCTATCTGTGTCGGTGCGACGTAAAGCAACCAGCAAAATAATAATAATAATAATAATAATAATAATAATAATAATAATAATAATAATAATAATAATAATAATAATAATAATAATAATTCACACCAGGCAAATGCTGGGGCTGTACTTTAATTAAGGCCACGGCCGCTTCCTTCCAACTCCTAGGCCTTTCCTATCCCATGGTCGCCATAAGACCTATCTGTGTCGGTGCGACGTAAAGCCCTTAGCAAAAAAAAAAGTAATAATTTCATGTGGCTACTGTTAGGCTGGTAAGGCGGACCCTCCGGTGAGGGTGGACGGTATGTATAGGAATATTTTACGATTAAAAGCCCTCAACCCAGCCAGGAATCGAACCCGAAGCTTTGAGAACCGGTGACGGCGCCGGACTTTATCATCATCAACAACGTCTGCTTCCGTAGCGTAATGGTTAGGCCGGGTACTGCCAAGGATTTAAGAATGGCAGGAGGGCTGGTATGTGATTGATATGGTACATGCAGCTCACCGCCATTGCGGATGGGCTTGAAAAGAGCGGCACCAGCTTACTTATCATCAACACCTGCATCAAAGTCCGCAGCAGAGGTCTTCTGGCCACGCCCCTCTTTTTTGTGATAGTTACCTCAAGACTGTGTTGTTACCAGGGCAGTGACACGCATTTCACGGTAGTTTAAAGCGTTCGTTATGTGTAGAGGTCGTTAGTAAATTGGAGACCGGCGTTCTGTAGCTAGTTAGCGTGCATCTGTCATGTTACCACATCTCTGAAATTATAGGCGGAAGAGGGGAAGTCCCGTTTGTACATGTTCGTGAGCTGAGGTTGTGTGTCACTTCGCCCGCTACGTGTCAGCCGTTAAAGTAGGCGAGGTTGCTCAAGAATGAAAGACAGGAAAGTGATAAAAATTGTTGGTGGGTCTTTCAGCCTCAACCATTGCGTACGAGCTGTGGAGCACGCAGCTTGCAGGCTACAAGAGTGGGGGTAACGCATTTACTTTCACACGGTTCCCTCTCTATGTGCTTTACTCCTTCACTGCTAGAGTCTATTTATACGAGAACCATGGGTGGTGATAATACTTAATTATATGGTAGTTAACTGGCTGTAACTTGGTTAGCATGTGCGGGGCGCCTGGACCTAAAATTATACAGGGGCCCTTGACACAGTTTGATAAGCGTCTGTATAATGGGTGATATTATTTAATAAAAAAACACATTTGTTTAAATCGATTATGCGATATATTACAGAATATTAACAAAATACATGTAAATTTTTATTTACAAAATTGTAGAGTTATTTATGGACATTTTCGTTCCTTGCGGTACCCCTCTAGGTGGGGGCGATATAATACTCCCATGGTATTCCCTGCCTGCCGTAGAAACCACATCAAGGGGTCCCAGAGTCTATTAACTTGGGAGCATGTGTGGCAATCACGGGGCCAAAGCTGAGTCTGGCATTGTTTCGACTTACTTGTGCCAGTCCCCTCACTTTAATTTTTCCTTTGCGACCTCTCTTAATCAACTCTTGTCCTCTTCTGACCCCGACGGTATTAGGTGTATGAGGCCTAGAAAATCTTACATTTACACGCCCTTCCTGGCCCTTCGATTTTCTTTACTGATATCGTCATTTTTCGTAAGATTGGATCTCTTCCTTTTTTCTCTATGATTAGTGTTAATAGGGGATGGTTGTCCAGTAGTATTTCCTCTCTCCCGCCGAGCAAATGGTCGTGCAGGCGTGAGTTTGCATTCGGGAGATAGTGGGTTCGAACCCCACTGTCGGCAGCCATGAAGATGGTTTTCCGTGGTTTCCCATTTCACACCAGGCAAATGCTTAATTAAGGTCACGACTGTTTCCTTCCCACTCCTAGTCCTTTCGTATCCCATCGTTGCCATAAGAGTGGTGGTGGTGGTGATTATTGTTTTAAGAGGAAGTACAACTAGGCAACCATCCTCTATATAACACTAATCAGAGGGAAAATACGGAAGGGGTCCGACACTTCGAAAAATGAAGATATCGGCCAAAAGTAGACAAGGGCCACGAAGGGCGTGAAAATGAAAGACTCCCTAGCCCTCTCAAACCTAATAGCGACGGGGTCGGAAAAGAACAAGAGTTGACCAAGATTGGTCGGATAGGATAGATGAAAGTGAGGAGCCTGGCACAAGTAAGTGGAAGCAATGCCAGGACTCAGCTGAGGGCCCCGTGGTCGCCAACCCACGCTCCAAAGTTCAAAGCCCCTGGGGCCCCTTTTAGTCGCCTCTTACGACAGGCAGAGGATACCGTGGGTGTTATTCTACCGCCCCCACCCACAGGGGGCGTCGCCATAGGACCCGTCCGTGTCGGTGCGGCGTATTGCAAATATCTGTCTGTTAGATCATCGGCCCAGAGGCTGGTTGGACCCTCAAACAGCACCACCAAAGGTTATGCTGTTATAGAAAAAACACAAAAACCTCTGGCAGTACCAAAATGAGGCGTACTAGGCAAGATGAGGAGTGAGGTAGTTTGCCATTGCTTTCCTCACTGGACCAGACAGTGCTATTGTAGCACGACTAATCCTATGAGCAACACCTTTCATGACACTCAGACACACTAGTTATGCTCTGAATGTCATTACTCAGCACAACCCATACCCCAGCAGCTTCCATATTATCACGGCCATGGATGAGACTGGGACTTCAGTGGAAGCTACACTTTGCTTTGCCCCGTGACAAGAGATGGATGCAAAAGTACTGTAACCATCAGGAATGACAGCATGCATTGTAAAGCAAATAGTGATAAAAATTAAAAAAGTACTTCCCCTTAAAACAATAATCACCACCACCATCTTGTTTCCCGATGAACAAATTCGCATTGTGAAAATGGATATTCTTTAAAATGTATTTTTCTATACGTATTCGTGCGATAGAATAAAGTTCTTCCTGGAGCAGAGAGTGGGAATTATCGATCTTAACATCCACTTCGAAATCTCAAATCTAAGTGGAGGTCGACAGGTCGACAAGGAAATTTATGAACCTATAATCCCATACTTTTTGGACGAGTACCATCAACAATACATCTAATACGTAACCTATATTTGCATACGAAATAGTTTTTATAATTATTTCAATATTGTGTAATATCAATTGGGGGGGGGGGGGGGGGGGGGGCAGGGGAGGTGTTTACAAAACTTGACATTTACAACAACATAATTTTTCAAGAGAGGTGTTTTTTTATTAACTCACAAATGAAACAGAGTATTTTTACAGCTAATATCAGTTTAAAGAAAAGAATATAAATGAAACTGATATTGAATATTTTACATGTTTTATAACTAAATAGAAAAGCAAAGTCACCTCCGTACAGGCCATGAAGGCCCTTGGAGGAGTGGAAGATAAAGGCTTCCACCATTGCTAGCCTCGGCACATTATGGGGTAGAGTGGTTAGCTCTACGCCCGGCAGCCTTTGCCCCCAGGAACCTGGTACTCGTTCTTGGTGTAGGCTGAGTGAACCTCAGGGCCATATGCAACTCCGGAAGTGGAAATCTCGTTTCTTAAATTTTACGATTTCCTGACGGGAAATTCGGACCTACGTCTTTCTGGGCGAACCGAGCACGCCTTTGCCGCCTCAGCCAGGCAACCCCTTTTATAACTAAATACTGTCTCTAAATTGACCATGAAAATAACAATTTTGTACACACTTCTGTTATCAGTTTCTAAACTTCTTAATCAGGATTTTCAAGAAAAACCTACTACTCTTATACATTTAAAGCAGCTTGTGCAGTGAAAGGAATAGTAATAAATCTCGGGTATTTTTATACCTTTATTCAGATGTATTATTGATTAATTGTCCAAAAACATTGTCAATAATAAGGTCCTACAAATAACAGGGCACTTCACTGATAAACACAATATTATCAACTCATATGAAGTTTCTTCATCAAAATATACAGACGCTGCTTTATCCTCACCATTCGTCTAACAATTCCGACACTCTTCATAAAAATAATGTTAACGCCTCTTGTAAAGACACATCGAAGTACTTCAGTAACTTCTTTATGTCAATACTCATTTTTTTCACCAACGTGATTTATGAATGGAAGTTTCACAGCTCTATCAATGGTCTTTACATTGCTTATTCTCGGCTGAAGAAATTCAACTTCAATACTGGACCTTGCGTATGTTGTTTTCACGGACGTCAGTCATTTTGAATGGAAGCTGCTTCTTCAAAATTTCCTGTGATTTAGATGTAAGATCAAATATTTTCCACTTTTTACCAAGAATTAGGCACCTCGCATGTTTTCTTAATATCGCATGATATTTTGATGGTAAAGTGATCGTGTCTGCTCTTCGATACTCTTTCTCAATATTTCCAAAGATGCGGTCTGGAGGAAAGTAATTGTGACCTCGGATGGGAACAAATGGAGAATCATCTTGAAAACAGTAGAATTATCTATTTTTATGATAATGGGCAAGACTATAGAATGTTTGTTCTGTGAGGCACATGAATCCGAGAAGAGCCGTAGGACAAGGTTCTTTTCAGTGGCGTATACTGGGGGCTACCAAGGCTATCAGCGAAGCCCAAACCTCAATTGAGAATGATGGAAGTCTAAAGCACGTTATGTTCCATTTACGAAACTTGAAATTTTTTTTTTTTAAACTTCTCAGGCATTTCTGAGAGCAAGGCATCGGAGACTGATATCGCAGCCCAGACTCTCGTCCCTCGCTCCTCGACTTAACATACGCGGTTTGCTGCTGTATATGGATATGAGCGGGGTCCGTGCGGATAGGTGTGCTGGGCTTCGGTCCATCAGATCGCCACTGCTAACTATCAACCATGCTTTCTTTACTCGTCGTATACACTTCCTCACCTCATACTTCTGACTTAATTATACAGATACCAGAGTGCTGGTATTTCACTCCCGTCTACTTCTACAACCTTGCAGAAAGACACTGCAGGACTGCTGTTATAGGAGCAATATAGTTTTATTTTTACTGATAAACCTGCTAAACTGAAATGCAGTCTATCAGGTTTAGTGCTCTCTTTTGTTGGTTGGAATCGAACCCGTGATCACGGGTCGGACACCCCCAGTGATCTCCCAAGGAAGCTAATTAACCAGTGAACTATGCGTACGACCACTGCAAAATTCAACATTGTATTTAATAATAATAATAATAATAATAATAATAATAATAATAATAATAATAATAATAATAATAATAATAATAATTGTTACCGTGTTTTTGCGGTAGTTATGCGTGAAAGAAGGTGCGGGTGTGAACGGGTCTCAAGCTACGAAATTATAGTACATGTAAAATTAACAAGGTTATATTTTCTTTTCCAAATAAAGAAATAACAATCATGGCAGGTACAGAGTAGCAAGGCAATAAAAAGGTAGTTACAATATTTACAGGATTTGGGCTTCGAGCCCCAGCCTCACACTTCTTGAGCAATTAGCCCAGTTTTACCCCAAAACACAAGTTTCAACAGAGAGGCAGAAAACCCCATTCATGCCTAGGAGCACTTGCTCCAAATTACACAGAAAAGCCTCCTCGAGGCATACAACACTCAATTTTCCAGAAAGAGCCGCACGCTCTCAAACTTTAAGCCTCTCAAAGGCCACACCAAACTCCACCTTCAAGTTGTCCTCTCTGGACATAGACACAGGGGTAAAATACCCAACCTACTGAGGTCTATTAAGTGAGAAAAGATTAATTACATGACCTCTAAAATAACAATTTGAGGGGAGGCGAACTTGCGCTCCTAATACGCTTTGTTTAAAACCTACTTGGCACTAGGCCGTTAATACAAGGGCTAATCCCATACTAAAGAGGTGACTTAAGAAGGAAACAATTTACATTACGTTAAAGAAGAATAGGTTGAGAAAAAAAATAAGTTCACCTCAAAACAATATGAGTGGGAGCTCGAGAGGGTTAAGCACTCTCTATCCCGATATGCAGTTTAAAGATAGAATAGATACCAAGTGTCTTTACATTTTAAGGAAGGTTACATTATGGAAAAACTTCGGACCCGCTCCGAGAGTTAAACTGCTGAGCTAGCAAAGAAAGAAATTATTAATCGGCCATTACCTTGTTGTTGACCGCTGCCGGAGAAAGAGGCGCTTCCCGCCCCCTGCTATGTACTTTAAACACTGAAAGATGGAACAGAAGTGGCGCAGAGACCCAAAAATCAGCCGTTTATATACTCTCGCGGAAAGTTCGAGGCGTATTGGGGAAGAAAACACCCGCCCACAATCACTTTATTGGGTAGGGTACAGCAACATATTCAAGTTGGGGGAAAATACATCAGATTGGTCAGAAATTAATAAAGAAATTCAGGATTGGCTAAATACAAAACAAGGGGAAAGAGAGGGGTACACAGCCAACTTAAACAATAACAGAAAGAAATTTAACAAGAAACAAACTTTTGAAATAAAAATTTCTCCAAAAAATAGTTCTTTCACGTCGTACTAGGGTGCACCATTGTAGTTTTTCAGTAGTGTCCTCTAGAAGAGAAAGTTCACACTTCTTACTACAAGCAAAACAAAAATACGTCAAAAATGACACAGTTCAAAAACTCCAAAATTTCCAGGTAGTGACATCTTCTGAGAAAGTAGAAAATTAATACCGTAGATAAAGTTCAGACTTCCTCCAGCAGAGGAGTTTCAACTGGCGCACATTTTAAATTAGCGGCGTGGAGGTGTACCGCCCGGTACAGACCTCCCCCCCAAAAGTTCCTCCAGGGGTGACACATGCAATTTGTTTGGAAACAAGGTCCAAGTTTTGATGTTGATATGGAGATTAATTGCAGAAATATTTATAGGATTTTCTTAATGTGGTTTGATTCAGTTTCAAATTTTTTTGTAGTAACAGCGGAAGTACTTTCTTAATGTTTGTAGAAGGTTGAATTGAGAAGGAAAACCTTAGTTTTAAAGTTGAGGAAAAAATTTTCTAAGTCCACCAGATATTGTTGTTGAAATCTCAGGTATAGTAATTGCTGATAGTAACTGTCCATGTAGTTGATGTTGATTAAGTTGGATGGCCAGACCGGCCGTTGCAGCTTGCGTCCAAAGGCGGCCGCTCGGACCCCACAAGTACCCTGAGATACCGCTCGCCCGCACTATGAGGGGAGCAGTAGTGTTGAAGCACGCCGCGCCCGCGGTGAACATATACAGGCTGCGGGCAAGTAGTAGGTCGTGCGCCGCACATCAGCCTTGGCCGGGAGGAGAGCTCCGGGTCGCCGTGCACATGTCGTCCTCGCTGGGGTCGAGGGGGCCCTTCCTCTATCCCAGTCGCGGCACGGCGCCGCGCGGCTGCGGGGGCACTGAAACATTAAAACTAGGCGGCAGAATTTGTTGGACCATCATCTTTTTGAGGGCACAGGCTTGTGGAGAGGTTGAGGGGCCAGCGGCGTGCAGATATCCATGGCATTAATTAAGCCACTGTGTAGAGTGGAGCAGGAGACGGGAGCGTGGTAATGGCCGTGGCAAGGACAGGATGGCAGTTTAACGGTTCGGGGCAGGTTTCACAAAAATGCTTACATATAAAACAAAATACTATAGAAGGGGCAGAAAGCCTTAAAGGTGAAACTCAAAAAAAATATAACCTTCATATTCCTTTCAAGATAATATGAGGCAAGTTAGCACAGAAATTATACAGGTTTCACCTGCGACAAGTGAACCCTAAATATCCTCTCGGTGGCTGGATTGCTTAATAACAACGTAACCGGCGTAAGGAAATCGAGAATGACACACGGCCCATGGAATCTGGGGGCAAGCTTGCCCGCGGGAACAAAATTTTTGACCATTACTTGGTCACCTACCTTCAAAGGGGTGGGTCTCCGTCCACGATCATACCTTTCCCTAACCTTTTCATGAGACACTTTAAGATTGGCTTTAGCCTTCTTCCAAAGATCTTTAATGTTGTCCGGATCTATTGTCTCAGGCAGAATGTCACTCAGGGACCAGAGGTTAGAGAGCGGCGTGTTGGGAACAAACTTGAACATCAAAGAGGCTGGAGTAAATTTATGTGATTCATGAACCGCCGAATTCAAAGCAAAAGCTAACCAATGCAGGGACGTGTCCCACCTGGAATGATCTTCATGATGATAGGCAATAAGCGCGGACCTGAGATTACGGTTAACTCGTTCAGCCAGAGATGGTTGAGGGTAATAAGCAGAAGTAGTTACATGAGAGATGGACAAGTCAAAACAGAATTTACGAAAAAGATTTGATGTGAACGCCTTAGCCTTATCAGACACAATATATTGGCACGGACCAAAAGAAGCAAAAATAGAATTTAGACAAGTAATGGTGGACTGAGCGGTAGCCAGCTTAGTCGGAAATAACCAGGAAAATCTTGTGAAACCATCTACGCATACAAAAATGAACTTGTTGGCATTTCCCTTTGACTGGGGGAAGGGTCCTACATAATCAATATACAGGCGTTCCATGGGGCGCGACGCTTGATGCGAAGACAGAAGGCCTACCTTGGTGGACATGGTTGGTTTACTGAGCAAACAAGATTTACAAGCTTTTACTAGTTCACGGATTTCACCGTCCATACCCTTCCAGATGAACTTTTCACGAATCTTTTCACGAGTTTTAAAGATACCAAGATGCCCTCCTAATGGGGTCTCATGATAATACTTGAAGATCATAGGTACAAGAACAGCTGGAACGACAACTTTCATCATCTTATCATGCCTCGATGGGCAACATAAAACACCATTCCTCAGAACATAAGGGACCACATGTTCCCCAGAAGAAAGGGTTTCCATAATCGGAGCCAGCGTCGGATCTTCACGTTGGTATTTCTCGATATCCCTAAAGAGCATGGGAGCATCTGTTAAGATTGCATTAACATCAGATAGTATGGACTCGGAAGGTGATGAACTGTCGACCGGTTCATGGGTCTCGACGTCGTTGGAAAACATACGGCTGAGTCCATCAGCAACAACATTTTCGGTACCTCTGATATGCCGGACATCGAATTGGAAGGCAGAAATAAGGATGGCCCAACGGGCTATACGACCAGTACGACGCGGCCTACCTAAGACCCAGCTTAAGGCTTGATTATCTGTCTCCAGGTCGAATTTGACATGTTCCAAATGGAGACGGAACTTCTGTAAGGCAAATAAGACTGCCAACCCTTCGAGCTCATAGATAGAATACTTGGCTTCTTGAGCCGATAGAGTCCTAGATGCATAGGCGATGGGTCGCCTCCCTAGTTCAGTCTCTTGAAGAAGGACTGCAGCTACTCCTGACGACGACGCGTCGGTTTTGGACGATGAATTTCTTCGAGAAATCAGGCATAGCAAGTACAGGGGCATTACAGAGAGCTAATTTAAGATCTTCAAAAGCGGCTTGTTGAGAAGGTCCCCACTCGAATTTGATGCCTTTCCTACGAAGAAGGTTTAAGGGCGCCGCTCTATTAGCGAAGTTAGGAATAAACTTCCTGAAGAAATTGACCATACCAATGAATCTGGCGATACCTTTAACGTCCTTGGGAGGTTTAAAATCACGGATGGCCTGTGTTCTGGAATGATCGACGGCAACACCATCAGGTGACACAATATGCCCTAGGAATGACATAGAGGGCTTAGCAAAGGCCACCTTGGACAACTTGACAGTTAACCCAGCCTTACGAAGGCGGTTGAGAAATTCTCGCAGATGATCTAGATGTTCTTCAAAGGTCTCCGAAAATACGACGACATCATCCAAGTAGTGATACAAGTACTCAAATTTGATGTCGGAGAAGACCCTATCTAGCAGCCTAGTGAGTACAGCTGCTCCGGTGGGGAGCCCGAAAGGCACGCGGTTGTATTCGTATAAGTTCCAGTCCGTGGCAAACGCTGTAAGATGTTTAGACTCTTCGGCAAGGGGAATTTGATTATAGGCCTGATTCAAGTCCAAGATAGTAAAGAACTTGGCCTTACGGAACCATGAAAAACAAGAATGAAGATCGGGAAGGGGCACAGATTGTAACACCACCTTCCGATTGAGAGCCCTATAATCAATGACAGGCCTGAAGCCCCCTTGGGGTTTCGGGACTAGAAAAATAGGTGACGAATACGCCGACTTAGAGGGCCTAATAATACCATCCTTCAACATCTGATCGATGATTTCTTTCAGAGCCTTCATTTTAGGTGGAGATAGCCTATAAGGTGGAAAACGGACAGGAATTGAATCCGTGACCTCAATTTTGTATTCAATAAGGTCAGTAACACCAAGAGTATCAGAGAACACCTCTGGAAATGACTGACATAATTTACGAATACTATCAGCCTGCTCCTCAGGTAGATGTCTAAGGTCTAACAACATCTCATCCTGGGTAGGCGAAATAGATGAACATGATACAGAATTACACTTTAACAAGGGAATTTTGTAATTGGACGCAAATTTGAATGTGCACGACTTACTCTGAAGATCGAGCACAAGACCTGTGTGAGAAATGAAGTCAGCCCCCAATATAATGGGGCAAGACAAGTGCTTAGCCACAAACAATTTGATTTTCCATGTAAATTTAAAAATACGAATTTTGACATTTACAGAACCTAGGATTTCCAATGGAGATGAATTAGCCGAAACATATTTAACAGGAGATGAGACATAGTCAGGTAGTTTACAAACAGATTTCAATTTTGAATACCATAGGTCCGAAATAATTGAACAAACACTGCCTGAATCTAATAGAGCTGTTATAGGCTCGTTATTTAACTCAATCTTAAGAAAAGGAACAGGTGCGGGGGTATCCGCCGCAATCCTAAGACATTCTTTGGGGCATTCTAAAGATGAATTTGAAGATAGAACATTCCCTGAATTTTCGACCTGTTTACCAGGGGCTGAGCCTCGGGAAGAGGGATTAGTCGACTCAGCCGAAGCCACTAGTCATTTTTTATTATTGGCATAGGTGGAGTTTGCACCAGAAGTTGAGCAGGAGGGGGTGCTATTTGAATTTGGGCAATTTTTGGCGATATGTGAGAAAGTCCCACATTTAAAACAGCCTTGTGATGAACCAGCCCCATTCCTTGTCCCACTCGACTTGATCAGTGGACACTTATTGCGCAGATGGTCGGGCGACCCGCAAGCATAACATTTACGGGGCGCGACTGGTCGGCGAGGTGGAGGCCGAAGATTACCAAAAGAAGGAGGGGGTTCTTTCGCGACACGCAAAGAGTCGGCGTATCTAACTCCTTCCGCTGAGACGGCCAATGCTTCAAGTTCAGAGAAGGTTTGCGGGCACGCCGCGAAACACAAATATGACCTATAGGATGGTGAAATTCCTTCCACAATAGCTTGTATAATCTGATCCTCAGGGAAGTGAAGAGCAAACACCCTAGTATAGAACTTAATATCTTGGATGAAATCTGCCAAGTTTTCATCCAAGCGCTGTACCCGATAATAGTACTTCTGAATAAGGGAGGACCTTGCCCTGGCCAGGATGAAGTTAGCAAGTGGGCGTGGAAGTCTTCAATCGATGATTGCTCGGCAATGGCTCTAACTATTTTGTCCGAGAGAATACCTATTGCATAGGGATAGATAATTTGCAAAATTTGACATGGAGAAAGAGAAAACACAAGAGCATGATCCTGAAATTCAACTAAAAATCTTAAAAATGAAATTACGTCACTGGTGGTATTAACGGAAAACTTAGAAATACCTCTGAGCAACATTGCCAATGGATGAGGCAAGCTGCTAAACGCAGGCGACATAGTAGGTAAAGGTTTCAATGGCAAGGAAGTTAATTCAGAACGTATATTATTCAACGATGCACGGCGTTCAGACTCGTTGTCCAATGGGGCAGAGATAGTTTGAGCGGCAACGGTTAATCCTGTTGGCTTCTCCCTTAGGAGGCTCTTCCTCGCTACCTACATTCATCGTGGTGGGTTGATCAATTTTGGGAGGAACTTCCCCAGTTAACAATTGAGTGACCTTGCTAGATAATTCAGAAATACTTTCAAGCAACGTACTAGCTTCCTTCCTCTGAACGTCATTCAACTTCAGAGACAACAGATCGTTAACTCTCTTTGAAAAATGATATAGCCTGGCTTGCACACGCTTAATTTGAATAGGAGAAGGATCATTTTCGTCAAAAAAACTATCTACCGATGCTAGCCCAGTAGTATTCTCGGTGATCGTGGAAAGAGAGTCGTCAATTTCTTTCTCTCCCAAATTGGGGATGGAAATGGGCAAATCAAGGGACTCTCTAAGCTTGTTGGTGTCTATCGCAACCGTGCCTCCAGATTGCACATTTCTGATAGTTAACTCATAGATCAACTCCTCCTTGCGCAAATAGTTAAGATGGAGAACATCGCGAGGGCTGGGCATGATGACAGAACAATTTTGAAAAAATCAGAAAATTCCAGCAACTGAGAAAATTGTTAGAGTTCGGAACAAACAATGTTTAGCCGTCAAAAGGGGCTAAATTGAGACCCATTCAACCACGCTCTGCTACCACTTGTTACCGTGTTTTTGCGGTAGTTATGCGTGAAAGAAGGTGCGGGTGTGAACGGGTCTCAAGCTACGAAATTATAGTACATGTAAAATTAACAAGGTTATATTTTCTTTTCCAAATAAAGAAATAACAATCATGGCAGGTACAGAGTAGCAAGGCAATAAAAAGGTAGTTACAATATTTACAGGATTTGGGCTTCGAGCCCCAGCCTCACACTTCTTGAGCAATTAGCCCAGTTTTACCCCAAAACACAAGTTTCAACAGAGAGGCAGAAAACCCCATTCATGCCTAGGAGCACTTGCTCCAAATTACACAGAAAAGCCTCCTCGAGGCATACAACACTCAATTTTCCAGAAAGAGCCGCACGCTCTCAAACTTTAAGCCTCTCAAAGGCCACACCAAACTCCACCTTCAAGTTGTCCTCTCTGGACATAGACACAGGGGTAAAATACCCAACCTACTGAGGTCTATTAAGTGAGAAAAGATTAATTACATGACCTCTAAAATAACAATTTGAGGGGAGGCGAACTTGCGCTCCTAATACGCTTTGTTTAAAACCTACTTGGCACTAGGCCGTTAATACAAGGGCTAATCCCATACTAAAGAGGTGACTTAAGAAGGAAACAATTTACATTACGTTAAAGAAGAATAGGTTGAGAAAAAAAATAAGTTCACCTCAAAACAATATGAGTGGGAGCTCGAGAGGGTTAAGCACTCTCTATCCCGATATGCAGTTTAAAGATAGAATAGATACCAAGTGTCTTTACATTTTAAGGAAGGTTACATTATGGAAAAACTTCGGACCCGCCCCGAGAGTTAAACTGCTGAGCTAGCAAAGAAAGAAATTATTAATCGGCCATTACCTTGTTGTTGACCGCTGCCGGAGAAAGAGGCGCTTCCCGCCCCCTGCTATGTACTTTACACACTGAAATATGGAACAGAAGTGGCGCACGGACCCAAAAATCAGCCGTTTATATACTCTCGCGGAAAGTTCGAGGCGTATTAGGGAAGAAAACACCCGCCCACAATCACTTTATTGGGTAGGGTACAGCAACATATTCAAGTTGGGGGAAAATACATCAGATTGGTCAGAAATTAATAAAGAAATTCAGGATTGGCTAAATACAAAACAAGGGGAAAGAGAGGGGTACACAGCCAACTTAAACAATAACAGAAAGAAATTTAACAAGAAACAAACTTTTGAAATAAAAATTTCTCCAAAAAATAGTTCTTTCACGTCGCACTGGGGTGCACCATTGTAGTTTTTCAGTAGTGTCCTCTAGAAGAGAAAGTCCACACTTCTTACTACAAGCAAAACAAAAATACGTCGAAAATGACACAGTTCAAAAACTCCAAAATTTCCAGGTAGTGACATCTTCTGAGAAAGTAGAAAATTAATACCGTAGATAAAGTTCAGACTTCCTCCAGCAGAGGAGTTTCAACTGGCGCACATTTTAAATTAGCGGCGTGGAGGTGTACCGCCCGGTACAATAATAATAATAATAATAATAATAATAATAATAATAATAATAATAATAATAATAATAATAATAATAATAATATAATATAATATAATATATTTTTTTGCTATTTGCTTTACGTCGCACCGACACAGATATGTCTTACGGCGACGATGGGATAGGAAAGGCCTCGGAATTGGAAGGAAGCGGCCGTGGCCTTAATTAAGGTACAGCCCCGGCATTTGCCTGGTGTGAAAATGGGATACCACGGAAAACCATCTTCAGGGCTGCCGACAGTGGGGCTCGAACCCACGATCTCCCGATTATTGGATACTGGCCGCACTTAAGCGACTGCAGCTATCGAGCTCGGTAATAATAATAATAATAATAATAATAATAATAATAATAATAATAATAATAATAATGGTGCATGGCATCTGTATAGGCTTGGTGGTGACCTAATGAGTATAAAATGAATGGCGAAGACGTCATAAACAACCAGTCACCAAGCCAGGGTAATTAAGAGTATGAAGGGGTTGATTCTGAGAATTGAACCAGGGCCATCTGACCAAAGGCAAGCTTTCTATCCATTTAGCCACAAAGCCGGACTTTAATTTGCTAAACCGCCGGGCTGAGTGGCTCAGACGTTAAGGCGCTGGCCTTCTGACCCCAACTTGGCAGGTTCGATCCTGGCTCAGTCCGGTGGTATTTGAAGGTGCTCAAATACGTCAGCCTCGTGTCGGTAGATTTACTGGCACGTAAAAAGAACTCCTGCGGGACTAAATTCCGGCACCTCGGCGTCTCCGAAAACCGTAAAAGAGTAGTTAGTGGGACGTAAAACAAATATTATTACTATTATTATTATTATTATTATTATTATTATTATTATTATTATTATTATTATTATTATTACGGAGATATCCGTGGTAGTTAGAGGTGAAAGAAGGTGTGGGCTGGAATAGGTCTCAACTACAAAATTAAAGTTAATTTAAAACTTTAACAAAGGTTATATTTTCTTTTCAAAATCAATCAATAACAAAGTATAACTGGTACCAAGTAGCAGATCAACAAATTAAGAAATTACAAATTACAGTTCGTTACAAGATATGGGCTTCGAGCCCCACACTCACAATCCTTGAGCTATGAGCCCAACTTTACCAATGTACCAATTTCAAACAAAAGGGCAGAAAACCCCAATCATGCCAAGGACCACTTGCTCCCAATTACCATGTTAAGCCTCCTAGAGGCACACAGAAATCAAATTAGGAAAGAGAAGACCCGCTCTCAAAGTTCAAGCCTATCAAAGGCCACAACGAATTTCACTTCTAATTGCCCTCAAGGCACACATATAATGGTACAGGGGTACCTCGTACCCAGTCTACTGGGCCTTCGCAGGAAGGAAAACAAAACGGGTTAAGTAAATGGCCCAAAATACAAAGCTGAATGGAGGCGATAACTTGCACTCCTACACAAAGTTTTTGTCTTAAAACCTATGTGGCGCTAGGCCGATAATACAGGGGCTATTCCCAAGCTAGGGAGGTGACCCGTATGAGAAAACTTTACTACATTAAAGAAGAGAAGAACGGTTATGAAAACGTAGTCACCTCCATTTCAAAATGAAGGGGAGTTCGAGAGGGTGAAGCACTCTCTATCCCCGCTTTACAGTAAAAGATATTTGTAGATTTTACATAGACAGAAAAGGAATTTACATTTTAAAAAGATGGGTTACATATTAAAGGATTCGAACCTTCTCCGAGAGTTAAACTGCTGAGCTAGCAAGAAATAAAGATGTTAACAGGCCATTACCTTGTTGAAGAACTGCTGCTTGAAGAAAGAGGCGCTTCCCGCCCCTTGCTATATATTCACACACTGAGTTACATGTTATACTAGTGGCACGGAGACAAGAAAATCAGCAGTTTTTATACCCTCGAGGAAAATTCGAGACCTTTCAGGAATGAGTAGACACCCCCCCCCCCTCTCAATTTTATTGGATAGCTAAAAGTTACACATCAACATCGAAAAAGAAAGACGCTATTGGTCAGAAATTAATTACAAAAATTAGTGATTGGTTAAATTCAAAACAGGTGGAAAGAAAGGATAACTGTTGCCAACCCACAAACCGCAGAACAAAATTTAGTAAAAACAAAACTTAGGAATACAAGATTTTTTTTTTTTTGCTCTGGGCTTTACGTCGCACCGACACAGATAGGTCTTATGGCGACGATGAGATAGGAAAGGCCTAGGAGTTGGAAGGAAGCGGCCGTGGCCTTAATTAAGGTACAGCCCCAGCATTTGCCTGATGTGAAAATGGGAAACCACGGAAAACCATTTTCAGGGCTGCCGACAGTGGGATTCGAACCTACTATCTCCCGGATGCAAGCACACAGCCGCGCGCAATACAAGATTTCTTCAGGAGAGAACATTCCTTTACACCAGGGTGCGTTATCATAGTTTTTGGTAGAGACATCTGCTAGAGATTGTCCACACTTCTTAATCGTTCAAAAACACTCAGTGACATCTTCTGAATAACCGTGGAATTAGTTCAGTAGTTAAAGTTCCAAGTTTTTCCAGTAGAGAAGTTTCAATTGGCGCAAGATTTGAACTTGCGTCGTGGAGGTGTACCGCCCGGTACAATTATTATTATTATTATTATTATTATTATTATTATTATTATTATTATTATTATTATTATTATTATTATTATTATTATTATTATTATTATTATTATTAATTTGCTAAACCTTCGGCTACCATCTCCACTGATCAGGGGTAGAGCATTGGCAGTAACAGAGGCCAGCGCAGTAGTTCGTGCAGCAGCCTTGACAACACAGCAGGCTTCTCCGTTAGCTATTGGCTGCAGCTAAAAACGCTGAAGGCTTGACGTTCACTAAACCAACCATCGAAAAGGGGTAAGCTAAGTCTAGTGGTAGCCCACGTCTTGATCCCAGCATACGCCACTGGTACTTTTTCTTTTATTTCTTCAAATTGTTTTCCAGTTCAGTTATGTTATTGTTCAGGGCAAATGCGATTTCGTTTTAATTAGGCTATATAGATATCTCGTCTCAGTAAGTGCAGTGTAGATGATCACTTTTGTAAAAACCCGTTGCCAATAGACGTTCAGTTTTGTGAAAACGTCGCAATTTCAGCCACATTTTACGTCACCAGATGTTAAGTTTAGCTAAATTTCGACTACGCCAATGAATTTAGCTGGAGTTAATAATTATAATAATGCTATTTGTTTTACGTCCCACTAACTAATCTTTTACGGTTTTCGGAGACGCCGAGGTGCCGGAATTTAGTCCCGCATGAGTTCTTTTTACGTGCCGGTAAATCTACCGACACGAGGCTGACGTATTTGAGCACCTTCAAATACCACCGGACTGAGCCAGGATCGAACCTGACAAGTTGGGGTCAGAAGGCCAACGCCTCAACCGTCTGAGCCACTCAGCCCGGCTGCTGGGAGTTAAGACATAAGGATACGCCAATATCTCAAAATTGATAATTGTTGTCGATGTTACGTTTTGTGAGACCTCCCCTCAATTACAAATTAATCATACAAAATAACATTAAAAATTCTCCTTACTGCTATTTTAAAAAATAATTTAATTACCCCTCCCCCCCCCCCCCTCCTCCTTCCAGTCAGTGTTTATGCTTAAGTTCAGGAAACCACTTTGAGTGCTAACTTCTGTCACCGAGACCCAGTCAAGATTGAAGATGTGTGAAAAGGAAAGTGGGAAACTGACACCACCTTCAATCATCTCTACCTCGATTGCTCCCTACCAGGACTTCGGTTACCAAGATAACTTTGAACCGTGTTATAGACGATTCCAAGACAGCTGGAAGGACTTCCTGGAAATCTCTATTACAACACTGGATCTCTAGAATTGAAGATTTTTTATGAAGAGTATTTGCGTTGTATATTTCTTCTTTACGTCCCTTCTCTTATGACGGTGTCCGGACATTTTGTACCACCTAGGTCGTTATCTGCCTGCGAACGGTTTTCCCGTAATCCCCAAATATTTACCTTAGGACAATCCGTACCACTTGATGTCAACTTCGTATTCCATTTCCACGCCAGCGGGCGTAATGAGTCTGACAGACACTTTAGAAATCAGAAACAAACATATCTTACAACATTTGCTGAAGACAATGTCTATATTATTTTAATAACTGCCATTTAAACTATACTTATCACTTATTTTTTTTTGCTAGGGGCTTTACGTCGCACCGACACAGATAGGTCTTATGGCGACGATGGGATAGGAAAGGTCTAGGAGTTGGAAGGAAGCGGCCGTGGCCTTAATTAAGGTACAGCCCCAGCATTTGCCTGGTGTGAAAATGGGAAACCACGGAAAACCATCTTCAGGGCTGCCGATAGTGGGATTCGAACCTACTATCTCCCGGATACTTATCACTTATACTTACGTAAATATTAACATAAGAAAGTCGATTGTTTGTAGTTTAAATCCTGAAACAAAACAATACAATAGAAATAATCGTGTTCGGGCGCAATTTGCCTGACGATCATAAGGATGGATAATATTAATATTATTGTGAATATTTAGAAACTACTGCATTATTTCATTAGCAAGTAAGTAAAATAAAGTATTCTGTTTAACTGGTCGATATGAGCTTGAAGGTCACGTGGAAACAGGAAACTACTGAAAGGTGGAAGTAGCCAGGCCCTCGCGAATGAATGACGAATACAAGAAAAGAGTTAACACGTGTGCCAATCAGATCAGCTGCTTCCGACGGATGATTAACATCAGTAGTGGTCACACCGTGCGGAGGCTTCTGCTCCAGTAGTGGACAATGGATATACAAATGAATACATTCTTTTCTTCTTACAATCTGTTTTATGTCGTATCGACACAAATAGGTCTTATGGCGACGATGGGATAGGAGAGACCTAGGAATGGGAAGGAAACGGCCGTGGCCTTAATTAAGGTACAGCCTCAACATTTTGCCTCGTGTGAAAATCTTCAGGGCTGCCGACAGTGGGGTTCGAACCCACTATCTCCTGGATGCAAGCTCACAGCTGCACGTCCCTAAACGCACGGCCAACTCGCCCGGTGATGAATAATTTATTTAGGATATCGTTTTTACTTCGCAATACTTCCCATTCTTTCAAGTGGTACGAAATGCCTGTGGTACGAAACGTCCTAGAACACTTCTGACTCGTCGCAGCTAATCATACGATAAAGAAATAAGCAGGAAGAAACGTAAAAAAAAAAAAAAAGGTTCGTGTGTGCATAATTTTCGAGTAGACATCAAACTTATGTACGCAGGAAGGTATGCCGGGCTTAGTGGTTCAGACGGTTGAGGCGCTGACCTTCTGACTCCATCTTGGCACGTTCGATCCTGGCTCAGTCCGGTGTTATTTGAAAGTGCTCAAATATGTCAGGCTCGTGGCAGTAGATTTGCTGGCACGTAAAAGAACTCACGCGGGACTAAATTCCAGCATCTTGGCGTCTCCGAAAACCGTAAAAGTAGTTAGTGGGACCTAAAGCCAATAGCATTATTATTATTATTATTATTATTATTATTATTATTATTATTATTATTATTATTATTATTATTATTATTATTATTATTATTATTATTATTCAGGAAAGTGTCAAAATATTCATGAAACTATGCTGCAAAAAGTGGTGAAACTTACATTTATATATGCAGGTTTTTATATTACTTAACACATTTTTATGACATCCGAGTAGACTGTTAAAACACCTTTACTATATTCAAGCAATTCACCCACACACATGTACATCTATACAGTTCATGAATAAACAATCAAAGATGAATAAGGAACAAAGACATTAGGTAGAAGCACAGACAATAGGTTTACAGGCTGCATGTCTAATGGCTTTATGTCGACATTATTTAGTTTAATGACATATGTAATGTAAGGGAAAGAAGAGTGGTGACCTGCAACCGTCTCCCATTCAACCTTGCAATTGGGTGACTAAAGTTTTCAAATTCTAAATTTTGTAATTTCGTCTTGGCTTTAAAGGAACTCCTTTAGTCACCCTCTTGTAGTATGGGATTAACCTCTGTATCTTTGGGCCGTAAGCCCACTTAGGTTTTTAGTAATTTCTATAAGGAGTGTTGGAGTTTCGCCTCCTTGCCTTTTGTTAATGGCCGGTTATGTGCAACCTTTTCTCTTTTACTCTCATGGCCATGTAGTATGGATAATTATGCCCCCGTTTATCCTGTATTATCCATAAGACAACTGTTCTTCGCAAGTACAGGGGATTTCGTACACCGCAAGGTGTATTTTGCATGGCGTATTACTAAAAGTGGTGCACCGAGCTCGATAGCTGCAGTCGCTTAAGTGCGGCCAGTATCGAGTAATCGGGAGATAGTGGGTTCGAGCCCCACTGTCGGCAGCCCTGAAGATGGTTTTCCGTGGTTTCCCATTTTCACACCAGGCAAATGCCGGGGCTGTACCTTAATTAAGGCCACGGCCGCTTCCTTCCACTTCCTAGGTCTTTCCTATCCCATCGCCGCCATAAGACATAGCCTATCTGTGTCGGTGCGACGTAAAGCAAATAACACAATAAAAGTGGTGCAACCTTAATAAGGCAGACCCTTCAACGATGACGGGCACCATGTGTTATAAGTACAATGTACCTTTAAAAAAAATAAGGAAACAAGATCTTGCACGGAGAAATTTTATTTTACAGACAGATAAATGAATACATAGTAGTACACATTGCCATTCAACATACTCACAATTTTTATCCAAGCTCTTGATCCTCTACATCAAGACATCGTTGTTGGTTAAGACAGAAATCTGCTTCCAGTTTCTGAAGCCACGTCATGACGTTCATCCTCGTGCTTCATCAACGATCCGAAGAGATGGAAATCACTGGAGACCTCATTGGACGGTCATGGCTCAGCCCAGCTCGATATGTGTCTTTTTAGGTTGGGGGGGGGGGTGCCGTGAGGCTCCGCCCCGCCTCACAGCCCGTGGTGACCTACCTGTTTGGACAAATGACCGACAAGCGAGTACTAACGCAGGAACATAGCCTAGTACAAGAGTACAGAATAACTTGAGGTGCAAAGGCTAGTCTTCTGCCAGCTACTTCCACCCCTCCGTAAAGGAGAAGTTATGAGAAACCTCCCTAAACCCACCAGGCAATCCCATATCTCCTTTCGGCACTGGTTACCCTGTCGCGGTCATACCAAGGCATTCCCGGCGCTAGACCACTGCCGCTCAAGAGCCACTGTCACCCCCGGTTCATGGCCGCCTGCAAGGCTTTCAATGTAGAAAATGGAGAAGATAATAAAATAAAAAAGAAATTTTGACGCGCGGTCGAGAGAGAATAAATAAAAAGTAGTCTTGCAAACGACCATGCGGATGGCCAGTAATGCGAAAGCTCTTCCCTAAGGAGCTACTTCGCATACCCCCTTCAAATTAGGATATTATTGCAGCCACCACTTATAACATTAAGGACGGACCGCACAGAGAATGTGGTGCCGCACCATTGTTGTCACAGCTTTGGTGGTGAATATTGTTTTAAGTGCGCGCACAACTGCGCAATCATCCTCCGATAACACTAATCAGAGGGGGAGGGAGTAGAGGGGATCCGACAGTTAGAAAATGAAGCTATTGGCAAGAAAGACACAATCCACTACGGGCATGAACAGGAAAGACTCCCTAGGCCTCATAACCTAATACCGTCGGGGCCTGAAATGAACAAGAGTTGATCAAGTGAGGTCGGGTAGGACAGATGAAAGTGAGAAGCCTGGCACAAGCAATGCCAGGGCTCAGCTAAAGGCCCCGTGGTCGCCACCCACGCTCCCAAGTTAAGAGGCCCTGGAGCCCCTTTTAGTCGCCTCTTACGACAGGCAAGGATATCGTGGGTGTTATTCTACTGCCCCCACCCACAAGGCAAGTTAAAGTATATTAAAGCTCTCCCACAAACTTTACGTCTGGTAGAGGAGAAATAACTGACATGGAGAGTATCACATCTGGACTAGCATTCATCTCTGGTCTTCTGGGGGTAATTCCCGTAATATTAACGTTGTTACTGCTGATTGTTTGACTAGAAACTAACGAATAGTACAGGACAAGGTATATTGCGGAAATCATATTAAGGAGGTTGTCAAGAAAAGTTACAGATTTCTCCACACGGTTATGAGGATATTTAAGGGGTGTAGTAAGGATGCAAAGGAGAGGGCATATAAGTATCTGGTAAGACCCCAGTGTACTGAATCCTCACAAGGACTACTTGATACGAGAACTGGAAGTAATTCAAAGGAAATCAGCACGATTTGTTCTGGGTGTTTTCCGACAAAGGTGTAGTGTTACGAAAATGTACAAACTTTGAGCTGGGAAGACTTTGGAGTAAGGAGACGAGATATTCGACTATGTGGTATGTTTCGAACTATCAGTGGAGAGATGGCGTAGAATAATATAAGTAGACGAATAAGCTTGAGTAGTGTTTTTAAAAGTGGGAAAGATGTATGAAGATAAAGTTGGAATTCTAGGGCGAATATTCGTTTATAGGAAGAGGAGTTAGGGATTGGAATAATTTACCAAGGGAGTTCAATATATTTCCAAATTCTTTGCAATTATTGAAGAAGAGACTAGGGAATCTGCCACCTGGACGACTACCGTAATGCAGATCAGTGGTGATTGATTGATTGATTGATTGATTGATTGATTGATTGATTGATTAATTGATTGATTGATTGATTGATTGATTGATTGATTGATTGATTGATTGATTGATTGATTGATTGATTGATTGATTGATTGATTGATTGATTGATTGATTGATCAGTGGCTTATGTTGGGATCAAGAAGTGGGCTACCAGTAGACTTAGGTTACCCCTTTTCGTTGGTAGGTTTAGTGAACGTCAAGCCTTCAGCGTTTTGAGCTGCAGCCAATAGCCAACGGAGAAGCCTGTTGTGTTGTCAAGACTGTTTCACAAGCCACTGCCCTGGCCTCTGCTGCTGCCAATACTCAACCCCTGATCAGTGGAGATGGTAGCCTAAGGTTTAGCAAATTAAAGTCCGGTTTTGTGGCTAAATGGATAGAATCCTTGCCTTTGGTCCGATGGCCCCGGATCAATTTTCAGAATCAACCCCCTCATACTGTTAAATCCCCTGGCTTGGGGACTGGGTGTTTATGACGTCTTCGTCATTCATTTTAGGACACTACCAACACTACACAGATGCCATGCACCATTATTATTATTATTATTATTATTATTATTATTATTATTATTATTATTATTATTATTATTATTATTATTATTATTATTATTATTATTATTATTATTAAATACAAATGTTGAATTTTACAGTGGTCGTACACATCGTTCACTGGTTTATTAGCTTCCTTGGGATACCAGTGGTGGTGTCTGACCCATGATCACGGGTTCGATTCCAACCAGCAAAAGAGAGCCTGAAAGATTGCGCTTCATTTTAGCAGTTGTGCCTATAAAAATAAAACTATATTGCTCCAATAACAGCAGCCCTGGAGTGTCTTTCTACAAGAGAAAAATCTAGAAGGAAATGGGAGTGAAATACCAGCACTCTGTTATCTATATGATTAGGTCAGAAGTATGAGATGAGGAAGTATGTACGATGAGTAACGCATGGTTGATATACTGAGAGTCAACTCAAGACCTTAGCGGTCCCTTTGATGTTAGTCAGACTTCTGGTCGGTGAAAAGGCTTCCGCAGCGCCAAATAGTTCCCTAGGTTTGTTACTTGTTCCTGAAGTCAGGAGCTTCCTTCAGTTTGGTTAGATATTCTGGTGAACTGACTTGATGAATTAAAATTTTTGCCCTGTATAAATATGGAAAATATATCACAGGTTGTATGTTATTCGGGTTCGTTACCAACTCTTATATTTCATACGTAGATGGCTATGAATAGTTATTGTTCTCACTGGTATATGTAGCAAAATAATAATAATTTAATATGATACTGATATCTTATTGCACTGTGTACTTAGTAAGTTTGTTCGAGTTCATTCGACTGTTGATAAGTTCGCATAATATGTGGGACGTTGAAGATGGATCCAAGAAAACTGATGGCAATACTGGCTGCAACAGAGTGTTCACTGTTCAGTATTCATAATGGCTGCCAGCTGTGAGCAAGACGTGTGTGATGCTGTGACGCTTGAGGCCCCTGTGAAATACTTTAAAGCTAACAAAAGTGGAGAAAAATAAAGTAGAAAATTTAAACCAAATTGTTTTAAACGTTTACAGTAGCCTACGAGATTAGAATCCACTGTGGACTGTGGAAGACGTAAAAAAGTCCGCGCAGCTGATCGGCGTTTCTGTGTACAGAGTTTACGCCGTTCGCTTGGAATGGAAAATCCAAGTCTCCAGGGAAAGAACGATGTGTCAGCTCAGCACTCGCCGTAAATAAAACAGGAAGGGCCTTAACATGGTATGGGAATAGGATCCTTGGCGTATTCGATGATAATAATAATAATAATAATAATAATAATAATAATAATAATAATAATAATAATAATATTCGCAACCGCCCTCTACCTACAGAAATGTTGTCATGAGAGGATCATGAGTTCGTTTTTACCTTCCGAATGACGAGACTACAATATTTACAACATTCCTGGAAGCATTGTATTTTGCAATCCCATTCACTGGTGGGTTTTTCAGCTTTTTTAACTGTGAGAAACTGCCACTGACAGTCGTTGCACGAGATCGGAATCGTATACAGTAGTATGATGGGAGAGTTCGGCCGCCACCTCCACCTCAGGCTCCCAGTGGCCACCTCCACCTCCACCTCAGCCAGAGGCCTCCCAGTGGCCACCTCCACCTCCACCTCAGCCAGAGGCCTCCCAGTGGCCACCTCCACCTCCACCTCAGCCAGAGGCCTCCCAGATGCCTCCTCCACCTCCCGCGGGAAATTTGAATTTGTAAACAAAGCCACGTGCTTTTTGACAGACAACAACGCATCGCAAACCTCAGTACTGCCATCTTGACGGGCCTAAACCTCAGTAGTGCCAACTTAACCTAACTAGCGCGAGGTAAACAAAGCCACGTGTTTTTTTGACAGCCACGTGCTTTTCGACAGATTTGTAAACAAAGCCACGTGCTTTTTGACAGCTGTCATCGACAACAACGCATCGCTAACCCCAGTACTGCCATCTTGACGGGCCTAAACCTCAGTAGTACCAACTTAACCTAACTAGCGCGAGATAAACAAAGCCACGTGCTTTTTGACAGCCACGTGCTTTTTTGACAGCTGTCATCCGCCATCTTTAAACTACAGAGCACCGTGCTGCCCTCTTTCGTCACCTGTCATCGGCAGTGCTGCCATCTTGACGGGCCTAAACCTTAGTGCTACCAACTTAACCTCACTAGCTCGAGATAAACAAATCCACGTGCTTTTTGACAGCTACGTGCTTTTTTGATAGCTGTCATCCGCCATCTTTGAGCACAGTGCTACCCTCTTTAGCTACTTACCTTTGAAATGTGGTGGCGGATAATTTGAAAAATGCTTTTCGACAAGCAGCCATCTTTAATCCAGAGAGAACAGTGCTGCCCTCTATGTGGTGGCGGCAAATTGAAAAATTCCACATGCTCTTGTTTGAAAACAAACTCACGTGCTTTTTTGACAGCTGTCATCTGCCATCTTTAATCTATAGAGCACAGTGCTGCCCTCTTTAGTTTGAAATGTGGTGGTGGTAAATTCCACGTGCTCTTGTTTGGAAACAAAGCCACGTGCAGCTGTCATCCACCATCTTTAATCAACAGAGCACTGTGCTACTATCATGCGGGCAATTTCATCACCTATCATCCGCCATCTTTAATCCACAGAACACCGTGCTGCCCTCTTTATGGCTACTACCTTAAGCACGTAGTAGCGGACAATTTGAAAAGTTCTGTTAGCTATCATCCGCCATCTTTAATCAAGAGAGCACCGTGCTGCCATCTTTAGCTAGATACCTTTGAAATGTGGTGGCGGCAAATTGAAAAATTCCACGTGCTCTTGTTTGGAAACAAACTCACGTGCTTTTTCGACAGCTACCATCCGCCATCTTTAATCAACAGAGCATAGTGCTGCCCTCTTTAGTTTGAAATGTGATGGCGGCAAATTCCACGTGCTCTTGTTTGGTAAACATAGCCATGTGCTCTTTGACAGCTGTCATCCGCCATCTTTAATACAGAGAGCACCGTGCTGCCCTCTTTATCGTAGTAGATGTAAATTCGTCACCTGTCATCCGCGGTGCTGCCATCTTTAGCTAGATACCTTTGAAAAGTGGTGGCGGATAATTTAAAAAGAAAAATTCTACAGCAGCCCTCTCTCGACGCTAATTGCATAAGATGGTGGCTATACATGACTCCTTAAGGGTGCTTACGCAAGATGGCTGCTATACACAGGTTCTTATGAGACGCCCTTGGGATGCTTGCGCAAGATGACAGTTATACATGGCTCCTTATGAGATACCCTAGGGATGCTTGCGCAAGATAGCGGCTGATCTTATGGGACGGCTTAAGGGTCCTTGGACAAGATGGCTTGAGACGCCCTAAGGATGCTTGCGCAAGATGGCGGACACAAGATGGCAGCTATACATAACTCCTTATGAGACGCTTTAAGGGTGCTTGCGCAAGATAGTTGCTACTCTTAGCTTAGAGGCTAACGTGTCGTGATAGTTCGATTCATTAAATTTAGGGCTTAAATGCAAAATGTTAAATATATCGAAAACGGTGCACCGTAGAGCAAAACGGACAAAATTTTTCTGCCTAATACCTAGGTTCGCAGTATGAGGAACAAGAAAATCATAGTCTAATGATGGGATCAACGGTTCGGTTCCTACTTAGGCCCTTTGGCATTTGCTCTGTTTTAGCTTGTATTGAAGCGAGTCTTCGTAACATGATCAGGTCTAGCTATGGTAGAGAGTATAACGTACCGTGCAGGTTCGATTCATTAAATTTGGAGGCTTAAATGCAAAATGTTAAATATCTCGAAAACGATGCATCGTAGAGCAAAACGGACAAAATTTTTCCGCCTAATACGTAGGTTCGTAGTATCAGGAACAAGAAAAAACATAGTCTAATGATGAGATCAACGGTTCGATTCCTACTTAAGCCCTTTGGCATTCGCAGCTATCTATTTCTACAAGATGGTGGCTGCTCTTATGAGAAACAAGATGCCTTGAGACGTCCTAGGGATGCTTACGCAAGATGGCAGACACAAAATGGTGACTATACATAGCTCCTTATGAGACGGCCTAGGGGTGCTCGCACAAGATGGCGGCTACTCTTATGAAGAAAGCTAGCTTAGAGGCTACTGCGCAAGATAACAGCTGCTGTTATGCATGTGGTGGAGGGCAATTTGAAATTCTATGTGCTTAATCAACAGAGCACCCTGCTGCCCTCTTTAGCTGAAATGTGGTGGTGGATAATTTGAAAAATTCTTTTGACAGCTATCATCTTTAAAAACAATGGCGACTATACATAGGCTGTTAAGGCCTTATCATTCTCCTCCTCCTCCTCCTCCTCCTCCTCCTCCTCCTCCCCCTCCTCCTTCTCTACCTCCTCCTCCGCCTCTTATGTCAAGGCATAGCTTTATATCGAACAAGTTTAAACCTGCATCGCGAAGGCAAGCGTGTGCAGCGATAACATTATTGTGCATGTTTAGACTTTCGAAACATAAGAAGAGTAGAATCAAACGCTGTACTCGATACGACATGTGATCAGAACATTGATTGATGCGTTCAGAAAACAAAATAAGTGATCAAGACTAGAATCGAACAATGTACTCAATACATCATGTGTTTAGAATATGTCAGGGGATACGCTTGTTCTAAGAAGATCAGATTGAAACATAACAAGACTAGAATAGAACACTGTAATCGATGTTGTTAACTTCAACATGTGATCAGAACATTGATTGATGTGTTCAGAACACAAAATAAGTGATCATGACTAGAATCGAACACTGTACTCGATACAACATGTGATCAGAACATTGATCGATGTGTTCAGAACACGAAATAAGTGATCAAGACTAGAATCGAACACTGTACTCAATACAACATGTGTTTAGAACATAACAAGACTAGAATCGAACACTGTAATCGATGTTGTTAACCTCAACATATGATCAGAACATTGTTTGATGTGTTCAGAGCAAAAGTACAATTTTGATGATTTGCTTAGTGTAAAATCAAAAACTATGGAAACACACTGTGCACATATCGCGTAGCTAACTCGCTCAGTAAGCAATATTGCAAAACTACAACTTCAATGATTTGCATAGTGTAAAAATCAAAAACACACTGTACCCATACTGCGCAGCTAACTCGCTCGGTAAACGATATAGCCAAAGTATAACTTCAAATTATTTACCTTCCATCATTCGTCTTGTGTGTAAAAATCAGTCGAACAAGTTATCGCATAAACATGGCTGAAAAAAAAATCGTGATAGGGTATGGAACCCAGGGGTTACATCTTATCAGAAGGGCAAAAAGGATGAAAGGACTCTTCCTCCTCCTTACCGCACATTCCTTGTAGGGCTAATTGGCTGAAGGGCTAATGGGCAAAAGGGCTAAAGGGCTAAAGGGCTAATGGGCTAAAGGGCTAATGGGCTAAAGGGCTAAAGGAGCAACAACCTCGTCGATCGCTATCAGCAAGAACGCTTGTACTTTGTTAAGTGTAGAAAATTAATCTTTATTTGTAAATGGTTTCATATTCAGAACAAGGAATGGAACCTAGGGGTTACGTCTTACGTAATAAAATCCCCGAGGTGCGATGAGTTACGTTTTTCGAACTAGTGTTTGGAACACTGAACTTTTCAAGATGATAGCAGAGAGTTTAGCAATGTTCTGTTGTTGGATTTTAAATTCCGCGCTACAACATGCATAAGGTGGTAGCCTTGAGGTTTACCGCCGTAAAGATGGCAAGAGTGAGGTTAACAATGTTCTGTTGTTGGATTTTAAATTCCGCGCTATAACATGCATAAGGTGGCAGCCTTGAGGTTTACCGCCGTAAAGATGGCAGCAGTGAGGTTAGCGACGCTCTATTGTCCTTCAAAGTGAGGTTAGGGTTCGTCAAGAAGACAGCTGTCAAAAAAGCACGTGGCTATGTTTACCAAACAAGAGCACGTGGTCCTGACGTCACGGTCACGTAGTATGTTGCCTCAGCATGTAAAGTTCAATGTCTACACCTATGTAGTTAACACTCTGCTATGTTCACAAGATTTTTTACACATAACTATTCTTTATGCTTTAAGTTCATGCACATATGCTATGCTAAGATAGCAGTACAAACACATGCGAACTTTGTACATTCTAATGGAATAAGTTTAGTACTGTGTGCATCATGGATACATGATGTGTGCACGCATTTAATCTTGACTATACGTAATGCTGCTGCTTTGTTTACAAGATTTTTATACATTGCTATTCTTTATGCTTTAAGTTCGTGCACGCACAAGCGATACTCGTACGCTCTAGCAGGAGAAGTTTAGTACGATATTCGATACATACATTATCGATAGGTGATGTGTACACGCTTTAGATTATAGCTCATCTTTATGCTTTAAGTTCGTGCACATGGGTTTGGGATACACAAAAGCGATTGCTACATGCTCTAGCGGAAGAAGTCTAGTACGATAGTCGATGCATGTAAAATCGATAGGTTATTCTAAGATAGCAGCACACTTACATGATTTTAGCACAATCTAGTGGAAAAAGTTTAGTATGATAGTCGTTTCGTGCAAAATCATTAGGTAATGTGTAAACGTTTTGAAACAAGGCTATTCTTTGTACTTTAAGTTCATGCGTACAGGTTATGCTAAGATAGCAGCACAATCTAGCGCAAGAAGTTTAGTACGAGACATGCAAAATCGATAGGTGACGTGTACACGCTTTGAAGCATGGCTATTCTTTGTACTTTAAGTTCATGGGTATAAGTTATGCTAAGATACCAGCACAATCTAGCGGAAGAAGTTTAGTACGAGATTCGATGCATGCAAAATCGATAGGTGATGTGTACACACTTTGAAACATAGCTATTCTTTGTACTTTAAGTTCATGTGTATGAGTTATGCTAAGATAGCAGCACAACCTAGCGGAAGAAGTTTTGTACGAGAGTCGATACATGCAAAGTCGATAGGTAATGTGTACACGCTTTGAAACATGGCTATTCTTTGTACCTTAAAGTCATGCGTATAGGTTATGCTAAGATAGCAGCACAATCTAGCGGAAGAAGTTTAGTACGATATTCGATACATACATTATCGATAGGTAATGTGTACACGCTTTGAAACAAGGCTATTCTTTGTACTTTAAGTTCATGCGCCTTAGTTATGCTTGCGATAGTCGATGCATGTAAAATCGATAGGTTATGCTAAGATAGCAGCACACTTACACGATTTTAGCACAATCTAGTGGAAGAAGTTTAGTACGAGAGTCGATGCTTGCAAAATCATCAGGTAATGTGTACACGCTTTGAAACAAGGCTATTCTTTGTACTTTAAGTTCATGCGTCTTAGTTATGCTAAGATAGCAGCACAATCTACCTGAAGAAGTTTTGCACGAGAGTCGATACATGCAAAATCGATAGTTGATGCGTACACGCTTTGAAACATGACTATTCATTGTACTTTAAGTTCATGGGTATAGGTTATGCTAAGATAGCAGCACAATCTAGCGGAAGAAATTTAGTACGAGATTCGATGAATGCAAAATCAATAAGTAATGTGTACACGCTTTGAAACATGGCTATTCTTCATACTTTAAGTTCATGTGTATAAGTTATGCTAAGATAGCAGCACAACCTAGCGGAAGAAGTTTAGTACGATATTTGTTGCATGCAAAGTCGATAGGTAATGTGTACACGCTTTGAAACATGGCTATTCTTTGTACCTTAAGGTCACGCGTATAGGTTACGCTAAGATAGCAGCACAATCTAGCGGAAGAAGTTTAGTACGAGAGTTGATGCTTGCAAAATCGATAGGTAATGTGTACACGTTTTGAGACATAGCTATTCGTTGTTCTTTAAGTTCATACGTCTTAGTTATGCTGAGATAGCAGCATAATCTAGCGGAAGAAGTTTAGTACGAGAGTCAATGCATGCAAAGTCGATAGGTAATGTGTACATGCTTTGAAACATGGCTATTCTTTGTACTTTTAAGTTCATGTGCATAAGTTATGCTAAGATAGCAGCACATTCTAGCGGAAGAAGTTCAGTACGATATTTGTTGCATGCAAAGTCGATAGGTAATGTATACACGCTTTGAAACATAGCTATTCTTTGTACCTTAAGGTCACGCGTATAGGTTATACTAAGATAGCAGCACAATCTAGCGGAAGAAGTTTAGTACGAGAGTCGATGTGTGCAAAATCGATAGGTGATGTGTACACGCTTTGAAACATGGCTATTCATTGTACTTTAATTTTATGGGTATAGGTTATGCTAAGATAGCAGCACGATCTAGCGGGTGAAGTTTAGTTCGATGGTCGATGCATGTAAAATCGATAGGTCATGTGTACACGCTTTGAAACATAGCAATTCATACTGCTGCTCTGTTCCCAAGACTTTTAAGCATAGCTAACCCTAATACTGCTCTTAACGACGTCGAGCTAAGGATTGATTACGTGACCGTGACGTCACAGCCACTTGCTCTTGTTTGGTAAACATAGCCACGTGCTTTTTTGACAGCTGTCTTCTTGACGAACCCTAACCTCACTTTGAAGGACAATAGAGCGTCGCTAACCTCACTGCTGCCATCTTTACGGCGGTAAACCTCAAGGCTGCCACCTTATGCATGTTATAGCGCGGAATTTAAAATCCAACAACAGAACATTGTTAACCTCACTCTTGCCATCTTTACGGCGGTAAACCTCAAGGCTACCACCTTATGCATGTTGTAGCGCGGAATTTAAAATCCAACAACAGAACATTGCTAAACTCTCTGCTATCATCTTGAAAAGTTCAGTGTTCCAAACACTAGTTCGAAAAACGTAACTCATCGCACCTCGGGGATTTTATTACGTAAGACGTAACCCCTAGGTTCCATTCCTTGTTCTGAATATGAAACCATTTACAAATAAAGATTAATTTTCTACACTTAACAAAGTACAAGCGTTCTTGCTGATAGCGATCGACGAGGTTGTTGCTCCTTTAGCCCTTTAGCCCATTAGCCCTTTAGCCCATTAGCCCTTTAGCCCTTTAGCCCTTTTGCCCATTAGCCCTTCAGCCAATTAGCCCTACAAGGAATGTGCGGTAAGGAGGAGGAAGAGTCCTTTCATCCTTTTTGCCCTTCTGATAAGATGTAACCCCTGGGTTCCATACCCTATCACGATTTTTTTTTCAGCCATGTTTATGCGATAACTTGTTCGACTGATTTTTACACACAAGACGAATGATGGAAGGTAAATAATTTGAAGTTATACTTTGGCTATATCGTTTACCGAGCGAGTTAGCTGCGCAGTATGGGTACAGTGTGTTTTTGATTTTTACACTATGCAAATCATTGAAGTTGTAGTTTTGCAATATTGCTTACTGAGCGAGTTAGCTACGCGATATGTGCACAGTGTGTTTCCATAGTTTTTGATTTTACACTAAGCAAATCATCAAAATTGTACTTTTGCTCTGAACACATCAAACAATGTTCTGATCATATGTTGAGGTTAACAACATCGATTACAGTGTTCGATTCTAGTCTTGTTATGTTCTAAACACATGTTGTATTGAGTACAGTGTTCGATTCTAGTCTTGATCACTTATTTCGTGTTCTGAACACATCGATCAATGTTCTGATCACATGTTGTATCGAGTACAGTGTTCGATTCTAGTCATGATCACTTATTTTGTGTTCTGAACACATCAATCAATGTTCTGATCACATGTTGAAGTTAACAACATCGATTACAGTGTTCTATTCTAGTCTTGTTATGTTTCAATCTGATCTTCTTAGAACAAGCGTATCCCCTGACATATTCTAAACACATGATGTATTGAGTACATTGTTCGATTCTAGTCTTGATCACTTATTTTGTTTTTCTGAACGCATCAATCAATGTTCTGATCACATGTCGTATCGAGTACAGCGTTTGATTCTACTCTTCTTATGTTTCGAAAGTCTAAACATGCACAATAATGTTATCGCTGCACACGCTTGCCTTCGCGATGCAGGTTTAAACTTGTTCGATATAAAGCTATGCCTTGACATAAGAGGCGGAGGAGGAGGTAGAGAAGGAGGAGGGGGAGGAGGAGGAGGAGGAGGAGGAGGAGGAGGAGGAGAATGATAAGGCCTTAACAGCCTATGTATAGTCGCCATTGTTTTTAAAGATGATAGCTGTCAAAAGAATTTTTCAAATTATCCACCACCACATTTCAGCTAAAGAGGGCAGCAGGGTGCTCTGTTGATTAAGCACATAGAATTTCAAATTGCCCTCCACCACATGCATAACAGCAGCTGTTATCTTGCGCAGTAGCCTCTAAGCTAGCTTTCTTCATAAGAGTAGCCGCCATCTTGTGCGAGCACCCCTAGGCCGTCTCATAAGGAGCTATGTATAGTCACCATTTTGTGTCTGCCATCTTGCGTAAGCATCCCTAGGACGTCTCAAGGCATCTTGTTTCTCATAAGAGCAGCCACCATCTTGTAGAAATAGATAGCTGCGAATGCCAAAGGGCTTAAGTAGGAATCGAACCGTTGATCTCATCATTAGACTATGTTTTTTCTTGTTCCTGATACTACGAACCTACGTATTAGGCGGAAAAATTTTGTCCGTTTTGCTCTACGATGCATCGTTTTCGAGATATTTAACATTTTGCATTTAAGCCTCCAAATTTAATGAATCGAACCTGCACGGTACGTTATACTCTCTACCATAGCTAGACCTGATCATGTTACGAAGACTCGCTTCAATACAAGCTAAAACAGAGCAAATGCCAAAGGGCCTAAGTAGGAACCGAACCGTTGATCCCATCATTAGACTATGATTTTCTTGTTCCTCATACTGCGAACCTAGGTATTAGGCAGAAAAATTTTGTCCGTTTTGCTCTACGGTGCACCGTTTTCGATATATTTAACATTTTGCATTTAAGCCCTAAATTTAATGAATCGAACTATCACGACACGTTAGCCTCTAAGCTAGGAGTAGCAACTATCTTGCGCAAGCACCCTTAAAGCGTCTCATAAGGAGTTATGTATAGCTGCCATCTTGTGTCCGCCATCTTGCGCAAGCATCCTTAGGGCGTCTCAAGCCATCTTGTCCAAGGACCCTTAAGCCGTCCCATAAGATCAGCCGCTATCTTGCGCAAGCATCCCTAGGGTATCTCATAAGGAGCCATGTATAACTGTCATCTTGCGCAAGCATCCCAAGGGCGTCTCATAAGAACCTGTGTATAGCAGCCATCTTGCGTAAGCACCCTTAAGGAGTCATGTATAGCCACCATCTTATGCAATTAGCGTCGAGAGAGGGCTGCTGTAGAATTTTTCTTTTTAAATTATCCGCCACCACTTTTCAAAGGTATCTAGCTAAAGATGGCAGCACCGCGGATGACAGGTGACGAATTTACATCTACTACGATAAAGAGGGCAGCACGGTGCTCTCTGTATTAAAGATGGCGGATGACAGCTGTCAAAAAAGCACATGGCTATGTTTACCAAACAAGAGCACGTGGAATTTGCCGCCATCACATTTCAAACTAAAGAGGGCAGCACTATGCTCTGTTGATTAAAGATGGCGGATGGTAGCTGTCGAAAAAGCACGTGAGTTTGTTTCCAAACAAGAGCACGTGGAATTTTTCAATTTGCCGCCACCACATTTCAAAGGTATCTAGCTAAAGATGGCAGCACGGTGCTCTCTTGATTAAAGATGGCGGATGATAGCTAACAGAACTTTTCAAATTGTCCGCTACTACGTGCTTAAGGTAGTAGCCATAAAGAGGGCAGCACGGTGTTCTGTGGATTAAAGATGGCGGATGATAGGTGATGAAATTGCCCGCATGATAGTAGCACAGTGCTCTGTTGATTAAAGATGGCGGATGACAGCTGCACGTGGCTTTGTTTCCAAACAAGAGCACGTGGAATTTACCACCACCACATTTCAAACTAAAGAGGGCAGCACTGTGCTCTATAGATTAAAGATGGCAGATGACAGCTGTCAAAAAAGCACGTGAGTTTGTTTTCAAACAAGAGCATGTGGAATTTTTCAATTTGCCGCCACCACATAGAGGGCAGCACTGTTCTCTCTGGATTAAAGATGGCTGCTTGTCGAAAAGCATTTTTCAAATTATCCGCCACCACATTTCAAAGGTAAGTAGCTAAAGAGGGTAGCACTGTGCTCAAAGATGGCGGATGACAGCTATCAAAAAAGCACGTAGCTGTCAAAAAGCACGTGGATTTGTTTATCTCGAGCTAGTGAGGTTAAGTTGGTAGCACTAAGGTTTAGGCCCGTCAAGATGGCAGCACTGCCGATGACAGGTGACGAAAGAGGGCAGCACGGTGCTCTGTAGTTTAAAGATGGCGGATGACAGCTGTCAAAAAAGCACGTGGCTGTCAAAAAGCACGTGGCTTTGTTTATCTCGCGCTAGTTAGGTTAAGTTGGTACTACTGAGGTTTAGGCCCGTCAAGATGGCAGTACTGGGGTTAGCGATGCGTTGTTGTCGATGACAGCTGTCAAAAAGCACGTGGCTTTGTTTACAAATCTGTCGAAAAGCACGTGGCTGTCAAAAAAACACGTGGCTTTGTTTACCTCGCGCTAGTTAGGTTAAGTTGGCACTACTGAGGTTTAGGCCCGTCAAGATGGCAGTACTGAGGTTTGCGATGCGTTGTTGTCTGTCAAAAAGCACGTGGCTTTGTTTACAAATTCAAATTTCCCGCGGGAGGTGGAGGAGGCATCTGGGAGGCCTCTGGCTGAGGTGGAGGTGGAGGTGGCCACTGGGAGGCCTCTGGCTGAGGTGGAGGTGGAGGTGGCCACTGGGAGGCCTCTGGCTGAGGTGGAGGTGGAGGTGGCCACTGGGAGCCTGAGGTGGAGGTGGCGGCCGAACTCTCCCATTATACTACTGTATACGTATGTCTTCATGTCTTCATGTGCCTCACACAAATCGCATTATGAAACAAAAATAAATCTTGCTTCTCTTGCCTCGGAATTCGTCAGTAATAGGTATGGTACGTAATCAAAGTACAGCTATGTGAAAGGCAGTGATTTCGTTTGATGCTTCACTATTTCAGAATGAAGTACTGTACTTGTCAGATGGACGCACGGCGTTAATGATAAGCTGGTTGTGGCGGAGATGGAGAACCTCGACGAGACGGGAAGGGGGAACAGGGGACGTGCTCACATGCGGAAGGATACTTTTCCTAAGCTCTTAACTTGAATTTCAGTATAGTAGTGGTGATCTAACGGACTGAAGCCTAGCACACCTATCACCCCCTCCCGATCCCCGCTCCTTCCGATATACAGTACAGCAGCAGGCCGCTGTAGGTGAGTAGAGGGTTGAGGGACGAGAGTCTGGGCTGCGATATCAGTCTCCGATGCTTAGCTCTCAGAAAAACGTGCGACGTTTCTTCTCACTGCTTTCAAGTTTTGAAAATGGAACAATGTGTCAGATGCTTACATTATAATGTGCTTTAGATTTCCATCGTTCTCATTTGAGGTCTGGGCTTCACCGATAGCCTTGGTAGCCTTCAGTACACGCCACTGAATAGCAGCCCTGCAGTGTCTTCCTACAAGGATGTACTGTAGAAGTAAACGGGAGTGAAATACCAACACTCTGTTATCTATGAGTATGAGGTGAAGAAGTATATACGATGAGTAACGCATGGTTGATAGCAGTGGCGATCTGACAGACCGAAGCCTAACACACCTATCCTCACCGGTCCCCACTTCTAACTCTTTCCTTCATAGTGGTATTACCTCGATACCACATATTCCAAGTGTGTTCCCACATGTTGCACTGCGGTATTTTCACTATACCACCGGTCAGGATCTAGCATGTGCTCCCATCTGTTGGCCAAAGCATGCACTTCGAACGACAGCGCTATGGGTCAGAATAAAGAAATGTCTACAAGGCATACACAGTAGTTGCTACTTCAGTGCTCTGAGCGTGTGTACGTCTTCTTTCAAGGTAGTTTTCCTCCTGCAGATATCTCCAAGACGTAAGTTACTTATAATATGTCATCGTTAAATGTTGTAGAATCATAATATTGCATAAATTCTAGACAATTTAATTTATATACAGTTTTGTAGATGAAAACATGGGTGGTATTGCCTCCATACCACTATGGAATCCCACTATGACGTAACAAGTTCGTGTTATTTGTTTACAGATGTCTCGACGTGACGCATGGACACTGGATGAAGTTGATGAGGATCTCCTAGTTTCAATATGGACTGATATTCCGAGTGAAGGCTCCGATGACGATCTGGCATTGTCTGACGATGAGACACGGTGCCCTGATGCGAGTGAAGTAAAGATGTCTTTACCGTGTCCCCTGCCTCTTGATACAGATAGTCCAGCTACCAGTGATGTGTCTGTTGATGTACATGATGAATCTTTGGAGTGGCAAGATTATGATAATGATAATCCAGTTCCTGAGCCATCAAATGCTGATCACCTGTACCCACAGTTGTTAGATACCCTTCCTTTGCCTCATAGCAGTGATATAAGAGGCGTGAACAACAAAATTTCATCAGATTCTGAGGACGATACACCTTTAGTTTACAGGAGGACTGGTAGATGTGGCGATTGTCAATTCATTCATCATATTTAGATACAGAAATCAGATAAACTAATTAATCTGAAACAGTTTCGGCTATCTCTGGTTGACGGGATGCTCCCCATAAAAACTCCAAAGGAAAAGTGTAAGGCGAAATGCAGAATCAGCAAGTTCAAGCCCCAAGTCTCTCAGGAATTTAGATTCACTGGCAGTGTGCATATGCGTGTGAGAGGTACTTGGAAACGATGTGCCAACTGCAGCACCAAAGGCAATCAGCAACGATCCCTAAGGTCATGCCGGGTGTTGTGTGTGTCCTCCGCGCTCAGCTCCGCGCCTACAAGCTCCGCAACCCGCCGCATCACCGATGTTTCCAGAGCCTACGAGAGGACTGCACTGCGCCTGGCATGCTCGTCGGTGACGTCAGCCAGCGCTATATAAGGAGCGACCTTCCTCGCAACACGGAGGCATTCCTCTTAAAAATGTGTCTTGAACAGGTGGACAGATTGCTGGTTGTGAGGTCTCACCTCCGGACATTGCCTCATCTTCCCTTATTCCCGTAGCCACGTCGAGCCCCGAGTTCAGCATTCTGCTACATTCCCAAGTCCTCACCCGTGCTCCGACGACTATCTTAGCATTCTGCGAATTAAGATATTGATGCAAGTTCCTTGCAAGTCTAAGTCCAATACTAGCATTATACTAACGCGACTCTCTCTACAAGTTACGCTTGTCATCTCACAACAGATAGTTTTCGACTATCCAAGGACATTTCCCAGTGAAATAGACTATCTCCTCAAGATAGGTGTGAATGTGTATATAGGACTCTCTCTCTGTAAATATATATTTGTGCCACAGACTTTCAGTCTATCATTTAATAACAGCATTAACTGCGTGCATTCAATCAAGCTTCAAGACAAGTTTCATTTTATTTCTTGTAAATACTGTATAAAACTCTTGAAGAAATAAACTTTATGTTGTGTTACTGTATACTAAGTTCCTTGTATACAACACCGGGCATGTGGTGTTTCTCTGTGCCTCAGAGACAAGAAAAATTGTTTTGAAGACTACCAAACAAGGTGATGATAGCTCTGTGGAAGTGAAATGTAATGACATATTTGGAAGACTATGTCAGTGATTGTGAACTGTAACGTCATAGTGGTATCGTGACAATACCACCATGTTTTTACATATAGTTAAGGCTTATATTTTGTATTTTTGATTAGTTCATGAATTTTAGACATTTCCTACAATAAATCATTCTCTCTGAAAAAAAATTAAAATTGCATAGTGCCAAAATGTTTGTGCATCTGACAGACCGAAGCCTAGCACACCTATCCTCATCGGTCCCCGCTTCTAACCGATATACAGCAGCAAACCGCACGGGGGAGTCGAGGGGAGAGGGACAAGAGTCTGGGCTGCAATATCAGTCTCCGATGCCTTGCTCACAGAAATGCGTGCGACGTTTTTTCTCACTGCTTTCAAGTGTTGTAAATGAAAGAATGTGTCAGATGCTTACATTTTAATGTGTTTTAGACTTCCATCATTCTCAATTGAGGTTTGGGCTTCACTGATAGCTCTGGTAGCCATCAGTATACGCCACTGTAATATAATATTTCTGTGCACCTTCATATAGTTTCAAACACCAAACATTCCACCAATATAACTACAAATTCGATAAATTAGTACACGTCAGCAGGACAGTTTCACTCACATGACCCGAACAGAAAGAGCTGATTGGTAGCTGTGGAGAATGTCCCACTTGATTCCAACACATGGCGACGATTGTTCTGTTTGAAAGCAACGCCATAATCCCATGCCCCTAAAACGATGAGGTTTTTCTTTTTCTTTTGAGAAAACAACAACATAGTTCGGTAGAGGGCTAGTAGTACAATTCACTGGTGTCAGTAACTCAATTTTGACGAAAATTGGAGATTGCTGTTTGTGATGCCATCAGCCTCAATTATTAATTTATTTAATCCGTTTGCCCTCCAGGGTTGGATTTTTTTGTAAGACTCAGCGAGGGATCCGACCTCTACCACCTCAAGCTCAGTGTCCTTGAGCGTGAGATATTTGGTCTTAGATAAAACTGGGGGAAAGGACCAGTACCTCACCCAGGCGGTCTCACCTGCTAAGCTAAACAGGGGCGTGTGAGGGATGGGAAGATTGGAAGGGATAGATTAGGAAGAGGGAATGAAGCGGCCGTGGTCTTAAGTTAGGTACCATCCCGGCATTTGCCTAGAGAAGAAGTTGGAAACCATGGAAAAGGATGGCGGAGGTGGGAATCGAACCACCTCTACTCAGTTGACCTCCCGAGGCTGAGTGGACCCCGTTTCAGCCCTCTTACCACTTTTCAAAATTTGTGGCAGAGCTGGGAATTGAACCCAGACCTCTAGTTGTGGCAGCTAATCACACGAACCGATTGAATTGTAAAGAAATAAATGCTTCCAAGATATTACTTAATAATTACAAATTATATTACTTCAAAATGTTTAAAAATTTCGTTTCTTCTGTCAAATTTCACACTAAGTGCCCTTTCCAAAGATGAAACCGTGACAGATAGGGACTGTTCTAAGCTATAGCAGTTAGCAATGGAAACACTGTAGGTCACCAGGGATGGATCTGGACTTTTATTAAATTGACATTTTTATTTTTCTGAAATTTACTTTTCGTCGCACCGACACAGATAGGTCATATGGCGACGGTGGGATAGTAAAGTCCTAGTAGTGGGAAGGAAACAGCCATGGCCTTAATTAAGGTACATTTGCCTGGTGTGAAAATGGGAAACCACGAAAAACCATCTTCAGGGCTGGCGACAGTGGGGATTGAAGCTAAGAAATCCCGGACGCAAGCTCACAGCTGCGCGCCCATAACCGCACGGCCAACTCGCCCGGTAGATGTATTATACAGTCCGATTCAAACTGCCCGAAGTATCGCAGGAGAGGCGTAAGAACTTTGTACTAGTTCATCGAAAACGATTTTGAGAGTCAAACGTAGCATTGTAAAACTGATATCCATAAGACGAATTAAAAAAGAAATATACAGTATACAGTATGCCATGGGATAGCGGAGCACTGATGCGCAGGTGTGTTGTCTGCGCACCACACGCCCCCTGTGCCAGCGGCAGTTGTATACGAGACCTTGTGAGCAGTGGCTGTGCATGTGACAGGTGTAACATGGAACGTCGTCGTGAGATGACACCGTTCGAACGGGGAATGGTGGTCGGTGCCCGACGGATGGGAAGTGCGATTTCGGAAGTGGTGCGGTAATTCGGCTTCACACGATCAACCGTGTCCAGGATATATCGTGAATGATTGAATGCGGGTGTCACCGTCCACAACAGACGAACGACTGGCCGTCCAGCCACCCTCGATGACCGTGACCGGCGACATCTGAGACGGATTGTCAATAGTGACAGACAGGCAACACGTGCAACAAATCACGGCTCAATTCAACACAGGCCGTGCTAGACACGTCTCCCAGTGGACAATTCGTAGGAACATGGGTTCTATAGGGGGTATGAGAGCCAGCGCCGCACACGGGTGCCACTGTTAACACGATGTCATCGAGAACAACGACGCGCATTTGTCACCAGTCACCAGGGATGGATACTGGAACAATGGCGTAACGTGATATGATCGGACGAATCACGATTTCAACTGCACCATGCCGATGGGAGGCACCGTGTATGGCGCAGACCACATGAAGCGATGGATCCCGCCTGCCTCGAAGGTGTGGTCCAGGGCGCTGGTGTCTCTGTTATGGTCTGGGGTGCATTTTCCTGGTATGGAATGGGCCCCCTAGTTGTCCTGGAAGAGACTTTGAATGTTACGCGGTATGTTGAGCTGCTCGGAAACCATCTCCACCCATTTTTGGGCTTCCAGCGCCCAGACGGTTCTGCGGTGTTTCAGGATGATAACGCACCGCCATATCGCTCCCACGTCGCCCGGGAATGGTTCCAGGAATATGCAGCGGAGGTCCAACGACTGTCCAGGAGCCCCGATATGAACCCTATCGAGCATATCTGGGATGTCCTGGAACGCAGGCTCCGTGCCATGGATCCTGCACCCACGAACAGACCAGCATTGGCGGCCGCTCTGCAAACCATTTCGTGTCAGCTGCGTCCAGAGGACTACCAGAGACTTGTCGACTCACTTCCACGGCGTCTCACTGCAGTTCGCGGGGCCAGAGGAGGCCCCACACGCTATTAGGTGACTATCCCATGATATTTGCTAAGTCAGTTTACTTATATGGATAATTTCATCCGAAAACAAACTATTCACGACTGGCTTAGCAATAAGGATATTCTTTTTTTTTTTTTTTTTTTTTTTTTTTGCTAGGAGCTTTACGTCGCACCGACACAGATAGGTCTTATGGCGACGATGGGATGGGAAAGGCCTAGGAGTTGGAAGGAAGCGGCCGTGGCCTTAATTAGGGTACAGCCCCAGCATTTGCCTGGTGTGAAAATGGGAAACCACGGAAAACCATTTTCAGGGCTGCCGATAGTGGGATTCGAACCTACTATCTCCCGGATGCAAGCTCACAGCCGCGCGCCTCTACGCGCACGGCCAACTCGCCCGGTGGGGATATTCTTTTTATCGTATTAATTCCACAAGAACCGAACATATAGGAAGAGGAAATTTAAGACTGGTTTACATCAGGCTAGTATCTGAAGTAGTGATTTTCTTTCTAGCGAGAAAGATAGCTACTATACATATGTAAAGCCCTGGGACAGTATTAGCCTAATGTTAATATAGGATAGCGGATTTGAAGACGGGCTAGCCCATTGCGCTACCTCCACCACTAGATTTTCACTACGCTGTGGTCTCTCCTGAGCACTAGCCCAGAGTAAACGGGAGGTGGAGAACAATTGCCACTTCCTTCATAGAAACATAATTCTGTGCCTACCGAGCTCGATAGCTGCAGTCGCTTAAGTGCGGCCAGTATCCAGTATTCGGGAGATAGTGGGTTCGAACCCCACTGTCAGCAGCCCTCTGTGGTTTCCTATTTTCATACCAGTCAAATGCTGGGCCACGGCCGCTTCCTTCCTTCCTTCCTATTCCTAGGCTTTTCCTATCCCATCGTCGCCATAAAACCTATCTTTGTCGGTGCGACGTAAAACAAATAGCAAAAAAAAAAAAAAAAATCTGTGCCTGTCAATCAGAATTTGTTTAAGGAAGATATTTATATTTGTTCCTCGTTGATGTTTTCCTTCAACGAAGCCTTCTGCCACAGTTCTCATTAAATTAGAATGACGCATTGTATGACCCCGCCATGCAAGACGCGGTTACGGATGGTGCGAAGGATTGACCTCCGTTGATTCAGTGTCTAGAACTCTGGTGTTTTAACATCTTTTCTCTTCATGTTACATTTATCATCTTACCACATCTCAAAGCCTTCAGGACGGTTCTTTACATTTTAACTTAGTGTCCGCGTTTCACAGGCGTGCAGTACAATTGTTCAGACATAGGTGAGTAAAAGACTTGGGTACAGTCTCAAAACGTGTCTGAATTCAGTTGGGTCTTCTACAACTAATTCCTTTAACAGATTAACGGAAGCTCCTAGCTTTCCTCTCCTTCCACAAACAAAGAGAATAGGCTTCGGCCTATAAGTGGCTACGGCTGGTCCGTGGTCCGACAGCTCTGCACTCCGACCCACCAACCGAGCTCTACGCCTCTACATTCTGGAGACTGAGAGGGGCTGGTCTCCACCGTCGGCTGTCCTGAGAATGGTCTTCCGTGGTTTTCCATTCTCTTGCACTAACAAGGAAACGTCGACAATGGTTAAGTCGCCGATGTTCCCTTGTAAGATGAATGCTGGGACAGTTCCTTTATAGGACACGACTCCACCCATTTCACCGTCTATATATATCACTTTACCATGACAAATCACCCTCGCCTGAACGACTGCGTTACAGTCTGAGGCCCGCTGTACTCCCCCCTACCTTCCCTGTCTGCGTATGGGATGACGCACCCCCCAACCCCCTGTTTTAATCCGGTTCCTTATTGATAATCCCATTTTGACCTCGATATAAATCAGCCTTCAGGGTTTTATCTACGATCTACGAGAGCCATGTTGCGGCGAGCGTGTCATGTGCAGATATTGATACCAGGTGCACTGTAGATAGATCCGAAATTATTTTTTCACATCATATCGCAGCACTGATTGAATTCATACTAGATAATAAAATTAAAAGATGTCCGTTACTTGTATTAACCACACATTGTAGTTCCATTAATCTGTAGACCCTGTGTGTATCATTATTAATTGTATGTTTTCTTCTACCGCTTTTCACCACACTTGTGGGATCGCGGGTGCGAACTGTTTAGCACACGATGATCTGGCCCTGTTTTACGGCCGGATGACCTTTTTGACGCCAACCTTATGTGGAGGGATATAATCACTATTGCGTGTTTCAGCGGTGGTTGGTAGTGTGGTGTGTTCTCTGACTATGAAGAGAAAAGTGTTGGGAACACAAACACACAGTCCCCGAACCAGAAGAATTAATCAGACGCTATTAAAATCTCCGATCCAGTCGGGAATCGAACCCAGGACTCTATGAACCGAAGGCCTCAACGCTGACCATTCAGCCAAGGAGTCGGACCAATATGGTGTATAGTACATATCGAGCGAGTTGGCAGTACGGTTAGTGTCGTGCAGCTGTGGGATTGCATTCGGGAGATAGTGGGTTCGAACCCCACTGTCGGCAGCCCTGAAGATGGTTTTCCATGTTCACCAGGCTGAACCTTAATTAAGGCCACGGCCTAGCCCTTTCCTATCGCATCGTCGCCATAAGACCTATCTGTGTCGGTGCGACGTAAAGCAAATTGAAGAAGACTTGAAATATATTTTATGGTGGTCTTTCTTTCAGGGTCTCATTTATTCAGTTATTAATATATTTCACTTTCACTAGGGGAGGTGCGGGAGGAGTTTGGCAGCTGAAGAGAGAAACGGCAACAAAAGTTTAAAATCTTGGAATATAGCATCAAAACGGTACAAATAGTTGACGAGCGATATTGTGTGTGAAACAAGAGGTCAATATTGTGTTTATGCTCTGCATATTCAACTTAAATCTAATTAATTTGTTTCTTTGAAGCAATGTCCTTCATCTGACCACATCACGTTCAGATGGCAATCGTATCCTTGAAAATGACTTTGGTATGTGCTGGCGATGAGCAAGACTCTGGCAAACATTACATATACAAATACACGTGGCACTACTTACGGTGTGTTCTCTGTCACTGTTCTATTTACATTACTTTGTTGTTACTGTACCCAAGGTCGCTGAGCAGAGGTCGTACTGCATGCGTCTTACTTTCAATGCTGCAAATTGCCGCACGTGTGAAGAATCTCCCCCCGTGACTGCTCCAAAATATCGTAATACTGTAATAGTTTTTCATTGCTGCCCTGCGTTTATGTACTCTATCCGATAAGTAACCTTTGTTTCTTTTGTATCAGTTTTATGCAAGAATCTGTATTGGACTAGGATTTAGAAGTTATTAGCCTTGAGGAATGTACTATCACTGTAAAGGGCGGAAACCGTTGTGAACGTCCGGCTCCATGACTAAATGGTTAGCGTGCTGGCCTTTGGTCACAGGGGTCCCGGGTTCGATTCCCGGCAGGGTCAGGAATTTTAACCATCATTGGTTAATTTCGCTGACACGGGGGCTGGGTGTTTGTGTTGTCTTCATCATCATTTCATCCCCCATCACGACGCGCAGGTCGTCCACAGGAGTCAAGTCAAAAGACCTGCACCTGGCGAGCCGAACTTGTCCTCGGACACTCTGGGCACTAAAAGCCATACTCCGTGACGGGCACCATCTGTTATAAGTACAATGTACCTTTAAAATAATAATAATAATAATAATAATAATAATAATGCTATTTTGCTTTACGTCCCACTAACTACTTTTACGGTTTTCGGAGACGCTCCTTTAAAGAAATAAGGAAACAAGATCTTGCACGGAGAAACTTTATTTTACAGGCAGATAAAAGAATACACAGTAGTACGAGGGGCATAGGCTAGGTACCATAATGTTTTACATTTTATTTTTTGTACGTTGAAGGGTCTGCCTTACAAAGACTGCACCACTCTTAGTAATAAAAAAGCAAAGAGCAAAGCAAACTCATCTCCATACAGGAGATGAAGGCCCCTGGAGGGGTGGAAGGTAAAGGCTTCCACTATCCGTAACCCCGGCACTTGATGGGGTAGAGAGGTTAGCTCTACGCCCGGCCGCCTTTGCCCCCAGGAGTTAACCTGGCACTCATTTTTGGTGTAGGCTCAGTGAACCTCAGGGCCATGTGCACTTCCGGAAGTGGAAATCTCGTATCTTAAATTTTACGACTTCTTGACGGGGAATTGAACCCACGTCCTTTCGGGTGAACCGAGCACGCTTTTACCGCCCCGACTAGGCAGCCCCTACTCTTAGTAAAAAGCCATACAAAATACACCCTGAGGTGTACAAAATTCCCGTTACTTGCGGCAAGGTATACATTGGCCAAACATGCCGGTTCATTGATGCTCGTATCAAGGAACACCAACGTAATATCCGTCTCAGCTAGCCAGACAAATCAGCAATAGCTGAGCACGCCCTATTTATGTCGCGTTCCAAGATGTTCGACTACAACTAACATGTTTTTATCCCTTCCTTGAAGAACGAGGTATGCCTCTTAGACGGTGACGCCGTCTCTCAGGCCGGGAGATTTGTTACGGTGAAGATGTGTGGTGAAGGTGAGGGGGTAGGCGGCCGTGGCCTATACTACGAACTGTCCCGGCATTCGCCTTAGTGTAGGAGAATGGAAAACCACGGAAAACCATTCACAGGATAGCCGACGGGTAGGACCAGGCGTGAAGTCCGGCACTGTGCCCCAGGCCCGTCTCCCGAATGCAGAGGCGTAGAGCCACGGTAGAGCCGTGGCCAACTTTCCTCTGCTTGGTTGGCCGGTCAGAGTACAGAGCATATGGGACAACAACCCACTCTGCATCTACCGACCCCGACCAGATGTTCGAGCTCTTACCCACACCAAACACTACAGGATTACAGGAAGCCGTGGAAATACGTAAAAATGCTGACACTTTCAACAGGGTCACTCTCTGTCACTTCAGTAATACGTGGTTGTCAACCATTAAGGATTGATATAGGTAATTCTCTTTCCTGTCCTTGCATTATTATTATTTCGTTTCGATTTTTTTTCCGAATTCGTATTCTCCTCATCACGAGATGGTTCACACTGCGCACAGGAAGCCATCTAGTGGCGAACGGGAGTACCACATACTATAGACAACGGTAAAGCATTCTTAAGTTCAAGTGATTCAAACCTTCATTAATTTTTAGAGAAGTCTTACTCGTGAACAGAAGAGATTATCTTTTCAAGACGCAGAGCAAAGTTCTCTGTGAAAAAAAAAGCCCAAAAACCTTATTATCGTATCTACATACAAACTATTATTATCTATGAAATAGCATCATAATCCGAAATTTGAATCACCAGTATATTTCAAGGAAAGTGTGTTTTTGTGGGTTTTTTTTACCTGGACAGAGAGTAGGCGTAACCTACTAGGTTGAGGGAGGGGAATGAAAGCTTGTAATGTATGTTTGGTGGTTACTTACACTAATGCATTGGCCAAAGAAATACAAGCACCATAAAGGGCTTGAAAATGAAAGACTCCCCAGGCCTCGGAAATCTAATACCGTCAGAACAGAAAAGAACTACAGTTGACCAAGAGAGGTCGGATAAGAAATATGAAAGCTAGTAGCCTGACACAAGTAACTGGAACCAATGTCAGGCTCAAAAATGCTACAAAAATGAAACGCCTCTGGGACCCCTTTTAGTCACCGTTTACGACAGGCTAGAGATACAGTGAGTGTATTCTACCGGCCCGACCCTCAGGGGGAAGTAACATTATTAATGTTATTATTATTCCTGTCCTATTACTAAATTCATTGCTCAGTCCGTACCGTAGTTAGGTCTAGTTTTACGGCTGAATATACTTTCTGACGCCAACGCTGGTGGTGGGAGGTGATCAGTATTACGTGTTTCTGTGTTGGATGGTAGTGTGATGTGTTTTGTGTTTATGAAGTGTATGAAAACTTCCAAAGAATCTCGTCTTCTACAGGTAGATGGCTCTAACATCGATTTGCTAGCTCACTCTCACGCACTAAAAACAAACCTAGAAGTTAGGAAATATCATTTTTGTTATTGGCAAACCTTTTTCTGAAGACTGTTTTTGTTTTTAATGTACTGAAGTTGTCATAACTTCAGCTGGTTCCTCCTCTACTGTATTCTAATTATCAGATGCTTGTAAATATGTTCTTTAGCCAACGAAAACCGGGTTGTGTACAGGAATCCAGCCTATCAGCAAAGTGTAGTTCAATTTAATCGGGAAGCTTCCCCTTACGGAACTACATAAGCAGGGCACTTTAGAGCCGTTTTATCAGAATTGCTCCAGTCCTTGGGAGTGTGACTTGACCGAGGCTTAGGAGGCAGGGATGCGGCCTGCTTGAAGAACATCCAGCGAGACAAGGCAATGGCAGAATTTACGTGAACATGGGACAGCGCCCGCAGGTAGTTTGAGGGGAAGGTTTTAGCCGCTTTCTCTTAATGTGCTTTTGTAAACTGGTGGTTTAAATGTAGGATTTTCGGCGAAGTCTGAGGACTCTGTTTCTATTCCCTACCGGACAATTTGTAATGTAAGGGAAAGAAGAGTGGTGACCCTCTTGCGTCTCCGATTCAGACTTGCAATTGGGTGACTAAAGTTTTCAAATTCTACATTTTGTAAATCTCATCTTGACTTTAAAGGTTCCTCCTTTAGTCACCCCCTTGTAATATGGGATTAACCTCTGTATCTGTTTCTATAAGGAATTCTCGTGTTTCGCCTCCTTGCCTTTTGTTAATGGCCGGTTATGAGCAACCTTTCCTTTTTTACTCTTTAAGAATATGTAGTATGGATAATTATGCCCCTGTTTATCCTATATTATCCATAAGGTAACTGTTCTTCGTTTTAGTTCCCTTTAAGTGACTACTACTATTGTTAAGTAATGAGGAAACTTTGAAGTGGGGCACCCGATGGGTTGCCCGGTGCAATTTTAAGAGCATCATAAGAAACTGGTCGCCTCTTCGAGGCTAGACTCTTGTATTTATTGCTCAGACTCCTGTGAAGTGTACCTGCTCGCAGCAAGATATTGTACCTGCTAGGAGCAATAATGCTCTTCTCTATGTAAATTAACGACTAGGTTTTGTACCGGATTTCAGTACTTCTAAATCTAAGATATTGTTAGAGCTTACGAGCTCAGTATTAACCTATTCAACAGTTGCGTATACTGAGGCCTACCAAGGCTATCGGTGAAGTCCAAACCTCAAATGAGAACGATGGAAATCTAAAGCACATTATAATGTAAGCATCTGACACGTCGTTGTATTTACAAAATTTCAAAGCAATTTATTTTAGAAAGTCGCACGTATTTCTGAGAGCAAAGCATCGGAGACATATCTTTCAGCCCAGGGTATACGTCCCTCTCCCCTCGACCCACCTCGCGCGATAGGTGCAGGGACCTGGGGGTACAGGTGTGCTAGGCTTCGATCCATCAGATCGTCACACCCATGCGTTCCTCATCATATAAATACTTCCTTACCTCATAGATAACAGAGTGCTGGTATTTCACTCCCGTTACTTCTACATCTTTGTGGGAGGACACTGCAGGGCTGCGTTATAGGAGCAATATAGTTTTCTTTTTATTGGTAGATCTGCTAAAATGAAATGCAATTTTTCAAGTTTAGTATTCTCTTTTGGTGGTTGGAATGAACCCGTGGTTATGGGTCGAACACCACCACCACAGATCTCCCTTGGAAGGTAATAAATCAGTGAACGATGCGTATGACCTCTGGTAATGCTGTAAAATTCAACATTTGTATTTAGTAATAATAATGCATGGCGTCTGTATAGGATTGGTGGTGACCTAATGAGGATGAAATTAATGGCGAAGACGTCATAAACACCCAGTCTCCAAGCAAAGGGAATTAACAGTACGAGGGGTTTGATTCTGAGAACTGAACCGGGGCAGTCGGACCAAAGGCAAGTATTCTAGCCATTTAGCCATAAAGCCGGACTTTAATTTGCTAAACCTTAGGCTACCATCTCCACTGATCAGGTTTTGAGTACTGACAGTAGCGGAGGCCAGGGCAGTAGCTTGTGAAGAAACTTTGACAATACAGTAGGCTACTCCGTTGGCTATTGGCAGCAGTTCAAAACTCTTAAAAGGGTTGACATTCACTAAACCGACCATCGCAAAAGTCTAGTCGTAGCCCACGTCTTGGACTCAGCATACGCCACTAATGGGAATGTTGAGTTCATCAGGTTATTTAAACTCAAGCAACAATAAGCCACAGAGTATCATTCTGCTTTAGTCCTCATTAGGAAAGTGTCTAAAGCATACCCCACTTAAACATAATCGTTCGTTCGTAATCTGTTTACACTCCAGGGTCGGTTTTTCCCTCGGACTCAGCGAGGGATCCCACCTCTACCGCCTCAAGGGCAGTGTCCTGGAGCTTCAGACTCTTGGTCGGGAGATACAAATGGGGAGGATGACCAGTACCTCGCCCAGGCGGCCTCACCTGCTATGCTGAACAGGGGCCTTGTGGGGGGATGGGAAGTTTGGAAGGGATAGACAAGGGAGAGGGAAGGAAGCGGCCGTGGCCTAAGTTAGGTCCGTTGCGAGGAGGAGAAGTGGGAAACCACGGAAAACCACTTCCAGGATGGTTGAGGAGGGAATCGAACCCACCTCCACTCAGTTGACCTCCCGAGGCTGAGTGGACCGCGTTCCAGCCCTTATACCACATTTCAAATTTCGTGGCAGAGCCGGGAATCGAACCCGGACCTCTGGGGGTGGCAGCTAATCACACTAACCACTACACCACAGAGGCATAAACATAATAGTGAAAATTGAAATTCAGTGCGTAGAGTACAACAATATTTTGAGGTACCGGTAAACTCTTTATTATATCCGGTCAGTATTTACAACAGAACAGAAGTAACTAATTTCTTACAACGTAAGTTATCAGTGGACATCATTCTGAACAATTTCCATGATTTAATGTCTTTATACGATATTTTATTATTTCACTTTCTTGGCAGGTGGTGGAGTTATAAGCAACTTTAGTTAATACTTAACTAATATTGTAGTCTGCGATTGTATTTAAGAGTGAAATATAAATTATACAGCATGAAACACGTTATGTTTGGACAGCATTAATTGCACAGTATGAAACCGCTAAAGTCATAAAGCGAGTATAATTTCTACATTTTCACAGTTTATCAATATATTGTAAGAAACTCCTTGCCTTTTGTGACTGTTTCGCTTCTGCGAGGAATGGAATCAAACAACTTTTGAAAATCCCCTTTGTTTAAAACCCTGGACCAAGCATAAATGATGGTTTCCACAAGTTTCTTTTTATTGATGAGATTTTGACACGAAAAAAGCTCCTTCAGTCTGGACAAGAAGTTTCTTTTATTGGGTTTAGGTCTGGAATGTCTTCTGGCCACGGAAAAACATTTAAAGTGACGATCTTTCAACCATTTCATGCTCAGTTTTGTTGTGTGTCACGGTGCATCTTTTCGAAAAGCGGGCTGAGTGGCTCAGACGTTTGAGGCGCTGGCTTTCTGACACCAACTTGGCAGGTTCGATACTGACTCAGTCTGGTGGTATTTGAAGGTGCTGAAATACGTCAGCCTAGTGTCGGTGGATTTGCTGGCACGTAAAAGAACTCCAGTGGGACTAAATTCTCCGAAAACCGTGACAGAAATTAGTGAGACATAAAGCAAGTAACATTATTTATTTATTATTATTTTCGAAAAATGAAGAAATAAATCATTAATGGAAGGCAGTAGATTTAGTTCCAGGATCTCAGTTTAGTATCTTTTGGCACTTATTTTACCGTCTACCATATGCAGTCGACCAACACCATGTCTTGCTATGCACCCCCAACTTATCACACTGATTGGATGCTTCACAGAAGTGGTTATGCGTTCTGGAAACGACTACGACGACGACTCAAGTATTTTCTAAGTGCGGCCAGTATCCAGTATTCGGGAGATAGTGGCTTCGAACCCCACTGTCGGCAGCCCTGAAGATGGTTTTCCGTGGTTTCCCATTTTCACACCAGGCAAATGCTGGGGCTGTACCTTAATTAAGGCCACGACCGCTTCCTTCCCACTCCTAGCCCCTCCCTGTCCCATCGTCACCATAAGACCTATCTGTGTCGGTGCGACGTAAAACAACTAGCGCGCGCGCGCTATTATACCAAAGAACCAAGTATTTTCAGGTGGATAAATGTGGGTCTCATCACTACAGATTACAGCAGTTAGTGTTCGATAGCCCACTTTACGCATTTCTCCCATTTTTTAAAATGTTATTAAAATAGGGCTTCTTTCTTGGTCTCCTCGCTTGCACACTATTTGCACACAATTTTCTTCGGACAGTAATGGTAACTCTAGGTCTAGGTGATTCCAGCACTTCCTTAGTCTATTTTGTAGTATGCCGACGATCTTGTAACGCAGGGTGGCAAATTCTTCTTTCATCTTGAGGAGAAATTACAGGTCGTCTTCCAGTTCTAGGATTAGCTTTAGAAGACTTCATTATTTCATAACGTGCCCACACCTTCCTTACACCTGACTTAGTAGGTACACTGCTCAATGCTCATCTTCGCAGCAATTTCTTCAAACGTGTAGCCTTCCTCACGTAAAGTAACACCTTTACTGTGCTTAGATGGTGATCAGTCAAGCTGTTTCTTTGGCGTAGGTGACATTCTCCACTCAAAAGTCAGCTAAAATGTTTAAAAAATGCTCACTCACACAGCAACTTGAAGTTCTTTTTCAGACCAAAGTAGGAAGCATACTAAAGCATGCCAGTCACACAACAATCCCTGATTGTTACCGACAATGACAACAGCTGTATCCTGTAACAATAATTTGAATGGAATGGGAAACAAAGCTTAACAAGGTAATAATGTGTTCCTTCCTTTTTCACATCATTGGCACATAGAATAGAATAGAATAGAATAGAATAGAATAGAATAGAATAGAATAGAATAGAATAGAATAGAATAGAATAGAATAGAATAGAATAGAATTTATTGTTAATAAACAATGTACATTGTAATAGACAGAAGTCCAACAATCCATTAAAAATATGCTCTAAAAATCGTGACTAAAAAACTGTACTATTAACCACCATTCACTCCCTTCTAATATATCATCATCATCATCATCTGTTTACCCTCCAGGTTCGGTTTTTCCCTCGGACTTAGCGAGGGATCCCACCTCTACCGCCTCAAGGGCAGTGTCCTGGAGCTTCAGACTCTTGGTCGGGGGATACAACTGGGGAGTATGACCAGTACCTCGCCCAGGCGGCCTCACCTGCTATGCTGAACAGGGGCCTTGTGGAGGGATGGGAAGATTGGAAGGGATAGATAAGGAAGAGGGAAGGAAGCGGCCGTGGCCTTAAGTTAGGTACCATCCCGGCATTCGCCTGGAGGGGAAGTGGGAAACCACGGAAAACCACTTCCAGGATGGCTGAGGTGGGAATCGAACCCACCTCTACTCACTTGACCTCCCGAGGCTGAGTGGACCCCGTTCCAGCCCTCGTACCACTTTTCAAATTTCGTGGCAGAGCCGGGAATCGAACCCGGACCTCCGGGGGTGGCAGCTAATCACGCTAACCACTACACCACAGAGGCGGCTCCCTTCTAATATATACTGTACTATTTTATGCTGTGTCAACAATATATCTACATATTTATATATTTACACATCTTTACTCATTTAAATGGAGATGCACCAAGTTTCTTCACATTCCTGTATACTGTAAATCCTGTTTTCCATCAGCCAGTTTTTTAGAGTCTTTTGAAAGGATTTCACAGACATATTTTTAATTCCAATTCCAGTTTACCTTGGCCCAGTTCACATCAGTTCGTTGTTAAAGAGCATCATTTCTGTGTCCGGCTCCATTGCTAAATGCTTAGCGTGCTGACCTTTTGGTCACAGGGTTCCCGGGTTCGATTCCCGGCAGGGTCGGGAATTTTAACCATCAATGGTTAATGTCGCTGGCATGGGGGCTGGGTGTATGTGTCGGTCTTCGTCATCATTTCATCCTCATCACACCTCGCAGGTCGCCTATGGCCGTCAAATCAAAAAGACTGCACCTGGCGAACCGAACATGTCCTCGGACACTCCCGGCACTAAAAGCCATACACTATTTCATTTCATCACTTCTGTGTAGTTATGATATGTTTGCGTTTTATTTAATCTAACATGAGGAGTGTCTATGTCATTTCTTCTTATTGTATTATATTAATGTAGCTCCTTCCTTAATGGCTAATTAATCAGGTTTTATTTAATGTCCATTATGCATTGGTAAGTGTATATTGGGGAAGAGTTATTATTCCCAGTTCTTGGAAAATGGCCTTACATGATTGCTTGTCTGAAATTCCTTGTATGCACCTGATTGCTTTCTTTTGCCATATAAAGGCATCCTGAACACCTGTGAAATCCCCCCATATTATTGTTCCATACTGTAGATGCGAATGAAAGAAAGCATAGTAAGCAGATATAATTTGAGGTTTACTAACACATTTCTTCACTTTTCGCAGTAAAAATATCACATAACAATATCTTACATAACAATTAAAGAGTAAGGAAATCATGTAAAATTTGAATATAACCAATAATGTACATTACTATGAAGTCATAAACATGTGAAGTATATATATGTCTTCACTAAGTAGGCTATTTATTCTATACTATTACTGTACATTCTATTACATCCATCCATCCACTAACAAAAGTGTCCACAATTATGTCCACTAGTGTATATTGAAAATGATCTGGATTTCTGTCCACTAAAAATAAAAAACTAACCCTATTCCCTTAATACTTAAATTAACGAACACCGTTCATTGACCTTCACGGTCTGTGTTGTAACCTCAGCGTTAACTATCGCTGAAGCGCACACACTGATCGCACGCCCGCTCGCCCTCCTGTCCAGCGTGAGCACCTCTGGGCTAACTGAATCAAAATTCAGAATCATGAATTACGTAGGAATATGAAGTCAGTAACTAAATTCAAGCCAAGTGAAAGCTCTGAATTAAAGGATAAGCAACAGTAAAATAAATTAAAAAGTGGTGCTCCCTGAAGAATTAATGAAATTATGAGCTTTTAATAACATAAGCAGTAGCAACTATATGCATTGTTGGTGAGGTGCCATTTCGTCGATTCAGCAACCCTCGTATGTTCGGAGTATGAAGCCTTATTTTGACATCAGATATTTTTGGAAAACCTCCTTTGCTGGAATTTTCATTGGAATTTAGAGTCATAATACAAGTTTCGTACAACCTTTCTCCTTCCTACCCATTCTAGTTTTTGATTACTGAGCGAGGTAGCGGTGCGGTTAGGGTCACGTAGCTGTTAAGTTGCATTCGGGAGATGGAGGGTTCGAATCCCACCGTTGGCAATTCTGACGATGATTTTCCACAGTTTCCCATTCTCACACCAGGCACATGCTGGGGCTGTACGTCAATTAACGCCACGGCCGATACCTAGCACAAGCAAAAATAAGAGCGTCAATAAAAAATACAACCTGTGAAATCCTTCGCCGATATTTTAAAATCCACAATTTTACAATATCACTTTTTCCCCCTTGGAAGCTCCCCTGTTTAAGACCTCGCTGAATCTTGCTGCAGCAGACAACTGGCTGTGTTCACTAGATCAAATGCATACGTTTTACAGGGACTTAGAAAGAGGTGAGTTTGGCCTTATGTTAGATGCCTGAGGATGAAGTGGAAACCGCGAAAAACTGCTTCGAGAATGGGCGAAAATTATAATTATAGTGTACTTCTACACAGTTACTCTCACGGGACCAACTGCGCAATATTCTAGTCCTCACGGTAGATTTTAAATTTCTGAGAGCGCTGAGAATCGAACTTGGGATTTTAAGGTTTAATACAGATCACTACGTGCCCCGGAGACGTCGAAAATTTATTATTAACCATCCTGAAAAAACTCGGCATCACTGAAAATGAAATAGATGGCATATGTATTAATATTTTGAAAGATTCCCTTAATATTTTGTATTACCAATAGACACCTTTTAAAATATTGTGTCGTTAGATTATAAATGGGCCCGCCTCTGTAGTGTAGCGGTTAGTGTGATTAGCTGCCATCCCCGGAGGCCCGGGTTCGATTTCCACCTCAGCCATCCTGGAAGTGGTTTTCCGTGGTTTCCCACTTCTCCTCTAGGCAAATGCCGGGATGGTACCTAACTTAAGGCCACGGCCGCTTCCTTCCCTCTTCCTTGTCTATCCCTTCCAACGTTCAAATCCCCCCGCAAGGCCCCTGTTTACATTAGCAGGTGAGGCCGCCTGAGCGAGGTACTGGTCATCCTCCCCTGTTGTATGCCCCGACCCAGAGTCTGAAGCTCTAGGACACTGCCCTTGAGGCGGTAGAGGTGGGATCCCTCGCTGAGTCCGAGGGAAAAATCGACCCTGGAGGGTAAACAGATAAAGAAGAAGAAGAAGATTGGTTCCAAAATAGCAAATGAAATGAAAATCCACAGCCTGTTTCCAGTCATTTGACCGGGTCAGGAATGGAATGAATGAAGCTCCCATCTAGCGGTGAGGATAGAAATTGTGCCGGCTGCCGTAGCCCGTCGCACTCCTCTGGGGCAAAAAATAATGAATGAAAGATGAAATGAAATGATATTGGAGAGAGTTGCTGGAATGAAATATGGCAGGGAAAACCGGAGCACCCGGACTAAAACCTGTTTTACGGCTGGTTGCCCTTCCTGACACCATCCGTATGTGGAGAGATGTAGCCTATTCACTGTTGCGTTTTTCTGTGATGATATGTTGTGTGTAGGTGAGGATTTGTGCTAAGACGATCATAAGCACTCAGCTCCCGAGCTGCACAATTTAACCAAATTGAACCCGGGGCCCTAAAAACCGAAGGCCCGTAATCTGACAATTCCAGCCAAGGAGCCGGAAAATCGCTCTCTGAACTCGTACTTGGTTGGAATTAGGTTGACAAGATAATATTTATGTATCAGTAGAGATAACACATCCTGTGAACGTGCAGGGACTCACGTGAGGCGGTTTATCGTGATTCTTTATATTATTACCTGATAGCCTACGTGTGTTATTCCTCGTATTACCAGCTTAGGATAAACCATTTCATGAAAATACTACCAGGTGACACTTAGGTTTTGGAAGATCCTGTTTCTAGATTATATACAATATATCACTTCGCAATCATCGTACGTAAAGTGACCTCGCGAGGTAATACCAACTGTTTATTTTTTTAGTAACGTTGTGCAAGTCGTTGATCTCGCTGTGAGTGGGGGCAGTGGAATAACACCCATGGTATCCCCTGCCTGTCGTAAGATCCGACTGAAAGGGGCCCTAGGGGCTCTTAACTTGGGAGCGTGGGTTGGCAACCACTGAGCCCTTAGCTGAGCCCTGCCATTGCTTCCGTTTACTTGTAACAGGCTCCTCACTTTTATCTATCCTATCCGACTTCCCTTGGTCAACTCTTGTTCTTTTCCGACCCCGACGGTATTAGGTTTGCGAATCCTAGGTAGTCTTTCACTTGCACGTCCTTCGTGACCCTTGTCTTTCTTTGACCGATACTTTTATTTTTCGAAGTGTTGGATCCCTTCCGCCGCCTCTGTGGTGTAGTGGTTAGCGTGATTAGCTGCCACCCCCGGAGGTCCGGGTTCGATTCCCGGCTCTGCCACGAAATTTGAAAAGTGGTACGAGGGCTGGAACGGGGTCCACTCAGCCTCGGGAGGTCAACTGAGTAGAGATGGGTTCGATTCTCACCTCAGCCATCCTGGAAGTGGTTTTCCGTGGTTTCCCACTTCTCCTCCAGGCGAATACCGGGATGGTACCTAACTTAAGGCCACGGCCGCTTCTTTCCCTCTTCCTTGCCTATCCCTTCCAATCTTCCCATCCCTCCACAAGGCCCCTGTTCAGCATAGCAGGTGAGGCCGCCTGGGCGAGGTACTGGTCATTCTCCCCAGTTGTATCCCCCGACCAAGAGTCTGAAGCTCCAGGACACTGCCCTTGAGGCGGTAGAGGTGCGATCCCTCGCTAAGTCCGAGGGAAAAACCGAACCTGGAGGGTAAACAGATGATGATGATGATGATGAAATGTAGTCCAGGTATGGTATCTGGCATCTGAATCGTCAACAGTGATTGTAGCGGGTCCTCTAGAAACCATTTGCACTTACATACTACGAACCTAGAAATGGACGAACAATCGTTTTCCTGGCTCAGCTTTGAAAGACGCACTTTCCACGTCGTGGGCGTGAATTTATTCGGTGTTGACGATTAAGATGCCAGATACCGTACTACCTGGACTACATTTACGAAATACAAAACATACGCCTCAACCCAGGATCGACCCCTCGACCTCCTGCATGCTAACCCAAAACTCTACCCACTGCACCAACTGTACAGCACGACGAATATGAGCTGACAGAGGTAGTTACCCTGCATGTGGTTACAGTGTTGCCAGATTGCCACTTTTCAACGTCCTTTTTCTGCCGGATATACTCGCAGGACGAACTTTTGTGAGAGACATTTTTTAATTGCTGACGTGTGAGGAGTCGCACTGCGACGCCCGAGTGCGCGAATTTCGGTTCATTCTGTATAGAGGGTGGTTGCCTAGTTGTACTTTCTCTTAGAACAATCACCACCACCACCATATCGTTGGTTATGAGAGTATTTAGGCGTTGTAGTTAGGTCGACGCTCCGAACAAATATCATTAAAAAAGGATATAAAGGAGAGGGCGTTTAAGTCTTTTTTTTTTTTTTTTTTTTGCTAGTTGCTTTACGTCGCACCGACACAGATAGGTCTTATGGGGACGATGGGGCAGGGAAGGGTTAGGAGTGGGAAGGAAGCGGCCGTGGCCTTAATTAAGGTACAGCCCCAACATTTGCCTGGTGTGAAAATGGGAAACCACGGAAAACCATTTTCAGGGCTGCCGACAGTGGAGTTCGAACCTACTATCTCCCGAATGTTGGATAATGGCCGCACTTAAGCGACTGCAGGTTTAAGTAATAATAATAATAATAATAATAATAATAATAATAATAATAATAATAATAATAATAATGTTATTTGTTTTACGTCCCACTAACTACTTTTACGGTCTTCTGAGACGCCGAGGTGCCGGAATTTAGTCCCGCAGGTGTTCTTTTTACGTCCCAGTAAATCTACCGACACGAGGCTGTCGTATTTGAGCACCTTCAAATACCACCGGACTGAGCCAGGACCAAACCTGCCAAGTTGGGGTTAGAAGGCCAGCGCCTTAACCGTCTGAGCCACTCAGCCCGGCGGTTTAAGTCATTGATAAGACCTCAGAATATGGTTCTAGTGTATGAGACCCTCACCGGGAATACTTGATACAAGGACTGGAAAAGATTCAAAGGAAATCAGCACGATTTGTTGTGGGGGAGTTCCGACAAAAGAATAGTGTTATGAAAATGTTGCAAACTTTGGAAGTAAGGAGACGAACAGCTCGACTAAGCGGGATATTTTGAGCTCTCCGTGGAGAGATGACTTGGAATGGTATTAGTAGACGAATAAGTTTCACTGGAATGTTTAAATGTACCAACGATCAAACATGAAGATAAAGTTAGAATTCAAGATGACAAATGGGGGCAGATACTGTACTAGTTTATAGGAAGAGGAGTCAGGGACTGAAATAATTTATAAATAATCGATACATTTCTAACTACAGTCAAACCTCGATATCTCGAACCTCCATTACTCGAATTTTCAGTATATCGAAGTAACTTAAATTTTCCGGCCGTTTGTCTTATTCTTCACGTGTATTTATTCCTCTATTAGGCTACTCGAAATTCGGTTACACGAATTTCTCGATTTCTCAAAGCAAACATTTCCTCACTTGAAGCAAAAAAAAAATACCGAGCTCGATAGCTGCAGTCGCTTAAGTGCGGCCAGTATCCAGTATTCGGGAGATAGTAGGTTCGAACCCCACTGTCGGCAGCCCTGAAAATGGTTTTCCGTGGTTTTCCATTTTCACACCAGGCAAATGCTGGGGCTGTACCTTAATTAAGGCCACGGCCGCTTCCTTCCCACTCTTAGCCCTTTCCTGTCCCATCGTCGCCGTAAGGCCTATCTGTGTCGGTGCGACGTAAAACAATTAGCAAAAAAAAAAAGCAAAAAATACTCTGTAACTTGAATTTTGTGCAAAATTAACTGTGCAATACGACATTTGTGGTTTGTGAGGAACCGTTAACAAGTAAAGAAAGGTTTACAGTGATGCTGGGAGCTAATATGACGGGAACTGAAAACTAAAACTTCTAATGATTGGAAAATTGGCGAAGATAAGCCTCGCTGTTTCTCGGGTGTGCATTAATTACCCCCGAAATCGCGGATGACAAGCGCCATTACGAATCTCGGCTGCGTGGTATTGACGAGAAGTTTCAACGTGAAGAGAGGAAAGGTTAACAGTAACAAATAGAAGATTTATATATATATATATATATATATATATATACTAGCTGATGTACCCGTGCTTCGCTACGGAATTCTACATTGTATACAGAATTCTAGGTTAGGTAGTGTACATGTTGTGAGCAAGATTGTCTTAAATTGTATAGCTCTTAACGTTACCCTTTCTTTCTTTGCTAGTTGCTTTATGTCGCACCGACACAGATAAGTCTTATGGCGACGATGGGACAGGGAAGGGCTAGGAGTGGGAAGGAAGCGGCCGTGGCCTTAATTAAGGTACAGCCCCAGCATTTGCCTGGTGTGAAAATGGGAAACCACGGAAAACCATTTTCAGGGCTGTCGACAGTGGGGTTCGAACCTACTATCTCCCGAATACTGGATACTGGCCGCACTTAAGCGACTGCAGCTATCGAGCTCGATATTTGTGGTTTGTTAGGAACCGTTACCAAGTAAAGAAAGGTTTACAGTGGTGCTGGGAGCTAATGTGACGGGAACCGAAAACTAAAACTTCTAATGATTGGAAAATTGGCGAAGCCAAGCCTCGCTGTTTCTCGGGTGTGCATTAATTACCCCCGAAATCGCGGATGACAAGCTCCATTACGAATCTCGGCTGCGTGGTATTGATGAGAAGTTTCAACGTGAAGAGAGGAAAGGTTAACAGTAACAAACAGAAGATTTATATATATATATATATATACTAGCTGATGTACCCGTGCTTCGCTACGGAGTTCTACATTGTATACAGAATTCTAGGTTAGGTAGTGTACGTACATGTGAGCAAGATTGTCTTTAATTGTATAGCTCTTAACGTTACCCTAGAAACGCGACGGGAGGTCACCAAACATCTTTTCTCATATGAAGACTGAGGGAATTTTCACTGTAATGGTAGACCCAATTTCATACCATCAGTCACAATCAGGTTGGGATGTTTTCATTATAATGCCTTTTTACATCCTCAGAAAGACTGTCTTAGTGGTTTTCCCAACTGAAATGAACATACAATGACGTCTATAGGAATGGCGCGATTAAAAGCAATGCTTTCATATTACGAAATACTTGTTCAAATGAAACACCACACGTTTTCTCACTTTTAACGAACAGGACTACGCTGCCTATCTAACAGTCCAAAGTTCCAGACCTGGAATGACCAAACCACAGACAGCCGTGATCTGTGAACGCTCTTCGGCTTTCTTCGGCGGGGAGAGGGTCGAATAGTGGAGACTCCCAAGGCAAAAACTATGCCCAAGTACTATTCTGTTTCCTAGGAGTACCCGATGAATCGGAAAATATCAATTCACTACACTGGCGGCGGAAAAATCTATCTGACTTGAACGCAAACTTTTCTTCCAAGCCAGAAGAGAAACCCCCTCTTCACTGCTAGTTTGGAATAAATTGAATGTAGAATTTAATAAAAGTGAAGAGAAAGAAGCTTTTCTTAAGAAACGGCTCTTTTCAGAGTTGAATTTGAGTTATTTAGTGAATATTGTGGTGCTATAATTCGGAAAATGCCTAAATTGTTATTCTAGACCAGGCCATACTACTACTACTACTACTACTACTACTACTACCACTACTAAGTGAGGCTCTGCCTTAAGTATGCACACTGCTCAAAGAAACAGCGCGTCAGAGTAGGGATCGAATAGCTGAAATACTGTGATGATCCAGTGTGTTACGTACCAGCTGTATCAGAAAATGTATGGACCAGAGGAATGGCATCTTAAAGAAGAAAGTTTTCTAACTCCCCGGCTATTTTCCGTCAATATTCAGTCAGACTGTTATACTCGGAGTTGAGAGGCAGCATAAGAGACAAAGAACATCACAATAAACAATGGTCAATGTAATGTTATTGTTGATCAATGTTATGCACTTTCGATATTATACGTCTTCACATTTCGTTTTCTTCCGACTCTGAAATACCACTCTTATCATAGTCGGTACGGTAAAACTGAATAAAAGATAAATGATCCGGAATTTTATTTTCTATAACTTTTTTATATAGTACTTTTCGATAGGACCAATAACATTGGTATTTAAAAATTACACTTTAGGCACCTTTTCCTAAACTACAATTTCATCCAGGATGAATAAAATTGTTTATAGCTTAGACTGTAGTTTCTTATTCTCCGACTCTATATACCGATTTTCACTGAATTCTGTTAACCCATTTTCTCATGGCTCGGCATTGATATGGACTTAGCAACAAAGTACAAATTCATGAATATCTTTGTTATCATAACCGGTACAGTAAAAATGTATAAGACATAAATGGTCGGAAATGTAATTCTCTATAACCTTGGTTATGTAGTATTTATCGATACGACAACTAATAATATAAATATTTGAGAATTAAATTTAGGCCTTCCCCTAAACTATCATTTTACTCATCATAAATAAAATTACTTATAGCTTAAATTGTAGTGGCTCATTCTCCGACTTTGCATACCAATTTTCAATGAAATAGTACCACTAATAACGTAAATATTTAAAAATTAAATTTTAGGCCTTTCCCTAAACTACCATTTCACTCAGCGTGAATAAAATTATTCATAAGCTATACTGTAGCGACGTATTCTTTGACCCTGCATACCAATTTTTATGAAGATAGGAGTACTAAAAACAAAAATATTTGAAAATTAAATTTTAGGCCTTCACCTAAACTGCCATTTCTATCAGCGTGAATAAAATTATTTATGGCCTAGATTGTAGCGAGCTATTCTCCGACTTTGCATACCGATTTTCATTAAATTCTCTATGGCCGTTTTCTAGTGATGCGTGTACATACATACATACATACATACATACATACATACATACATACATACATACATACATACAGACAGACAGACAGACAGACAGAAATTACGGAAAAGTAAAAAGTGCATTTTCTGGTTACTGTGGACATGACTGATACAGAAATACCATTCTTTTCAAATTCTGAGCAATATACAGACAAAACTCTTATTTGATATATATAGATATATTTTGCTATTTGCTTTACGTCGCACCGACACAGATATGTCTTATGGCGACGATAGGATAGGAAAGGCCTAGGAAGTGGAAGGAAGCGGCCGTGGCCTTAATTAAGGTACAGCCCCGGCATTTGCCTGGTGTGAAAATGGGAAACCACGGAAAAAATCTTCAGGGCCGCCGACAGTGGGGTTCGAACCCACTATCTCCCGGATGCAAGCTCACAGCTGCGCGCCGCTAACCGCACGGCCAACTCGCCCGGTGATTGATTGATTGATTGATTGGTTGATTGATTGATTGATTGATTGATTGATTGATTGATTGATTGATTGATTGATTGATTGATTGATTGATTGATTGATTGATCACTATAAAATATTAAAGCCATTATATTAAAAGCAGTGCTGATGGTTGCATTATTATTAATAATATTAAAATCTAACAGTTGTATCAGCACACAAATATTATTATTATTATTATTATTATTATTATTATTATTATTATTATTATTATTATTATTATTATTATTATTATTATTATTGCTGTTTCTTGGATACATTTACAGAATGGATGACAATAGACTAACTAAACGAATCTTCAAGTACCTTTGGGAAAAGAAATCAACTACCACCTGGATTCAAGAAGTCAAGAAAGACCTGGAAAGGAACAACATACGAGAAGAAGAATTATTGGAAAGGAAGATATTTAGGAAGAAAGTCTTACAAATGGAAGGATTCCAAGGGAGGAAGGAAAAGAAAACAGGCACAAAGTGAACTGAAGACAGTAAAAAGAAACACAGTGAAACAATGAAAGAATACTGGAAGAAAAGGAAAGAAAAACTAAGGAGGAACAATTGAAATTGTAACGTGGTCCTTAGAAGGCCGGAACGCAATAATAATAATAATAATAATAATAATAATAATAATAATAATAATAATAATAATAATAATAATAATAATAATAATTGATTGATTGATTGATTGATTGATTGATTGATTGATTGATTGATTGATTGATTGATTGATTGATTGATTGATTGATTGATTGATTGATTGATTTTCCTGGCAAGAAGTAACTGAAGAAATTTCTCAGATGGGTGGTTGTGAAGAGTTCAGTATTTTATGAAGGATGGTTGAGGTGTGGTAAGTACGTCACTTAGAGATGGTCAGGATAGGAAAGTACATGACGGCGGTGCAGGGTCGAAGTACACATGCGTTCTATTTTCGTTGTACTGTAGTCGATTTTGTATGCTCACTCCGGCCTCTCTGTACACATCGTCACAGTATTCAAAATGAGGCAATACAAGTGTTTCGACCCTTGTTAGTTTATACGGAAATAAGTATTTTAGCCTGCTTAGAGAGTGAATACGTACTTGTTTCATTATGTTTGAAACACGAGCAGTCCAAGACAGATTTTTCATCCAGCGATTTTCACTGTAGATGTAAGTAGTATCCTCCTGCCACAAACTATAATGGGATGAAGATCAACTTGGATAACTTTTGAAAGGAGTTTGGGATATCCAAGAAGTATTGCTTGAGTTTTAATGGGGTTATTCTTAACCTTTTCACTCCCACTCCCGAGTTAACTCGGGAAACTGTGTCTTAAGCTATCTCAACCACGAGTTAACTCGTGTTTCAAATTTCATGCTTACCGAGCTCGATAGCTGCAGTCGCTTAAGTGCGGCTAGTATCCAGTATTCGGGAGACAGTAGGTTCGAACCCCACTGTCGGCAGCCCTGAAGATGGTTTTCCGCGGTTTCCCATTTTCACACCAGGCAAATGCTGGGGCTGTACCTTAATTAGGCCACGGCCGCTTCATTCCCACCCCTAGCCCTTTCTTCTTCTTTGACAGCTGCCTTTAGTCGAGCGAGATGGCTGCATCCACTAGTAAACAAAGTTAAATGGAAGATGATGTTTTAGGTAATGATGATGATTCTGACTATTACGAGGACAGTGAAGATTATATCTTAGTGAATTATTCTGTGAAAAGTTATAGTAGGAGTGATTTATCTAGAGGTAGGAAAGAGGAGGAAATGTCTGCACTCACCTGATCTGTGAGTTTCACTGGGATCAGGGTTGTCACCGGGCAAAACATTTCCGTACTAAATTTTCCCCTGAAAAGGTACTAACACCGGGCGAGTTGGCCGTGCGCGTAGAGGCGCACGGCTGTGAGCTTGCATCCGGGAGGTAGTAGGTTCGAATCCCACTATCGGCAGCCCTGAAAATGGTTTTCCGTGGTTTCCCATTTTCACACCAGGCAAATGCTGGGGCTGTACCATAATTAAGGCCACGGCCGCTTCCTTCCAACTCCTAGGCCTTTCCCATCCCATCGTCGCTATAAGACCTATCTGTGTCGGTGCGACGTAAAGCCCCTAGCAAAAAAAAAAAGGTACTAGATTATGGAAAAAAGTACTAAATATTTTTTTTATAATGGAGTAGGATTATTCATAAAGGCAGTAAAGAAAGTATACTCATCAAAAATACACATTTATTAAATAACAAATTTGTAATTATCAGAACAAACTTCCCGATTTTGATGTCTATGATGGGAAGCAGCAATGTTGCGGTTTCAATCACCATCATCCTAACACTTCCAGTTCCAAGCTGATTATGAGTTGAGAGTCATTTATTTCTGTTTAGGATATGAACACTGTGAATATTCTCGCGCATTTCTGTTCAGCACACACATACATTTTGTCTTCATACACTTCCCAAAAGTTGGCTGTCTTTTAGAATATATTTACATGCATTTCACATTTTGCTCTTCTCCTAATCATTCGAAATTATTGCCAAAGCAATAAACTGTTTTGAAATGCGCAAATTTTGGGCAGACGAATATTTTAGTTTTTCCTTCGCTAGGAGCCCATTCAACATCCAGGATTGGAGTTTGTTTCTCAGTTTGGTCTTATTAGTAGTAAAAGCAGGCAAACACCCGTTCTGTTGGAGCAGAAGAATGTGGTAAATAGGTCACTGCCTTCAAAAAATTCGTCAAATTTGGAAAGATGTAGTCGCCTACAGGATTTTTCATTTCGAAATGTCCCAAATTCTTAGTTTTCTTTCAGCGATTCTGTGGACTTGTTTGTTCAGAAGGAAGCCATATTTTCCAGTGGCAACTTGAAAGCTTTTCACCGGGCGAGTTGGCCGTGCGCGTAGAGGCGAGCGGCTGTGAGCTTGCATCCGGGAGATAGTAGGTTCGAATCCCACTATCGGCAGCCCTGAAGATGGTTTTCCGTGGTTTCCCATTTTCACACCAGGCAAATGCTGGGGCTGTACCTTAATTAAGGCCACGACCGCTTCCTTCCAACTCCTAGGCCTTTCCTATCCCATCGTCGCCATAAGACCTATCGGTGTCGGTGCGACGTAAAGCCCCTAGCAAAAAAAAAAGTTTTTTTTCAGTCTGTCGAACACACAAATTGAAGATAAATATTGTTTAATCGTGTTTTTTTTTTACAGGTATGTTATAGTGTAATATTTATATCGAGCTTGTGTGTTCGACAGACTGAAAAGGTTTTAAGTTTCTGTGGACTTGGCTAACCACCATTACTTATCCAACTTCATAAACACTGCCATCTCTTTTACAACTTTTTTTCTTGTTCTTCTGCTCCTCTAGAATTGCTTCTACTATACCCCCTTGAAAGGTACTAGATTTCCATAAAAAGAACTAACGTACTAAAAATATTCATGAAGTACTGGATCTAGTACTAAAGTACTAACGGTGGCAACCCTGACTGGGATTAACTCCCTGCCTGCGAGCCGGCGAGCTAAAACTTGTAGGCGTTTTAGTGCCGGGTGCAAACTAGGTGAATCCCCTACCTCAAGGGCCACACACAGAACAGGTCAGTTTATTAAACGGTCTTCCTGCATAGCATGAATATAAATGCTACTCTCTCACAGTTTCATTATCTGTTGTCATTCGTCAACTAAGCGATAAGAACCCTTTCCCCACGCATTAGAAATTTATGATACCATGATCTCATAACATCAAATCCAAATAACATTATTTCCTCATGTGACTGCTAGCTCCTGACAAGAAATAAGGAATAGCTCGGAGACAGACTGAAATACAAATTTAAAAAGAACGTAAAATGGATCAAACACTAAATTCCGCTATAATAAATCTAGAATTCCACCAAATATTCCGCTGTCCGCGAAATTATATATTTCTCCGTCGACAGTCTTCAAATTCCGCCAAATTTAGCGGGAAATCCGCTAAGTTGGCAACACTGCTGTCCATGGAAAACGAAGCATTCTTCTGTGAAGCCATAATTCAGATGCTTCTATTCGGCTGATTGTCGCCGTATGGCAACACTGACCAAATATAGCACTTAATTATTCTTTGCCTCCGTTTCAAATTTAGGTTTTTATTGCAAAACAAAGCCTGTGTGGCTCTGGCGGCAACGCACTACCGTTGGGATCCGTGGTTCCAATCCCGGTCACTCCATGTGAGATTTGCGCTGAGCAAAGCGAAGGCGGGACAGTATTTTCTCCGGGTACAACCGATTTTCCCTGCCTTCTTCCATTCCAGCAACACTCTCCAGTATCACTTCATTTCATCTGCCACTCATTAATCATTGCCCCAGAGGAGAGCGACAGGCATCGGCAGCCGGTACAGTTCTTATCCTCGCCGCAAGATGGGGACTTAATTCCATTCCTGACTCGGTTGAAACTGGAAACAGGTCGTAGATTTTTATTTTCATTACAAATCACTTATTTCATTTACGGAAAATTTGTTCTTGCCATCTCTATTCTGTGTTACATTTTATTGTCAGAATCCATTTGGTTCAATCATCACTGATCTGAATTTAGGGCTGTCGACTCGGTGGCAGATTCCCTATCAGTTGTTTACCTAATCCTTTCCTACTTGATGACTGTTGGTCTACAGACTGGCATTCGGGTGTTGTTCACGACTGAAGACCATAAATTTTGTTTTTAATGAATTAATATTAAAACCCATCTTCGACTCCGCTCGGCTCACTCACTTCAATAAGTGCTATAGATCCTCAATTTTTATCACTGAATTATCATGAATTTACCAACAATTAACTAAGCTACAAACAATATATCATTTTAGGTACAGTATCAAATGCTTTTTATATTTCGTGTGGCTATTTCTAGCCGAGTGCAGCCCTTGTAAGGCAGACCCTCCGATGAGGGTGGGCGGCATCTGCCATGTGTGGGTAACTGCGTGTTGTTGTGGTGGAGGATAGTGTTATGTGTGAGTTGCAGGGATTTTGGGAACAGCATATACACCCAGTCTCCGGGCCATTGGAATTAACCAATGAAGGTTAAAATCCCCGACCCGGCCGGGAATCGAAGCCGAGACCCTCTGAACCGAAGGCCAGTACGCTGACCATTCAGCCAACGAGTAAATGTAAAAAAATGATACAAGGAAGACAAAAAATGAGATGCCATAGAAAGGTGCTTTTGTTAGGCCTATCATTCCTCTCTCAAAGTTGTTCATTTTTGTGCCAGTGTATTTACTTCCGTGAAGCATAAACAATATAAGATATATTATTGAAAGTTTGCTACACGATCTATCAGTCTGTGGTGTGTGTCTTATTTAGTGAAGAAATATTTTTGTAATGTCCGCCTCTGTGTTATATTGGTTAGTGTGATTAGCTGCCACTCCCGGAGGCCCGGGTTCGATTCTCGGCTCTGCCACGAAATTTGAAAAGTGGTACAAGGGGTCCACTCAGCTTCGGGAGATCAACTGAGTAGAGGGGGATTGGATTCAAACCTCAGCCATCCTAGAAGTGGTTTTCCGTGGTTTTCTCCACTTCTCCTCCAGGCAAATACCGGAATGGTAGGCTACCTAACTTAAGCCCACGGCCGCTTCCTTCCCTCCTCCCTGTCTATCCCTTCCGATCTTCTTATCCCCCACAAGGCCCCTGTTCAGCATAGCAGGTGAGACCGCCTTCCCAGTTGTGTCCCCCAGACCCAAAGGTTCACGCTCCAGGACACTATCCTTGAGACGGTAGAAGTGGGTTCCCTCGCTGAGACCGAGAAAAATACCAACCATGGAGGGTAAACGGATAAAGAAAGAAAGAAAATTGTAGTGTATATCAATGTACTGTAACTGTACCTAGTTCTGTTTAGTAGTTTAAAATTAGTTTACATTGTTGATTAGCCAAGAAACAGTTCTGTTCTTCTATATAACCAGGACATAATTCCGAAGGGAATATTTTTCAAGGTTCGTGAAATTTTCCTCTTCAAACTCTTTGATATTTCAAGAGAGCAAATTCATTGTTATAACTTGAATCAGCTTTCCGTAACTTAATATTTCTTTAATATTATATTTTGCCGCAACGAATACTGTTTTAAAGAAGTATTTTAGGTATGCAAAATGTTCATAAGTTTTGAAACCAAGGAGAGAACTGATGAACAGCATATTTTTATTCTTCCAAAGCAATAGGCCTACTCCACTCACAGCCCACATTTTCGCAGATGCTGTACCATCCATTACAACTCACTTAGCTCTCACTTTTGAAACTAAATTTTTATGTATCTCCAGTATTTTCTTTGTGTTGAATTCCTATGTCCAAGCAGACATCTACTGTATTCCTATCCTACCTAACAAACCGCGTAACATATAAAAACCATGTTAACTCAAAAGCTTTCCATTCTCTTCACCCTATTATCTTACAGATGCCTCCTTTTATGCTGATTAGTCTATTATTTTATTCTGATTATTATCATTTTAGAGGAAGCACGATTAGGCAACAATCCACTCATAGTTTGTTAGATCCACTATTATTTTACAGAACTTGTTAGCTAACATATGCGTATCTAGTTTCAAGCTGTTTTTTTCTATTCCCTACACTATACTGACTCGGATAATGCTCCGAATTGTATTTATACTATGACATTTAGAATGTTCCTTTGTACTTTGTACTTTGTAAATAACCGATGTTTTCCTAATCCAAACTGTTGTGTTCTATTAACCTGTTTTTAACTGTTCACCCGCAGTTACCGGTACCATTATGATGTTAATATTACTTCCTATTTTGTACCATCTACCCACCACTTGGCAGTTTTCCTTAGCGTATTTCACTTTGTGCTCACCATTATTCTTTGCTTTCGAATGTCAATTCTTAAATTCCATGGTAAACAAAATTCGGCATTTTTTTCTGCTGTCTTGCATTTCAAAGAAAATTAGATAGAACAAAAGGGAAACAGAGCCAAGATTTATTTTTCTAAAACACGAGCTCATTTTCTTTTTTTTTTTCTTAACACAACACTCACATTAGCTACAGTACAGGAGGCAAGTTCAACAAGTTACGTTATGCAACCGGCTCAGTTAGTAAACGAATACCTAAGCTTGAATGTATTTTTTTGGAAGTAGGAAAGATCATAATAAGAAGATAAAGTTGGAATTCAAGAGGACAAAGGGGATCAAATATCATTTAGGCCTATAGGAAGATGAGTTAGGAATTGGAATAATTTATCAAAGGAGATAATCCATAAATTTCCAACTTTCTTTGATATCATCAAATACAGTAGAGACAATACGCGACACTCAGCGAGATATCAAGGGACAGCTATTAGAGCTCTCGCTAGCGGGTAGACTTGAGAACTACTGATTCTGTCATAAGAGCACGTGTATTTGTGTGTGAAGTTTTTGGTGTTATTTATGCTTTTTCAATGAGTTGACATAATTAAATAGGAGCGTGTGTCATTCCTTGATATCTCCTCTCAACATGAGGGGAAAGGTATGTGCTGTGTTTGGCTGCAGTAACTATGAAGTAGAGAAGAATGCGCGGTCTTTCTTCCGTTTCCCTCATGACAAGAAAATGTAAGAAATATTGTGTTTGCATATATATTCTTCCAGTGACAAAGATAATTTTATAGTACTTCATAATCTTCTGACCTACTCGACCCATATTTTAACCGGCTTACCGAGCTCGATAGCTGCAGTCGCTTAAGTGCGGCCAGTATCCAGTATTCGGGAGATAGTAGGTTCGAACCCCACTGTCGGCAGCCCTGAAAATGGTTTTCCGTGGTTTCCTATTTTCACACCAGGCAAATGCTGGGGCTGTACCTTAATTAAGGCCACGGCCGCTTCCTTCCCACTCCTAGCCCTTTCCTGTCCCATCGTCGCCGTAAGACCTATCTGTGTCGGTGCGACGTCAAACAACTAGCAAAAAAAAAAAAAAAAAATTAACTGGCTTAAAATATAATACGCATATTTTATTGTATAGTGCAGCAGTTAACCTTCAATACCGATGTGTTGTTGTAGGTGTGATCTATGGGTTTGATTTAATTCAGGAAAATATATATGCATATAAGTGTGGCTGGTTGTGTTCCAAGTTACCCCATTTGGAATGCCGTACTGCGTTGTCAAGCACTGAAGAAAATATGGGTGATTTAAGAAATGTACATATTTTGTTGAAATAATATGATGATGCAAATTTGCTTTACCCTAATGCAATGGCATTATGGCAAGTATTGCTTATAGGGAAAGTTTGAATGTTTTTGAGGCTAAATTTATAGATTTTCTTTCTGTTAGTAGGCTTTAAGTTAAAAGGAAATTTGTCTAGCTCTTAAATGTAAATTCATTGAATCATGTGTGTAAGGAATGTGCCGATATCTTTGTTGACAAGTGTTTTAATATGATGATACAATGCTTTTAAATGAGAAAAAAAGGAAAATCTAGACGTGAACGTTCAGGCAGGAATTCTAAAACTTAAAAAGTCATGCATAAATGAAAGATCCAGCCCTTTCACAGCAGTCCATTTCACATCTTGATTCTATGTATAATTTCAGTCTTTAAATAATAACCTGTTAAATAATTCTTCATTCATTTATCCAGAATTGCTTTAATAACTTTGAAGTTAATATCTTAGTTACACTTTCTTTCTAGACGTAATTTATTCATCCATTTCCGTATATGCATTTCCACTGATATCTGAATTTAGCGCGAATTTTCAGGTCAAGCCACTAGGAGCGCCACTTGCGACTTGTCTCCCATTTTAACAAGGCTAAATCCGGAAGTGTCGCGCGTTGTCTCTACTGTATATGACATCATTTAAGAAAATACCACGTAAACAATTGACAGTAAAGAATTATCCTATTATTTCTGTACCACTGTTTTATATGTATATCTTGTTTCTTAGTAATATTTAACCTGAAGATTACCTCTAGCAAATACAGTAGAGACAATACGCGAAACTCAGCGATATATCGAGGGACAGCTATTAGAGCTCTCGCTAGCGGGTAGACCTGAGAACTACTGATTCTGTCATAAGAGTACGTGTATTTGTGTGTGAAGTTTTTGGTGTTATTTATGCGTTTTCAACGAGTTGACATAATTAAATAGTAGCGTGTGTCATTCCTTGATATCTCCTCTCAACATGAGGAGAAAGGTATGTGCTGTGTTTGGCTGCAGTAACTATGAAGTAGAGAAGAATTCGCGGTCTTTTTTACCCTTCCGTCGTGACAAGAAAATGTAAGTAATGTGTTTGCATATATATTCTTCCAGTGACAAAGAGATTTTTATAGTACTTCATAATCTTCTGACCTGCTCGACCCATATTTTAACTGGCTGAAAATATAATACGCATATTTGATTGCATAGTGCAGCAGTTAAACTTCAATACCGATGTGTTGTTGTAGGTGTGATTTGTAGGTTTCGTCACAGAAGTGATTTCGATAAGGTGTACAAGAAAGAAGGGACGTAACGCTTATATAAGAATTATAAGATCTGTTCAGATCATTTCCAGGCCAGCGACTTTAAAAATCCTCGACTATACAGCCAAGGGTATGTTACATTTTTACTCTTTGTACGTAAATATTTCTCCAAGCATCACTATCGACAACATTTTCATACTTTTCGTTCTTTTATCCCTCTTTTCAGATTAAAGCCGGGATTTTATAGATTTTCTTTCTGTTAGTAGGCTTCATGTTAAGAGGAAAATTGTCCAGCTTTGAAATGTTAGTTCATTACATCATGTGTGTAAGGAATGTGTCGATATTTTTATTGACAAGTGTCTTAATGTGATGATACAATGTTTTTTTAAATAAGAAAAAAGACAAATCTAACCGTAAAAGTTCAGGCAGGAATGCTAAAGCAAAAAAAAGTAATGCATAAATGAAAGATGAACCCATTTCACAGCAGTCTATTTCACATCTTGTTTATATGTCTAATTTCAGTCTTTAAATAATAACCTTTTAAATAATTCTTCATTCATTTATCCAGAATTGCTTTAGCAACGTCGAAGTTAATATCTCAATAATACTTTCTTTCGAGACGTAATTTATTTATCCATTTTCGTATATGCATTTCCATAGATATTTGAATTTAGCGCGATTTTTCAGGTCAAGTCACTAGGAGCGCCACCGTCGAACTGTCTCCCATTTTAACAAGGCTAAATGCGTAAGTGTCGCGTATTGTCTCTACTGTATTTGCCTCTAGTCAGGTCGAAACATGTACTTTTATAATGTAATGTTTTAGACAAACCATTTGTAATGGTAACAACTTTGTTGAATAGATGGAAAATTGTATATGTAATTCATTTAAAGAATTATCTTTATAGCCAAGTCAAAAGGAACCGATTATGAAATTTATTACATGTAAAAAACAATTGATAGGGAAACTGCCACCTGAGCGACAGCCTAAATGCAGATCAGTGATGACTGATTGGTATTCTCTGTACAACACTCGAAGGGTTACATTTCCTTTTATGTCGTCTTTTCTTTATCTTAACCGTGAAACTTTATCAACCCATCCGTTTACCGGAGCTCACTTGTGGCCCTGTAGGGACTTGAACCCGTAAGTCGCTTGGCAGGTATGGCTCACTTCACAAGGTTGTCATGAGAACAAATGGGGTCATGCGAGCAGCTGCTGTATGTAAAATTTCATATCTGAGTAACGACCGAGGAGGAAATTAGAGGCATTCCTCAGACCTCATATTTCCTCGGACGAGAGGTGTTCGTGTAGACGCACACGTACGCCAGTATCTCAGTGGAAGGGGGGACGATCGATATAAAAAATACTTAGCGCTCCGTCTCCTCGAGCAGATGCACTCGGGGACTCCGGTCTCAGGCAGTGCTTATAGGCATTCCGGTGTAGTCTAATGTTAACGGGTAGTGTTCTCTTCGGGACTGAAGTGAATGGATAGTCAGGAAAATACGTAGGCTATACAATAAATTACCTTAATAATCTCTGTGGCATATCATCGTAGATCTGACGTTGAACACTTGACTAAATCGAAGTATCTATGCAAAAATCGATTGTTTTTGAAGTGGCTTTTGAGTAGAGTGTTAACATGTGACTGATGAAAAGAAATTGTTTTTTTTTAATAAATGAATAGCAGTTAATTTATTATAACATAATGGAGGTATTCTTTGGTAGAGTACAAACTGATGGACTCTGAGAGTACTGAAGTGTTCGTAACTTCGAAATATAGATAGCGCCGATTTTATTAATTGTGGCTTTAAAAAAATAGGAATCAGTACAAATCAGAGAACGTGTGTACGTGACATTTGGTCTTTCCTGCATTGCTGAAGACATCCTAGCGAGAGCAGCACTGTGCTGTAAATACAAACATGGCGGAGAAGAAAGGGTGGGATCCGAGTCAGCTAAGAAAATATGACATCCATTTGGATGAAATACCAAGACTGAGTATAACAGACCCTAGAGTTGATGAACTCATATCAGAAAATGTAAGTATTATCTGTTGCTTGCTGCCATTCTTCAAATTAGTTGTTCCGAGCAGCCGTAAAAGCCTTGTGCTGCACCGTGTAACCTAACTCTACGACCAGAATCATATTTTGGCTATTACGTTGCACTGGTTTTTAGTTGACTGAAAAATACAAGATTTCATTCATTCTCATTGTTTAGGTTATATGTTCTTTTTTCGATGTTATTATAAGTGTGCAGTGCCTTGCAGCGCGATGATAACACAGAACAAGCTTGACAGCTTGCGCTGATCTGCGGAACGAGCAAGTCCATAGACGACAAAAATGTGAAATTGGTAGTGTAAGAGATTGTGTTCATTGAAGTAGAGTTTATGATGCTCTTGAGCAATTGAATAACTTTCTCATATTTTTATCTCGTAGTAGTAGTAGTAGTAGTAACAGGCTAGTAATAATATTTTCTGCATTTTTATGGTTTCGGCATAAGAGTTCATGACAAGCAGTTTCAGAATTTTAAAATCATATCCTCCAGGCAAAATTACTAAAACCTGAGCTTCACCTGATAATATACGTACCGTATAATTGACATTGAAATTACATGGTGAGGGTTCAGTGCTCTTCCATTCTTAGTTTACCTACAGTTGTTTTGAAATACAGTTTGTTCAGTCGCCACTGATTTGCATTTAGGTTGTCGTCCAGGTGGAAGTTTCCCTTTCAGTTGTTTCTAGTCTTTTCTTAAATGATTTCAAAGTAGTTGGAAATTTTTCAAATTTCTCGCTTGGTAAATTATTCCAGTCCCTAATTCCTCCTCCTATAAAAGAATATTTGACAGTATTTGTCCGTGAATTCCAACACTATCTCAATATTATGATCTTTCCTAATTTTAAAAACTGCGCTCAAGTTTATTAGTCCACTAATGTCATTCTATGCCATCTCGCTGGTTACAGTTCGGAACATACTGCTTAGTCAAGTTGCTCGTCTCCTTACTCGCAAGTCTTTTCAGCCCAACGTTTGCAACATTCGTAACACTACCATACTTATTCTTTTTGTCAGAAATCACCCACAACAAATAGTGCTGCTTTTTTTTTGGATCTCTTCCAGTTCTGGAATCAAGTGATCCTGGTGAAGGTCCCACACGCTGGAACCATATTCTAATTTGTGTCTTACCAGCGACTTGTATGCCCTCTGCTTTACGTCCTTACTACAACCCCCAAGTACCCTCATGACCATATGAAGTGATCTGTAACTTTTATTTACAACTTTGTTAATGTGATTACCCCAATGAAGATATTTCTTTATATTAACACCTAGGTACTTCACAGTGATCCTGATGAGGTACTTTCACTCCATGAAACAATACTTAATTTTCCTCTTGGGAAACTTACAACCTGACGTTTTCACCTCGTTTACCATCATATCGTCTGCAGTCCATCTCACAACATTGTTGATCTTTTTGCAGTCACTTACAGTCCTGTAACTCTACTGTATATAGTATAGGCCTATGATTCAGTTTGTTTTTACTGAATACATTTTGTTTTTAAAATTAATACCATCTACTTCAGTATTGCTCCCACATATCATGCCAGTGACACTCATTTCACCATGTGGGTATCAGACGCGGGGTGGAAATAGTGTGTTCATTAGAACATACATCTATGGTTCATGAATGCATATTACGAGAATTTTCCTTTTGGTGTACCTTACAGAATTGTCACTGGCTTTAATCCCCATCATTGGATATGGGATTTTGGAACTGAAATGTTGCATCCTTATGGTTTGGATCCCCGTAAACTGGAGGTCCCTTGGCTATTATAATCACATTATCAATAGACTAGTAATACTACAAATTGCTTGCTTTTAGCTTTGCTAGTGTACATTGAAATTGCTTCACAGGAATGGGTCCCTGAATTATATTTTGTTGTTATGAGTTCAGTGGGTTACTGATCATATTTTACATAAGAATGCAGTCCCTATCTTAAATTTTTCGATATGGCACCGGAAGTTTGCTGACAAGTGAAGTGTGAGTATCATCTACATACAGTTGTGATGATGATGATGATGATGATGATGTATAGATCAGTTTAAGGGAATAAAACAAAGTAAATTTCAGTGCAACATTAATCCATTTCAGGATGACATATTGCATAATGTAATTGGTTAGACGCTTGCCAACTGTACTCAGTACGTTTAGTTGACCTTTAAGAGTTTTCAAATATAAGATATCCATGTCTGTATATTTACTGGAAGCCCCCAAGGCAAAATTCTGGCTCTCTGGCAATTCTTGAAACCTTGACATTTGAAAGGATGTTAAATGCATAGCAGAATTTTTATTTTAAAAATTGTAATTTTTTTTTTATCTTTTCAGTCATGTAGGACTACGATTAACACTTGTCAGCCTTTTGGGAATTCCAGTACTCCTTCATCTTTGTGGAGAATACAGTTCTTTGCTCTTCAGACCACTTTGTGCCAGTTTTTCTTCACTTTTTTTGCAAGATCCTTTATTCTGTATACCCAGGGCTTGAACTTAATTCTTTCTTGAATCAGTGCCTCAAAGACAGCGGTCAGATCCTCCTCCAGTGCAGTTTCTGAAATGGGACATTTTCAAACCAGGAGAAGATCAAGAATTCTACATGATGTTAAGCGTTCGAGAGAGACTGCAAAACATGAGATGGCGTATCCTGTTAATAATAGAGAACTTTTCAAATTTCGAGTAGGCCTACAGCTCTGCATTTGATCTCAAGCAGTATTTGCCTTCAGAATTTTGACGTTATCATCATCATCATCATCGAAAAAAGGCATTTGACCCAGTCATCATGATCTTCATTCAGAATGATCCCGCTAAAGGAGTTCCGGGTAGGGTAAATAAATTAGTTTCGGTTGTTCCCTAGAGGAAGCTGTTTGTTTAGGTCCTGCTCAGTTGTTTATAATCTCTCAGAAACTCACTTGGTTAAATATGTACAATTATACAAGGAATTCTACTTAATAATGGTAGTGTTTCTGAATAGGAATGGTATGTCTCAGGGTTCTGTTTCCTCATGCTGTTATTATATATTTTATTTTTTAAATAAATGTTGATAAGCATTTGCTGATGATGATCCAGTTTTCCATTTTCAGTGACAGTGCATTTCAAAATATGAATCATGACAGACTACAAGTCTAAACTGGTGAGCTGGTAGTAATTTGATATTCAGTGCTTTAAAATGGTATACAGTGATTGCTTCGGGTTTGTTAACTGAGGGATATATCTCGAATTGTAATTAATGGTTTGGTTGTTTCATTCAGTCATCCTGTTATAGTCAGTTCCTAAAAATAACAGCACATTATTTTGAACAGAATACATTGATCAATTTGTAAATACAACTGTGTCAATTATCTCAAACCCTGGCAAATGATTTTGTATTTACTAACTACTATATGGAAGCTATGCCTTTGCTGGCGGGACGAATTATTGTAAAAATCATTGTCAATTCCTTCAAAAAAATCGTCACTATCATCGTCATCCAGATCAAACAAACAATTACGAATTTCACTACTTCCAGACAATTCACTCATTTTGCGCCACGAAAGCTAATGCACATCGGACAACCACAGCAAGCACAACAGAATGACCGTCTGCAAAGCGTTCTCGTTTTTCCACGTGTATACCGCACACTCTGTCACACTAAACTACTTCAGAAATGTGCTGTATTTATAGAGTAGAGTTTCCTCTTCAACATGATCCCAGATATGTCGTAAAGATGTTGAGAGAGTCAAGGCGCTATCTCGAAATTAGTCAGCACTGGCATAATGCATCTCGATAGCGACTCTGCCGGTTGAGTAACAGGGAAATTAGTCGCAATCGCGACGACTGCCGGTTCCAGGGTTAACTATTTGATGCCTGCTGCCATTTCTTGATGGATACAGTACTTTTGTATCCATCTCCTGGCACAGGCCAGAGTAAAGTGTAGCTTTCACCGAAGTCCCAGTCTCATCCATGGCTATGACAATATGGAAGCTGCTGGGGTATGGGTGGTGCTGAGTAATGACATTCGGAGCACGACTAGTGCATCCGAGTGTTATGAAAGGTGTTGCCCATAGGGTCAGTCGTGCTGTAATAGCACTTTCTGACCCAGTGAGGAAAGCAATGACAAACTACCGCACTCCTCGTCTTGCCTAGTACGCCTCATTTTGGTGCTGCCATTGGTTTTTGCAGTTTCCTTATAACCGCATAACCTTTGGTGGTGCTATTTTTAGGATCCAACCAGCCTCTGGGCTGATGACCTAACAGACAGACATTTGACAGAGCATCTGACACGAGAACTATAGACCTTGCTGTGCCCAGATGATATTGTTTGGTTTGTGAAACATGTGAAGAGGTGAGCCAGCTTTAAAACAATGGAGAGCATTGCTAGAGAGAGACATATTCAGGATCAGTCATAAGAAGAGAGAATACACGTTCTGCAACTTTACAGAGCCAGAATTGTTTGGTCTGGACAGCACCGTCTTCCTACCCGGCAAACTACTGATGATTAACAGGTACAGTTATAAGAAATAAATTAACAATACAATATATCAAGTAAATATTACATCAGTCGTGGGACTAGTTTCAACCACTTAGTGGCCATCTTCAGCCACTTAGTGGCCATCTTCAGCCCAATAAAAATTAAACAGATTATGTGATAACTAAAACATATGTATACCAGACAAAGATAATGTTGCAGGAATAATTATAACATTAAAATACATATAATAACCAAATTTGTGATTATGATCTTCTTGTCATAATATGATGTCTTTAAGCTGACTTAGGATCTCAGGCAAAGTAGTATATCTCTAATGTCTGATGTAGAATCTACATGTCGTTGACTACTGGAGTGCACATTAAACGCATGCGTGGATCCTTCATTATCACTGCTGTTTGTGAGAGACTGGAGGAAAGATAAATGCTGGTATGGACATGTCGAACGGCGTGATAAAGGTCATCCTGTACAGTAAGCTCTTGCCTTTGCTGAACCAAGAAGAGATGAAGGATGCCCAAGAGCAACGTTGTGGCATAACATGCTACGAATGTTCTCGGCAACAAAAAAAATACAAGTAGTATTCTTCCAACCTGGCCTCGTCTGATTGCAACTATCTCTTGTGTGTTCTTGTGAGTTTAGTTGCTTGTTAAACATCTGTAGGTGTGGTAGTCGGAGAAAAGCTTGTAGAACTAGCTCCATTGCTCCATACTATCACCTATATAGACATTGCAGTGCTATTACTTTATCTAGCAACCTCCTTGTGAAAATTAAAATTTATAATTCCACCTTACTGTCATGGTCTTTACTGAAAAGACTACATTAGACTATATTCGTGATACATGTTTTGTCCTCTTATGGGACATCTTCAGTCACACAAACAAACATTGAAAAGAAGGTGAGGACACATTAAAATAAGTTAATGAAAAGGCTTTAAATCTTGTGATGCGATGTGTTGGCGTCTTGTCAATCTTGAATCTTAAAATGATATGAACCATAAAGTCCAGTTAAAACGCAGATTAAAATGTTGTTATATGCATAGAATTGCCCAGTTATAAAACAACATGAGTGGCTATGAGAATAAAATTATATGCATATTGTATGTAAAATAGTGGGATGATAATGACACATTAAAATAGCTTCCTTGATTAGATGAAGAAGGTGGAGTTATGTTGATGATGCAAGTTGAACTTGATTGTGTGTTGACGATATGGGCCTAAAAAAAGAAAAAAATATGAGTGAACTGAAGAAAAACTATCAGTACTTGCTCATAGTTATTTCTCTTAAAGAAACTTTTGCTGTCTCGTGATCACTGTAGACTGTTTATTAATTTAATATTTTATATTATTAATGGAATACTTACCTTCTTCCAAAGTATGCTGCTGATTCTAATGAAATATTTGTGTTTGTAGGGAACCCTGATGCCATTTCCTTTCAAAATCATTGCTGTTCTGTGAATTGTTTTAAGCTAATCAGTGATGTGCAGCTCCGTTTTTGATCTGAAATTGTTTTGGTGTTGTATCTGTATTTGCTCAACCTTTCAAACTATTGTCAAATTGTGATTTTGTTCACTTGATTTCAGAAACCTGTTGTTATAACTGACTCGCAGCTGGTTTCATCAGCTTCAAAATGGGATCTCGACTATCTGGAGCAGAACATGGGTTTTGGAGATTTTACGGTCTTCCTGTCACGTAACCACAAATTCAAATATTTTGACGATAAGAAATCTGCAGTTCTCTCTGGAGACAGCAAGTTGGAGTTCCAGCCACCCACACGCAGGATAGATATGAAACTGACTGAATTCTCCAAACGTCTGAAACAGTGGAAAAGAGGGGATGAGAGGTAAAGTATTAGTGTAGCGAGTAGAAGAGAACATGTGAGCTCTTACGTTGTTTACTGTTGGCCAGTATAGGTACTGAGGTGCCTCATCAACTAGCGGCAGCACCATTTCTATTTGGGGATTGGTATGTGAAGTTGTAATATGATTATGTTCAGTAGGGTTGTTCTATGAAGGTAAGAACCTAAAAGTTTTGTATTAATTGGTAAGTAAAGGTGGGGATGTGTATGAATTATTCATTTAGTTAGTGTAGAGTGCAGATCCTATAAAGCTTATAAATATGATACAAACATACTGAGGAGGAAAAAATACCTGCTTGACACACATTTGGCACCCTTGCTGGACAGGGAAGGAACAAGTGACAAACGAATCATATCATATGATTTGGTTTGAAGTTGTCCACCCATTCAGTACGAACACATGTGGATACAACTGTATCTTAGTATCAGTTATATCCTAATTTTTTAAATTTTGATACTAGTTTCGACCTTCTGGTCATCATCAGCCATCGTAATCATTGGTACATAAAAACATTAAACACCTGAATCTGCCTAAAAACATGAATCCTAGATAAACTAAATACACATAAAAACACTCCAAATAAATCTGCGTAGTGATCTTGACAGTGACGATCAGATAGTCATAATTGTAAAGGGTAACAGTCTTGATTTAACATCGGTGCATATAACAACTGTCCTTGAATGAAGCTTATAACTTGTAGTCACCAAAACGGAGGTGTGTGACCATGAATGAGGGGGACATCCATAAAATAGATTCTTCCAGACCAATAAAAGTGTTGAGGTGGTTTTCAATGGATTGTGGCCAGATGACAGGATGCGCTGTGTGATGAACATTCCCTTGAAGCTACTGGTGAGGGGGACATTGTTTCTGATTTCAGAAATACACACCAGATCCACGACAACCGCCTCAACAATTTTATTGGTCTGTGACAGTGGTGTGCGGTGAACACATTCGTTACCCCAGCTGCTGTTCCTTTTTAACAATTTTCTTTATGTCACACCAACACAGATAGGTCTTATGACAATGATGGGATAGGAAAGGGCTAGGAGTACGAGGAAGCAGCATTGGCCTTAATTAAAGTACAGCCTCAGCATTTGCCTGGTGTGAAAATGGGAAACCACGGAAACCATCTTCAAGACTGCCAACAGTGAGGTTCAAACCCACTATCTCCTGAATGCAAGCTCACAGCTGCGCGACCTTAACCTTACGGCCATTTACTCAGTGGAATTTTTTTTAAAAGCAGTCGCATCTCCACCACAAAGCCAACATTACTATTTTATAAACTCACTCGATAACTAGGTGAAAATACCGTATTTACTCGTGTATTAGCCCCCCCCCCCCCTTCCCTGCCTTTTCAAGACGAGGAAAAGAAAAAATATATCTCGCACACAAGACCCCCATCGTAATTCGTCAGAGAACAACAACGATTCCGCTTCAAAGCGGGCACAAGTCTTATTGTAGCTCTGATGACCGCACAAATTTGTGAATAGTTTCGTCCATACGATCCACGCAATGAAAACACGCATCGAAGTCATGCGGTACATCTGTGTTTCATAATTAAGAAATGTCCGCCTCTGTACTGTAGGCCTACTGCAGCTCTGATGTCACACAAAGAGGCGAATAGTTCATGTCTGACCTGCGCGTTGCAAGCATGAATCAGTCTTGCTATATGTCTGTGTTTTGTAGTTAAGAATGTCCGCCAGCATAATGGTTAGCACAATTAGCTGCTGTTCTCGGGAGTCTGAGTTTGATTCCCGGTACCATACTGCCAAAGATTTACGAATGGCAGGAAGGTTGATATGCAGTAAAAATGGTAGATGTAACTCCCCTCCACTGGGGGTGTGTCAAAAAAAAAAGAACTGTAACACCTCAGGATGAGGAAAAGAGTTTACTTTAGTTGAGTATATTCACGGTTGTTGCTATTAATATAGCAGGCGAGATCATTAACAAAGTGATCATTTAATATCCCGTAACACAGGCCAATATACTGTAGGTATTTTTTTGGCGACAAGCAAGTTTAACCTCTTAACTGGGTATTATTGATGTGCTTGGTGTAACCTGCCCTGTGTATTTTTTCAGCAGATTGTTGTTACACAGCAGGATAGGCAGAAAAGTTAGTCATATCATTCACCTGTGGTACAAAAAGTAAAAAAAAAAGCATTTTAATTAATAAATTTTAATGTTGGAGACATTTTTAACCATTTTTACATTAACTGCAAGGTCATTTACCTGGTTGGAATTTGAGAGTTTGGCCCATATTTTACAGCCGAAAGTTGAAACAAATAAAAGCAAAGGGTATTTATAAATATCATATCATGCATGTGACATTCTGAACCATTTTTCTTTAACTGCAAGGTCATTTACCTATTCGAAATTTGAGTGTTTTGTTCATATGTTCATATGTTAGCACCTAAAATTAAAACAAAAAAAAAGAAAGGAATATTTACGAATTACACATCATGCTAGTGACATTGTGAAAGATTTTACATTAACTTCACGGCCAGTTACGTCATTTACCTCGCTAGAACTGTTTTTTGGCTTATGAACTATCCCCTGCAGAATTAGAAGTCCAATTAGAGATTTTATCTGAGTTAGATTTGTATCCACCCAATCTCTCGCTCGTGACCGTAGTTTCAAGTTCGGATAGGCTTCTAAAAACTGTTTAGCATACACATGGGTCTGTTCGGCAATAAGTTGAAACATGTCATTTTCTATGAACTGTTCAAAATATTCCAACACATTGGATTCATCGTCGAAGTCCACATTTACACCACTAGCACCAGAAAATACGAATTTCTGACGTGAAACACCACGCGGCGGGAAAGGTTGAAACATGTCTAGCACCTGGTCTTCATCCGATACGTCATATTGTTTATCTTGTTCTTCATTCTCATTCTCTGAACCACTTTCACTATCAGACTCATCATCATCTGTATCAAGCCACTCATCTTTGGAATTCTGAGAACATAAATCATCACAATCGTTTTCTAAGTGTTGAATAATCTCGTTTCCTTCGAGCTTTTCGAACTTACGCCTTGAACTAGATGCTGCCATATTTGGCCTACTGCGGACAAGTAACACCGTACAGTTGTAAAATAAAAACCAACAAGCTTCAAGAAGCGTGATATGTGGTATTTGCTGCCATAGTGCAGGATAAACATCAATTAAGACACGACGCGGCAAAGTAGCTCGTCATACCCAGGAGATATTCGCGGTAAAAGATGAGTACGTATATATTCGTCATGCCCATTACCCTGTAACATTCAGCATACGAATATATACGTCATGCCCAGTTAAGAGGTTAAAACATGATAAGAACAATCCAATTATAACTATTGTTTTACTCACCAGTGTACCTAAAAAATATTAATATTGATTTTATGTCCCCACTTAGGCTCACTTTTAAAGATTTTTGGAGACATTAAACAAAACAAAAGGGTATGCGTTAATAAAAATGGAGACAACGAACGTACAAAATTAAACATTACAGTATTATAATAAAACTCGTTACCGCCACACCTGTAGATATCCATAAATGCGGCAAACTTTCCTGTTTATTTTTATTTTTTCCATCGTGGAACTTTTGACACTATCCGGGTGATATCCTAAATAATGCAGTCTCTCCTACCTCATTTACAGCTGTTTAGGTAAATCCTGATGTGATAAATGTAGAGAACAAGCATGAAGTACACTTACTCTGGCTTTCAAGAGTCGCAGTTATCAAAAGAATGCTTCCAGTCACTATGCGTTATATTCAGAAGTACAGCTCGTAACATACGCTGGTGGTTTGGCATGCTTTCTACAGCATGGCTTCTGCTAGACATACACCAACTGGGAATATCAGAGACCATCTCCAGAAACCATTTAGGAATAGATTCACATTGTTAGGACTCTATAGTCGGGAGTGAAACTATTTTTAAAAGGTTCAGAAAGACGGGACCTCGAATGCTCTCGATTGCAGTCCATGGCCGTGAAGATGTCACTTGGAATGATGATACGGTGGTAGCAGGGAAGTTGGCGGCACAAGACGATAATTAAAATGAAAGCAGTGATCAGGTTTACTGTGTGGTAGGCCTACTGCTTACCTGACAGAGACAAATGACTGGCCATTAAATTACTTTGTATCAGTATTGCATAATATGATAATACAAGCCCCTTATGCTTTTTTTCTACGGGGTTGAGTATGAAGTAAGACGAATCTTCGTAGCGAGTTTGTACGACCGTATGCCCTTCATGACTTCAACATCGTCAGAGGAACTAATTGATTACAGTGTATTATGATGCATGAACATTAAGCACATGTTGTACATTTTATTTATTGTTAACCTATCTTGATTTTTTGTGTTTTCTTCTGAAAGATTTCAATATTTGTCTCATCTCTGTGTAGGATGTACCTACAGCAAGCTTTGAACAACACAGTGGGACCAGCAATTGTTCAAGACTTTTTAAATTTCCGATGGGATTGGATAAATTCCAAGCAGAAGTTGCATAATTGGGGACCTCTCACATCTAATTTATTGATGATATCTATGGAAGGTAATTGATTCAATTAATTTTTGTTTCTCATCTGTCTGGTTGTAAATTGACGTTAATGTAGGATGGAACGATGAGGAATGAGTGCTGATTACTAGTTGCTTACCTATAGCATTTCATTTTGAATTATGGTGCTCCTAACCTAATCCTATGGCACTACAGCCCTGAAGGGCCTTAGCCTACCAAGTGACCGCTGTTCAGCCCAAAGACCTGCAGATTACGAGGTGTCTTGTGGTCAGCACGACGAGTCCTCTTGGCGGTTACTCTTGGTCTTCTAGACCGGGGCCGATATCTTACCGTCAAATAGCTCCTCAATTGTAATCATGTAGGCTGAGTAGACTTTGAACCATATGGTACTCAGTAAGGAAAAATTAAGGGCACCCAGAAAGGGTGAAATCGTAAAATTTTTATTTAAAACTTTTTTTTTGCAGAATTATATATTTGTGACTTTCTTCTTTCGAATACGTTTTGTGCCAGACCTCTGTGACATTTGAAAGGGTGCTAATTTTTATATTATCTGGAGTGCTGCAGATGTCGGGCATGACATATCCTCGAAGTGATGTGACATAATATTACTTTCCATTTGTGAGCGGTGACAAAGACTCCGTTGAAGGTGTTCACGTTTCAGAACATTGTCATTTTTTGCGAGAGGATATCTCTGCTGCAGGAAAGTACAACTTTCAATTGTTAGCCAACCTGGACGGCAGAATGATTCAGAACATAACTGCGTGTGTTTGTTTGTTTTGGTGGCTTCTTTTACAGCAGTATTCAGCTGCTTTGTTTCCGTTCGGTTCTATACATTGAACAAGATGCCTAGACATGGTAATAGGATTTTCAAGGTGCGCAAGAATGTGGGAAAGCCGAAAATCACTGTTGTTATTCCGAACGTTACAAATGAGTGTGCAAACGTGTGTTCCCCAATTGACTATTAAAAGGATGCACAATGAACAACCACAGCACGGTTTGTGTCTAAAAGGAGAGGACACATGGTGCAAATACCATAAAAATGAAGGAAACTGTGACCTCGACCACAAGCACAGTCTCCCGTATGCAGTTGTGGAATCCATAAGGCCAGTCTTCAGAGACTTATCCTACGAAAAACTCCTCCAGAAATGCCTTCACGGTAAAACCTAAAACCCTAACGAATGCTTAAATAATTTGATCTGTACTCAGATACCCAAGGGAGTATTTGTGAGTATAAAAACACTCCATTTTGGTGTTTATGATGCCGGGGCAACATACAATGGGGGCAATATCTGGAAGAGCGAAGTTCTACAAAGACTATGTATACCTCCAGGACACAACACTGACACAAATGTCAATTATAGATAAGGAAAGAAAAAGGAAAGGATATGCAGCAGAAATGGAGCTGGTGAAGCTTGGAAGATAGAAGAAGAAAAGAAGTGTAAATAGAAGATTACAAGATGAGATGGAAGAGAGCCCAGATGATCCTCTGTATGAAGGTGGAATGCATAAGGAACTTTGAGGCTCGTTTCCTGAAAAGTAGTTTTCGTGTATCTAAGGAACATTTATTCGGATGCCATTGAACGTACATCAACCAAACTTGTAGGTGGTATGTAACTAATCATTCTATGTATTTTAACACAAGATGTTTAAAATCAAAGGTACAATTTCTGAATTATGGAACAAAATGTCTTATTTTAAAACCTAAAATTTGGATGTTCACTTAAAAATGTATATTTTCAAAAAAATAGAAGATATAAAAAAAAGATGTCATCTATCGATGTGCGAGGGGCAAATAAATATGTATACAAAAAATGACTTTCCTTGGTTCATAACTTTATGAGAAAATTTTAACATGGCGGACATAACCCCTTCCGGGTGCCCTTAGTGAGATAATTCTCTTTTGTGACCAACAAAGATGAGCACTAACGGAGATGACAGCTGAATTCAGTGCAAGACATCAAATTGTTACCTGCAATGCATGGCTGTGGGGAAACTCCCTTCAGAAATTTTAGGTAATGGGAGTTAGCAGTAACAAACCTTGTGGTTTACATGTTTCATATTATTTTCATGATTGAAAACCCATATTGACAATGAATAAGTAATTCACCTTTATTTTTGACAGAGATCCACATTTTCAATACTATATACAGTGAAACCTCGTTAGTGCACTTCTCATTAACACGTTTTCCCGCTTAGCACGTCGTAAATTCTGATTCCCGATATAAATCCGTATAAAAATATCTCGCTTATCGCGTCACAAATTTTCTCTGTAACTGCACATTATTCATGAGCGTGATTTCCAACTTGGGTAAGAAAGTGTCCTCGCCACAAATGCGTGATAACAGGAAGAGGCCTTCAATTTCTGAACTTCATAGGATAAGTTGCACCTTCGGCGAGCAAGCCGTTAGCCTCAGGAATGTTCAGTTTTGCTTGCCTGTCAGCAGCAAGATTGCAAAATAACACAGTGAGCCTGTTTGTGCTTATATTTCGCATTCTATAGAGAAATTATAGATTTTTCTTTTCTTTTTTTTTTTTTTTTGTTGAGTGGTACAGTAATAATAATAATAATAATTGACGAGCAGACAGCCAGATGGCGTCAAATTGAAATGTCTGCACACGGTAGCTGAGGCCATACGATTATTAGTGGTACAGTGAAGGGTAGTGATAGCCTACATCTGGTTTAGGAACATAATCATGTGAAGTTGACTAGCATGGTGCATATTTGTCTTGTGACAGCCTAGTTATAGATTAGGAAAAACTCTTGAAATTCCTTATTAATGAAGACAAAATTAAAATCTATCAGAAAGTGGACTAGCAACTGCATCTTTAAGTGCACAGAGGTAGCGTGAATGTTGAAACTCGCACCTTCGAGTTTTTACTCGATCATGTGAGTTGGTTCTTGCATTCAAAATGGTGGCCAAAGTCGCAGTCGTACATGGTCGAGTATAAACTCCAATTCATTGTCTAAGAATGTGACCAGAAAATAATATTTAATAACCCACTGGTGCAAAATAAAAGGCTTATATTACCATTTGTTTTAGAAAGAGTGTGATCTGCAATTCTAACCTTATATTTTCATGGGCCCCTGTAGAAATGTTTTCATTTTTGTTGTCGGGTGTTTTTCACATCATTCAGTGCACTGTTGTTATTTTATAATCCCCAGCAGAAAAGGTTTTTATATTTGTTCTCCCATGTTTTTCACACCTTTTAATATTCTCCTCTCATCTTTAAAAATGGTAGATATAGTTTTCACTGTAACTGCGGATACACGACGTAAAATGCCGTCATGTCTGAAAAAATCATATCTAGCGTTTCTTATCTGTGTTGGATAGTTCTTATTCGTGTATTCAGTAGTAAGTTTTCTTGCTTAACACGTTCTTTTTCCTGGTCCCCTGCATAAACGCCTTAATGAGGTTTTACTGTAATATATTTTCTTAATTTAAAGGAATATATAATTATTTAACAGGTAGTTTTGTCCTCTCTTTTAGGACATCTTCAGCTACAAGATAACATTAGAATAAAACTACAATGTGATGTTAGGGTCACCCAGCTGTGAGATTGCATTCAGGAGCTAATGGGTTCAAACCGTACTGTTGGCAGACCTGAAGATAGTTTTCTGCGGTTTCCCATATTCACCAGGCAAATGCTGGTGTTGTACCTTAAGGCCACGGCTGCTTCCTCCCACTCCTAACCCTTTCCTATCCCATTGTTACCATAAGATTTATATGTGTTTGTGTGATGTAAATCTTTTTTTTTTTATCCTACATTTCCACTACGTGAATTCATGTCATTGTAATAATGTCAAGACATCATATGGACAGATTAATTTTAATGTGTGGTTAGTTTTTATCTTAGTTTATGTTTACTTGGTAACAACAGGCAATTTGACTCTTATTTCAAAGTTACGATCTTTAAGTTTTTTAAGACAGAAACTGGCACTGTGGTAACCAAGCAAGAAGTGTTCATCATCTGTCTACACTAAGTCTTCGTCATCTTCCTCATGTTATTGCCATGTGCCAGAACTCGGCATTCTCTATACAGCAGGTGCAAGTGCACCGTGTTTTAAATGGGTTTTCACTTTCTTTGACTGGCATTTCGTCTAGGTCACAGCAAAGTCTTTACATGTGGTAACATCACTGAAGGCAGCAAAATTTTTCTTGTAATACGTACCTTGTGAATACAGTTGAACCTGCTTTATACGTAACTCTGTTCTGCGTAATTCGTATTTGTACGTAATTTCCTTTAGGTCCCGGCAAAATGTAATTTAAAAGCGTGTTAATTAAACCTTATTTATACGTAATCCTTTTATACATAATTCGCTGTTATGCGTATTAAGTGTCAGTGAAATATAACTGAGTTGTGCGTAATTGTAATGAGCACGTGCTTTTTTAAAAGAAACTACTCTATTTACGAAGTTTCCTCTTTGTCGGCATAGGCGGAAGTAGAGCGGTCGGGTCGCGGTGCTGAAACAGAAGAGAAAGAGCTTCACCGAGTGACATTGTTGACCCTTACTTATTGGCGGCGTAACAAAGGCCAACCGAGCGAGTCCCCTTCGCTCTCTATCTCGCTCCTCCTCTACCTTTGTCGTTTTTGATCTTCACAATGCCGCCAAAGGTAAAGATACATTACAGGCAAAGTGAGTGGTTTCGGTGCGGAAACAAAAGAAAATACAGTAAATTTGTTTGAATATCAGAATTTCGATCGTGGGAACAGCGGAGAAGTAAAATGTCCACGGTGCTGGTATCTGGTGTTTACTGTTGAACAGTAGTTATGTCATTCAGTTGCTTTTGATTTGCCATGGAGGACAGTAAAAAGGAAAAGTCATACCCTAGATGAGAAAGTAAAATTTATACGAGAAGTGGACGCCAATCCACACAAAACGAAAACTGAAATTGCTTCAGACTTAGGGATTGCTTATACCACGCTATGTACAGTCATCAGGAAAAGAAACGTTATTTTGGATGAGTTCTTAAAACTGGATTTAAAATCAGCAAAGCGCAGCCGTCAGCAAAAAGGAAGGAACGTAGATTTGAAGAAAGCACTTTTCACATTGTTTCAGCAAAATCGGGCTGCAGCTCCACCAATTAGTGGCGATATGCTGAAGGCAAAAACGATAGATTTAACTGAAATGATGAGTATCACTGCTGATTTCAAGACTTCATCAGGATGGTTGCAAGGATTTAAAGATCGTCATGGAATCACAGGGAGAACAATTTGCGGTGACTCAAAACCTGTGGACGACGTCACAGTGCAACACTAGAAAGAAGAGGTTCTGCCGGGTATCGTAAGCGATGATCAGCCTCCAAACATCTACAATTGTGATGAGACCGGCCTATTTTACAATCTCCTTCCTAATAAAACGTTAGCTGAAAAAGGTGACTCATGCCATGGAGGGAAGAAAAGTAAAATTCGTGTAACAGTACTTCACGCTACCAATGCAGTTGGATCTGACAAACTTCCTCCACTTGTGATAGGAAAATCGAAGAATCCTAGGTGTTTAAAGGGTGCGAAAACAAAACCTACGGAATATGAATCCAACAGAAATGCTTGGATGACTATGCTTCTAATGAAACAGTGGTCAAAAACTAGGCATTAAAATGACAAAAAAAAAAAAAAAGGTCCTTCTTATGGATCGATGTGCAGCACATCCATCTCAAATCGTTCTGGAGAATGTTCGAGTGCAATTTTTCCCTGCTAACTGCACCAGTGTTCTACAACCACTTGATTTGGGCATCATTGCAAATTTCAATGTGCATTACAGAAAAATGCTGGTTTAACATTTAATAACACTGAGTGATGCAGGAAATGAATCTCCCTCCATTAATTTGCTACAAGCCATGGACTTTATTTCGGCTGCTTGGAAGCAGGTTTCATCCTTCACAATCAGCAACTGTTTCCGCAAAGCTTGTGTCATACTAGAAGGGGCTGCCTCTAATAATGGTTATGGGGACAAAATTTTATGTGGCAATGAGCTAACGCTACCGGAGGGTGTAGAATTCGATACTTTTGTGCATTTCGATGATAATCTGGCTGTATGTGGAGAACTACTGGATGAAGAGATTATTGCTAATGTATGTCAACGACGCGGTTGTGATCTACCAGCTACAAGCGATAAGTGTCAGTGATGGAGATAACGACTTGAATCTTGAAACACCTGAACTGAGTGAAGTGTTAAGTGCAATCGATGTGTGTAGGCGTTACATCAGTGCGAAAAGTTGTACTGAAAATGCTTTGAATTCATTACTAAGTTTGAAAAAGGAGGTTTATACTCTTAATGCAAGAAAAGTGAAACAAGCCAACCTATCTGATTTCTTTTAAGGTGGACCAAGTGCAAAATAATATTTTCTCTCTAAATGTTTTTATTATTTGCAAGGATTTACACATGTAGGTCTATTCCATTGGTTTCAGTAAATATGTGATGTATTGTGTATGTCTGATTTCTAAGTAATTCTAAGTTACACGTAGTTTTTTGTCTTCCCCTTGATATACGTATAAGTCAGGTTCAACTGTATTTATGGCCATAAAATTTTGCTCTAAATCAGCAGGTATTTTGTTGGACGCAGATCTCCAGAAGTGGCAGTGGCGTATGCTGAGTCAAACACGTGGGCTACCACTAGACTTAGGTTATCCCTTTTCGATGGTTGGTTTAGTGAATGTCAAGGCCTTTTAAGAGTTTTGAGCTGCAGCCAATAGCCAACGGAGTAGCCTGCTGCATTGTCAAGGCTGTTTCAGAAGCTAATGTCCTGGCCTCTGCTACTGCCAATACTCAACACCTGATCAGTGGAGATGGTAGCCTAAGATTTTTAAATTAAAGTCCGTCTTTGTGGCTAAATGGATAAAATGCTTGCCTTTGCTCCTATCGCCGCGGCTCAGTTCTCAGAATCAACCCCCTTCTACCGTAATTTCTGCGGGCTTGGAGACTGGGTGTTAATGATTTCTTTGCCATTCATTTCATCCTCATTAGGTCACCACCAAACCTATACAGATGCCATGCACTGTGATTATTATTATTATTATTATTATTATTATTATTATTATTATTATTATTATTATTACATATAAATTTTGAATTTTGCAGCATTACCAGTGGTCGTACGTATCATTTATTGGTGTAATAGCTTCCTCGGGAGATCAGTGGTGGTGTTGACCCAAGATTACGGGTTCGATTCCAACCAGCAAAAGAGAACGCTACACCTGAAAGATTACATTTCATTTTAGCAGATCTGCCTATGAAAAGAAAACTGTATTAGCCCTATAACGGTAGTCCTGCAGTGTCTTCCTACAAGGATGTACTGTAGAAGTAACGGGAGTGAAATGTCAGCACTCTTTTATCTATGAGTATAAGGTGAGGAAATATATACGATGAGGAACACATGGCTGTTGGTTAGCAGTGGCGATCTGATAGACCAAAGCCTAGCACACCTGTCCCTCGGTCCCCGCTCCTATCGAGCATGCATCAGCAAGCTGCGCGAGGTGGGTCGAGGGCAGAGGGACGCAGAGTCTGGGCTGCAATATCTTTCTCCGATGCCTTGCCCTCAGAAATATGTGCAAAGTTTTTTCTCATTGCTTTGAAGTTTTGTAAATGGAACAATGTGTCAGATGCTTACAGTATAATGTGCTCTAGATTTCCATCGTTCTCATTTGAGGTTTGGGCTTCATCAATAGCCTTGGTAGCCTTCAGTATACGCCGCTGATAAGTGGGTCTATCTTGTGACATGGCATGGGAAAGTTGTGTGCTAGATCAGCTGCCATATTGTTGGACACTGATCATGTTGCTACATATTTCTTTTGATTTATCGGAATGCTGTCACTCCCCTGTGTTTGGAGTGAAAGGGTCTGTACCCCCTGCATGTCGTAACATGCTACTGAGACAGGAACAACCAAAGAATCTGTGCTTGCTGTCTCGTCTTTTAAGTCCTAAAGCATACCCATGTTTCTATGATTTTCCATGTAGTGGAGAAATATGCATTTCTTATTTTGGTACTGGATAGTTCCTTTATCACACTAGAATGTGCTGAAGTGCACCTGGCTAGATGATTAGCTTTTTGAGATCACTGGGGACAGTTCTTTTAATGGGCTCTGTGGTCAAATGACTGGTACCCTCTATACACTTTATCCCCTTAGAAACTTCAGCAGTAATGGAGATATACAACAACTTAATGATCTTATCCATACGGCATGCATGTTCTTGGGTGCACAGTGAATTTATAAAATATGGTCAAACATCCGGTTAGGTTGAAAAATAATCCTGGTGAACAAATTGTACACACCTGCTTGTTCTGAAATAAATGGCCATTTTTGTTCTCATAATGCCACTGAGTTTTTGAATGGAAGACACATACCCGCTATATTCAAACTAGTCTCTGTCTGCAACAACGCCTCTGCCTACAACTCTCGAGAATCTCAGAGGTTTGCAGATTGCATACTGAAAGGCTTAACAATTTGTAATTAAAATGCATGTATGACCCTTGTGTCTGTGTTTAATGGGGTTTTGTTTGTTTTAGGTAATGTTACGCCTTGTCATTATGATGAACAACAGAACTTTTTTGCACAAGTGAGAGGATATAAACGGTGTATATTGTTTCCTCCTGATCAGTTCGAGTGCTTGTACCCTCATCCAGTATTCCATCCTCACGACAGGCAGAGCCAAGTAAGTATAGGAACCACAAGAAAAATACCTTATATTTGTGAATAATACCCTTACTTAAATTTTAAGAAGAGAAATCTTGAAATGAGTTGTTCCAGTTATGTTTCTTGTTTTTTCTGTAGAAATTTTTATATTTTATATAGGGTAACCTGGTAAAAATTTTACTAGTTTATCTTAACAAGTGCTGATCTTATTTAAACAAACCGTGAAGAAAATAAGGTTATTAAAGCAATAAAAACATGTTGTAGCACACTTCATGATCATTATGCTTACATACCATTTATTTATTTTATTTTATCTTTTCAAATTTTTGTATAAGTTGCTTAAGGCTAGTTATTGTAAAGCACTTGAAAACCCTTTCCCTATTGATGAACATTTTTGTATTGCACACTCTTTCCTCATAAGCTAGATGAACATTTATGTATTGAAAGGTAAATATTTAAGTTTTTCGTTCTGGGAAAAAATCAGCATATTCCTGTGTTACATAATGTTCAAAACAATGATTGATTGTATTTGCTGGCTGAACCAACTCAGTCTCCAACAGTGATAATTTGCATAATGCATTAAACATAAACATGAACATTGTACCTTGGTTCACTGTTGCCTTGTACTGCGTATTGAAAGTTGTGTTTTCATTACAGACATTGTGTGCTTCCTTGTTTGTATCCTTTTTGAACCTATTTGTTGTACTTTTGAATCTATTCAGCCATGGTATAATACAATTTCAAAGCGGTTTGCTGAAGACTTTTCGCCAGAGACTGTAACAGCTTGGTCAGGAACTGCCCTTGGTTATCACTTGGTATTCACTTTAAGAAGCCAGTTTGTTGAGTGAGGATACTTACTGTATGGTGAAACTTGTCAACAACTTTTAGCATAACTCTATTGCTTGGCAGAGCTTTCTGAAACTTACCACAAAACTCTTCTGAAGCATGTTTCAAACTTAGGCCTTAGTCTGTATGAATGGGAATAGTATTCTACAATGGGCACTTTTTCATCTGTTGTGAGAACCATTTTTAGCAACTCTTCACTACATTATGCTCCAACAATATAACAATGAGATCTGTTAAACAATTTCCTAGTTGTGTTATACACACACTCGGTATCCATGTGAGAATTTCAGTACTGTTTAGTGTGGTGCATACTGTAAATATGGTATCACTACTGCACACCCAGCTTCTACTCATTGGCACTATAGCTCTTTTGAGGCCTCACTTCCTGTAGAATAGGGATCAGCGTTGGTGTACATACACATATTGCACATACGGTACATTATACATAGGAAATCTGCCACCTAGGTGTCAGCCCTAAATGCAGATGATTGATTGATTGGATTGATTGATTGATTGATTGATTGATTGATTGATTGATTGTAGTGACCTTAACGATGTACACAAATATTCTGTTTCAGACAGTGAGTAAAGAAATGAATATTACAGATTATGAATCTCGTTGAATCCGTATTGACGGTTGAACTTCTTACTAAATTGTAAAAAAACTATTTTTAATCTTCCTAGTCAATACTATATATTTTTTCGTCCAATTAAGACAAAAGTTCACACATAAATAGACGTGTTTCGATCTGGCATTGGGTCATCCTCAGTAAGACATGTATGATGCTTTAAAAACATAGGAAACACACAAAATGAAATGTTACTTAAAAAGTTTTTTAAAAAGCATGGTGAAAGTTAAAAAACTGTGAAATGTTGATCGTTAAAACAGACTTCAGCTGGAAGTCTTTCTGTTTCAATGCTTTTTGTTGTCCTTTGGTGTGGTTCAGCTGGTATCTGTATACTGTTGGCTGTTTTTGTGTTCCGACCTGGGCTGATATACATAAGCATTATTGAAGTCGAACCGTTTGATTTTAGTGTTACGTGGCCCACTTGTATCACCTGTGTTCTCCGATTATAAAGTCCAGATTGCTGGACTTTTTAACTAACATTTCATTTTGTGTGTTTTCTATGTTTTTAATGCATCATACATGTCTTACTGGTGGCGATTGGTGATTATTATTTAAGAGGAAGCACAACTAGGCAACCATCCTCTATATAACACTAATCAGAGTGAAAAATGGAAGGGGTCCCATACTTAGAGAAATGAAGATATCGGCCAAAGGAAGACAAGGGCCACGAAGGGCGTGAAAATGAAAGACTCCCTAGCCCTCGCAAACCTAATAGCATCGGGGTCAGAAAAGAACAAGAGTTGACCAAGGGAGGTCGGATAGGATAGATGAAAGTGAGGAGCCTGGCACAAGTGGAAGAAATGCCAGGACTCAGCTGAAGGCCCCGTGGTCGCCAACCCACGCTCCAAAGTTCTGAGGCCCCTTTTAGTCGCCTCTTACGACAGGCAGGGGATACCGTGGGTGTTATTCTACCGCCCCCACCCACAGGGGGACATGTCTTACTGAGGACGACCCAATGCCGGGTCGAAGCATGTCTATTTGTGTGTGAACTTTCGTATTAATTTGATGTAAAAATACATAGTATTGACTAGGAGGATTAAAAATCGTTTTGTACAATTTTGTAAGAAGAAATGAATAGGCTATTCTAGCTCAATTTCTTTGAAAATGACAGACAATGAGCAAAAGAGTTTTTTCTTTCTACACAGTAGAATTAATGTTGCACATTGAGAAATGAATGGGTGTGGATCACGGTGTGTAATGATTAGAGCCCGGATTCATATGCAATAAAACGTCCAAAAAATATGCTTGTACATATGCACTAAAAATCTTGAAAATATGCGCAAAAATATGCACTAGAAATAAAACAAAATACACTTACAAACGCATTATTTAATTTTAACTCGGTGCTAAATTGATAAACAGTTTAATTACTTGCAAAATGATGTATGCCAGTAGGTTATCAACTGTTTTTCAATGTTTTCAGGGGTCAGTGACTTTCTGTTGTCGGACAGAATTAATTTATACGCTGAAATGATCGTTCTACATTGACGGACGTAACTGGGCAATACTTGTACACTGTCACTGACTGCTCGGAATATTATTCTGGCAGAGACTGTCTGATCCCATTTATGTGGTTTCTTAATTTCTTCAGTCTTGGGTTTGAGTCCAAAACCGCACTGTGTTTCCTTTTAACTTTTTTTCCACGGACACAATTTAAAGAACTAATGGTGTTTTGAATTAACTGAAGGGATTCGTGTAGGGGTGCACCGTGAGTTTCTAGGTCCTTAATCGCCATCTAAAGTGATGAATAATGCACATAGATGAAGCTCATATCTTTATATACAGTTTCAGATTCAAATGCGCACTTTGCTTCACAAACAAACACAGTATGACTATCAATCAATACATTTAACTACATCTTTTATTTGATTAAAGTTTTCCTGGTAGAATGATACTGTGGATAACCAAGTTCTCCATCTTATGAGAACAGGTTCCGGTGGAAATAGCTGTTGCGAAAAGGGTCACTATCCGTCTACCTGCTTGTATGCGACACTGAAAGCCTTTCCTTGATCGGGAAAGGCTTCTCGTGTTGCCAGTAGATGTACATTATATCGAGTTCATTAGATTTTTCATTTCGTTCAGAAATCTTGGATAATCGATCACAACATAAGAGAAAAATATATCTGTATATATGCACTTATATTCAAAATATGCAATAACCTTCAAGATATGCATTTGCATGCGCGCATATGCATTTTTTAAAATCCGGGCCCTAGTAATGATGCTATAGCTGTTTGTCTATTTGAAGTTTCTAGTTTGTAAGGAGGATATTGTATCCTTCAGTACAAAATATTTGAGAAGTGTTGAATTCTAGGTTGACTTTGACCGTCCAGACTATGCCCGTTTTCCCAAGTTCCGTGAAGCACGAGGGCAGGAAGCAGTTGTGGGACCTGGAGATGTTTTATACATTCCTATTTACTGGTGGCATCATGTTGAGTCCATCATGAGAGGAGGCTACACTGTTTCTATCAATTTCTGGTACAAGGTTAGTGATATGTTCATAAAATGTATTTTTAAATTCTGATCTCTCATATAAAGATATAATAACCTAAGCAAGACAAAATTCCATCCTGGCATCTCGTAAAAGTTGTGTGCAATTCCTTTAGGCTATATGTATGAAACAAATACACTGCTGTTTGGAGCAAGACCGAGAGCTGTGATCACAATGCAATTTATTCCACAGATTATGGACACGACAAGAGACAAATGATTACAATTACAGACCTGTACATGCACAGTAACTGTGGATCTTCAGTACGGTGTAGTGCCACTACGCGCTGCAATCAGAGCCTCTAGACATCATGGCATAGAATCAAAGAGCGCCTGAATATGCAGCTGGGGAACTCTTTGCCACCTTGTTTCTAGATGTGTCCACAAATCAACAGTGTCTGCAGGAGGACCTGAATGAACAAGTTGCCCACCGACCATATCCCAGACATTAATGAACGTAGGTTTTCCTGGCTCATTGTATTAAAATAAATAAATGTGCTAACTGGATTAAAGCCTTTACAGTAATGATGCCGCCTAATTTGAAGAAGCTCTCGTTCCCAGAAACATGAGATACGGTTTTGTATGTTATTTAAATTGTTTAATTCAAAATACGGATAATTCGAACTACAATGTCGGCACCAGTATCAAAATTCAGACTTTTAATTCGAAACTGCCTTTACATTTTAAAACAATAGTAAGTTACAGGGCAATTTAAATTCAAAATTTATCCGCATCATGATAGAACGCATCTTCCAAAATGTGCAGGGGTAGCTTTCTGCACTTTCACACACTTCGGTGTGTCTACAGTGTGCTTCATAATTTCTAAGTTCGAATGAAATCCGAATTCTTGTGTATATTGAATATTTTAAGGTATGCCGTAATATCACGCAGCAGGCAGCGTGTGGAGAGACAGAATCTGCGAACACTGGCAATGCCGACAGTTGACGAAAAAGCGTGGCTCATATAATCAATTTGTAGTCGCCAAAAAATATTGTCATTGCCGATGAAACTGCATTGCTTTCTTTTAATGGCGAGCCCAAACGGTCTTCAGGTTTCAAAGGAGAAAGTACCAGCCAGGAAATTGTACAAGGGTGGGGGTGGGGGTCATTATACTGTGTTGCAATGTACACGGAAGCGAGAGAATTCCTCCCCTCGTCATATGAAAGTTCGATAAGCCACAATGTTTTGAGGGCGTCGGGCACTTTCCATGCAAGTACAACGGATCTAAAAATGCAAACGGTAGAATAATCCAAGAAAAATACTGCATTTGCACAGGGGAACTAGCATAATTTATCCTCGTCTTTGAATCGTGTGTTTTTTTTTTCTTCCGTTGCGTGAGGTTATGTTTGTCAGTGATTTATCCAAGTGCATTATTTGAACACCTCGTTGGATACATTTCGGAAATAGTTCTTTTCCATGGCATTTGAAAGGTTTAAACTGTGAATCAAGATGATTGCATGCATTAATGGGTCTTAAGAATACTTTGTGACGCGGCAAGTGTTTACATTTCTGAAATACGAGAGAGAAGTGCCATGGCGGGAAATTGTACAAGGATAGAGTGACTGTATTGTGTTGTCATGCAGAAGGAAGCAAGAGACTTTCTCCCCTCATCATAGGAAAGTTCGATTGGCCACGATGTTTTAAGGGCATCGGGTACTTTCTGTGCAAGGACAGTACAGTAATTCAATGAATAAAGCACTTGCACATTGGAGCCAGCATAGATTTCTCCTCATCTTTGAATCATGCTTCTTTTTTTCTTTTTCTTTCTTTCATTGCGAGAGGGTATGTTTGTCAGTGAGTTATCCAGGTGCACATTTGAATACTCTAAATGCACTTTCTTGGATGCATTTTGGAAATAGTTTTTTCTTTTTTTTTTCCCCATGGCATTTGACAGGTTTAAACTGTGAATTAACGTTAACCGCATGCAGTAACGGGCCTTAGAATATTTTGTAACTTGGCAAGGGTTGGCACTTCTGAATTACGAATTGGCGGTTAATTCAAAATCACGTGATTCAAAGTCCAATTTTTGAATCTCAACGACTTTGAATTAACGAGGATTTACTGTATATACAGTATATTTATTTAATAAAGCAGAGCTTTCCGTCAAATTACATTAGCCTTCATCAGGGGATGTGAAGGTCTACCTCCGACAGTGAGCAAAGAAATTCTGTGAAGGTACACGGAAGTCATGACTGTACTATCCACGGCCTGCCCACTAACCGGACTCAAGGTTCATCACGCTGTGCTGTAGTGGTTGAGGGGCAAGTCACTGATTCACCGCCCTCTGTCGACAGTTTCTCGAGTGCGTCCTGCTGTGTCGTGGTGTTATGCATGTATTTCTGCAGTACAGGTCTCCATGTATTTGATAACTCGAAGCCGTCTCCCCAGTTCATGTTATTTGGGCGCAGCTCTGTCTCTATGGCTTCCCTTACAAGTCGAACATAGAAGTCTTTTACAGGCATGATGACCGCCTGGTCAAAGAGGATTTCATGGTCTCTAGAAATGTTCTGCTATGGCAGACTGGCTTATAGCATTCTCCGTGGAGGATGAAAGATTGACATTCTTGACCGACCTGATGTGTCCTTTCACCCTGGTGCTAACAAGCCTTTTTGTTATGCCAGTATATGAGCAACAACACCGACATGGAACTTCATATACATCCATGTTTCAAGATGTGTTTTTTTTTTTTACTGGTCAAAACTGGGGTTTGAGCTTCCGGTGTGTGGTGAAAACTGGAATTATGTCCTAAAAATGTGCCCTATTCTGTCGGTTACACCTGCCACATAAAGAGGGAATACTTTTTTTTCTTTTTAGTATAGTCCTGGTTGGTACTATCCCTGTTAGGATTCTTGATCTTCACAGCTCGTGCTATCTCCTGACATAGAGCCGTTTCTCTTCATGGGTGTTGTGAGTTCTCTTAATGCAGTCGAGCGGTTATCAGCATCTGAAAAGTTTTTCACCCTAGTACATAATGTTTGAAGGAGAGCTGCTTTTTGGCAGGGGTGGTGGTGTGAGGACTTACGAAGGTATTTTTCAGAATGTGTAGGTTTCTTGTACATTGCATGGCCTAGTGTACCATCATTCTTCTTGTATACTAACACATCAAGAAAAGGAAATTTACCTTCATTTTCTACTTCTATTGTGAACTTACAGTTAATGGAATTTAGGTGTTCCAAAAATTCATTTAATATTTCTCTTCCATGTGTTCAGACCGAAAATGTCATCCACATAACGATAGAAGCACGTACGTTTCAGTGGCGCTGTAGTTAATACAGCAGACTCAGTGTTCCATAAAAATATTAGCAGCCACTGGTGACAGAGGTGAGTGAACCCATTGCTGTTCCCTTCTGTCTGTTCGTAGTATAAGTAAGTAGATTTTAAACAAACTGCTGTCAGATTGGTGAAGTCCTCAGACAGGTATTGTCTGATGTAAGCGAGAGTTTTTCGTACTGGTTTAGTAGTAAAGGGTAGTGTGACATCAAACGTTACCAGGATGTCACCTTCATCCACCTGTAGCTCATGTAACTTCTGCAAGAAGTGTTTCGAATCTTTAACATGTTTTGTCTTCCCTGTTTCTGGCTGTAACATTGATGAAATATAGCGGGCTAACTCATGGGTCGCAGAACCAATGTCACTCACGATTAGGTCTTAGTGGCACGTCATTCTTGTGTATTTTTGGGAGGCCATAATTGACTGGAGGTACGCGGTTTGAATTTAGTAAGGTCGTCTGCAAGTGTTGAGCTCTACAGAAGTCGAGTGACTTGTATATTAATTTTTTTTAGTGGGATTCCTTACTTTCTTGTACATTTCTTCTTCTAGTTGGTTGTTCATTTTTGTTTTGTAATCAGTTGTATTATTGATGACTGAAACATTACCCTTGTCAGCCAGAATTACCATTGTACTGTCGTCTTTGCGAAACACATTAGCTTTAAGTTCACCTATGGTCAGGTTTTGACGTGGTGGCTTCGCTTTTTTTTCAGCACATAAGATACATCATTACGAATTTCTTCCACCTTGTTTAACGGTAAACCTCTGATGGCACACTCTAACCCACAGACAATCTTCTCTACTGGGATTCTTCTCGGTGCCACAGCGAAGTTAAAACCTTTCGTTAGCACTAATATTGAGTTCTGGTTTAGCACTTTATCAGACATATTTTCTATGACCTTGTTACAATCTAATTCACGTGGTTTGCGTTGGACCAATTTCTGAAATTTCTGTTCTTGATTTGCTCTACTATTCTCTTTTACACGTTCAGCCTGCTCGTATGTTATCCTGTCTATCAAGGCCCAATGTTCAGTATGGAAGTTAATGCTAATCTCCATGAAAAGACTTGAGTGTAATTGTATTGTACTTATCCAGATTCCTCCTAGTTTGTTGAATTTGATTTCGCAGCAAACGTGATAGTTTCCGATAGAAGCACTTGGGTTTCAATGGCACTGTAGTTAATGCTGCAGACTCGGTTTCCATAAAAGATATTAGCAGCCACTGATGACAGAGGTGAACCCATTGCTGCTCCTTCTGTCTGTTCGTAATAATCCCCTTTGTAGTAGAAGTACCAACCAGGACTACAATAAAAAGAAAAAAGTATTTCTTCCTCGTGTGGCAGGTATAACTGACAGAATAGGGTGCATTCTTAGGAAATACAACATAATTCCAGTTTTCACCACAGACCAGAAGCTCAAATCCCTGTTTTGACCAGTCAAAGAAAAAACCACATCTTGAAACATGGGCATGTATGAAGTTCCATGCAGTTTTGGTTGCTCATATACTGGCATGACAGAAAGGCTTGTTTTATTTATTTATTTATTAATGTCTTTCTGTACATGGCGGGGCTCAGGCTATGAAACCTGCTATTATGCCAAACCATATAATTGTACACCTGTGTAAACAGAATATTATAACTACTTAAAATTAAAAATAAGTTTAATATAATTTAAAATTAGCGTGAAATGTAATTTAACTGAAAATGTAAAGTAAATTTGTTTTTAACATTTTAAAATGAATTTATAGTACTTACTATTATTAAAACTATACCTCGAAAATTGTCAATGTTACTAATCTTACATTTACATTTTATTCATTTGACTTAATCTAGCACCAGCGCGACAATCCTTAAGTCCAGTTAGTGGGGAGGCCATTGATAGCATGGTCATGACTTCCATATTCCTTCGAAGAATTTCTTTCCTCGCTGTCAGAGGCAGACCTTCACATGCCCTGATGAAGGCCAGTGCAATTTGGCGGGAAGCTCGGTTTTATTAAGTAAATATACAGAGTGTACCAAAACTCGATGGCAAAAATTTAGGAATGGATTCCTCACATAGAGGGAAGAAAAAAAGGTTATGACAACATGCGTCCGGAAACGTATACTTACAAGTTTATTCAGACTTTGTGACACAAATTATTTTTGGTAATAATTTACATGTTCTCATGTAATCATCCAATCGTCTTATCAACAGAGGTTTGCCATTAACATCTGGGCAGGCATTATTGGTGATTTCTTTTTGGGACCCTACATTCTTCCGAATAGGCTTACTGGACAGAACTACACAAATTTCTTGCGTACTGCATTGCCTTATTACTTGGAAGACATGCCACTTGCATCCCGTCGAGACATGTTTTTCATGGATGATGGTGCTCCCGCACATTTCAGTCTGCTGCCTGCGGGTACCTGATACCCATTTTCCTGAGCGGTGGCTAGGTAGAGGAGGACCAATTGCTTGGCCGCCACCACGTTCTGCTGACTTTTACCTGTGGGGACACGTTAAGTCTCTCGTGTATGCGACTCCTGTTCCTGATGAAGCAACTTTATGTGAGCGCATTGTGACAACCTCTCAGGCAGTACTCGCTACACCAGGCATTTTTGATCGCGTGCGTAACTCCATGCAACGACAAGCGGAGGCTTGTATTCAAGCTGAAGGTCATCACTTTGAACATTTTCTCTGATACCTGCTCAAAGTATTTCAGCTGCCGTTACAGACGTACGGTGTAAATATACAAAAGTTTGAATAAATCTGTAAGTATACGTCTCCGGACCCATGTTGTCATAAACATTTTTTTCTTCTCTATGTGAGGAAATTATTCCCAACTTTTTGCCGTCGAGTTTTGGTACACCCTGTATATAGTGGCTTTAATCCAGTTAGCACATTAATTTATTTTTATTTTTATATCCCAGACATGTCAGGCGAACGGGCAGGCCAGGGAAGCAGTGGTAGCAGTCATTCTTTGAAGGTGGCTTGCACATTCCTCAGTACATGTGGTCAGGCATTGTCCTTCTGGAATATGGTGTGTGGAACGGCCTGCAGGAGGGGCAGTGCTTCGGGCTGTAAGCAATCAGTGATGTAGCAGTAACTGTTCAGGTTCCCCTCAAGACGTACGAGGCGAGTTCGCATGTTATAGGCAACACACACCTAGCATTTGTCCGCTATTCCGCTCAACAACGTCTAACGTGTATGCGGCCATCACTATAGGACAAGTTGAAGCCGGACCTGTCCAAAAACACTACATTTTGTCACTCAGCATGCCGGTGTCTTGTGTTCACATGCCCATTGCAGTCTGCGGTATTGGTGGTTGTTGGTCAATGGAAGCTGATGCAATGGCATGCGTGCCACCAGTCCGGCCCTCGGAAGACGGCATCAAACCGTTGATGCGGACATGCTCACACCCGTTGCAGTGCTTCAATGTCGAGCCAGCACTGTGGACGAAGCTGTTTTGTCTGTTACAGCGAAGCGGACAGGATGGCGGTCATCTCGAGCTGTGGTCACATTGTGTCATCCAGTACCCTATCGCCGCTGTGTACGGCCCTCTTCTCTCCACTGGTTCCACATACGCCTTGCTGTTGAAGCAGTGTGCCATAACGTTATGGAACAACAGACCCACCTCTCGGAGCCCAATTATTCTGCCCCGTTCGAATGCACTCGTGTGTTGATATTCCACCCTGTGATGTCTGCGAGGCATAGTGGCACTTGGGTACATGTTTCCACTTCATATGATAGCTCCGCACCGACTGAGCGTTGTGTAACACTGACTTGACCGGTCGCACACAGGAGAGCACTGTTGTGCCTACGTACGTGCCATCTCTCTGCAATTTAAATCACTTATTATGGTTCCACATGGGTTATAGAAGATGAGAATGGATGCCTAATTGAAGATAGAAAAGAAGCGCTAGAGAGGTGGAAACAATACTGTGAAAACTTGTACTCTGGAAGAAATGATGATGTACCAGTCCAGCAACCAGGAGAGCCTTCTACATTGGAACATTCCGTTCTACAAAGCGAAATCAAGAATGCCATCAACCATTTGAAAGCAAAAACAAATCCCCTGGTCTGGATGGTATTTCTGGAGAGATGCTTAAAGAAATGGGTGAAGAAGGTTTGTATGTGATGCACTCATTGTGTAATAGGATATGGACGACGAGAGAATGGCCAAAAGATTGGACAAGCTCTATCTTAATCCCCTTGCACAAGAAAGGGCCGGTCAGGAAGTGTTCCAACTATTGTACAATTGCTCTGATATCTCATGCAAGTAAGATTTTACTGTACATTATAAACCAGCGCTTCAAGTCTTACATAATGCCTCACATATCCATTGAGCAAGCAGGATTTGTTGCAGGAAAAGGAACATGGGAACAGATTTTTAATATGAGGCAAATAATTGAAAAATCTTGTGAGTTCTGTGTTCCTGTGCTAATATACTTCCTTGACTTCAAGAAAGCTTTTGATTGTGTTGTCTGGAATAAACTATGGCAGGTTCTTGGTGAAATTGGCATTCCACATAATTTAATATCATTACTGAAAAGTCTGTATGGAACCAAGATTGCAACTGTAAAAATAGATGGCAACATTCCAGAATTTTTCAGTATTTCGCAGGGTGTCCGGTAATGCTGCATATTATTGCCTATTCTATATAACATCTATGCTAAATATGTGATGAAGAAAGCACTCAATGACTGGACTGGAGGCATATCAAATGGTGGTCGAAAAATCAGTAATCTGCGCTTTGCTGATGACACCACTCTCCTTTCTAGCAGTGAAGATGAACTTGCAGAATTACTAGTAAGGGTAAAAGATGTAAGTTTAGAATATGGGCTAGAGATCAACCTGAGCAAGTCCAAACTAATGGTAATTGACAGAGCGACACAGATCCAGCTCACAGGTCGACTAAGGAAACTGGAGGTGGTAAATGACTTTATATACCTTGGGTCGACTATCTGCGATACCGGAAGTTCTGACAAAGAGATTAGGAGACGTATCACCTTAGGGTGCGTTGCCATGAACAAACTCATAAAAATATGGTAGAGCAGAGCAATAACAAACAGTACAAAGATTAGACTAGTTGATTCTCTTGTGTTCTCTGTCTTCCTTTGTGGTCCAAGAGCTGGACCCTCAAGGCAAGAGATAAATGCCGTATCGATGCCTTTCAGATGTGGTGTTGGAGAAGGATGCTTTCTGTACCTTGGACGGAAAGAATTAATGTATCTATTATTCAAGACCTGAATATCTCTCTTCTCGCGTCATAAGGAGATTCGTAGAATTCTTCGGGCATATTGTAAGATGGGATAATGAAAATCTGAAGAAGTGTATCATGGAAGGTAAAGTTGTCGGCACCGAGCTCGATAGCTGCAGTCGCTTAAGTGCGGCCAGTATCCAGTATTCGGGAGATAGTAGGTTCGAACCCCACTGTCGGCAGCCCTGAAAATGGTTTTCCATGGTTTCGCATTTTCACACCAGGCAAATGCTGGGACTGTACCTTAATTAAGGCCACAGCCGCTTCCTTCCCACTCCTAGCCCTTTCCTGTCCCATCGTCGCCGTAAGACCTATCTGTGTCGGTGCGACGTAAAACTAGCAAAAAAAAAAAAAAAAAAAAAAGTTGTCGGCAGAAGACCACGAGGAAGGACATCGAGCAGGTGGATTTATCAAATCCTGCGTACCACTGGTATGACTCTTCAGCAGGCTTTAAGAGAAGCTGAACATCGTCAAAGTTGGTGCCGCTTAATCAAGAATATTGTGTAAAGTCAAATGGGGTCATGATGCTCAACAATGTGTTACATGACTAATGATGATGATTATGGTTCCGATGTTCTACACGTCCTCTGATTTTGGCGTTTTTCAGACCATTGCTTCTCAGTGTTTCACTTTCTCCAAACAGCAGTGTAGTTCATTTTCTAGTACGTCTTCCAATGGTCTCTTCAGACATATTTCAGTTCCATTGCAACCTAATTACGAAATTTCTAGTTGCTCAGTCATGACTTCTAGTGTATATCATCCTTTATTTTACAACACGTATTTGAATTATAATAAATATACTGTACAAAATTTCCCTTATTGAATTCAAATTTAAGGAGAGTTTGAAAATTTGTTTTGCTTGATTTTTCATGGTTTTTGTAATATCAAAATATATGTATTGATGATATTTTTAACATCAAAATATTTCATATATCCAGTGTTTGATATGGTAATTGTATTGAGAAATACATCAGAGAGTTACTACAGGTATAGAACTAGTGATCAGAAGTTAATAACAATATTACAGTTGAATTGTCTGTAGCCTGGTCAACTTGTGAAATAATAAATAATATATTCCTGTTAATAATACAAACCTTATGATGTATGTTCATTGTAACTACTGTGTTTTATGTTCTTGCAGGCTGGACCTACTGGGCAAATAGTATACCCTCTTCTTGGGCACCAAAAGGTTGCAATCATGAGAAATGTGGAAAAGATGTTACTGGAGGCTCTTCAGGACCCACGAGAAGTTGGTCCTTTATTGCGAGCGTTGACCTTAGGGCGTTACACAGACTGAAGTAAGTTACTGAATATATTTTTAGTAATTTTCTGTTGACTAAAAACTACAACATTCAGTATTCTCTAAGAGTATTTCAAGAGCACAGCAGAGCATTGTTTTGGTTTCCTAGACAAGGGGCTGTTCATTGTCAACTCAGCATTTGTGGAATTAAAATATCTACTTGCCCCTATTAGGGAATCAAAATGACTGGCCTCCTAGTTCATGTGAAAAAAAATTCTTTTATCTGTTGTTTAGATGTAAGCTGGATTTGAGTTATGACTCAAAATAGAAATTATTAACTAACAGGCCAACTTTCTCTTTCCAATTTTATTGATAAAAGAATTCATTACATGGTATTTCAGGTCAGGGAGTATAAATGGTGCCTAACAATCGCCAACAGTTTTTTCAGCACAGAGGCTGCTATGGTCTGGATGATGATAAGGAATTTTTTATTCCTATGAAATTCAGCACATCCTTAGGAATTGTCCCTCTAGCACCAATCAAAATCCCAGAGCTCATTTTTAAATCCTGTACTTCTTTCAGATATCCTCAGTGCATGGTTCATATACAGTGGAATCCCGTTAGTACGTTCCTCATTTAACACTTTCTCCTGTTAATCACATCAAATGTCCGACTCGTTGGCTGAATAGTCAGCGTACTGGCCTTCGGTTGAGAGGGTCCCGGGTTCGATTCCCAGCCGGGTCGGGGATTTTAACCTTAATTGGTTAATTCCAATGGCCCGGGGGCTGGGTGTTTGTGATGTCCCCAACATCCCTGCAACTCACACACCACACATAACACTATCCTCCACCACACTAACACGCAGTTACCTATACATGGCAGATGCCGCCCACCCTCATCGGAGGGTCTGCCTTACAAGGGCTGCAATCGGCTAGTAATAGCCACACGAAATTATCACATCAAATTATAAAAATCCCGGTCCCACACCACTAAATTTTATGTAAAGTATTGTTTTAGCACATTTTCACACTCCTGCTTACTACGTTCAAATTTTGACGTTCTTCATTCAATATTTTGGCCAGTCCTTGCGCATTTGTCAGCCCAGTTGGACATGCAGCTACTGACATGTGCACATGTTAGTGATGCGTTGTGTGTCAGGGGGTGAGAGTATGCTTAATTACCTTTAGAGACAGCTGGTGCCATGCTTTTCATATTCTAAACCTTGGAACAAGCATTGACAGACTTGTTTCATGATGTCACACGTTCGGTTTTCTCCGCTAGCATTGGGAAACAAATCAAAGTAACGGCCGCGGTCTACTTTCACATCGCTTCATATTTTACAGTCTTAGATTGGCATTCAAATGCTCTTTTAAAGCATCGTCTCGTTGAATTCTCTTGTGGTAGTCATCACTTCTAATATCGTTCAGGCAATGGTATTGCTCATTAAGTATTCTGAGTTTGATTTCTGTTCCACTCCAACAGTATGAATCTTCCTGTAACCGCCAACAACCTCATTCGAGCGGCGTCAGTTCAGATCGTGTCACTTTGGCCAATGTTAAGTGATTGCCCAAGCTTGATGCAATAGCAGTCGAGAGCTCAGCAAGAGCGAGCGAGTTGGCCGTGCGGTTAGGAGCGCACAGCTATTAGCTTGCATCCGGGAGATAGTGGGTTCGAATCCCACTGTCAGCAGCCCTGAAGATGGTTTTCCGTGGTTTCTCATTTTCACACCAGGCAAATGCTGGGGCTGTACCTTAATTAAGGCCACGGCCGCTTCCTTCCCATTCCTGGGCCTATTTCATCGCCGCCATAAGATCTATCTGTGTCGGTGCGACGTAAAGCAAAATAGCAAAAAAACAACCTGGACATTTTTATCTGGGCATTATTTACATGTTTGCAATGGAGAGGAAGAAAGTAAGTCAAATAACAGTGAAAAACTACAAATCCTTCAAGAAGTGGATCACGATCCAAATATGAAGCATGGTGATGTAGCATGGAAGTTAAACATTCATCTGTCAACTTTAAATACAATTGTTAGCAAGCGTAAACTAATTGAGACTGCTTTTAAAGAAGAGAAGCCACGAACCTGCTACACTGGCGTTGTAGGGGGAGAGGTGATACTCCCACGTGGCGCGTCCCAGGTGGCGGATAGGGGGTCCTAACCGACTTGCCAGCGGACTTGAGGGAAATAAAATACCTCTCGCGGACCAAACACACACCCCCTGTGGGTGGGGGAGGCAAGACAAAGAATTCACCCACGGTATCCCCTGTCTGTCGTAAGAGGCGACCAAGGGATGATCCAATTAGAACCATGAAACTACTTGTAATTAGTACCATCATGCAGGGAACACCATTGGTTGCATTTACTTGCGCGTAGTACCACTATGTTAGGTACGCAATAGGTTTGTGATTAGTAGCGACAGTGTGTGAATCAGGAGGTGTGTCCTACAGTACCTGTGATTCGCACCCCTTTATGAGCAACACCATGGGATTAGCGACACCATGGTATTGCCTTACCAATGCTCAGTTCCCACTATGTGAGGAATTCCACGGGATAGTAAGAGTCCCTGTGGTTAGTCCATTTATGTGAGGAACACCATAGGTTTGCGTTGCCTTTATAGGTTTGCGTTGCCTGCAAATAGCGCCACAATATGCGAAACACCATAAGTCTGTGTTACATGTGCGCATTACACTACCTGTTAATAGTACCATAATGTGTAGAATACCGCGAGTCTCCGCTACTTTGATTGGTACCGCAACATTACACGTAGCATGGTTCTACTTTCCTAGCGATAAATACCCTTATGAGTGGCTGATGACCTGGATTTTGGACCCGTTTCGACTATAACCATAATTGATTCAGCATCGTGCTATAGAGGCAGTCCCTTCGTCAGTAATAGCCTACTATTGTTTTGTGTCAGCTTCTGTGCATGTGAGGCACTGTGGGTCGGATCCACTGATCGTTTAAAATTCATATTCGTCCATCCATTCATTCTTCGTCCTCATGCTTTGAATTCTGGTTAGTGGAGGATTTTGGACTTTTAAGTTGTCGTTTCATTTCGTACCATTAGGGGCCGATGACCTCGATGTTAGGCCCCTTTAAACAACAAACATCAATCAATCATAAAGAAGAGAAGAGTGCTCATAGAAAATTTAATAGCCAGGGTCACTTCCCAGAATTATAAAAAGCTGTTCTAAAGTGGTTTATACAAGCGTGAGCCTCTAACTTACTGGTAGACAGTACTGTGGTTCGAGCTCAGGCAACACTTACTGCACAGAAGATGGGTCTTGATGATTTTAAAGTATCTAATGGCTGGATTGACAGATTCACGAATAGACACGATATAGTTTATAGATGTGTGCGAGGCGAAGCTGCTGCCTTGGATAATGACACTACACAGTGCAAAACTATTGAAACGTGGAAAACTACAATGATTCCTGAAATTTTGAAAGACTATACTCCTGATGATATTTTTAATGCAGATGAAGCGGGGCTGTTTTTTCATCATCTTCCAGATAAAACCCTGGATTTTAACCTCATGAAGTGTCACGGTAGCAAACTTAACAAGGAAAGGCTTACAGTTCTCCTGTGCTGTAATGAAATTGGAACCGATGGAAAACCATGGCATCCACAATGTTTCAAGAATGTACGATCTTTTCCGTATAAATACACTTCTAACACGAAAGCCTGGATAACTTCCACAGTATTTGAAAATTTAATACGCGCATGATATGAAAGGCTTGGAATAAGAAACAGGAAAATTACGCTCTTCGTTGATCAGTACCCCGCTTATCCCCCTAAATGTTTCTAATTTGATAAACATAAAGGTCATTTTCCTCACAGCAAACTTTACGAGTAAGCTACAACCGCTAGACAAAGGCATAATACGGTGCTTGAAGAGGCTGGTACAGGGAAGATTGACTGCTGTGGAATCAGCGACGAGAAAAATCACCGTCTTAGATGCTATGCATTTCATTAAGTCTGCGTGGGATTCTGTGGAGCAAAACACTATTCGGAACTGCTTCAATGCAGCCGGCTTTTGTCCTGTTTGTGCTGATGACGTCACACTAAATGATTTTTCTGAGAGTGAAGAATGGTGCCAAATAGCAGCAGAGGTCACTTTCCATTTGACATTCCATATTGTACGATGTCGGCATGCAAAATATCTGGTGACATCATTTTACAGGAACACATACAAATATCAGTCACAGTTATTTCAGAGAACAATTTAATTTTTCTTTAAAATTATGTAGGCCTACTAATTAATCTATACACAATCCATGATCTTAATGAATTTGTTTACGTAGCATCTTTACTTTTTAATGCAATATGCAAGTTGTGCTGCACATAATTCTCTTGTTCTCTCTCTCTCTCAGACATAACTAGCATTGCAGTAGACTCTGAATCAACTTCGCCAGAGAGATTACTTTGTGAACTTCTCAGAGATTAATTCTTCGGTGCCTGTAGCGTATGGTACATATAACATCAGGCAAATTTGTAATTGTATCCAGCAGATTTACTGAAGTTAGAAGTTCTGTTACATTGATCATCAAATCTGATTCTTGACAGAGGAAGAGTGTATTATATTACACAGAAATTGAAAGGAACAGGTATTCTTGCTGGTTTACCTTTGTTGCTTTACCGTTTGAATCACCAATGTTACAAAAACAGAAATTTGTTTTCAGTATATGTTAAATATCAGTCTAGAAAGCCAAGAATAGCGCCCGAGATGATTCGTCGTGCTGACCACGCCACACCTCGTAATCTGCAGGCATGCGGGCTGAGCAGCGGTCGCTTGGTAGGCCAAGGCCCTTCAAGGGCTTGTAGTGCCATGGGGTTTGGTTTATATGTTAAACATATCCAGTGTGTAAGCGTATCTTCAAAATCTTACAGTTGCATGACTATTACATAGGTGTGACTATAAACAGCTTGTCTAGCCAGGGTTATGTGCTATGGGATAGAGTAGACCGTACAGGTACTGTCTCAACTCCAAGTATTGAGTGGCGGTTAATAACCTGACTCTCTAAAGGGATCATTGGTTTTGGGTGGAGGAGCTCCTTTAGTTGGTTCCTGGTCCCCTAGTGTGGGGAAATGCATCTTGAAACTCAGCAGGCAACATCAGTTTCTCCAGGCTAGGAGCGGCTACAAAAGGCGTCTGTTCTCCAGGTTAGCGGCAGCCTCTTTGAAACCTGGCAGTTAGGTCTAAAATGCCTTTGGATGTGGCGAACCAATCGTATTAATAGCCTTAATGAAGCATCAAAATTGATATGAACAAAGAGCTAAAGAGTACCCTAGATGTGACACACATCTCTTATGTCTCCTGGGAGGCATAAGAAGTGAGCGGAGGCCAAGGATATACAGCCTGACCCAGGAGCTCCCTGGACATGGGTGGAAGAAGATGAAGATAATGATGATGATCCTTCTTCTGATTTATTCTGGAGAAGGAACAACCATGGCCTTAGTTAACCCATGAATGGCTAGCGTTACCATATGGTAACGCTGAGGAGTGTTTGTTTAAATTGGCTACAATACAACGATCAAGACTATAATGGGTTACTCTTTGAATGTTGAGTTATAGACCAGAATAACTTTCATTCCAGTTTGAAATTTCAGGCGTGATTCTGTGGCGCTAAAATCACCACAGTCTTTTCACACACGGAAAATGGATATCAGATTTGAGTAAGTGAATCATCACTAATTGCTTAAAAACATTTTTATTTATTTTATACTGGATGTGTACTCCAGAAACGTGATCCTATTATGCTGTGATCAAATTTTACTGAAATACTGGTTTTGCTTCCTGCTGTAATAAGAGAATTTAGAGCCGTTACCATATGGTAATGCTAGCAGGTTATGGGAGACAAATATTGTACAACGATGTTTCTTTATTTCCATGCCTGGTTTCATATTCGAAGAGGCCACTGAGATAGCCTGAGATAGACATGCTCTATTGGTGAAAAAATCTAATTCCCTCCATGGGAACTTAGAATTTTCCATTCGGAATTGCTAGGTGGGCAATAATTCCATTGTGGAGATTTATCTTCCGTATGCAGTTATCAGACTGTGCCTCTTATATGGGCTTCTGATAAGTTCACCTGCATACGCCCCAGCGTCAGTGGGTAGGGTAGACCTAAGACGAAACGCTGGTTAATAGAGCAAACGCCTGAAAAGCCTTACATCTGATCTGTTTTTGACATGCTCTGTTGGTGAAAAATATCGAATTCCCTCCATGGGAACTTACAATTTTCCATGAGATAGCCTATGTTGATAATCTTGAAGTCGGTAAGATATTAATCGAGCCCCCAGATTGCAGCATTCTAACAGATGAAGATTCTGCATATGTAGATGGCAAAGCTCTTCTAGACAATCTCAGTGGTCTTCAGCCAACTCCAAAATTAGAAATAATTCTTCATGGGAATGAATCTATTGTTTCAAACACCATCCACATTGAGGAGCAGTCCAATGATGATGTCGTCTTTTTCAAATCCAGAAGACGTTAACAACAGTAGGCCAGGGCTAGAAAATATCTCTTGGATCGAAGGTGATATTGAAGAGTGTCTGAAACCTGGTTATCAGAGATATAAGGACAGGATCAGTTTAGGAATATATGAGTGTTTTGTGGACAGTGAAATTATAGTTTCTTGTGGATCAGTGTACAGAATATGCTTTTTTCTCTAATGATCCTGATCCTAAGGTTTCTATTGAGGAAATTAAATGTGTTACCGCCATTCTTATTGCATCAGGCTATAACCAGCTGCCAAGTATTTATTGGGATTCTCAAAAAGATAGGTGTCGGGTAGCTAGAATTTAGGCAGGAAATGGCACAAACCTATCTTACCACATTCGACATAGCACCAAAGTGCGCTGGAAGACCATCAGGTCAAGCATCACAGAAAACAGGATATCCGATAAAATGCACTACGACAGACTAGATCACCTCTTAGTTCCAACCTAGGGAAAAAAGAGACGCCGATGTGTTGGAGAAGGGTGTTCATCAAGCTTTGGTACGATGAGTACTAAATATGATGTTGGAATATGTATTGAAAGCAACCATAAGTTCCATACAAAATAGAATATACCATACTTTGAGAGAGTTTTGTTCTACACAAATGGCTAACATTACCATATGGTAACAGTATTTATTTCGGCGTTTATGTGTGTCATGAACATTTTTTGGTATTGTATTATAAGAGCCTCCATGGCTCAGGTGGCAGCGCGCCGGCCTCTCACCATTGGGTTCTGTGGTTCAAATCCTGGTTGCCTCATGTGAGATTTGTGCTGGAAAAAGCGAAGGCGGGACAGGTTTTTTCTCCGGGTACTCCGGTTTTCCCTGTCATTCATTCCAGCAACACTCTTCCGTGTCATTTTATTTCATCTGTCATTCATTAATCATTGCCCCAGAGAAGTGCAACAGGCTTCGGCAGCCGGCACAATTCCTATCCTCGCCGCTAGATGGGGGGCTTCATTCATTCCATTCCTGACCCGGTCGAATGACTGGAAACAGGCTGTGGATTTTCATTGTTGTATTATACAATATATTTTGGATGTTTTTGATGTCTTGATGTCTTGTAAATTTAGCAAAATAAGAAATCAGCAGTTCATGGGTTAAGGTTCAGCCCCAGCATGTAAGTGGGTTGAAAATGGGAAACCACAGAAAATCATCTTTAGTGGTGATGACTGTCACATTTGAACCCGCCATCTCCCGAATGCAAGCTTACATCTACACAGATCAAACTCTGCGGCAGCTCACTTGATTCCTGGAGTATTATTGAATGTAGTCTTGTCAGTCTATTCCAAAGCTTATTTGGCAGAACTTATAGACCAAATACAGTGAAACCTCATTAGTGCATTCCTCATTAATAGATTTTCCCGCTTAAGACGTCGTAAATTCAAAGTCCTGATTCTCATCGTATTAAATCTATATATAAATATTTCGCTTATCGCATCACAAATTTTTGCCATTACCGCTTAGTATGATCACATTTTTCCTAGCCCTGAAAATGTTATTTGTCATCACTTGTGAAAGAAACTTGATTTCTCAGGTAAAAGCTGTCACCACAGTTGCGTGATTATGGGAAAAGGCCTTGAATTCCTGAACTTTACAGGATAAGTTGTACCTTCGGGGAGCAAGCTGTTAGCCTTAGGAATGTTCACTTTTGCTTGCCGGTTAGCAGCGAGATTGCTGAATAACACAGTGAGCCTATTTGTGCTTGTATTTCACGTTCCATTCAGAAGTTAGAAATTTATTTTGTGTTGAGTGGTACAGTGAAATGTACCAAATATTTTTTGCATGATACAGTAGCCTACAAAAGCTTCCGTGGCTCAGACGGCAGCACATCGGCCTCTCACCGCTGGATACAGGGGTTCAAATCCCGGTCACTCCATGTGAGATTTGTGCTGGACAACGCGGAGGTGGGACAGGTTTTTCTCCGGGTACTCCGGTTTTCCCTGTCATCTTTCATTCCAGCAACACTCTCCATTATCATTTCATAGCATATATCATTAATTAATAATCACTTTGGGAGTGGCGACCTCATCGTACTAATAGCCTATATCTGCTTCATTCATTACATCCCTGACCCGGTCAATGACTGGAAAACAGGTTGTAGGTTTTCATTCAGTAGCCTACATCTGGATTAGGAACATAATCATTTGAAATTGACTAGTGTGGTGCATATTTGTCTTGTGATAGCCTGGTTATTCATATGGAAAAAGTTGTGAAATTCCTTACTACTGAAGACAAAATTGAAATCTGTCAAAGTGGACTGGAGTCTGCATCTTGAAGCACGCAGATGTCGCGAATGTTGAACTCACACCTTCGGCTTTCGACTCAATCACTCAAGTTGGTCGAAGTTTTGTTCAGTTCAAAATGATGGCCAAAGTCATTCAGGCCAGTCGCACATGGTCATGTGTAACCTCCAATTCATTGTCAAAGTGTGTGACCAGAGAATAATGTTTAATATCCCACTGCTCTGAAATAAAAGGCTTCTACTAACATTTTTTTAGAAAGAGTGTGATCTGCAATTATACTTTGATATTTCTATTAACCCCGTGCACATTTTCATATTTGTTGTTTGGTGTTTTTCACAACTTCTAGTGCATTTATTTTATGAGCCCCAGCGGAAAAGGTTTTCATATTTGTTTTCTCGTGCTTTTCAGACCTTTTAATAATACTTTCCTCTCATCTTTATATATGGTAGATATAGTTTACACTGTACCCGTGAATACACAACGTAAAAATCGTATTTATTGTTTCCATATACCTGTTGGATAGTTTTTATTTGTATATTCAGTAGTATGTTTTCTTGCTTAACACATTATTTTTTGTTGTCCCTTGCAGAAACATCTTTACAAGGTTTTACTGTAAAATGCTGTTGCTCATACATTCCTTGCAACCTTGACAGACTTATTAGACAAATATCTCTTGCTTTTATGGGGTATGATCAAGTACAGTTGGACTGTCCTGTATATGGCTACAACCATTCTATAACTGAAGTGATAATTTATTTAATGGAATATGAATTATGTTCCTTAATAGCTGTCTTCTGTTTGTTTCAGCTTGTTGCTTCACCTTTGAGCCGCAGTGTAGAGAAGTACAAATTTTTGTTTTAAATATTCGCTTAAATGTATGTATTTCGGTGCAGACATAAACATTTTATGTTGTGAATGTTACTGTAAAAGTAGCAAGTACATGGACATATCAAAGACAGTACTGAATCTTGCTACAAGAAATAAGATTTTTATATCAAAAACCAAAAATTTCCTTTTAAGATACTGTATGAGATGTTTGTTGTTTGTGGTGTGTTAATACAACCACAATGTATGTTGTGCGAATGTTGCTTGTTAAACACGTTACAATGTTTATAATGAATCCGAAAAATCTATGCAAGTAGTTTTAAACATACGAAGAGTCCTTCTTTTTTCTTTTTATTTATTTCTTTAAGGAGGTAAAAGGTATAGCCTTTCATTGATTACCTATTGGTCCTATTTATTGCAGTCTTATCACATGGGGTCTGATATTACTTTCCACTTTAAATAATGCCTTATCTGTCCATAGTAATCAAAAGACAGGGCAGAAGACTTCCTGGTTAGAATTTTGTATCATAACCTGACATTCATTCAACATTGCACTCGAGAACCAAATGTACTTACTAAGTTAAAGTGAAAAGTTCCATTAACTTATGTTTTATATTTGTATATAGCTATGTATGTATTCATGTAATAAAGTGTAAAAAAAGTAGGCTAGAAGCAGACTTCAGGTGAAGGCTTGCAGCTAATTCACTGTAAGAGATTTGGAAATCTTTCACTAATATATTTGTAGTTACACCCATTTTCTTTGGTTGATATTTCCTTGATTGTATCTACCTGCTTGGTATGCTTCACTGGTGGTTGGTGGATTCTGCCAGGTTTTCTTCATTATAGACTGTAGAAATTGTCTTCTTGTTTGACTTTCTTTTATCATCATGTTTTGTGTAACACTTGAGAACTTGGTTCCTTATACAGGAGCTACTGGTTAATTACAGAATGTTTAGTGTACTGAGTATCATTGCTTGGTTGCAAGCTTGCATTTGAAGCTCATAGACATTATTTTGTATAGAATTTTACAAGAAATGTGATTCACTAATTACTTTTTAGATGTTAGAAAATCTACGATCTACCTACCATCACCGTGCTTCATAATATGTGTATAATATGCTCTGCTCAAAACATGCAGGTGGTCATTTCAGATTCAGCTATATGAATATATTGATAACATTTCAAAAAACTGTCATCTCCTAGTAGTTTTTGTTGTCATGATTATGTGATTGAGAATGAGAGTTTCTTATTAATCTTGTCTTTTAAAAAAAGTGATTAATTCCTTGCAAAGGAGCCTAGTTGAAAGAACAGATAATTTGTTTGATGTCATAATTTGAGAACAGTTGGATTGTAGTGATGTATTTTTCTAAATGAACCTGACTGGAGTAACTTTATGCATATTTCTTTGGGATTTATTCTCTTGTTTCATTAAATACTTAAACTTTCTGGCATCAGGTTTTGCAACATCTTGAATGAACTACTTAAAGGATAATAAGAATGTGGGAAATAAAGCCTGTATGAAGTTAGAGGAGAGTGAAATTGTAGAAGTACAGGAAAACAAAGTGAATTTTATCTTTACCAGTTGCTATTACAGTAAAACCTCGTTAATTTGAAGTCATTGGGACTAAAAAATCGGACTTCGAATTGCGTGATTTTGAATTAACCGCCAATTCGCAATTCAAAAGTACCAACCCTTGCTGCGTTACGAAATATTCTAAGGCCCGTTACTGCATGCATTTAACCTTGATTCACAGTTTATACCTTTCAAATGCCATGAAAAAAGAACTATTTCCAAAATGTATCCAAAAAGGTGCATTTGCAGTATTCAAATAATGCACTTGCACTATTTATCTCCTGGCAAATATAACCTCACGCAACGAAAGAAAGAAAAAAAGAAGCACGGTTCAAAGACGAGAAATCTATGCTGGCTCCCATGTGCAATTGCTTTATTCATTGGAATACTATACTGTATGCATTTCAGATGCCTTGTATTTACACAGAAAGGACCCGATGCCCTTAAAATCAAACTTTCCTATGACCCTATCCTTGTACGATTTCCCGCCATGGCACTTCTCTCGGATTTCAGAAATGTAAACACTTGCCGCGTCACAAAGTATTCTAAGACCCAGTAATACATGCAATCACCTCGATTCACAGTTTAAACCTTTCCAATGCCATGTAAAAACTATTTCCGAAATGTATCCAACAAGGTGCATTTACAATGTTCAAATAATGCACTTGGATAAATTACTGACGAACATAACCTCACGCAACGAAAGAAAAAAAATTACACAATTCAAAGACGAGGATAAATTATGCCGGTTCCCCTGTGCAAATGCTTTAATTTTTGGATATCTGTACTGTTTGCATTTTTAGATGCTTTGTACTGGGATGGAAAGTGCCCGACGCCCTTAAAACATTGTAGCTTATCGAACTTTTCTATGACGAGGGGATAAAGTTTCTCGCTTCCATGTGCATTGCAATTGCAACGCACTACAATGATTCCCATCCCGATCCTTGTACGATTCTCCGGCTGGCACTTTCTCCTTTAAAACCATAAGACCGTTTGGGCTCGCATTAAAATAAAGCAATGCAGTTTCATCGGCAATGACAGTATTGTTCGGTGTCTATGAATTTATTATATGAGCCACGTTTTTTCGTCAACTGTCGGGATCGCCAGTGTTCGCGCATTCTGTTTTCCCGCACACTGCCTGTTGCGTGATATTACGGCGTTCCTTAAAAGGTTGAATACAAAAGAATTCCGATTTCATTCAACTTGGCAATCATGAAGCGCACTGTAGACCCACCGAAGTGAGTGTAAGTGCGGAAAGCTACCCCTCCACGTTCCGGAACACGTTCTATTATGACGCGGATAAATTTCGAGTTGAAATTACTCTGTAACATACTATTGTTTTAAAATGTAAAGGCAGTTTCGAATTAAGTCTGAATTTCGGTAATGGGGCCGACATTGTACTTCGAATTACGAATTATCCGTATTTCGAATTAAACAATTTAAATAGCATGCAAAACTGTATCTCATGATTCCGGGAACGAGAGCTGCTTCGAATTACGTGGGATTTTGAATTAACAGATTTCGAATTATCGAGGTTCTACTGTATTTTCAGGATTCATTGTAAATCTGATGAACCCTTTTTAAAGCAGCTGCATTGCTGGAATTCTATCTAAGTAAATATTATAGGAAACTCTCATATTGAGATGAGTAGGAAGATGAAGTCTTGGGCTTAAAACCAATTTAGTCCTCAACCTCTTTTGCATTTCAGATCTCTTTGAAAATCTGGTGAAACTCAACTTTGCAGGCAATTTGTACTTTATTTTATTGAAAACTGATTGCCTCATACAACAGTGTATGACATATACAATGTATGAATAAAGTACACAATATTAACCAAATTTGATGATCTTCAGCCTCTATCATGCAAAAATTAATGTTCACTCAACACAAAATTGAAGTACAATCAGGTGCAGGTTAACAAAACAATACTTTAATTCAGCATTAAGTTAATTTCAATGAGAACATTGTTTGGCATGTATAAGATTATGAAACTTGGGGTGTGATCTTGACATCCATTAGATTTCAATTTTTTGTTTTGATAGAAACAAGTACTGTAAACCCTGCCTACTAAGGTATGCAAGGGAAAACTGAATCAGAATGCCCATTGCTGTTTCACTCGCATGCTTCATAATTTATTTATTATTTATTTTCTATGTCCAGATACACTGCTAAGTAATGTTTTTCCAATATCCAGCTACAAGGACAGCTTTATCATTGGCCTGCAAAACATCTTCCTTTGTGCATGGTGATGGTAAATGCTGACAAACCAGAAGGTGTTCATCCTGTAGTGGTCCATAATCACAGGTCATGTCTCCTTGTACATAGTCTCACTCAACTAGGTTAGACTTGCGCTTTGAAACACCTGTCCGCAGTCAATTGAGGGTCTTCCAGATCGGATACAGAAGGCAAAAACCTGCAGAAGGTACTTCCTTTAAACTCAAGGATGAATTACATACTTCCTGTTGCCACAGTTCACGCCTTCGTTTTTCTGGCGTATCAACAAGTGGTATAATTGTTCTTAAAAGATTCTTCCTTGACCCAAGTCTAACGGGCTACATTTGATGGCCATAAAGGGGCTGACATAGATAGGTTGATTGCTTCCAACTTCTGCTGCTACTTCCCTGCTTATGTGAGGAGGGGCGATTCTTACGATAGGATATATATTTTATGTTGGAGTTGGTCTCGGAACAGCCTGGAATTATGCAATCAGTCTCGTTCACAGCAATATCTACTTGTTTAGCATGGGCAGAGTTTTTCCATACAGGTGATGCATATTCTGTAGCTGATAGGCAGATGTGCGTAGAACATGAGGGTATGCACCGCAAGATGTGCCGGTTAGTTTTATAATAATATTATTCCTAGTGCACACCTTATGTTTGGTATTCTGACATTATTGTTTGAAAGATAATGTTCTGTCCAGTTTCACACCAAGGTACTTTGGTGTATAACAGTGTTCAAGGACTATTCGTACCGGGCGAGTTGGCTGTGCGGTCAGGGGCACGCGGCTGTGAGTTTGCATCCGGGGGATAGTGGGTTTGAATCCCACTGTCGGCAGCGTTGAAGATGGTTTTCCGTGATTTCCCATTTTCACACCAGGCCATAAGACCTATCTGTGTCAGTGCGACGTAAAGCAACTAGAAAAAAAAAAGGACTACTCGCCTCCATTCCATGCGCAGTTTTCTACTGGCTTCCTTGTTATGCAGATGAAATGCTTTATAATTATTACTATGCATTACTAAAAGAAAAATTTCTCAGGTATCCTTCAGTTCACATTAACTTTGTCTAGAACATAAATGTTACATTTTTCATTGACTTCCCACGTTAAGAACCCCCAGCTTAAAAATAATTGTAATTTTCTTTTCCTTATCGAAGTATGGCGTTACTGTGGACTGGAGGTATAGTCAGGCGAGTGTTTTAGAAAATGGTCATTGGAATAACATGATAATATCTGCTACAAAATATTACTTGCTGTTATTAGACAAAAGCATTCTCATACTTCATCTATTAAGAATAAAGTTCAGATGAGTCTTTCTACTTTTATTACTCATAGGTCAGAAATAATTCTACTGTATTTAATAATTTGATAAAATTTTGTGTGCAGTTGAAAATAATTGTTAGGGTTATGTGAATGATGTTGATCCACAAAATATCGCTGTAATATTTGTCACAAAAAGAAGATAATATTTGCTTTTACTCAAATAACGTCTCAGATCGGAGTTTGATTAAGAAATAATCCGAAATATTTTATTTTAGAGAATACATACTATACAGCCTTACAACTACTATTTCTGCTATGTCGCAGCGCTTCCGTAAGTGTTTTGTTTGTTTAACACTGTCGTGTGTGATGTCTTTGTTCACTGAAGTTCTTTGGTGTCGTTTTATTGATTTTTCTCATTCGATGTAATTTGAAGGGCTGTCACTTCATGTGCCCTAACTGATTCATTAAATGTTTTATTTATCCAGGGATCATGCATTTTCCTTTTAAAAAAAAAAAAATATATATATATATATATATATATATCTATATCTATTGGTCCAGGGATCATGCTACAGTAGAAGTCCGCTATTACGAGTACGGCATATAACGAGAACCCCGTTATACCGACAATGTTTTTCTGTCCCTTCAAAATTCCTATATTAAACTGTGTATTATCCTTCGGTTACAGTGAGAACCCTATTATTGATGCATCCGTTATTACGAGTGATTAAGCGCGCACGATTTTCTTCCATTATCAATATTTGTGTACCCCAGCAATTATGTTGCATGCAATCAATCATCTTCGGTATTGTTTCTCTCGCTATGTCCACTAGCGAGTTCTCTCGTCGACATTTGAAGGCAATGTCGGAGTCTATTAGTAATACCTGTCGACTGCTGTTCCGTAAAGAAAATTTGAATGAAAGATAACATATTATCATAACAAGTGAGTAGATAACTTGTCTGGTAACAGTTCTTAACTCGTTAAAAATAAAGGCTGACTAAACGATTGCTTAATTTTAATGCTAAATACTGCAATTAAGTAAAAATGGGATACACCTCGAGATATGGCAGAGTGCATAATTGATTTCACAGGTTAGTTCATATTTTTTCGTCCCTGGTGAAATTACGGAAAGGTTATTCTCATGTAAATTTATAGCGAGAAGGTTATCATTTCTCTAGTGGAGCTTGAAGTATGTTTTCATCATATGTATAACACTGTACCCTACGGTTAAGTTAGGATAGGTGATGCTGTTTGAATAAGGAAATCGAAACGTTTGCCACCAAATGCGATCGATCATCTTTGGTACAGTATAGTTTTCTCACTATGTGCATTTGTGAGCTCTCTTGTCGACATTCGAAGGCGATGTTGGAGCTGATTAGTAATACCCAATGACTGCTATTCTCTAAAGAAAATTCTAAATGAAAGAGGATAACAAGTTTTCGTAATAAATGCATAAATAACGTGGCCAATAGCAGTTGTTAACTCGTTAAAAATAATAGCTGAAGTAAACGATCTCATAATTTTAATGTTATATACTGAAATTAAGTAAGAATGTGATACACCTCAAGATATGGTAGAGTACATCACTGATTTCAGAGGATAGTTCATAGTTTCTCGTGTCTAGTTAAATTTTCCGTTGTTGTGAATTCTCGCTATGTCGGACTTCTACTGTATTTTTCTTTCAACAAAATACCCGCGCTGGACATATAAATTCGATGTAATTTGAAGGGCTGTCACTTCATGTGCCCTAACTGATTCATTAAACGATTTATTGGTCCAGGGATCATGCTATTTTTCTTTCAACAAAATACCCGCGCTGGACATATGGAGGAAAAAAATGAGAATTCACAGACATAGCACTCCCATTCATCGGTGCCAGCCCTGGACCTCAAGAAAGAAACAAAAGAGGGCGCATGCAGCGGAATGCAACATAATGGAGTCCCATTTACAGCCTGAATTACATATACATATTTCTCGCTAGTAACGGCGGTATTTCTTAATCAACCTCCAATTTGAGACTTTATTTATGTAAAATCAATTACTGTCTTCCATTTGTGACAAATATTACAGTGATATTTCGTGGATCAACATCATTCACATAACCAATTGTTAGAGTCAGCCCTTCAAGCAAAACTTCCCTTCTTTGATTAGAAATGTTACTCAATGGTGTAGTTTGGAAAATAAGGGAGGGAGTTTTTTTTTTTTTTTTTTTTTTAAGTGACTTGTCTTGATGTAGCAGTTATTCAAACTATTGTCATGTTTTGAGCAGTTCCTCCCTCGAGGTTTACAGGAAGTATGTGACAGCTACTGCATAATTGATATACATATCATGGCATTATCTGTGGTGTGCAAACAGCATGTTTGTTCCTATTAGTTTTTCTTTTCTGCTGTGCCACATCACATGCAAAAAACTTTGTTGAGATTCCTTGAGGGTCTTATTTCTTATATCTTATTTTCTACCACAGCATAATATACTTTTTGAGAGTAATTCATGTTTGTAGTACAGTCTTCTTTCAATTTCATTTTTGAAATAACTGACTGGTATCTTTTTTTTGGACAGGGTGATGCAGAAGTCATGCATGGGTTTTGAAGAATTTATAACTTTTTTATTGTATTGAATAAAATGCCAATGTTTTTGCGATAAGCATTAACATGCTTTGAAAATATATTCACACTATGTGAGGAAAATTAGTGTATGTCTTTCAAAGGACCATTCACTTTCTCACTTAGAAATGTTTATCTTAACTTTGTCAAGATTTGAAGGGTGCAGCCGAACAACGGGACAAGCGCCACTGAGCACTTTCTGCAGGAGAGGCAAAAGTAATAGCTGAAAACTGACGATGCATGTATCCCGTTGTTCCATTCTACTTTGCGCGGTAAAACAAGGTTCGAGAAGCACGATCTAACATGCTAGATTTTGAAACCTTTAATGTAATTTAATGAAAGATCTGTGCCTCGTGAAGTGCCGTATGATAACAAAAATATCTCGTGACTTCTTTGTATGTGTTCACCTCTGCTAATGGGAGGGATGTAGCTTCATCTGTGTGCGAGTAATCGAAGAAATAATATAGTTATGTATGTTTATTAGTTAAGTAGGTAGGTAACCATTAAGTTTATGAGTTTGTATATTAGATATGTACCATACAGCCACGAAAATTATTAATAAGTAGAAGTAGAACAAATCACCATAGTCGGCGCAATTTTAGCAAGAACTTCAACACCTCTCATCAAAACGTACGATTGCTGAGAATCCCACAATCGTTTCCTTTTATTACAAGCCAATTCTGAAGGATTGATAGGCCTTTTAAGTGTTTTATTTAGTTGTCTTTCATCACTCTGCGATAGTTTCACGGTATCCGACATACCTAGGCACCGAACAGGAATGGGTTGAATAAAGATTCAGAAAGCACAAACGTATTAGACTCGAGAGGAAGGAAAGCCCCGACTGCTTGTATTAGCACATGTCCCGTTGTTCCACTAGACACAAAATGACTCGTTCAACTAAATCGAGCCTGCCTCCCTTTCTAGTGGATTTTCCCTTTAACAGACTACGAATCGCATTAGAAGAGGCCTCAATCTTGATGTTCCACTGAAATTTTTACTTTGCTCAAATTGTCACTTGTCCCATTGTTCGGCTGCACCCTTCAATTTCTGACTTGTGAACTCATCCATTTCTGCTTAGATATTGTTTCTGAGCTCCTCGTCCTTGTTGACAGAGACTTATTCTTTGGGATATCCCGAAAGAAAAAATCCAGGGCTTTCAGTCCTGGGGATCTCGGAATATGGATTCTGTAAGTTTTGTCTGCTGTTCAGTGTTCAACTTTCCTATGGAAAACTGCAAAGGGAAAGGAGAATGTTGTCATAAAGACAAAAGTTAAGCTTTTTTCCGCTACACATGTATGACTTTGGCTCCATTCTGTACATGTGACATTGCTCAGGAAGCCATATTAAAAACTTGCTGTACTTATTTTTGCAAGAGAGAAAAAAATAGGTTTATCATATTCTTGGATGTTTGCATTTTAATACAGTTCTTGAATTCCTCTGCAAGTTTTCCTGTAAGCAGGACTTTACATTGACAAACTTTTAAAATTTGAATTGGATGTAGAAATGTTCTGTGCTGTACAATACAATTACAAAAAGAGAATAAGTTTATGTGAATTTTTTCAAACTTTGATATGCTTCCTGTGCATTGACACGTATGTTGGAGAATACGATACGATTTTCAGAGATACTGGAGTAAGAGGATTTACAAGAAACTGATTGAGGGTGTGGATGGTAACTTAAGTCTCATGTATGAAAAATCTCAGTCTTGCAAATATGTATAATTTTTTCATGCTGCAGTGTATCGTAATTGTTATTTATCACGATGGATCACATGTTGTACTGACAGTATTTTTTAGTTCAAAGCTGAGTGTATTGCCTCTACTGTATGTACTGTATATAAATTGGAATCTATTTTTGACTGAAGAGATTAGAAATGCTGAGTCCTTGTTTGTCAGGCACAGACAGTATAATGGTGAAGCAGTAGTTACCATAATAAATGTGAACATACCTTCCCAGTGAATTGTTACAGCTTTATGTAGTTTAAAAGTGATTATGTTGTGGGAAAGGATTAATTATTTTCAGAATTCTTTTCAGTACACTAATAATTACAGATCAGATCAGATTTGATTTTTTTAATTGTTCATGTACCTTTATATATGCATATAATGTAAGATAGTTACGTAATTTATTTGATAATATAGCATATTGTTTGTAAACTGTAAACTTTATTTTGTTAAAAACCAAAGAATGCGTGTCTACTTGGTATAGAAAAGAGGTAAGTTAAACTGTTACTTTCCAATAATCTGTTCCAAAACTTGTAAAGTACCATATTATTATTAGTATTATTATTATTATTATTTAGCGTATGGCTTATACAAACAATATCAGTAATGTATATACATATTTACAGCATCTGGAGTTACCAGCAGTCGCAGTCTGGATTAGGTAAATTTTTCCATTTATGGAGAGTGGCTCTGCACCGGCCATGTCCTGTTCTGATTCTATTCAGGGCAGTCCAGGTCTTGCGTGGTAGGTGGGATCCACTTGGAAGTCTGAGACCTGCTGTCGACCTTTCCACTCATCAAGAGAGTTAAAATCCTTAGCATCCATGTCAGCAGCTTCACACAGAGTTGGATGGCGTGATTTTAGTCTTAAGATTCAAACATGGCAGGTCACTATGCACGGGTAGACTAGAATTTCTGGAGATCTTGTGGAATTCCTTCATAAGGGTATTAGATCAGCGTAGATCAGGTGGCATTATGTCAGTTAGCAGTGGAAGTTGGAGTAGATGTGATTGCACCAGATATGATGAACATTGTGGTATTAAGCTGGGTGTCAACAAGCCTTGTATGACTGTTTAACCAAACAGGTGCACAATACTCGGCACTTGAATACACCAAAGCCAAGGCTGAAGATTGCAAGGTGGTTGCTGAAAATCCCCAGGTAGTTCCACATAGTTTATGGAGGATGTTGTTTCGAGACTTCAACTTTTGTGCTAAGTTCAGGGGGTGTTGTTTGAAGGATAGTGTATGGTCCAAGATGATGCTAAGGTATTTGGGTTCCAATTATGACAAAGAGTTCTGCCTCTGAAACTAACATTCAGTTTCAAATTCGCCAAACGATTATAAATGGAAGCAAGACACTTCTGTTTTACTCACACTGGGTTGAAGTCTCCAGATTTTGAAGTAGTTTTCCAGTTAGTTGGTTAGAATCTCTTCAGTTGTCTCCATTACCTGATCTTGTACGGCTAAAGTCAAGTCGTCGGCATAGCAGAATTTTCTGGATGAAGTGTCAGGAAGGTCAGAGAGAGATATAAATTGAATAATAATGGCGAGAGAACTGATCCTTGGGGCAATCCGTTGTTTAGCTTCCTCTCCTTGCTTGTCTTGCTTCCAGTGATTACTTGGAACTTCTGATCACTTAACATGTTATTTACCAGTTGAGCCATCGTTCTGCGTGGTATGATACGAAGAAATTTCTAGATAAGGCCTTCCCTCCGTGCAGTGTCAAAGGCAGCAGTAAGATCAACAATGCTACAGATGTTTTCAGCTTCATTTGATATGCCTCTATGAAGAACTTGGTTGCAGCAGCTACACCCTGGTCTGAAGCCTGCCTGTTCAACTAGAATATGCTCTAGGATTGCACTGCTTATTCTGTTATATATCAACCTTGCAAAAAATTTGTAGCAGCAGCTAAGTAGGGCGATGGATCGATAGCTTTCTTACCTTGTTGCTGGGTTTGCCAGGTTTCAGAATAGAAATTGCCTTCACCTTCTTGAACTCCAATAGAAGTTGACCAGTCAGCAGGATGTCAGTGAAGAACTCTGCCAACCATTTCTTAGCATATCCTTCCAAATGAATCAGGAATTCTGGATAGATGCCATTGAAACCAAGTGACTTAAAAGGTTTGAGGTCCTTCAATCGCATGTCAATGTCTAAAACTGTGAAGGGACATGCATATTCAGGTAAGGAAGATGTCTTTTTCAGATCATGAAGCTGTTGTCTATTATGTTTGGTATATTTCTTGTCGGGAGGCACTTTTGATGTGGTAATGATGTAGGAGCAATTTGGTCAGGTGTTACGTCTAAAGGTTTTCTGCATACTGTTCCACTTCGTCCCAATCTCCTCAGAAGGCTCCATGCTTCCCTGCTACTTTCAAATGTATCTGTCCATTTCTGCCTTTGAGATAAGTCTAAGCTGGTCAAAAGTTCTGTAGCTCTCTCTTAGTGACTACTTTGTTGGAGGTGTTGGTACAGTCTCTCACTTTCATCGCTCCATCCTGGGATATATTCTTTTCTATATCCTCTTGGCATACACCTTTAGCTGTTGCTGTTACTGCACCGATGGAGTGATGGTAGTTCTTATGAAATGCAGGGATCCAGCGAATGCACTTATCCAGTTCCCTTGAAAACTTTTGCCTAGTCAGCTTTCTGGAAGTTCCATTGAGCGTGTGGAGTTGATCGTTTGACAGGGACCGTGCAACCAATTTGTGTTATTAGAGGTCTGTGCTGGCTGTGGGGGAAGGCATCTAACACTTTAAACACTTTTCTTGTGGCATTGATCAGGAAGCCTCTTTCATTGCAGGTAACAAAACATACTGTAAGTCAGGATTTGAATCCTTGCCCCAAGCAGTTGACCTGAAAGTACCCTGATTTTTGGCATCGAGCACTAGATGAAGATTGTTCACTTCAGCCTATTCTGCAAGCATGCTTCCATTTTCATCATTGTCAGAGTATTTCCAGAGTTCATGGTGATTATTGAAGTACCCTATATAAATTGCAGGCTGTTCTGTAGTTTGTAAGACAAAATCGGGCCAGGGTGGCTTATAAACATTTGTGATAGTGATATCATGCACTTGTATGACAACTTTGTTTGTCTTCCTTCACATTAAAAGAAATTAGTGAAGCCTTGTTTACGTACCGTATTTGCTCGCATTTAACTCGCCAGCGCGTATATCTCGCACCTCATTTTTAACATTTGAAATTGCAGGGAAAAAAATCCCCACACATAACTTGCATTACTTTCTGGCGTCATAAATACATACGGTACATACGCAAAATAAAGTTTGGGTATTCCGTGGACGTGCCTACGTAAAATATCAGGACTGTAGGTACCAATTGCTGTTACGGTACTTGGTACATGACAGTACAAGAAAAAGCTGCATTTCTTTCTACCTGCAGAACGATTGAGGCTAGCTGTTGTAATAAACATACCTAACTCGCAAACCCCCGCCCCAAGGCCGCATTTCTAGCCAGTCAGTCACACTCAGCTATCCCTCTCACTCTTCCGTCTTTGTCAATATGCTTATCGCAATCTGTCCAGCAGAGCTGATCACGTTGGAGCGTTTTCCTGTCCAGGCAGTCAAGTGATCATGGTATTGTCGACAAGTACTGGTACCAGTAGGCTATTCTGTCTTCACGTTTCATTGTTATTTCTCAGTTAAGTTTCCTTGTGTAGGTCGATCTTTAAGTTATGGAGAAACATGGGAGTTAAACAGCTGGATTTAAACTCAGTGATAAAATATGCTGAAGAACACAGGAACAGAGCTGCCAGTCGAGAATTCAGTGTGACCGAGTTTAATGTTCGCTACTGACGTGAACAGAAAGCTGTGCTAGAAACCACCAACCGAACACGTAATGCATTCAGAGGGCCAAAAACTGGTAAGTTTCCTGAGCTGGAAGACGAGTAGCTTCATTACGTTACAGAGTAACGAAATGATGGTTTTAGTATATGTCATGAGATGCTACATTTCAAAGCGCGCGAACTAGTTATTAAAGGAGGAATCAGCTGTTCGGATCTGAAAGTGAGCCGCGGTTGGATCCGTATATTCATGACACGAAAGGGATTGTGTCTGTGAAGGCGAAGATCTCTCTGTCAGAGAATGCCAAGCGATTTCAGCGACAAAATCATAGATTTTCATCGCCATGTGATAGCAGTGCGGACGAAAAACAATTACCCCTTATCTCAAATGGGCAATGCAGATCAAACTCCCAATACACTTCAACATGCCATGCAATATCACCAAATACAGTAGAGACAAAACGCGACACTTCTGGATTTAGACTTGTTAAAACGGGAGACGTCGCAAGTGGCACTCCTAGTGGCAAGACCTGAAAATTCACGCTAAATTCAAATATCAATGGAAATGTATATACGGAAATGAATAAATAAATTACGTCTAGAAAGAAAGTGTTACTAAGATATTAACTTCAAAGTTGCTAAAGCAATTCTGGATAAATGAATGAAGAATTATTTATTTAACAGGTTATTATTTAAAGACTGAAATTAGACATATAATCAAGATGTGAAATGGACTGCTGTGAAAGGGCTTGATCTTTCATTTATACATAATTTTTTTAGCTTTAGCATTACTGCCTGAACGTTCACAGCTAGATTTGTCTTTCTTATTTAAAAGCATTGTATCATCACATTAAAACACTTGTCAACAAGAATATCGGCACATTCCTCATACACATGATTCAATGAATTAACATTTAAGAGCTGGACAAGCCTACTAACAGAAAGAAAATCTATAAATTTAACCTCAAAAACATTCAAACTTTCTCTATAGGCAATACTTGCCGTAATGCTGTTACATTAGGGTAAAGCAAATTTGCATCATCATATTGTTTCAACAAAATATGTACATTTCTTAAATCATCCATATTTTCTTCAGTGCTCGATAACGCATTACGGCATTCCAAATGGGGTAACTTGGAATACAACCAGCCACACACATATGCATATGTATTTTTCTCAATTAAATCAAACCCACACCTACAACAACACATCGGTATTGAAGGTTAACTGCTGCGCTATACAGTAAATTAGGCTTATTATTAAGCCAGTTAAAATATGGGTCGCGTAGGTCAGAAGTTTAGGAAGTACTATAAAAATCTCATGCCTCTTCAAAAATATATATGCAAACACAATATTTACTTACATTTTCTTGTCATGAGGGAAAGGGAAGAAAGACTGCGAATCATTCTGCACTTCATAGTTAATGCAGCCAATCACAGCACATATCTTTCCACTCATATTGAGAGGAGATATCAAGGAATGACACACGCTACTATTTACTTATGTCAGCTTAATGCAAACGCATAAATAATGGCAAAAACTTCACATACAAATACACGTGCTCTTCTGACAGAATCAGTAACACACAGGTCACTCCACTAGATAGAGCTCTAATCGCTGTCCCTCGATATCTCGCAGAGTGTCGCGTATTGTCTCTACTGTATTTGATATCACCAACAAGGAGGGAGAATCTAGCGTGCTTGTGCGTACAACTGATTGTGAAAAACAGTGTTGCACTGTCATGCTATCAATAACCGCAGACGGAAAGAAATTGCCACCGTACGTTATTTTCAAAAGGAAAACAGTGCCTAAAGTGAAGTTTCCCAAAGGCATTTATGTACGGATTCAAGAGGATCCGGACGGATGGATGGATCCCGTAGTCTTGTTGTTTTACATGTTTATTTACGCTCCGAAATCTCCATGCAGCTGTGCTGGTAAGTATTAGCATTGTTTCCTCTCTTTAGAATTTACTTTCTGGATATTATTAAAGCATATACTGTATATAAGGGCAGTTTGCATTCCGAGTTGAAGTCTAGGTTATAGCCTACAAGTATCATGCAGTGATGCCTCACATTAAGTACCTAAAAATTACATTGTATACACAAAAAGCGTAGAATATTCGCATGATAATTAAGCATCTTTAATTAATCGAGGTTATTTTTGTGTTCGATTTATTTTATTTATGTATTCTGTTTTCTTGTTATCCTTTTTGCCATAAATGAATACAATTCAGGTAAATTCATTATTACTATTATTATATCAATGTTCACAAAGGTTTAGAACGGGGAAAATAATAGTAAAATGCGACAGACCAACTGGCACAGTCCGTTATATATACCACCACACCAACACGCTAAAAAAAAAATCAAAATCATTATTATGATATTGTGCTTCAAAGAGTTAGCATGTGAACCACGGAAAACCATCTTCAGGGCTGCCGACAGTGGGATTCGAACCAACTATCTCCCGATGCAAGCTCACAGCCTTGCGGCCAACTTGCCTGGTCTCGGAGTTCTTCAAAATAGGGTTCATCTGTTTCATTACTCTGCAGGAGACCTAAACATTTGTCACAGCTCATCTTTCTGGATATTGTTCTTACTGTATACCCAGAAATGTATATTACCCCTGTCATTTCAAAATGCTCACCAAACACTTCACATGATAAAGGTGAGCCTAAATTGTTTTTTACTTGCATATTGGGCCTAACAACACCTGTCTAAGATGGTATCAGATATTTCTAATTGACTGCAACCAAACTGCACTTTTCCATACCACCACCACCACCACCACCACCACCGCAAGCCTAGAACACCCTTAATCCTAATTTTCATCTCACTTTCTAGGACTTAAAGTGTAGTTACATTATAGTTACAACCACTAAGCTATCGGTACTTCTTTCTAAGTTATCACTTTGACTCTTCCCTAACAGCATATAATTTGCTTTCACAGTTCTAAACGAAACTTTTTGAATAACTCTTCTTCCTTTTAGTGCAAAGTTCGAATTGTTCCCTTAAAAATATAAGGTAAGACAAAGAGTGTGCTTTCACTGATTACCTCACGAAACTCTATGAACTTGTCGAATATTTTTAATACATTTCTTTGTACACATTCAACACTAACACTACTAGGAGTAGCTCCTATTGTTGTATCCTAGGGATTCTGACAGGCTGAGGACTCGGGAGCGTACAGTCAGATTGGCAAAATTTAAATATTATTTATATTCTAAAACCCAAGAATATTTACATATATATATACACAAATTACATGTACAATTTTGACACCATTTAAATATCAATCTCTTCTCAAACTTCAGATCTTTCTGAAAGTCTTAACTACGGAATGGAACCAAAGTCTGTCCAGTTGAGTTCTTCTCTCTTCTGTGTAGATATCCCTGGAACCCGTTGCTTTTGCGACGAGGTGATACCGTCAGAAGGGGTGAAGTCGATCAAAAAATGTAGTTTTTATTTTATTTTAGGGGGAATATATTGAAGAATTCGTAAAAAAAAAAAAAATTACATGTAATCCTTAGCATTTCGACATTATATCTAATGCTGAATATATAGGTAGGCCGGCACAAGGTTGCACTTGACAGTTGTAATTCATGTTGGCACCACTACAAAAATGAAATGAAGAACGTCACCCGTTGATCAGAATCACCAATCTACTACTTTTTATGCCAGATACAGTTACGCATTTTATTCATATTAATTCGTATCTCATTCCATATAGTGCTTATAATCTTTTATTTGCTTAGACGAATATGAGCATTTTAAAAAAATGGCAAGGTTTAAGTGAGCCACAAAATAAACACGGAACTATTTTCAGTTGATCGTTGTTGGCAATATGGGTAGTATAGTGGTGTCATCTATAACTAGCTTGACTACCGTATTGGAGTGTTGCCACTCGCATCTTCGGCACAAACAACATTCAGCTCAACCTATCTGTAGACCTACGACATGCTGCTTGCCTTACAATGTGGGGACAACGCTCTCGAGATCTCTCAACATTTCTCGCAAGAAACTGGTACTTCCGCTAGTCTCGAAATCTCGAGAGCCCGTCTCAAGACTGCCGATCACTATATAATAATTGTCAGTACCTAATGGTCCAAAGCTTATTTACAAGGTACGCCCACGATGGGCCTATGACTGGGAGTGGGCTAGTCAGAGGTACCAGTGGGAATTGTAGTAAGAAGCTTTCTACATTCAATCGAGGAAGATATTACCAATTTTTGGTATCTTGGAGAGCAACTTGCTGATAAAATATGTCAACCATGGCATTATTTATTTCCATTTATGTGGGATATTTTTTTTTTCCATCATTATTACCAATGCATACCTTTTGTATCTACCTTCCTTGACCTGGAACTCTCCTTACTTTCTCAACTAACAGAATTCTGTTCCCTGATGATGGTAATGACACTGTATGATGAGGCAGTTGTAATGAACATTTTATAATTGTGGTTTATTCACATAATTCACTGCCATCCTAATGGTATAGAGGTAGCGTGCCCAAGTTTGATTCTTGGCCAGTTCTAGGATTTTCATTCTAGACTGCAGTAGACTCGGCCATGCAAACCAAGCAATACACCTGAGGGTGTCGTCATGCTGACCCACCACATGTCACTAGGACTAGGGAGCATGGTGGCTACTGTGTGCGAGTCTGTGATATCCGTAGTGGATAACGGTGTAAGATGCAGTGAAAACTGTGGCAAATGCAGAAGAGTAGTAAAAAATGGGATTCTGCGTCGAAAGGGTGATGAATGGTACCATTTTCGTTGTGCAAATATAAATAGGACTGATATCGAAGAAAGTGTGTGGCTATGTCCTGAGTGTAAACAAACTGATGAAATGTCATATGGCTTTTAGTGCCGGTATATCCCAGGATGGGTTCGGCTCGCCAGGTGCAGGTCTTTCTATTTGACACCTGTAGGCGACCTGCGCGCCGTGATGAGGATGAAATGATGATGAAGACAACACATACACCCAGCCCCCGTGCCACTGGAATTAACCAATTAAGGTTAAAATCCCCGACCCGGCTGGGAATCGAACCCGGGACCCTCTGAACCAAAGGCCAGTACGCTGACCGTTCAGGCAACGAGTCGGACAACAAACTGACAGTGAGGCAGAACAACAAGAAAGAGAGACTTACGAAACTATACTTAATATTTTAGGTGTGTTACCAGAAGACATATATGTGTTCTGAAATTTGAAAATGAAAGCTTAAAGGACAGAATAAAGAAACTGAAAGATAAAGAAGAAATTGGAGAAGAAAGATCACTGTGGACAAAAGTGACGCGTAGCCACTTTAGGCCTATACAGATGGAAGAAACTACGTACCACTTAAAACTGGGAAAAACTCTTTGCAGTGCTAAAATAGATTTCAGTCATTGCAACAAGTCCCCAAGTTTTCCGAATAATCTCCTGTGGAGATAACCCACAGAAGAAGAAAACCAACGGGGAGTCAAGGGCGGGGTGTGGCAGAAGGCATCAAGGATGAGCTGCAGAATCCAGAAACTGAGGTTTTAGGACTAGTAAAACCAGGCGCCAAAACAGGAGACGTTCCTTCAAATTGTGATCCAGTGTTAGAGAACAACAATACTGGAGCAGTGGCGATTGTGAGTGGTACAAATGACGTGCTGCAAATGAAGGTGAGGAATTAATTACGACTCTCAGAGGTAAGATTTCGAAACTACCTGACTCAAAAGTAATTGTAGTTAATGTTCCACTTAGGTATGTCCTTTTAGAGGACTCGTGTGTGAAATATAAAAATCAAGAGATTATGTAAAAGTTTTAGAAATGTCTATGTAGTAGATACTTTAGGTCTTGGCAGGCAAATGTTCACTAGGCATGGGTTACATCTGAATGGTAATGGAAAAGCAACTCTCTATAGAAAATTTGCTACAATTATCTTTTATTGCTATTGGCTTTACGTTGCACCGACACCGATATGTCTTATGGCAACGATGGGACAGGAAAGGGCTAGGACTTCATGTACAGCCCCAGCATTTGCCTGGTGTGAAAATGGGAAACCACGGAAAACCATCTTCAGGGCTGCCGACAGTGGGGTTCGAACCTACTATCTCCTGAATACTGGATACTGGCTGCACTTAAGCGACTGCAGCTATTGAGCTTGGTACTACAATTATCAACAGAGATTTGCAAACCAATTTGCACTTGAGAAAACCTATACCACTAAACTGGCACATAAGGGAAACCTGCCAGAAAACCCAGATCCTTAAATAAAGATCTGTGTACAAGGGTATGGGTTCCAAGGAAGCTCTCAGCTCTTGAGTCAAATGTAACACTAGGAAATAGTATGAATATTAATACCAGGCAACATCTTTCAGTGAACCAACCTATACCAGCAGTCAAGGTTTCAAGAGAACATTATGTAAATTCAGATCTTATTGTTTTTCATGTCAATCTTCAATCCATTAGAAATAAGCTAGGTGAACTTGAAATATTCTTGAATTCATTTCCAGTTGATTTTTTATGTCCCGGTCTAGAAAGCCAAGAATAATGGCCGAGAGGATTCGTTGTGCTGACCACACATCACCTCGTAATCTGCAGGCCTTTGGGCTGAGCAGCGGTCGCTTGGTAGGCCAAGGGCTGTAGTGCCATGGGGTTTTGATATTTTATGTATTAATGAACATTGGCTTGTAAGGGATGAGGTTGATTTTTATATCCCAGCAGGATATGTGATAGTTACATATTTTTGTAGAAGTAGGACTTCAAATGTGGGAGTTGCAATATATGGAGAAATAAACTCTAATATGAAATACACTGTTTTAGATTTAGAGGAGTACTGTATAGAAAAGTTATTTGAAGTGGCAGGGGTGATATTTACAAATATTAAATTTATAATCATTTCCCTGTACCGAACACTAGATTCTGATAGTCATGCCTTTCTGAACGTGTGGTATCAGTTCGCATGAGTACTTAGCGAGGTATCGGAATGACAAAATCTATTGCATAAGTGATTCAGTGGAACCTTGGATTGCGAGCTTAATTCGTTCCGGCAACATGCTTGTAATCCAAAGCGCTCGTATATCAAAGCAAGTTTTCCCATAAGAAACAATTGAAACGCGGATGATTCGTCCACAACACAAAAATATTTATTCGCATACCATTTCTATAACAAAATATAACATAAAACATATTAAAGTGCACTTTTACAATAGAATCATTGTTGGTGTGAGGGAGACGTGAGATGACATGAGAAGACTTACTGTGTAGCACGAATTGCACTAACGGAATCACTGCTATCTGTTGGCTCACTGGAATTGTTTTCTTTTCGTGCAACTTTAACGAGGAACCTGTCCAATGACTTTTGCTTTTGCCTCTTTTTGAGGATTTCACGAAAATGTGACATTGCTTTGTCATTGAACGGATTCATCGCTGCACTGCTACAGCCTTCTTCGGGTGGTGCTTTTCTACAAAATTTTGCACCGTTTCCCACATTTTGCACTTCTCCCGAATCTCAGTTGAAGTGAGAGATTCCATTGACTTTTCCTCCTCCTCTTCCCCGGGCGAGATCTCCTTAACCTCCTCCTGTTGTTCGCGATGCAGGTCCATCAGTTCGTTGGTCATTTCCTGGCTATGTTCTTCCACCAGCTCTTGAATGTCCACGTCATTCACCTCCAGCCCCAGAGTCTTTTCTAAGGAAACAATTTCACCGACAGTCGGCGGCTCATTGTCGCCAACAATCTCCTCAGTCACGTCGATGAACACAGTCAGGCCACAGCTTTCGTCAATCGGAAGTGAGAGTTCTCTTGGCGACTCCACTGCAGGCTTCATCGATGATCTTCAGGCAGTACACGATGGGGAGACGCTCGTATTGTGGAACCTTGCTCGCTTATCAAGTTACATTTATTTAAAATGTTTACTCGTCTTGCAAAACACTCGTACACCAAGTTACTCGCATTCCGAGGTTTCACTGTATTAATATTTTAGTTAAATCACCCATCAAACAAATATTTTGTGATATTCTCAGGTCTCATGATTTCTATCTTGCCAATGATCAACCCACCAGAAAAAATTCTTGTCTGGACAACATAATCACTAATGTTCAAAACAGTGACTTCACATGTGGTGTTACAGAGCATATATTGTCTGACCACAGTGGTCTCTGGCTAAAATTAAAAACTGATTTGGAAAAGCAACATGACAATAGGCTATTTAAACATTTCAGGAGGTTGGGAGAAAATAATATTGTAAAGCTAAGAAATGAATTAACTCACATCTATTTTGAAAACATTATACTAAACTCTAATAATGCCTTGGAAGCAACTGAAAATTTTATACAGTTACTATGTTAATTTAATGATTATCAATTACATTAAAGCAAAGCAAGGAAAACAAACCGATTAAGAAAATTATACCCTCATTAAAAAAATCTACCGTAAGGAAATTCAACTGGCAAAACAAGCTAATGATTATTTTATTAACTCTAAAAATAAATGTAAGACGGCGTGGTCCATCATAAACGATGAAATTGGGAGGGCAAAGAGGGAGAATTCTGTGCCAATAGAACCGAATGTACTTAATGAATACTTTATAAACAGTGCCAAACATACGAATATCAGTAACACCTCTGGAGACAGTGAAACTGCATACAACAATCTACTAAAGAATAGTGTAACTCCTGAAAATAACAGACCACGCTTTTTATTGGTAAGTTATAAACCCTAACAAAGTCTGCAAAATAGTTTCAGAACTAAATTCTTCAAACTGTGAAGACTACTGTGGCATAAGTAATTTTATTCTAAAACTAATTATTGACATAATAACTCCTCTAACTCACCTCATCAATTAGATACTGGCTGAGGGAACTTTCCCAGACTGTCTAAAAATTACAGTTACAATTCCTGTGTTTAAGAATGGAGATGTTATGGATCCAGGCAGTTATCAACCCATTTCAATTGTTCCAATCATATCTAAAATAATAGAACAACTAACTGTATATTTTGAAAAGTATAATTTACTAAATGCCACACAGTTTGGGTTCAGAACAAATAAATCCACCATTAAAGCCTTGGAAGCTGTTGTGACTTAAGTAATTCAAGGCTTTGAGTCTCGCCACATTACTAGTGCTACACTGTTAGACCTCGGCAAAACTTTAGATTCAGTACCGCACAATATACTGTACTAGTAAGTAAGCTTAGCTACTATGGCGTGAAAGATTTAGAGTTGTTATTAATTACGTCCTACCTCAATGACAGGTTTCAAATTTTACTGGTAGAAAATCAACGATCTGGGGCTCCCAAAGTAAAAACAAAGGTGGTTTCAGGGTTCAGTGATAGGAACCTTCCTCTTCCTTGTGTATATAAACGATAGTGTTAGTAATTTACCCTGTAGGTCAGTTTTCTATGCAGATGATATTAATATTATAACAAGAAATAGAGACTTTAAAATATGATGAGGAGGAAAGGATAGAAATGCTACACAAATCATCCTCTTGGTTGCAGGCAAATAAACTTATCCTAAATAATAAAAGACAGAAGTGATCTACTTCCATTTAATTAATTCAGGTCTGGGTAATAATGATCAAAATTCTGTCAAATTATTGGAATTGTATCTGGATTGTAAATTAACCTGGAACACACATACGCAAAAGTTATGTACAAAACTGGCTGCAGTGATATTTTTGCTTTGCAGACAAAGGATCAGTTAGTACTGTAGTAGTCAGGTAATGAGTGCATATTATGCTTTCCTTCATTCACATTTATCATATGGTACCATGTTATGGGGTAACTCAACAGGGGCTCAAGATGTGTTTTCAAGTGGCAAAAAAAGGCAATACAATGTATTAAAGGTAAGGCCACAAGGGAGTCATGTAGACCTATGTTCCAAGACCTTGCAATTATGACTTATCCCTCATTATGCTGTACCCGGGTGAGATGGACCATAGGCGACAATTTGATATTATAAAATAAACATTGAAATACACACTACACTGTACGTCGGTTGGGCGGACGGAAAGATTTCAACATTTTCAGACCTGTACGCAACAAGCTGGAGCCAGTAGATTTAGGCCTGTATAATGGGTGGGGTATTTCTATGTCAAAAGTTAAGAGGATTACTCGAGCGAGAAGTACACCAGATAGCCGATCCATTAGTTACAAAATTAGAAAGGGAAAACTCAACACAAAGGGGCTGATTGCCACAGGGAAGTGACCGAGTTTATTCCTGAACAAGGCTGCTAGCCATACGTCACAAATACTGACAAGTGTCGCAATAAAATTTCCAGTGCCTCCGGGCAAATTTGTTGTCAAGTTGTCGAGGAGAGATATTTAAACTACCCACTGCAGTTTTAGCCAATTTTGATTTTAATATTATTTGTTGATTTAATGATTTGGACACCATAATAATCAAAATAAGTATTTTAGAAGCGATAGAGGAACTAATATAGGATGGTCACGTTATGTTGAAGGCCCAGAGTGGGTCAAGCCCATATTTTTTATTCGGAAGTTGAGCGGGACAAAAATCCAGCATTAGATAAAATTGAGTCATACTGATGTTGATGATAAAATAGATGAATCCCAAGGCCTACATCGATATTATATGCCGATTCTGGTGTTATGAGTGGCAGATGAGTCCACGCATCGAGGATTACTAAATAAAATGTTTGAAGAGTTCCAGTGAAATAAATGGGCTTCAAATGAGAAGGAAAGAATAATTTAACACTTGCAAGAACTGGTTGGAGATTCCCAGCCGCGAGGTGTCGTGGGATTTGAGATTTGTGATTTGTCTTGGGAGAACATGGTGTTCCTATAAGTTAATAACAGTACGAAATGTAGTAAGGTTGCGATTCGAAGACTGTTATTGTGTCCCGACCGATGTGAAGTCGGATCTTGGTTGTTCATATGGGATTTGACATGTGTGACTATTATAAGGATTGAACATTAAAACTTAAAAGGTAATAATAATAATAATAATAATAATAATAATAATAATAATAATAATAATAATAATAATCATCATCATCCAAGTGATTTGGGAGTTAACTGATCGCTTAGTGTTCCAAACAGGATCGGAACCGTGAAGGTTACGGATTAACAATAAAAGTGGTTAACTGCTGTGAAACAATAAATAATAATAATAATCTGAAAAAGCATAAGAACAACTTAACAATATTATTTCTGAGAATAATAATAATAATAATAATAATGGTGAAATGAAATTAAAATATTAACTGGATGACGACTGAGTTATGAAAATGATGATCTCCATAAAACTAATAATTAATTTGTGCAGATTAATTACCAGGAAACATCACCCTTCATTTGAAACGTCAACGAATGTCAGCATATAATAATCCCGCTTGATAAATGTTAATAATCAAATAAATAATGATGATAATTATATAATAATCATAGGAAAATATAACAGAGACAGTCGTCATGTGTTGGATTGGTCGGAACCATCATTGCTACTCCACACGGGAGATTATTGGCAGTATGTGCGAAATAATCCACGGACAGCACAAGTCATAAATATGCGAGTATAACAAATAACCTTCTCATACGTTATTGTTGTATTGACAAATGTAAATATTGAGTTAAGCTTTCAGTTGACGAGCTATGTCAGGCATGTTCGTAAATCTGGTTATGTAGGCTAGGGTTCGTCCGTCCAATTAGTTCCCGTTTTAGATACCATAACATTACCATGGTGGGAATCTGGCCTACCTGAATGTAAATACCTGGAGGTGACTCATTTCAAGGAACGTGGAGACTGGAGATGATTGTAAATAAAGTTTACTCTCATACACACATCTCCGAAATAGGATATCCAGTGGTGAAATGTCCACTCATACGGACGTGAATTCGATCTCCAGGGATCAGTGGGTCAAATTCACCAAATGTTATCCATACTACCAGAGTAGTGATGTGAAACCAAATTTATGTATTCTTTCTCAGGATGGAATTTAAAAAGGGTAATAATTGTTATTACATAAGCAATTGCAAATTGAGTCAATAAATTGCTCTTTATTGCAATTTCAATAGGAAACAGTTTTCATATTTTTAATTGTAGTTAGTCTAGTATGCTCATTGAATTTAAGTTGTCACTTCCCAGTCCTATTGTGGAGTCCTTTAATTTGTGTCTATGAATGAGCCTTCCCCTACCTTAATTTGCATGCCCCGTTCATCCCTGTCTATTTTTGCACCTATATTTATATTCTGATTTATTTTGACATCTATTAAAGAACTGATCACCCCTGAGATTAATGCTAGCTTGGGACTCAGAGGGTGAGCGGGTGCATTACTCAATACTAAAGAAAATCTCATCGACCTAACAACTGGCAGCAATGTACACTCGTATGGCACAAGATATAGGAACGATTTAGATTTACCACATGTTAGGCTGAGAAAAACACAAGAGAACTATAGGTATAATGGCATTAAATTATTCAACAAACTACCTGCTCAAGTAAAGGATATGCCCCTACGTAACTTCAAAAGAACCCTTAAAAATTGGTTGACATCCAATAGCTTCTCTCAGTATCTGAATTTGAAGAAAAAATAATACTTATTCAAGGAGGGGTGGGGGGGGTATTAAACGCCAACACCATTCTAACACGTTGGTAAATTAGTAGTTATTTATCACTCTCTTGGACGAATAGTGTTATGTTTATTTTAACTTTTGTGTATATAGTTGTATTTATTTTCTGTGCTTAATGAGATACTTGTAATATTTTGTAACTATGCACCTATGACTGTCCATTGCAACTGCCAGTTGTCTAATGACAATAAAATTATTCTATTCTAACTCCATCTGGCTGGACAGTAGTCATATTGGTAGACCAAGTTCCTCAATGGGTTGTACATGTCACAGGTATGTTTCATGTAGAAATTCAACAAATTGGTTGTTTATTTTGATTGTAATTTAACGCCACATCGACACAAATAAGTATTATGGTGACAAGGGTGGGAAAGGGCTAAGATTAGGAAGGCAGAAGCTGTAGCCCTAATTAAAGTACAGCCCCAGAATTTTCTGGTGTGAAAATGGAAAACCACGGAAAATCATCTTCAGGGCTGCTGACAATGGGATTTGAACTTACCATCTACCGAATGCAAGCTCAAAGCTATGTGACCCTAACTGCATGGCCAATGCGCTCTGTCAACGAATTATTTGAGTTTACGCTAAATAGAGAGTCATTAATAAGTCAACAACTACCAAAAAGTTAGAAAGAGAGCACAGTGAAACTTCATTTATAGTATCATCTACGATCTGGACTACAAAAAATCCAGAAAATTTATCTAAGGCATAAGTGATATGGCTTTCAGTTTGTATTTTGATTTATAATAGTGGAACTTAAGATCACTAACAGAAGAACTGAGAAAGAATTCTTTAAACTACCTTGTGTATGATGTAGTTACACAATACTATTACTCACAAACTGTAGAGAGAAATCTCTTCTCTACTATACACTGAAAATTTTCAGACTTGATTGCTTATTACTAAAATATTATTGCAGTATACCAATAATACAACAAATATTTTAATGTAGTAATGAGCAAACCATTGACTGTTAAAATAAAGACATTGGATTATCTCGTGAATACAGCATAGAACACTATTCCTTTTCGTCTTTATTAATTATAATAACGAGGAAGTATTGTACTGGTTACAACCTGTACATGCATATTTTTTTGAGAGTTGATCGTATTTTATCACCACGCGTATTACTCCGTGCAAGGATGGTTTGTTTACATTCAGCAGGACGAGCAAGCAAGCAAGCTGAGAACAGCCGTATGCGTGACGTAGCCGCAGGGGCCAGTTAGATCACCCGCCTATCATGCCACGTGCAGCTAGCCTGAACTCCTATTTTCCAGATTCAAGTGTCACACCTTCCGGAACATTCAATGGAGAAAAATTTAAAACTCCTATAATAATTGGTGTAGCGACTTGATCAACATGTCATCTTAAAGGGAATTAAGAAAATCCGTCGAGGGATTCAGGAGATAACCAGCTTCACGGCATATGTGAAGTAATGTCCCAAACCAAATATAAGGAGGGCTCAATATAGCCTGATATCTCAGTCAGTCAGTGACAGTCGAGTAGTCAACGTGGCCCTACTCGCTGCCATTATCGTCGGAAGCTATCTTCGTGTGGTTATAGTGTCGTTGAGGAACTCTGAATTTTTCTAAGTCTTTATAAATGGGACTTGCAATATTTACGAATGCTGAGGAACTCTGAATTTTTCTAAGTCTTTATAAATAAGACTTGTCATATTTAACAGTGTTGGACTTTAACTTTTCGCCAGTGATTATTCAAAGACTTGTCATATTTAGCAGTGGTGGACTTTAACTTTTCGCCAGTGATTATTCAAAGACTTGTAATATTCACGAGTGATGAACTCTAAATTTATTCGAAGTTTCCTCGAGCATAGACTTGCGATCTTTGCCAGTGATTACTTAGAGACTTGTAATTTTTTTTTCATTGATGAACTATAACATTATTGAAAGTCTTCATGACCAGAGACTCGTCATTTCCACGAGTGTTAAAGAGTGGATTCTTGAAAGTCTTTATGAACTTTGTCTCGTGATTTTATTAGTGGTGAGAAAACTCATTACTCAAGGTTTTCATGAACTTTGATTTATTCTGCGAGTGACGAAGAGCACATTTACGGAGTTTGCATTGATTCTACCAACCTCATTGTACGTGGGTAATGCGACTACCCTCAACATCGTCAGGAACCAGCGGAGGTCATCACGAGCATCGGGAACTTGAGGCGTATTCCGTGCAGCCAACCTGGATGGTCCGTCCGCATCTTGATGGAGTACTTTGGCATCTTCTGGAACGTGTTCCAGCTGGTGCGGCCTGGTGAGCTGGAGACCCGGGCCATTTAAAGGACAATGTGGAAGACAACCCCTATCTACCACGATGTCATGTGCAATTTAACATGCATTACACGAATAAACTCTTATCAAATCAGATTCATACTTTTCTTGTAGATAGGACCCTGCCTCCTGTACCAAGCCCTAGCTATTATTCATCCAGTTTAGCCCTGAGAACTATTCCATGCTTACGTTGAAAATAAATCTTAAAGTCGGGCTCTTTTACTGGTACAGTATATATGTGGATGTAACATTCATTCATTTCGTCAATGTCAGTGTTCGAACTGACAGATGGGAAGTGTGGAAAATTTACTTCCCGAGACACTTTTGTGGTTCATTTTCATTCATTACTAACCTGGGAAATCATGTCCCGCTTAAATTACTTTTTATTATACTTTACATAATTCACTAGCAGAGCATGAATGTAAGTACAAATTAACACTAGAACATTATTTGAATGATAATTATTAATAATAATAATAATGTGACAGTAGAAAAAGCACAACATTTAACGTGTACAGAATAGAATTTTTCAAACTCTTTCCTTCTACACTTTTCAGTTTGAATATGCTTATAAATACACTGGTAATGTAAGCAAATAAAAGAAACAGTTGCAACGATGTTTTTCTATAGAATCTATCGTTCTCAGCGACAAACGAACGTTGAAAGGTAAGAAAACCACCAGGGCAGAAGAGTGTAAAAGTAAATGGGCCTCCCTTAATTGATTTTCTTGTAGATGAAGTCCATTCGCCGCTCCTTTTGCTCAGCAAAGTGGTTTATGACGAGCTCATTGAAGTCATTTGTGACCAAGAGGTTCTTTTCAATGGATCACATACCACAGCTAAAGGTTTTTATTCTTTTCAAAGTTGAAAAGCACCTTTCACTCTCAGACATTGTCATAGGAATCGTGCAAATAATTCTTAAATGCTTTACTGACTCAAGTAACACTGTCGCGAGATTATTTTCACAAATGCAGGAGAGAAGTGTTAAAGCACCAGATGCATTGTCAAAATCATGCCTACTGTATAAAACCGTTAATTCCTGCCTGAGTTCAAGTTGATTCAAAGTGAATAAGCGACCATTTTACATTCAAAATCAGGAAAAGACCTCCTAAATTCTGAAAATAGGCTGGGCTGAAATAGCTTTGCTGCACATAAATGCTCAAACAATCTTCTCCAGTACCGACTCCCTTTCTGCCTGCAAGACTCGGATAGCGTGAAGAAGACTACTGCAGATGTAGGTGTTTTGTATACGAACTTCCCTCTTGGCTCACGTAAGAACTAAGCCTCTGAAATACTTTAGAGCATAGACAGTCCCACCTGGACAGTCATAAGAGACTAATAATTTCTTTTGATTGCACATTTTAACATCTTCCAAAAAGCTATTTTTGATTTTTGTTAGTGGAGTACATTGAAGAAGGTATACAAGACTATCATATATCCTGATTAATGATGGATATCTTTTGATCCAGTTTCAGCAAAGGAGAAGTGCACAATTTTGTAATGTTTATCATGAAGTCTGCAATTACAGTTGCCTTGTTATATACAAACTCATCATGAAATTAACTCAAACGAATTTAATAAGTTCTTCACTAGATGGCAATGCATGTATAATGGACCAGTCTATAGTGAGGATTTCAACAGGAGACACTTTTAATACAAATTAATTTCCTTTTAACTGGACGGATTGCTGCAAAACAGACATTAATATGAGTTCAGTAAATTACAAACTGAAGACCACAAATCTTTCTCATCCACCATAAATTGAAGGCTCAGTTTCATATGAAATGGCAGATTCTGGGGTAAAGACAACCTCCTAGTACCTTTCCTTTTGCATATCTATACCATTCCCAGAGGTGCCAACCTTTGAAGTGGATTATCAGTACTTGCCCTCTGCCCACCAGAAAATTTTCGAGTCTAGTTCAAAGCATGTTCTTTCTTTCTTTCTTTCTTTCTTTCTTTCTCTCTCGATAATGATTCCCCCCACCCTTTCCCTTCCTGACAGTAATCTATTCTAAAGTATGTCATATAACACAATAAAATTTGCACACTAGCTGTTAATTCAGTGGTAAAAGATTATTTGCAACTTGTTTTGCACCCAACAGCTGCTTTTCGGTGTAGGTATTCTTGAAGCATCCTTTCCGCTGTGCATTTTTGTCTTGTGAACCATAAGCGATTCCATGGTACATGTGCTTAATGAAGCCCTCAATGCTGTCAACAGAACAATACTTAAACATTTATATTGGAGAAGAGCAGAACAGAGCTTTTCATTCACACAGTGAATTTCACAACACTTATGAGCAGCAAAAGGAAATGACCATCGAATAAGTTGCCAACTCGCAAGCATTGAAACTAGGAGGGTTAAGCAGAAATGCTGGAAAGGATGAACATCTTTCCTTCTCTTTTTTCCATAGAATATTATTTTTCACGATGTCGCTTTTCTGTAACAATTTCCCCTTTGGCTGTAATTGTGAGGTGAAATCCGTAATAATTACGAACTACCTGTAATAGTTGGCACCTCTGCATGTCCAACCTATTTCACACTGGTTCGGTTGACCTAGATGTCATGGTGTGTTATCTCTGTGCAACTTTTTAAGCACGTTTAGTCTTCTTGAGCAGCTCACAAGATGGGTCTCCACTGCAAGACACCGAGAACTTCTCGGGACAAGCACTCTATCCCATCGCTAGGAATCCTATTTATTAGTATAATTAGTAGGAATTATGAGTGTAAGGAGTGGGGGAGGCAAACAAACATTCATACAACTGTTGTACCAAGACTATATTTAATTTTATACATTTTTAGAGAAAGAGCAAGAGACGTTTGAAACTCAAGTCAAGAATACAGTTTTCACAAATACTGAGGACTTCCTCGTTTTTAAATTATGCTTTGGTAAGAATCCAGAACGGATGTAACAGAAGAGATGATTATGGTGGTGACTGCTTTTTAAAGAGTAAAGTAACTTATCATCAGCTTAACAAAAGAGGGGAGGGGTGTGTGAGATAAGTGAATAGCATATATAAGAAGCAATTTAAAGGGTTATGTCACACAGCACCATGTAATGTCTCAACAGGAATCAAAGCTTACATCTTCCATGTGTGATACATTGCACTTTTAATGAATTTTTGACCATTTATATCATTCTACTAGTTTATTAACGTACATGTGTGTATATCAATAGGATCATCCACCATGATTAAGATAAGACTAATATATGAATATGTTTCTGAGCATACAAGATCACTTACTGTAGAACATAAATACTATTCACATTTTTATAACCTGTTGAGTAATATTTTGTGAACACATTCTCACATTCACTAAACATTCATCAGGCTAAGAAGTAGTATGCTAGTTTAAGTGGAAGAAGTATCAAATGATAAAACATGAAGGCATTTAAAACAACTAAAAACAAATTATATACCAAACATTGTGCATTTAAAAAATTAATATCCACCTTATTCCTTTTGTGCTTCAATGGAATGAAAACAAAGCTACTTCCATAGCCAGCTGAAGTACAATTATACAAGATCATAATTAGACCATGACTAGGTCTCCAGGCACACTACATTCATCACTAACTAAATGAGGTCTGCTAAACTAATCACAGCATAAGAGAGAATCACCCTGGAGAGAACATAACCAAAATATTCTTGATACCATAGCTTAATCACGCAATCATACTCGCATATGATTTACAACAGGATATTCCTTGAGACTGTAATCTCTGACCTTCCAGAAAGAAAATTTTATAATGATATAATTCACAGAAAGATATTAACATGAAAGAAAGAACACACAATGACAGGTAAGTGTGTGAGGAGGAAAGAAGTGGCAAGACTAAATGTGAAAAAACAAGAGTACAAGGACAGTCTTCACATTCTCAAACACTGGTGTCCTCAAATAGACTCTTTCCCCATAAATCCTATCTCTTCCACATCCATTTCTTCTCAGCCTTTAATGAGCTCACTTCTGCCTTGCAGCCTCATCATGTAGGGAGGGCTCAACCCTCTTAGAGGGACCATCTTCACAGATCTTTAGTCCTTGTGTGGGGGCGAGTAGGATAAGGAGAAAGCTGAATAAAGGCAGGAAAATGTAAGAGATAAAAAGCTATACACATAGTATGAAATGAAATGTCGTATGGCTTTTAGTGCCGGGATGTCCCAGGAAGGGTTTGGCTCGCCAGGTGCAGGTCTTTCTATTTGACACCCGTAGATGACCTACGTGTCGTGATGAGGATGAAATGATGATGAAGACGACACATACACCCAGCCCCAGTGCCAATGGAATTAACCAATTAAGGTTAAAATCCCCGACCCAGCCGGGAATTGAACCCGGGACCCTCTGAACTGAAGGCCAGTACGCGGACCGTTCAGCCAACGAATCGGACATACACATAGTAAAAGACCAGGAACAGAAGACAAACACTGAAGTAGAAAGGGAACCCAGAAAGTCAACACGAGCGTTGAGGCCCGCCATCCTAATGATGCTTGGAGGCAGAAGCAACCTCGTTGGGGGCTGACAAGAAATGGATATCTAGGAGTTCGGATTCATGAGGAGACAGCCTATAAATTTGAGGTTTGCAGTATATGTGAATGTGAAGATTACACTTGCCGTCTTGTGTTTTTAGGTTTATCCATGTCACTGCTTTCTGCTGCTCCCTCTTTCCACAGTCTTGTCATTTTGTCACACAAAATAAAGAATTTCAACTGAGGATTCATTTTAACACTTTTATTATGTTCAGATAGAATAAATGCATTATACGTCCTGAGTATTTCTGTTAAAGTGTTTGCAGTTTAAGAAATACCCAAGAAGAAACCAGGTTGGATTTAATGCTTTATGGCACTGAAACTATAAATACCATCTGAAAGGTATAAATTTCACTGCAGTAATCTGAAAACTTACTGTACTGAAATATACAGCGATCAAAATTAACTTACAGTAAAGGCACAGATTAGTAAAATAATAGTAAATGAAATCATTGAACAATGTAAATTAAACAAAGTGTCCTCTTGCTGCTGGTCACGTTCTCTGGAAATGGTTCCTCATTGGCTGCATTGATGTGCTGTGTCTTGGCCAATTCACCCTGCAAGATTTGACATGGATTTGGGCCATTTTGACAATTTCTCTTTCTTTCATATTATGGAGTTTTTTTTTGTTTTTTGGATTAGGTACCTTTTGGAAACGAGTTTCTCAACTATCCCTAACCAGAGGCAGGATGACAAATACTAGTGCATGCACCTGTATATTACTCCTAATATTGATGATTTAAATTCATATTTATTTTAAATTTTGTTATGTCAGCCAATATCCAACACAGGTATGTAAAGTATAGTTTGACTTTTTGTACTCATTACGCATTTATTCACATATTACACTTTGATTTGTTCTTGATTTCATGTAATCCAAGATTTTTTTTTTTTTTTTTTTGTAATTTGAGGCAGCACTAGGCCTAATTAAGCCTCCGTGGCTCAGGCGGCATCACGCCAGCTTTTCACGTCCGGGTTTCATGGTTCAGATCCTGGTCTCTCCATGCGAGATTTGTGCAAGACAAAGTGGATGCAGGGCAGGTTTTTTTTTTTCAGGCACTCCGGTTTTCCCTGTCCTTTCATTCCCCAGCAACACTCTCGAATATAATTTCATTTAATCTGTCAGTTATTCATTGCCCCAGAGGAGTGTGAGAGGTTTCGGCAGCTGGCACAATTCCTGTCCTCGCTGCTAGATGGGGACTTCATTAATTCCATTCCTGACCTGGTCAAATGACTCGAAACAGGCTGTGGATTTTCATTTTCATCAGCACTAATTAGTTTGAATTACTGGGACTCTAAGCCACAGTAATATCAGATACTAAACTTGTTATCCTGCCATTATATGTTTTGATAGATTCAGAATCCAAGAGAGACTGTGCAATATTTGACTCCTATCAAACCGTGTATGAAGCAATAATAATCATAATAATAAACACTGGACAAGGCCAAGGTGGTTCTGAGGCAAATTGATATCCAGACAGGGAAATTAATGACAGGAATAAATTTAGATGATTGGTGAACAGCTATTTAACTTAAGATAGTATCAGACTCCACTAGACAAAGGACCTCTGCACAAAGAGAACAAAAATCTGCTTGTTGATAGGTTCAGAAAATACTGGCAGGAAGTCAGAGCCAGAATAAGAACAAGACCTAAACACTAAAGTGAAATAGGTTGTTGCCATGCAATCCATAGAGGCTCAACTCAATTAAAAAAGTATAAATAACAACATGTGCTAATCCCTTTAAATTCAAAAGATCTTATGACAAATCAAGGCACTAGAATTTCTACCAAATAGGCATCTCACATTTAATAACTTCTAAATGCCAACTGGATGTACCAGTGATGATCCTCCATCTCAAGAGTATTTAATCTAGAAAGCCATACATCCAGCTGAAGGAATCTAGCTGAACAGAAATTATTTAAGAGATTTAAAAAATGACCAAGTCTGCTTACACATAATGACTTTTAAACTTCAAAACTACTGGAGCAAACAAGCAATGAGAAGGAAGTTTGATGGACTTTTTTTCACATCTTCCTGTGAAGCCTCCACGACAGATTGATACTTATGCTTTTATACACTTGTGATTCATATTTTGTATTGAAATATAAAGCCATTTGTTACTGTTGAGGATCAAGTTTTTAAAAATAAACTAGATTCATAAGACCAATATGTACACAACACTAGAATCCATTCATCTCAAGGAACATCTCTTTAAAATTCACACTTCTTCCATCGCAGCAAATAAGAACATTCCATGAATATGCCAACCAATTTCGTAAGAATCTGTACGTTACTAGAACTTGCTCAACATATTCTGTTGCACTCATTATGTACTCGTATAGCACACTCTTGAATGAAATGATGCGGTCGTTTTGTGCCCACCTTCTGAAGAGGAGACACCATTATGATAAAATATGAAAACAGATGGCTAATGAGTAGTCTATCACATTTTTTTTCTGTTATCACCCACTTCATTAAAAAATTACACACTCCATGGTGCACCTGGCGCCAGCTACATGACAGAGTCTAATACAGCAGGTTGCTTCATCGATGATGGTAAGGTACAGAATTACACCATCTGTAGCTAACAGTTATTTCTCATTTAAAAATTCTGCTGAAGGAGGAATATAGGCCTACTTGTGATGTAGTACCTTCTTTGGACCGACTACTTATTTCTTTTGTCATGATTGAAATGCAATATGCCACTTATGTTTGGAGTATAAAAGTGACAGGCTGCAAACTGCAATGGCACACACGTCAATCTAGACTGTCTTCTCTTAAAATATATGGTGTTTTGATGATTTTGATATAAACTTTCAGGGATGCTGAGAAGGGCATGTATCAATTTGAGATAGAGAACCCCGCTCCAAAAGCACTTGTCGATGGATTATACGGCATATTTGTTTTGAGAATCCAATGAACATGGGATTAAAAAAATCTTATTAATCTTTGAACAGTGAAAGATCTGCCAGAAAATACTCTGATCTTATTGTCCAAGGAAAAAGACCAAGAGGAAAGCCAAGGAAATGCTGTAAAATCAGACGTGGAGGAGATTGGACAGAAGATGCATGTAGATAGATAGCGAGCGTTTGTACACCACATCCGGGAACTGGAGTTTGAAAATTATGATCAATCTTTGCATGTAGATTTAATACTTTTATTTACCTGCACTACATACACATGCTACAAAGACTTTACAACAGCTGTTCAATGAGATGTCTCCCATAACAACATTGTAGTAAGCAAGTTCTAATGTATCCAGTTGAACAACTCTGGTGTTAATGTTACAGGCAGCGAGGATTCTTGCTAGGAGTTTTTTTTTGCTAGTTGCTTTACGTCGCTCCGACACAGATAGGTCTTATGGCGACGATGGGACAGGAAAGGGCTAGGAGTGGGAAGGAAGTGGCCGTGGCCTTAATTAAGGTACAGCCCCAGCATTTGCCTGGTGTGAAAATGGGGAAACCACGGAAAACCATCTTCAGGGCTGCCAACAGTGGGGTTCGAACCTACTATCTCCCGGATACTGGATACTGGCCGCACTTAAGCAACTGCAGCTATCGAGCTCGGTGATAGGAGTTTGTCTAGTCTCTACAGGAGTCTCGTAAACAAGACAATTCACATGACCTTCCAAGTGGGACCAGGTAAGGCCATCTTCTGCTCCTATCTACATGTCCAATAATGTCTGATTAAAGTGTTGAAATACAGCACGAGGAAAGTGGGCTGAGGCCACCAACATGCACTGAGGAACTTGCAACTTTGAGAAGATGGTTGCCCAATAGAATTTTTCTCTTAAAACTGTGATCACCAATGCCAAACCTGCAACCTATTAAGAAAATGGCTTTGGCGTTTAAGATGCGACTGAAGCATTTCAGGAGTGATGCTCCGTATCTCCGTTTGATACATCTGCCTTTTTCCAGCATCCTTTAAAGTCTATCGTCATGGAAGCGTGCTGTACAGTTATACTGCTGGGAAAACCTTCATTCTTATGTGTCAACAAGCATGTTCTTCCATAAAGGTGGTGAGAAGCTATGGCTGCTTTTATTCTCTTAAATGAATGAGAAATAACACATAAGGACTCTGTCAAGTGAAACTTTTTTCTTATGTGTCCTAATAAGGATTGTTACCACCTGTGAATCTTCACAATAATTTATTACAAGTTCAAATTGTCACAGAAATGTAGTTTGAATGTCCACTACAGAGACTGTAAAGAAAGCAAAACTCATTTACTAACTGTGTTCCCTTTCATAACACATTTCAAAAGCTTGTAATTAAATGGATCTTGCCACTAAGCGAACAATATAAAGAATTTCTATTTAGACATTATATGACTTGCTACCTTGTACTATACTACTACCATCATCATCCACAGTACACATAGAACTGGATAACTGAACATAGCCAAAAATTCCAATCATATCTGAACTTACCCCTACCTTAATTTTAATCATACAGTTTAAAATATAACTATATCCCATGCTATGCAACATTAGTACCACAAGGCACCACTTGTATTGCAAACATCTATGCGCGGAATGAATGTCGTTTGTTTCCTTCTTGCGGCCTTCCCGTGAACGACTTGATCGGGCGGTGCAAAAGACTGCCAACCTGTCCACTTCGGAACTAAGATAAGCACTAAATGACCTTTTATCTTGCCATGTGGACAATATACGCAGCACCCATTGAAAAAAATCTCTCGAAGGGAGTAAGTCCCTCTCCCAAAGGAGCCACTGTTCTCATGATCGAGATTAGCCTGGATGTGCAAAAATAGGTTACAGCTACTAAATTACCTTTTGCTTCTTGCCATGCGGACAGTATGCTCCTTTACAGGTTCTACTTACTTGTGCTTTTATTCTGCGGGGATTAGTTACAATTTAATTCTCATCATTTCTGGGAATGATGTCACAACTCATTTCACGTTAGTCAATAGCAATGGAGCTACTTCAGCAATGGAGAATGTCATCTGCTACTCTTCATTAGGTTATAAAAGTGAATGTATTTCTGGGGCAGGCTGGTGGATTCCTGGAGATTCCAATGAATACATCTCTCCTCTGAAACTAATTATATGCAAGATTTGCATCATTTCTACTTCCTTGCTATGTTAAAGAATACATTTTTACCAATTTAATATTCATCATGCCTTTCAGAGATAGACAGGTATGTGAGCAATGCATCCTCCCAAATTTGTCAATATTTTACTAGCAGTTTCCCCGCTGGCTCCGCCCGCAATGTACAAAGTATGGTGTTTTTCGTTACTATCCTCACGGATGTATTTGCAAAGTTTCGAGTTAATGAAGTAAATCACATGATCTGCTGTGGTAATAGAATGCAATATTATGTCAACAAAACACTTGAAAACACATCACACAAAGAAATTGAATCAAACATTCCTTGGAACAACACTACGCGCTGAACTGTTAAAAAGTCCTTCAAAGATCGTCACGGAGACAAATGTACTCGTAACTTTTCTCACAACCTATCAATTTAAGTAGTTTTATCTCCAAAGAAAGCGCTTGATCCACTGAGTGTTTTTAGACCAAAAACTGTGTACCTCAATTAGAACAAAAGATATGATAGCTTCAAAGAGACAAAAAATAAAAAATAATTTGAGGAAGGTGGAAGTTAAGTGATTTATAGTACCTGGTGACAAATCTGTGCATGAATACCTTTCAGTTAAAAAAATAATGAAGGAAATCGACTGGATAGAATGGCTGGACTGACTTTAGTTTTCATAATTTTTTTAAATATATAGATAAAAATTTAAGATGATGAATTTCTTTTTATAGTGATTATTTTGACCTCTATCAACTCCATTTTGTTCTACCTTGTAAACTTTTAAAGTTGTTGAGATGGAAATGGTATATATATTTCATGCTTCCTTTTCTATGTTTTATGTTTCATATTTTGTACTTCTGACACCAATAAATAAATAAAATAATCTTTTCATTTATATGCATGTTAACAATCTGGTGAGGATTCATATAATTCTTTCAACGCCTTGAAACCTATTATGACTTTGTTCGCTATCACTTTGAAATACAATATTGGGTGGTGTGAAGTATGATATGGCGTAGTTTGATTGCAAGTGAAGTAATTAAGTTTGAATAAATCTGACGATAACAGCACTTACTCCAGACTGAACTGAGCAAAATGAGAGCAGACACATGCATAATGGGAGCGCATGGTGTGTTCAACAAAGTAATGGACAAAGAAATACACTAAAGTTTTTTTTAATGAACTAATTGCCCCATTAATCTGGGATTTGTGCTAAATAAATATTTGAACTATTGTTTCCAGTTCTTCTGCTCAAAGTTTCCGGGGTAACAATTACCATAGTTTTTATTGCATCATGAAACAACCCATGGAAATACAAGAAAACAATTTTCACTTTGCAAAATAGATGGAAGGACTCTTCTCCATAAGTATTAGACTATAACGTGAGGTAGTCTCTACTGGAAACACCTGAAAATAAATAAGCTAAAGTGTTGTAACAGTGAATTATTAAAAGGTTCACTGCATTTTCTTAGTGCTCGTACCTGAATCACCTCCAACTGCTGGGTAATGTGGCACTCCAATATTCCGCGTCACTTAGAGGTTAAGATAGCGTTACATTCAGAAATGAGCAAGTTTCTTTCCTTTATAAAAGCAATGTCCATCCTACCACTTGAAGCTGGTTTTGCAAAACACTTTAAAAAAAACATTAAGCATTCTGTGTCAATTTCAGACTTAATGCCTTTTTTTCCATACTTTTTATAACATGATTTGAAAATCTTTCAATCTAGCATATGGAGAATGTTATACAAGAAAACTAGCCAAGAAATAGTTATTGCTAACTGCCTGAATTATGAATTTACCAGGCCAGCACCTGTAAAATCACAGATGATTCATATTTATGATAAGATTTCTGTTTAGCCACCCGTTTCCATGTTTTGTCATTATTAGTGGCTCCTGTTTTGTTTTATTAATGGTTAAATAAATACTAAAACTAAATTATGCCAGCCTTTTATCATTCCCTTGGATAAAACAGATCCTGACCACATTACAAGTACGTAACAATGTAGAATGTCTCTCATACGGAATTAAAATATTTCACAAAATAAAAGATTGATTTGTAATATACAGTCGTATTCAAAATATTTGCCTACACGAGAGAATGATGCTTTTTTTTTTAATGTTATGGCAGAATGAACTCTTGGTGAATTTGAAGCAAGATGATATTTGCAACACTGCCAGCTGGTACCTCTCTACAGCACATAAATAACTTTATGGCCAGCCTACAGTAAGTAATTTGGGCAAGGATGTTGTGCAAGGTTTTAGATGCGACACGCATGATCTGCAAGTATACTACTCAGAAAAAAAAAGAAATGCAGAGATTAATATCGAGATCAAATTTGGGAATGATTCCTAAAATGAAAAACTGAATACCTACACACTTGAAATATTATGCCACTAAGAAATCAATCTTCTTAAATTCTAAAAATTCTATTCTAAGTGCATGAAGTTCAATTTATTTAGTATCAAGAATATTTACAGCTATCAGAAGTTAAACATTGTGAAGAATGAGCTCTTTTCTGTAATAAAGTTCACATAATTTCAAGAACAGTTCTTACACTCTGATTCACAGTAAAAAATTAATCGGGTATGTAAGTTCAGAATTCTCTGATTCTCCCCAATTTTGAGATTTCTTAATAAACCAAAGATTATGATATTCCAAGAGTGGCATCTGATATAGATACAAGCCTTGTACTGTTTGACTTAATGACAAGAAAAAATTATAATTAAATGATGTAACAAATTTCAGGATACAATAAGGATAATTTTTTCAATTGTGGCTGAATACTAAGAAGTTACTATTGCATTACATCGCCAAAAGATTTCGCCAGTAGCTAATTCTGAACAGGTGTTTGTAATCGTGGAAAAGTTTGCTTTGCATTATAGGTGGAGAATAGTTTCCAGTGAAATTAATTTGAGTACTGGTAAATGTGGTACCATTATGCATTATTTTTATGCTTGTCATACCTAGGTGAACTTGGTGCTATGTAAAACCAAGAACAGTATTTGCATCTTTAATATTCACTACAATAGCCTACAGCATTGCAGCAAAGTTGCTGTGACTTTTACTTTCACCGAGATGAGTAGCTTCGGCTAACAGTGGCCACGGCTTTACCGTGGCTTTTTGGGAGGGGGTAGGGTTGGTCTACTCCTCCTGTCCGCTGTCCTGAGAATGGTTTTCCGCAGTTTTCCATTCTCCTCTCTAAACCGAATGATGAAATACATCAATTTCTTTCATAGGCCACGGTTGCTCCTCTCTCATGTTCTTCTCACCTCAAATCATCATAGCACATCTCCTAGAGGACGTTGCTCTTTAGGAGGCCCACCATCAGCGTATGGAAAGAAAACATTTTAGTAGTAGTCGTAATTTTAATAATAATAATAATAATAATAACAATAACAATAACAATAACAATAATAATAATAATAATAATAATAATGTTTTTACATCGTACTTTTACGGTTTCCAGAGAAGCCGAGGTGTTGGAATTTAGTCCCGCAGGATTTCTTTTACGTGCCAGTCAATCTGCCGACATGAGGCCGACGTATATGAGCAGTATCGAACATGCCAAGTTGGTGTCAGAAGTCCAGTGCTTAACCGTCTGAGCCACTTGGCCCGGCAGTGGTAATTTTAGTTTTGTTATACACTCGTAGATTAACTTCAGAAAAATTGATTCTTGGGTGTAGGGATTCTACCATATGAGTGTAGAAGGAACCGTACAAGGAACTTTTAGTGAAATTATTTAAGTTAGTTGTTTTGTACTGATTTGCATTCTACTTTGGTACATTTAAGACATGAACAAAAATGTTGCTGTGAACCCCCTGAAAATTTTGTCATGAGCCACCACTGTTATCTGAAAATCACAGAAGATGTATGCAAAGAGAATCAGTCAGCAATTTTAATTGCAAATAATCAGGCCAACAAGAGTTCTAATAAAGCGCCATCAAACTAATTTGCGTACAAACCAACAATTAAAAGTTTGAGAAATTTTATCAACAGCTTTCTTTCTTGCTACAGTTCTAAATACGAAAAGGTTCAATATCTTGGGTCTCCTGCTTTTCAGATGAGTATGACAAATTATTTTGGTAGAACAACTGTTGAAAATTGTACAGCATGGCAGAACAACATGAGTTGTTCAATTGAGTGGCACAGGATGTATGCCAATAGCGACAGTGATAAGCAGTATATAAGTTGAACTCCAAGAACTGCTGAGAGGCAGTGGTATTATGTTTTCCCACTGTTTGTGTGCACAGACATGTTATGTAGAACACGATACAAACAGGTTTCCATCTTTCTCTGTGTGACCGATAGCGATTGTAGATTACCCTACAGTGAAATTGGTTCTCATGTTGGAAGAAATGCAACCAAAATGAAGCAGATATGGAGTTAGTGGGTCAAGAAAGAATGAGCTGAGTGACCTGCAGGAAGCCCATGGCCCCATTGCACCAACAAATGCAAGGACAGACATTTGGTGTGCATGGTGATTACGGATCACACAGCCACATCAAACACCCTCGTTCAGGATTTCATGCTTGTGGCACATCAGTCAGTGTCTACATGCTGCACAGTTTGTCACCATCTGCTGGAGCAGGCATCTTGTTCTGGTGCCCGTTACCATCGCTGCCACCGACTGCTCACCAAAGGCATCTGCGGCTGCAAACTTGCATAGAACATCGGGCCTGGAGGGATGAATGGCATACTATTGTCTTCTCTGATGAATCCCACTTCAGCTTGTGCAATGCCACAATGGTCATAGCTGTGTCTGGAGCACTGTAGAGCACGCCTGGCCAAGACTTCTATAATGCACCATCATACTGGTCTGGCACTTTGAGTTATGGTACGAGGTGTTATCGGATTCCAATTTGACTAGCGTCTAGTACACTAGTACAATGATCAGCAACTGCTACATTGCAGTAGTGCTGGAGCCTGTTGGTGTGCCCGATATTCTGGACCAACCTAGGACCCTATACCAGCACGATAATGCACAACTGAATGTAACGCACATCGTCCGGCAGTTCCTGAATGACCACCACGTTGACCAAGCTGCAAGAGCAATCATGTCACCAGTGTACGATACGTCACCAATTAATCTGGTTGTGATGGCTCACCACCTTCTTGGTGTAGCAATTTTAAATGATGAGCAGTATATGTTTACCGGATCCCGTAAGATCTCCAAAGTTAAGCAACACTGGGCGTGGTCAAGATTTGAATGCGCTGTTGGTGGAGCGTATGGGAATGGAGGAGGGGAAAGGAACTGGCTACCCTACCGTACGTAAACTCCGGCTCAGGCACACCTCTGCGGAGGTTCGGACCTGCCTTCGGGCAGAATACACCCTTACCTTAGTATATGTTTAAAAAAAAAAAAAACATTAATCTATGTCTTTAATGTGAAGCGAGAGAAATTATCAGTGACCGACACAAAGAAATAATATATACCTTCCGAAGTATTTCTCTCTAATTCAAGTAGCTTTATAATAAAAGTTTTGCAAGTGTGCTAGAACTACAGTTTCGGTGAAATTTCAGAGCAAACAACTTGGAGAAAGCTACTATTTTGATTTACTTTCATCATCACCATCATAATTTCTTCACTCCAGCAAGCCGGATGGGGTTGTGTACAACCCTCCACCAGTTCGTCCTATCCATCCACAGATGCTGCTCATATATGAGACGCCAGTTTATATCTCTAATTTAAAGGTCCTTCAATATCTGCTTTTCCCCAAAAATCACAAAGTCTTCCTCTTGGTCTCTTCCCAGGAACATTGTTGTCGAAGTATGTTCGAGGAGTCCTGTGAGGGTCCATTCTTTTCACGTGACCATACCATTGCAATCTCTTCACTTCTCGAGTCTGCAGCAAGCTTCTTTCCAGGTTGCCGGATATCCACATTCCTTATTTTTTTTTTTTTTAAGACAAGAACAGAAGAACTTCATTTCTGTTGCCTGAATATGACTCTTTGTTGGTCCAGTGAGTGCTGCTGCTTCCAGGCCATACGTCAATATAGGTACTAGATATATTTTGTACAAGCCGATCTTAGAAACCAACGGAAATGTTTCATCCCAAAGTATTTGACGTACAGCGTGATAGAATTCCTGTATTCTGTTGCTAATCTCTTGATGTATGGTATTGTCTGATGACCGAACACTACTTAAATACTGGAAATTGTCTACAATATCCATCTGCTCATCTCCAATTCTCACATGAACAGTTGGAGAGTTTCTACTCATCACCAAACCAACTGTCTTCGTTTTGCTGATTTTGAGACCTAAGGTTGTAAAAGCTTCATGCCAGATATCTAGTCTAGTTTATACTTCCACCTCTGTCTCACTCCATACCATTACATCATCAGCAAAAACCAGGGCATTAATTGTTGGCTCCTTTCTTTTAACTGATTTTAAAACTTCATCCATTATGATTATGAAGCGAAGTGGTGAAAGACAACTTCCTTGTTGGACTCCACTCTTCGTTTCGAACCAACCTAATCTTCCATCCTGGACCTGGACACAACACTTGGTTTCATCATATAATCGTTGTACTCGTGCTATGATGTCATCGGGCACATTCTTATGTCTCTTATGTCACTTTCATAGTGATGAAAATACTGATGATTTTTTCAACAAGTTGCATGTCAAGAGAAGTTATGACATTATGCAGTAATGTCTGAACTTTAGTGACTTAAAGTCAGAGTGGCATGAGGAAAAAAACACATCATTAGATTAGCATTTCTACTAAACTCATCTCTTTCTTTCTTTTTCAATTTGCTTTACGTTGCACCACAGATATGTGATGATATGACAGGAAAGGGCTAGGAGTGGGAAGGCAGTGATCATGGTCTTAATTAAGGTACAGCCTCAGGATTTACCTGGTGTGAAACTCCTATTTCAGCTCGTTTCCAATAATTCATCTTTGCATTTTACTGGAACCTTTGAAGACTGAAAACAAGACCCTGTTATTACTGCCTTGATCTACACAAATTCTTGAATTTCCAGCTCATTGCTAATTGATGGTAATTGCACTTCATTTTAGTCACTTATAGATTAGGATTCTAACAGTAGCAAGATCTCATGGTCTTTTGTCTCCTTATCCTCATCATTAAAATTGCTGGTCTTTTTCTCCTTATCCTTATAATTGCATTCACAAACTTACTAGTTCCATTTGCATTATATGTGAACTTATACAAGATGCTAAGAAAAAAATACTTATGAATTTGTTTGTAAACTGATAAGCAAATTCAAAAATATATAAGAATGGTATTAGCTTTTAAATACCACAACTAAAAATAATACAAAGAAAATGAAATTCATGAAAGATGTTATGAAAACATTCTCCTTCAACATTCAGCTATATAAAATGTTATTCTGAATTATGTGAAATAGAAGACCTTACTCTCTCTTTCAGAATGAAAGCCAAAACTGTCATTCCAGCAGATATCTCAGCACTGCATTGTGCTTATCACAATTTGTGCTTGCCTGGAGTAGCTACTGGCATGCTAGCTGGCCAGTTCTTGGGAAAGTGCGGCATCCAACTGATGAGCCCATGCCGCTGTGGGGCGAAACACTGAATTTCCTAAATTTTATTCAGATATCTCTTAACATTGAAATTATATTGAGGATATGAAGATAGTGATAGTTTTGAACTTTAGTACAGTGTAGCTCATTCCACACACTGTTCATTGCTAGTTTTAAGCAATGCATAATTGTTTGAGTGTTTCTCTCAATATTTTGCAAAGCTTTCTTGTTTATTTCTATGTTCCTTTTTATACAAGCCTTTTTCCTATGCTCTTTACAAAATACTGTATGTACAAATTAAGTCTCACCAGTTCAAAAAGACCATTCTCAAGAACATACCTTTACAAACTATATACAAATTAACAGTGCACCATAGAATTTTTCACAAAAACAAAATAAAAATAAAAAACAACAACACTACACACTTAAGGTACATATTTTGTTGGAACAATTGCACATCAAAATGACTTACTACCCACAAATTTCACAGTCAATAAAATGTTCAACCATGTAAGGTAAAGAGGAAGAATTACAAAATTTTAATTTAAAAAATTTAAAAAATTGCTAAAACGTACCAATATAATATAATGCTTAAAATATAACTTATATTACAAAGCAATACATACATCAGTATCAAAATAATTTTCAGAAAGTTTTATTGTAACTGCTAAACCAATTGAAAGCTGAGATATGAAGTACAGTTCCTGCCAACACTTGCAAGTGAAGTTAATCCACTGTGCTACACAAGGATCCTATAGCTTTACTCACTGAGCTTCCTAACTGTCCCTAATATATTTTTTGAACTGCTGACTAGCCTTTCATAACATTATGTTATCAATCATGCAAAACTTATTACAGTCTATTGTTTAATAAATAGCAGGAAGCTTGTTACAACACTATGCAAATATTTTGCAGTTTGTTTCCTACTTGAATTATGTCCTAGGGTTACAAGTATTTTTAAAAATATGTTAAATGAATAGAGCAGCATGGCTTTAAAACTCAAGTCAATAAAAGTGAAACTGTGGGTATTTAAAGCATATTTTTTAAATGTTCCAACAAATATATATATATATTTTAAACTCATCTAAAATGAACTGAAGACTATATATGAGACTGAAGGTGAATATTCGCCAAGATCATTTACCAGCTCCTTCAGCTACATACTGAATTTCTTTAATATTCATGGACAGATTATTTTCCAAAAAGGGAAGAATTACACTTAAAACATCAATAACTTTAAACAATCATTTCTAAAAAATTTTGAAAATTAAATAAGAGTAACAGGAAAGGGGCATTTTTACCTAATCTTACAATTGGGACATTAATTATCAAGTCTTATTTAGTTGTACGGAGTGGTTATCCAACACCCTCCGTGGCAGGGTCGAACCTGCCAAGGTGAGCCGACGTGTCGGGATGTTCGATGGTTCAGCGCTGGGCTGGACCATCTGGGGAAGACTGGATCGTTTCCACGTCCGTGACGCTGGCAGCCTGCTCGAAGTCGCCCGTGGTGCTACAACGTCTCCCCCTGGCATCATTTGTTGTTGTTTCCGTCTCCCCCACGTGTCACTCGAACTGAAACGATAAAACTTCCAGTTAAAAAAAATCGTCTCACACAGTGATGATTTATCTCAAATGAATATTGTATCAGTACCTGTATGCTGGCTAAAGAAAATAAGAAAATTATGGAGGATAAATGACTGTCCCAAAATGATGTCAGCCATTTATGTTGAAGGATGAAAGTCAGTAAGAAGCAAAAATATAATTTTAGGGCTTTGAGGGGGTTATATAAGGATTACACCAATATAGTCCAGTACACACACTCAATTTTACAAAGTTTCTGTAATACTTTATTAATAATGTTTTTTGTTTTACGTCCCACTAACTACTCTTTTACGGTTTTCGGAGATGCCCTGTAATACTTTTACTGATGTTCTTACCTTAAAAACATTGTCTCAATGCTTTTTGTGAAGTTCAGCTGACTGAATACATTCAGTTCCAATTCAATGGTCTTTTCCAATCAATCAATCAATCAATCAATCAATCAATCAATCAATCAATCAATCAATCAATCAATCAATCAATCAATCAATCAATCAATCAATCAATCAATCAATCAATCAATCAATCAATCAATCAATCAATCAATCAATCAATCAATCAATCAAAACATTGAACTGCATGTAGGATTGCCACCCGGGTGGCAGATTCCATATCAATTGTTAATCTAGTCTTTTTTTAAAAGTAATTTCAAGGAACTTTGAATTTTATCAAACATTTCCCTCAAATTATTACACTCTAATTCCTCTTTCCATAAATGATTATTTGGCCCAATTTGTCCCCTTGAATTCCAATTTTATCTTCATATTATGATCTTTCCTACATATAAAACCTACCCTCCAGTCAGTCTCCTCCTACACAGTATCCCACTGAGGATAATATCTTCAGTCTTAAACTTTTCCAGTAACCAGATCCCATACTATGTTAGTACCTGTTCCTGCTTGCCTTACGTTGTTTGTTCCAATGTGGAAAATTACTAACTTTTTCTTACCCTCCTCCTTCCCATCTACTTATCTCAACATGTGTTTTGAACTAATTCCTGGATAACGCACACCCCGGTTCACTCTCTTCTACACACGTTCCCTATATGCCTAATAATAAGAGTTTCCCATGATCAAAGTCACAAATCCACCCACCTCATTTGACCCCCTTCCCTCCCTCTCACACAAGCCTCTTCCAATCCTCTACTTTCAGTTTCCCACTCCTACCATTCCCTTCCCTCTTGCCTTGCCCATCCCCTGTAACATTTTCCTGTTCCCCATCTTCCCTCTGCTGTTCTACCTGAAGAGACTCGTACCTGAACATTACCGACAATATGTAATTTCTTCAGATTAACCCGGCTGTATCCGATTTCTCTGGAGCCACTAAGGCCCGGGTTTCAGGGCCGTAGGTATGCCGCGTGATTTTTGAGATGAAAATCCCAACCTAGTATCAACGGGGATTCGATCCTCAGCTTTCCAGGTGGGAGGCCAGTACCTAAACCACCGAAATATTCACAATCCTGATAACAACAACAACAACAACAACAATCCTTCACCCTCATTTTCCTTCCCCTTTAACCCATCTTCTCCCCTTCCTCTGCCTGGCTATTGTATCCTGAACATTGAGAGAATCCTACATTCATTCCTGTCCTCTGCTAAAAGCCTAATTATCTCACTCAAGCCCGCTATCGCTTCCCTCATATTCCTTATTGCCCACTCACACCTACAGTCTCTACACCTGCCTCCCTCAGGCATTCTTTTATCTTCTTCACAGAAATATGATGAAACATAAAATAGTGTATTTTGTGAATAAAAATATATACATCAGAGGAAGGAGATACTGAAATACTGTACTCTACACAAATATTTCAGAACAGTAAAGCAAGATACTAAGTAAAAAAAACTACACTACAATTATTCTACTTAGGCATGTCCTAATTATAAAATAACCATTTAACTGAAACTATAGAAATACAGTTGCACTAAATACGTAAGTATCATATTAATACGTGCAAATAAAACTAAACACTGCTGTTAAATGTTTAACTATCAAAAAGACTACACAGGGATTATTATTGTTCTTGTTTTTTCATCCCACTAACTAATTTTACAGTTTCTGGAGATGCAGAGGTGCTGGAATTTAGTCTTGCAAGAGTTCTTTTATGTGCCAGTAAATCTACCCACATGAGGCTGATGTATTTGAGCACCTTCAACTACCACCAGACTACGCCAAGTTGGGTTCAGAAGTTCAGTGCCTCAACCATCTGAGTCACTCAAAACCTGGCATAATAATAATAATAATAATAATAATAATAATAATAATAATTATTATTATAACCTACTATGCTCAAATGGAAATCAAAACTGTCAGTAAGTTAAGCTGAAATAGCAATACAGAAAGCAACGTACAATCTAAGAAAATAACCACATACAAATCTAAACTGCTCTAAGATGTATCCAGTATAACATGTAAACTGAAACAATGAACTGAAGTTAAAAATAAATGCAGTGAGACTTTCCAATACTAGACTGGCCTGGGGGGTAGGGGAAGAAATCTGTTATTAAGAAGTGTCCATTCAGAAAAAAAAGTGGTATTCTTTCCCAATCGAACAAGTTTTCATCAACTGAACATGATTCACTCCATGCATTTCAAAAAGAGGAGTTGTGCCTAATCTTGAACTTGTCAAGCCAGCCAATGGATGCTTTAAACTCATGATACCCAGATTCTTTAGCAATTTTCACAGATAAGAGGTCCACTCACAGGCAACAATGAGCACTACAAAAAAATGTTCACATGTTAAGTTCTCCACTTTCAAGCTAAGTATAATGGGAAATAAGCATTTACCAGGAAAATTTTAATTTCCAGTCCACAATTTAATTAAGGATGTCACTTGTTTCTTAAAAATGTCATTGATCTGCGTTTTCCCAACAACAAATCACACAGCTGTATCTCAAACACCAAGTTTCTCTTTCTTCCCTTAAACATTTTCCTTTAAAGTCAGTCGTTTGAGTTTCTATGACATTGTAGCACAATATTGACACCTGCTTCTCAAGATTACCATAAAGTATAGTGTAAATCAAACTACTACCCATTATTGTGACCAAAATATGGCTTCCAATTGAGATAGCTGAATTCCAGGAATTCTGACCTTTTTCTTTCAGGCTATTCATTATTAGGAATATAAGTTGTTGAGAAGTAATATTGCCTTGAAACCCCATGTATTTCTGAGATGTCTGCTATTCAGAGGTGTTTGTTTCGAAAAGTTTCACTGTACATGATACTTAGATCATTATTATTATTATTATTATTATTATTATTATTATTATTATCATCATCATAATAATCTATATATTAAAAAAATTTATGAAAACTGAAGTCAGTCAGTCCGGCCATTCTATCCAATCGATTTCCTTCATTCTTTTTTTAACTGGAAGGTATTAATGCATAGATTTGTCATCAGGTACTATAAATCACTTAACTTCTGCCTTCCTCAAATTAGTTGACTTCTTCAATGTTTTCTCTCTTTGGTTCTAATTGAGGTATGGAGTTCGTTTTGGCCTAAGAACACTCAGTGGATCAAGCTCTTTCATTTCAGTTCTTAACTATTCAAATTGGTTGATTCTGAGGAAAGTTATGAGTGCACATTCAATTAGACGTCTCATTTCTTCAACATTTTTTCTCATTGAAGTAATCATATCTTTCATTCTAATTGAGGTACGCAGTGGATCAAGCACTTTCTTTTGAGGTAATTTCTTAAATTGGTAGATTATGAGAAAAGTTATGAGTACATTTTTCTCCATGACTAAGATCTTTGAAGAACTTTTTAACAGCTCGGCGCGTGGTGTTGTTCCAAGGAACGTTTAATTCAATTTCTTTGTGTGATGTATTTTCAAGTGTTTTGTTGACATAATATTACATTCTATTACCACAGCAGATCATGTGCTTTATTTCATTAACTCGAAACTTTGCAAATACATTCGTGAGGATAGTAACAAAAACCATACTTTATACATTGCAGGCGGAGCCAGCGGGAAACTGCTAGTAATAATTATTATTATTGTTCTAAGTGCTTACAGAAATTATAACTGTAATTAATTGGTGAAATACCAAAAGTATAAGGGAAGATATCTCGAAACTACACCGGAGACTTGAACTACAAATATCAAATTATGTGAATCCGCTGATTTAATTGTATGCCAACAGCGGAAGAGCAGCAATAATGATAAAAAATGAAGACTTAACTATCTTGTCAACAAAATACCTTATATTCATTTTAAGTCTTTTTATTTTATTTAATTAAATTTATAATGTTACCAGTATTGTATTGATTATTGTTAAACTAAAGAAATTGTTTCCTTTGTGAAAGGTGAAACGGAAGTGCTATATGAAGTATTGTGTCTAGTACAGTACCATACAAAAGTAAATGTGGAAAGTGTGGAGGGTACAACTTAGTATAATAACCTGTCTTTATAAGTAACCTGTAAACAAAACTATAGATAAACAAAAAAAAAATGGAAAATTATTTCCTATTCCCCCCCAATGCAGATATGAAAGAAAGTAAACCTAGGTAACCTAGAACACAATCTACCAGACATCAACAGAATTACTCAATATAAAATTTAAATAAATATCACTCACCTTAATTACTACCAACGAACACTTTAACACCAATATTTATAGCACTAAATGGATCTTGCACTCTCTCTCTCTCTCTCTCTCTCTCTCTCTCTCTCTCTCTCTCAACTCAATTTCAAGTACTTGATCACTGCAATAAGACAAAGCACTTTGAAGAGTCGACCATTCACCATCGTGTCCTCCAGCCACCATTCATGTACCTTTATGAGAAGCACACGATCCTTCTACAGGATCTAGATAATCACTTTTTATCACCGGAGACTTAAACTACAAATATTAAATTATATGAATCTGCTGATTTACTCAACTGTATGCCAACAGCGCAATATTTGAATAGGAAGAGCAACAATAATTATCAAAATTGACGACTTAACTATCTTGTACACCATTCGTGTACCTTCATGAGAAGCACAGGATCAACATAAAAACTTTTTAGCACAAAAGTTTACTATTGCCATCTTTCATTTCTATTCAGAAGTTCTTTGGTTCCATAATTCTTGTCATTCTAAGAATGTAATAAAAACGAAAGCTCATAAAATTCTTCTCCTCCAGTGAAGGTTATGTAACAAATTCTGAACTACAGCATGGTTTTCTTTCTTTTGTGTGAATGTACAGAAAAGTGATTTAAGAATTTCTCTATGCACCGATTTAAAAAAAATCCAAATGTCTCCGCTTTGATCTCCTTGCTTTATTAGTTCCAGGGAAAGTGCTTGCCAGGAAGTTCCAAAAGCTACAATCACACTGCTACAAAAAGCATGCAGGAAATAACTAAGTGTGTCAACATGTAACATCTACACTATTGTATATGCCATGTGTCATTCACAGAGGCAATACTTGCTCAAATTCATAACACTGGCCAGTGTCTGAACATTAAGTTTCTTTTTACATTGTTTGTATATCAAATATACGTTAATACATATATTTTTCTTCGTCACAGTTGTGCAAATGATTTTTTATAACCAAGACCGTGATACATAATGTTAATCAACATAAAGGATACAAACGCCAAACTGTACACTAAGAAACACCACATGCTACAGTTCTGTATCCTCACTACAGTATAATAATAAGGCTGTGATATGTTTTGGAGTAATAAAGCTTTCACTTCTCTTCTGTAGCACAGTAATACAAGTAATATAGATAACACAACATATTTGAGGACTTGTAATCATGTGAATGCAGTTATTGCTCTAGTTTTAGCTATTCAGAGTATCAAATGTCAGGCTATTATGTAATGCAAGAAATAAAAGGACATGATGAGATTGTCGCAGTACACATAAAGCACAGCCATGTTGAGATAGCATGGTTTCTGAAAGTCCCCAGATCATTTGTGCACAAAGTTTGGAAGGAGTAAGAAGCCTCTGGCAGGATGTGGCGCATGTAGCCAAGCGCTAAAAGCATTCACAGCATTCAGACAGTACAAGGACACCAGCAAGTGCAGAACATTATCAGTAAGAACCCCAGAGCATTTACGAAAGCCACTGCTGGAGATCTCCACGTGTTTGAGGGCACAATCCACATTGTAGTGCATGCAGACATTTGATACAAATTGTATTTCATGACAAAAAGGCACTTCATTTTGGCGCATACGTAAGAACAACAGCTGCTCAGGGCAAAGCCATTACTAAACAAGTTGAAACACCCAGAAGAAACTGGCCTGCTTTGGTTTCTTTCCATGAAAACAATTTTTAGAAGGATCAAGAGATTAAATGGAGAAATAAAAGGGATTATATGTGGATCCTTTTAACGTCCCCTGTGGTTATGCACACAAAGTTTCCCAGAACTGTGAAGGTTTTAGGGGTGGTGGATTACGAGAACATCATGGCACCCCCACAGAGCCTCAGGACAAATACTCCTGGCAAAAAATGAACTGCTGACGACAACTGTGAAGCTCTGGATTGACATCGTACACAATGGAAGGTGTCAGCAGAACTCTACAACTGTACACAAAGCTGTGACGACACAAGATTGGATAACAGCTAATTTCCATGATCAAATCACAACAAACATGAGACCACATAACTCGCCAGTCCTAAATTCCCTAGAATGATGTACAAGAGACTAGTCAATACACCCAAAGTACAACTGATTCCCTAAATGTCCCCATTACCCAAGTATGTCCAACATCAATAAGGACTATGTGATTTGTGCATGTCAACACTTCCAATCCCACACTGAAGCTGTCATTGTGGCTAAAGAATGTTACATCGAATAAACCTGTAATCCAACCAGACTACACCTATTAACCATGTATTGCATCAATACATTTTGTTATCCATTCTTCCTGCAGTCATACAATCTCAAGCAGATTATAGTGACAGGTCTCTTTCTGGGCACGAGGGGAATCATTCCCAAGACAATTGTAACATGGAGGATGGAGTACAAACTGAAAAGGAATTGCATGACAGAATAGTCACCTGCATAATAAAGTACTCAGTGGCTACACCTAGACACCATCTCTACAGGGAACACAGTGCGTGATCTATCTAGCCTTACATTCCAAGCAGAAACTACCAAAGAGGTTTAAACCCTTTTTGGACTTAGGGATCTTTTTTTGTAAAATTTATTGTGTGCTATGCTGTGTTATTACAGCAAACCTGTATTTTGGGTCAAAAATAAATAGAAATAAAATCAAAATAAGTAAATAAAATAAATATGGTGGTTTCTCATACAGCCTCTAATGTATCTCAATAATACATTTTAATAATAATGAAAAATGTAATTTTCTAAATGTTCTTTGACATAGCCTGTTTAATTTTGTAATGTAACCATGGAACAGGATAAGACCAATATTGGGGTTTATTCAATTTTTGGACTGTTGAGAAAGCTTTTTTAAAAAATAAAAAGGAAAAAATAATTCATGTAAAATCTAACATAGCACTACTGTATATGCAGGATAGCCTTAATAAGAATGTATTATGTCTGGAGGCCAGAACAGATTGTGATGATACTATGAAGCTATTTGTATTCTACAGCATAGGAAAAAACCTAAAGCTGCAAAAGAAATAACAGACTATTCTCATAATGTAAATAGATGAATTAAAAAGTGATTTAATTTGAACTATGTAAGCTCTTGTCTTGAGATAGAATAATAATAATTATTATTAATCGTATGACCTCGGCTACCGCGTGCAGGCATTTTAATTTGGCACCATCTGGCTGCCTGCTCATCAATTTTGATGTTCCGTTTTACTGTAAGCCTACTAAATGGCAGAGTAAACCAAATTTCTTCTGGATTTGAATTGTGTCGGGTGAACACCAAATCATCACCAGAGACCTTTTACATACAGACATCGTACGATATGGGAGTGTCAAACTGATTTTTTTCCGCCCTTCAAAAATCCAACTACCTCTGCTGGGTTTGAGCCAGCTATCTTGAGATCCCGAGGTTGACACACCATCACTGATCTACATAGGCAGCTTTGAAATAGAATCATTAATGCTGTCATTTGAACAATTCTATGAATAACATTTTTAGCTTATCATATTTTTTGTCAGCAAATGGTGATCTTTCCAACTAGATGTTTTCTATCTAAATCCTTTAAAGAAAGGACAGAATTTTCAAATTAGACCAGGGCCTCTCAAAAGCCCAAAATCTCATGGGCAAATCAAGGCGCAAGAGCTCCGTGCACTGTGCATCGGTTCCGCTCGGCTCGGACCAAAACTTTGTCTCTGGGCTACTCGGCTAAGCTCAGCTCAACTTGGTTCAGATTTGGAGCGCTACGCAGCAAGTGAGGAAGAGGGAGATAGGGGAAATGAGCGAGACAGGCGTGGGGAAAGAGAGAGACAGTGCTATTGCTCCAAATCGAGGAGTGGGGGTCTGCACTCTGGTCACCCAAGCAAAGTCGTCTTTTGCACCGCGCACAGTGCATGCACACTTAGAGGCCTTGAATTAGACTGTTAGGACTGGGGTGTTATGTGAATATTAAACTCCTTTATTTAGCATGAAAATTTGTATTATTTGCATATTAATCCTGGAATCTCAGTTGAAAGCTTCTATCAAGCAGTGTGTAGCCTCAAAGATTAAAATCATTAGACGAGTATGTATGTTTCCGGGTCCAGAGTGATGACAGCATGTTGTGTTGTACAGTATGTGATGATGATGATGATGATGATTATGATGATGATGATGATGATGGAAAAGGGTGAAACCCACTGTCGGCACATAGCCTACTCCTGTCGAACAACACCAAGGAGTCTACTCAAGGTTTGAGGTCTCCATCCAACCTCATTCAACATCAACACTGTAGAAGTGTTTAGAATTGAGCCCATGCTTTTGGCAAGCAATCTCATGATTAAGAATTGTATACCACCACTTCTCCCAACTTGCCAGCTAACATTCTGATGGTGAACATTTTTTCTACTCACGGGACTGAAACTGGCCAACGACAGTGTCAGACTGTAATGACTTGATGCCTTAACGAACACGTCCACCAGGCAGGCTTGTATTAAAATGGAATTAAATTATCAAGTGCTTCAGTTGATGGTGATGCTATTAAATGTAATAACATGTACGATTGCAGTTATTTAAAATGCACAAGCTGATTTATCTGATATATCTCATGTTATATAGCCTATAATGAATAACAAAAATTGCAGGTAACTTGGTCTTAAAATATCTTTGGGACACACTCAGTTTAACACCAAGTGAAGTCACACAGGTCTTATGGCGACAATGGGACAGGAAAGGGCTAGGAGTGGGAAGGAAGTGGCCGTGGCCTTAATTAAGGTACAGCCCCAGCATTTGCCTGGTGTGAAAATGGGAAACCACGGAAAACTATCTTCAGGGCTGCCGACAGTGGAGTTCAAACCCACTGTCTCCCTAATATTGGATACTGGCTGCACGTAAGCAACTGCACCTATCGAGCTCGGTTATCCACTTACTCAGAAGATTAGAAACTTTTTTGCATAAGCTGTAGTCCTCTAAGGTAATACATAAACTATTTTGTACGTTTTATAGGGAAATTGCTCATTTTTACTTAAAATGCTGAGAAACATTAAAATGCTTATATTTAGGGTAGTTAATTTCTTCTGAAATCTGTTAATAATATCACTATGTCATTAGGAATGGCTGAGATATTTCAAGGATTATTTTGTTTAAAAGCATTCCTAACCATTTTCCCAGTTTTCTTTAGGCTCATCATATTCTAATTTGAAAAGAGCAACTTGACGGTTCACACTGACTAGCCAAATGAAAAATGCTAGTTAGGACAGTATTCCTCTGAACTGCTGAAGTATCTGTTCTATAATTGCCAATATGAGATTTTGTGCATTCTATATCTGTTCAAAAAATAAGAGAATTTTCAAATAACTCTTTAGGGGCTTTTTGCAGTCTAGTTAGCTTTGTCTCCTTCAAAGTACTCCTTTCCTCTATTAACACATTGCTCCCAATGCTGTTCCCACTTATGGAAGCATTTCTGGAAGGCAATTTGGGGGATTCCATGAAGTTTGATCTCTTCGACTGATTGAAATTGTTTTCCTTTCAGGGTCAATTTCAGTTTAGGGAATAGAAGAATATTTGAAGATCTAGGCTGGGTTAGTACGGTGGATGGGGAAGCACAATTGTCCTTGTGTTCATCAAAACTTCATGAATGAACAGTGATGTATGAGCTGGCACATTGTCTTGATGTAATTGTTTCTCCACAAATCTGGTTTTTATCCCAACATGTTCTCTCAATCATCTCAAGACTTTGAGATAATACCAGTGATTTGCCATCTGCCCTTCAGGTAGGAATTCATGGTATACAACACCATTGATGTAAAATCAAGGACTGATACAAACTGACTCACTTGCCACACTTTCTTCAGTCTCAGCAAATCGCCATAAACTGTCATCATCATTTGGTACATCTCCATAAACGTTTTCCTCATTTTGAAGCAGAAACAGATACTGATGCACTGCTTGTAATATTCAAATATCTTGACAACTGCAACAAATACTCAACACACTTGCAAACTAATAGCTGCTGAGATATAATTGTTTCAGATATGCATGACAAATAACTACTTACTTGGGTGGGATACTGCTTACTGGAAACCACTAAGACATTGCATTACCGAGCTCGATAGCTGCAGTCGCTTAATTGCGGCCAGCATCCAGTATTCGGGAGATGGTAGGTTCGAACCCCACTGTTGGCAGCCCTGAAGATGGTTTTCCGTGGTTTCCCATTTTCACACCAGGCAACCTTAATTAAGGCCACGGCCGCTTCCTTCCCACTCCTAGCCCTTTCCTGTCCCATCGTCGCCATAAGACCTGTGTCGGTGCGACGTAAAGCAATTAGCAAAAAAAAAAAAAGACACATTGCATTTGAGCAATATTTTGAAAAATCAGTTATTTCTGGAAATTGACGGAGATCTGGGAATATTTCCTGGAATTATGAATGTAGAACGGAATCAAGATCTACTTTTCTTGTGCGACATTTTAGGTCACTTGAATGTTCTTAATTAACAATTTCAAGGAAAAAATAAGGTTGTTTTTTTTTCAGTTAATTTCTTACATAGAGGCATTCAAAATAGTACTCTACAAGACTTTTATTCTATTCTGGATCAGGTATTTTGTATTTTTAGGAGCACAAATACTCGTGAACAAATATTTTCAGTTATGAACATGAACAAAAACCAAACAGTGTTTAAGTGATATCAATTTAGAATCATATTAAGAATGACAACTTCAAATGTGTCCCCAAACTTTGATGCAATAATCACGACAAAGAAATGTAATGTGCCACATTGAACAGTTAACAAGTGTGATATTCTCAGTATTATTATTAGTAAACTTCATGTATGTTTAAACTCTCGATTATTTTGTATTAACCTACAAAATTATATTTTGCATGTAATATATATTGGTTTGAATTTCTTTTTGTGAGAATTCTTCGTTCACCCCATTTCCCTTACCTGTCCTGCTTGCATCATCCTTGGCAAAGCTCTCCCTTCCTGATAACGTACACTACTGTCATTGAGTGACTGTACGAGCCCTTGACTTGTTGTATGCGCTTGTCTCTCGAATCAGAATTTACGACTACATTATTGATATTCAAGCAGATCCGGCCAACAGCTGGAAACTGCAGATGATGAAGATGATGATGATGATTACTGACACTCCTTGATCTATGGAATAACCAACTGGCCCAGATCCTGCATAACTCTGCCCTCTTGAAACAGATTACCCCACTGTTTTGGTAATCTAATTCTTTATACCTCCAATTTATGTGTAAAGACCCAGTCAGTCTTTCCGCAGTAAATTGTAACAGAGGCTTACTGTACCTTCATTGCACAATTTAACAAGCACATAATAAACTGGTCTTGGAATGAGACTGATATGTGTGGGTGGCTAATTATTAATATTTAATGTAGAACAGAAGATCATACTTACGCTGTAATTCTGTAAGGGCAGCATGAAACAGAATTGTTGTTCCCTATGAGACACCCGTCAACTACGAGTACTACACATTACATCTACAACATACCACATAAAGCACAAGTACTCTTAGGCAGTTTCAGACAGACACAGGCACTATTTGGTAACAGGCACTACAATTCTATAGACTAAAAAGTGTGTGAGAGCTCAAAATGTTGAGAGAAAATATACTTAAGATTTAACAACTTTTCAAATTTATACCTTCACAGGAAAAAATATAATACATATAATCAATTTCTGAAAAAGCTTTCTTGAAATTAATATAGTTTGCTTTCAGAATCTGAATGTGTCATCTGATGATTGAACAGATGCTTCTCTTTGCAGTATGAATTGATTCCTGTTACTTAAAAAGGAAGTAATTTTGGCCTATCCTTACCAACTTGATAATTATATTACGAAACATACCAACTTGTAAGAATCATTAAACTGAGGACTAGAAAATTTTATACAAGAGAAAAAGATAACAATAGGTGTGTACGCAAGAAAAAAATAGGGCGTGGGGGATCTAATTTGACAATAATGATGATTAGTGTTTGTAGGGCCTCAGCAATAATGTGCAATCATTTAGATTGCCACATGCCAATTTCAATTTTCTGTTTTACTTTACCAGAGGAACCAGAACTCTTCTGGGCTATCTATTGCCAATTTTGATTTTGTCAATAAACACAATGTGTAACCAGAAATCTTTTATGGTGCAGTTAGGGTCGTGCAGCTGTGAGCTTGCATTCAGGGGATAGTGAGTTCGAATCCCATTGTCAGCAGCCCTGAAGATGACTTTCCGTGGTTTGCCATTTTCACAGCAGGCAAATGTTGGGGCTGTGCCTTAATTAAGGCCACGGCTGCTTCCTTCCCACTCTTAGTCTCTTCCTATTCCATTGTCACCAAAAGACCTATTGTGTCTGTGCGACCTAAAGCTAGATCTTTTATGTGCAGGCACAGGCACTCTAGGACATGGAACGCTGAAAGGTCTTTCTTTCACCCTTCAAAAATTGTACCACCTCTGCCAGGTCTGAACCTGTGATAATGGGATCTGCAGGCTGAAAAAGAGGGAGCCATTTTATAATGAAATATAGTGAAAATATAGAGGCAATTACCCCATCTAAAACCAAGAAGTTGTAGAACATTTCTGCTACAAATCACGGTAACTTGTTTTATGTAACTGTTGATATCGTGACGACCAGTTTTACATGGAAAATGAACCAAAAGGACACTACTTTTCATTTCAAAAGTTCCACATGTACTGGCTAGGATTCAAACTGTGACCACCTTGGTGAGAAGCCAGTGACAATACCATTCAGTTATCACATCCCCAACATTACTATTATTAAAGATCATCACCTGGAACATACCAAGAACCTTTGTTCATCGTTTATCAGGTGAAAATAAACAGTTCCTTGTTGCGTGGAGCCAGCAGAATACATCCCCAGTATCCCCACCTGTCGTAAGAGCTACATAAAAGAGTTACACCCTTCCCAGAGGCTCTCAACCTAGAAACATAGGTTGGTGACCAAGGGCCTGCTGGCTGATTATGGCATTGTTTCAACTTAATTGAGCCAGGCTCCACACTGTCATGTTTCCTGTCTCTTGCGACTAACACTATTAGGTTTAAGAGGCCTAGGGAACCTTTCATTTTCACACCCTTAGTAGCTCTGCGCTTTCTTTTGCTGATATCCTCATTCATCAAAGGGTTGGACCTCCTCCATTTTTCACTCTAATGTTAAGAGACAATGGTTGCTCAAATGTAAGTTATCTTAACACAATCAGCACCACAATAACTACCTTAACCCTTTGCCGTTCCCTATTTAAGGGCGGCTGCCCGGCCAAAATTGCAGCGTTTTCTGACCAGGGCATTTAAATCCAATAGATGTAGCAGCATTAAATGTCACCCTTTAAAGAAAACAATGTAGAAGTCAAATGAATAGATATAAAAATGTAATTTCTCTTGCATTTTGTTTCTATTTTTTTTTTTTTGCTAGGGGCTTTACGTCGCACCGACACAGATAGGTCTTATGGCGACGATTGGATAGGAAAGGCCTAGGAGTTGGAAGGAAGCGGCCGTGGCCTTAATTAAGGTACAGCCCCAGCATTTGCCTGGTGTGAAAATGGGAAACCACGGAAAACCATCTTCAGGGCTGCCGATAGCGGGATTCGAACCTACTATCTCCCGGATGCAAGCTCACAGCCGAGCGCCTCTACGCGCACGGCCAACTCGCCCGGTCATTTTGTTTCTAAATGATCAGTGCGTATGTATTAGTACTTCCCCTCATTTTGAATCTAAATATTGACCAAGTTTCCTAAACCATTTCAGTGTCATTGCTTGCCTCACTAAAGGGCAAACACAAAAGTCGCCTAGGAAGTAATTGTCAATTTCAGGTAAAAGAACAAAACCCATATAAATTACACCACCTACATACGCCCTTATATCGTCAGCGTAATGTTCTGACAGTTAGTAGTAACAGTGCCAGTTTTTCTTTGTAAATATTTGGCATGAATATTAGTCTGCTTTACTTCTAGCTCATAAAATTTCCATCCTACAAAGAATTGAAAACAAAAAAATTCTGAACTTCGGGAAGGTAAATCATAATTTGAACCAGCATTGTTTTTCCATATTTCCAGTTCATTAGAACGATAAATAGACACAATGATGAGGACTCTAACATAAATAATCTCTAATGGGAATATGATTTCATTAAAATTCCCCCCCCACAGACTTCAAACTTTTCATCTCTATTTCTGTGTATGTCAGTAATTCTTAATCCTGTAGCCTGTTATCCATAGTATTTGATATTAAATCCAAGAGGTAAGCCGAAAGAAAATACAGTAAGTAACTCCAGCAGTACCATGTAGCTCCTCCACCATCCCCATCTTGCAGAAGTGGGTCTACTTGTGAAATATCCACAGAAAAGACTGTGAACATTGTGCTGAGAGCGTGCCGAGTCATGGAAATGCACCGTGGTTTCACGAGACCCTTCAATATTTTGGTCAACACACTTCTACTGACCGTGTATGTGACTAGCACTTTGGAGGACATTAGGCGAGTGATAAAACTTGATCTCTCTGGAGCGTTAGGAATGGCATAGGGTTAATAAACTGTGCAAATTTAGTTGATAAGTTCTCTTGGTTGCAGCAACAAAATTTGCTGCAAACTCTAGAATAAGTAAACTAAGCATAACATTAAAATAACTGCAAACAAGCCATTCTTTTGAAGCAAATGTGAAGCAATATCAATAGAGAATAAAAGCACACTGTAATGATACTCAAGCTAGGCACATGCATAAAAAGCCACATTTGAATGATGAAACCACAAGCCACCACAAAACAAATTTTCTCCTTAATACTTGGTACTCCAACATACACTTTATACTGCTAGCCTAACTGGTCACCACTCAGAAAATGAGATATCTATTGGTACAAAGCCTAGTTCTTTTTCTTGGGCATTCTAATTAAAATGAAACTAAAAATTGAATAATGACCTATTTAATATGATACCACTCATATGTTGGGTGAGACGAAGGGCTCCACTGTGGATGTGGGATATAGAATGTACCCGACTAACAGGAGCAAACCCCAAGGGCTCTCAACTTGGACTGATGATCACAAGGTCCCTAGCTGCTTCTTTCTTGTGCCATCCTTCTCAATTTTCCCCTTTCCTATCTGACCTCACTAGGTCAACTCTTGTTCTCTTCTGAGTCAGACAGTATTTTGTAAGGTCCAAGGAGTCTAATTTTCACACCCATCAAGACCTCTCTTTTTGCTAATACTGTACTCTCTTTCTTTGAAGGATCTGAACTCTTCTGCTTTCCTCTCATTTTTGTGAAAAGAGTGGACGATTGCCTTAAAACAATAACCAGCATCACAGGAAAAAGATCCAACTAAGCAGCAAAGTATTAGCTAGTGTCCTAAATCTATTGATCCTTAAAAGCCAACAGACAGTTTTATAATTAAATCCAATAACCTTACGAATAAGGTATGGGTGTAACAAATGGCACTTAACAGTTGGCTAAAAGTTTATGTCTAACCGTCTAGGATCGTCGCAAGATGGACTGAAGCGAAAGCATTTGCCAAGTATGTTTTCATTAATCAAGAACGAAAGTTAGAGGTTCGAAGGCAATCGGATACCGCCCTAGTTCTAACCATAAATGATGCCAGCTAACGATCTGCTGAAGTTCCTCCGATGACTCTGTGGGCAGCTCCCGGGAAAGAAAAGCTTTTGGGTCCCCGGGGGGGAGTATGGTTGCAAAGCTGAAACTTAAAATGAATTGATGGAAGGTCACCACCAGGAGTGGAGCCTGCGGCTTAATTTGACTCAACACGGAAACCTCATCAGACCCGGACACCGGAAGGATTGTCAGATTGAGAACTCTTTCTTGATTCGGTGGGTGGTGGTGCATGTACGTTCTTAGTTGGTGGAGCGATTTGAACCCCCTGTGGGCAGGGGCAGCAGAATAAAATCCACAGTATCCCCTGCCTGTTGTAAGAGATGACTAAAAGGGGGACCAGGGGCTCTTAACTTGGGAGCGTGGGTTGGTGACTGTGGGGCCCTGAGCTGAATCCTAGGCACTGCATCCAATTGTGCCAGGCTCCTCAATATTACTTACCTATCGTACGACTTTTAGTGCCAGGAGTGTCCGAGGACATGATTGGTCTTTCCTGCACATCTGGATGTGGGATGCTGATGATAATGAGGTAGGGACAGGGTTAAACCTGGTTTTGGCACGTATCCTACTCCTGTGGAATAACACCAAGGGGTCTGCTCTAAGCTTTACATCCCCACCTGATGGACGAATCAGCATCAACAGTCATATGCCCTCACTCCTTATGAACATTGCGGAGCGGTTTGGAATAAAATCCACGGACAGTCTGACACCGTGGTTAGCCGGTTCGAGTCCTGTGTGTCGGAAAAAAAAAAAAAAAAAATCACCATCAGAATGTCAGCCAGCAGGGTAGGAGAAGTGGTGGTATGCAATTTGTAATTGCCAGATTGCATGCCAAAAATCTGGACCTATCATACGCAACCTCCCTTTGTCTACTCTTTTTCTTTTCCGACTCCGACAGTATTAGGTCCACGAGGTCTAGGGAGTCCCATTTTCATGCCCTTCGTGGACAATATGTTCATTTTTGAAAGTGTCGGATCTCCTCCTATTTTTCCCTCTGATTAGTATTAATAGAGGATGGTTGTTCAGTTGTACTGTACTTCCTCTTAACAATAATCACCACCACCATCTGTCTGAACTATAGAAGAACCATAGAGATTAGCATGTACATGTATTCGTAAGCCAGAATAGTTCACATCCTGTATTGGATTTAGGAAGGAGACGATAGTTCGCATGATATTTTTATTTATTTACTTATTTAGCGTATGGCTTTTAGAGCTGGGAGTATCCGAGGACATCTACAGCTCACTATTTGACGCCTATGGGCAACCTGCATGACTCAGTGCGAGATGAACGAGGGAGAGGATGAAACCTGGTGTCGGCACATAGCCTACTCCTGTCTAATCACACCAAGGCATCTGATCAAGGGTTAATATCTCCATCAGACAGACGAATCGCCCTCAACAGAGTCATATGCCCTCACGCCATATAAACACTGCAGAGAGGTTTAGAACTGAACCCAGGCTTCTGACACGCAATCTAGTGAATACAAAATGTATACCACCACCTCCCCTATCCTATCCTGCTGGCCAACATTCTGATGGCAAATTTTTTTTCCACTAATGGGACTTGAACCGGCTAACCACGGTGTTGAACCACAGATATTTGATGTCATAACGACCATAACCACCAGGCAGACTACTTCACATAGTGAAACTAACGCAAAATGTAAAAAACCTGGTTGCCTGGTAAATAAAGGTTGAAATGAATGTCCAGGCTTGTTATATGATAAGTTAAGAATTTGAATCCCATATTTTCATTAACTTCAACATCACATTTTCACTTGTATATAGCAAGAACTTGAGAAAAACTCTAATGGATACAAGAAATTAGTAAACATCTACTTTTTTTTTTTTTTTGCTAGGGGCTTTACGTCGCACCGACACAGATAGGTCTTATGGCGACGATGGGATAGGAAAGGCCTAGGAGTTGGAAGGAAGCGGCCGTGGCCTTAATTAAGGTACAGCCCCAGCATTTGCCTGGTGTGAAAATGGGAAACCACGGAAAACCATTTTCAGGGCTGCCGATAGTGGGATTCGAACCTACTATCTCCCGGATGCAAGCTCACAGCCGCGTAAACATCTACTCTTCATCTCTCTGAATTTAGCTACAGAGAGAATGTTCCTTAGAACCTCAGAAAGAGACTATCCAGTAGGATTTAAAAAAAATTTCACTTCCTAATGAAATTCTAATCTATACAGGATATTTAGTATTAATTTTCAAGCCCTTAAAATGGGGCACTTACTTCATTCCGAAGAACATGGGTTTGATTTCCCTTAAAGTTAAAAACTAGCATGGCAAAGCACATGACACCGAGGTTCACTAGGCCAACAAAATTATTAAGTTAACACCTGGGTTACAAAGCAGTTAGGCATGGAGCAGATCATTTTATCCTCACTCAGTACCACAGTAGAAGCCTTCACCTTTCGCTCCACAAAATTAACATAACGTACATCAGCTCTTTAACCACTATGATAAAATAAATTACCATTCCATTGCACTGCAAGAAATGAAGCCACTACTATATTTCAACACCTGGTAGACTACTCACAAGAAACTAACTCTCAACAAATTGATGGCTCACACACCAAAGTCCTAGCTACATTACTATAAAAGTTTCCCCACGAGGCAACTAGCATGGCAGTGTGTCAAATGTAACCAGCATAACATGTTGATAGCCATTAAGAGGACCAGACCACAAACAAACTCTACCTTCCCAATCCTGAAGCTGGAAGAAGGCAGGAAACACACAAAAAAACACAACAATAATTACAACTGTGTCCAGTTAAAAGAATCTTTCAATAGAATGAACATCAAATAAAGGTAAGGAATCAAAAATAAATCATGTTGGATATGGGAAATAAAGAAGGGAAGATCAGTTTACCAAGAGGAAATGAAAAAAAAAAAAAAAAAAAAAAACATATCAATAAACACACATTATTAAATTTAGATTATTTATTCACTTATCTATGTATCCCTATACTTTTCTTTTCATCTGAAAGAGACTTTCAGCTTATTGGGCTGTATCAAATACATGCAGGGTGAAGCCAAACTCCGACGAACTTTCAGAGGTTGTTCAGAGATACCTTCCGAGTATATTGGTATAAGGAACCCATGGTCTCTGGTGGCTCGTTATCGAGTAATTGCATTTTGTTTGGTTTGTTGCCCTGATTTGCTTTGAATCTGTATTGCACTGAAAAAAGTAATTGTTTTATGTCCGTCCTAAATGAGAGTTCTTGACAGACGCTGGGGTGTAGGAATTTTGTACCGCAGGAGATTTTTAACATACCGGAAACCAACGACACAGAGTTATTACCTGTAAGGGAATATTCTGCATTTTGTACATACTGTACGGTGGAGTACACTGACATAACAGACAGAACACACTGTGACAGAAGTGTACACATTTCATCTGAAGGTTGTTGCATTACTCTATGTTTTGTGTTGTACATTTTGGTTATTGCATATTACAGACTTTTGCACTGTTGTGAAAGTATTTTACGGAAGGATGATAGGGATAAAAAACAAATCATAATTACATTATTACTCTGCAATGAGCCAACGGAGACTACAGGTCCCTTATACCAATATACTGAGAAGGTATCCCCTAAACAACCTCCAAATGTCAGAATTCACGTTCATCTTGTATAGTGCATGCTAAAGAGATGGCCAATGCTAATTATTAACCCTTTGACCTACCATTACTTGTGAAAGGAAATATTCCCTTACATACCATTTATTTTTTAGTCACTTTAAATTTGACTAATCACATACATAAGAATACACAGAGCAAAGCGAGCTTTTAGGTCATCTATAGTAACAGGAAACCAATGTTTTTGTTCGTAAGTATTACTGGTTTCAAGGGAAGCAGATAAATTAGCAAGAAATATAGAGGCATAGGCATTGGTTTCCTTAGTAATGTGATCCCAGAACTGTGGGGTTAGAAATTCATTCACTACGTCAATTTCTTTAAGATTATTTTCCAACCCCCTCCTCAATATGCAATGAATTTCAGAAACTGGTTTGCATGTTACAGAAACAGGCTTATTGTTTCCAAGTATCATTTTACTAGACTTCTCACCCGTTCTTGTTGCATTCTGGTTTTGTCATGTAGTTTCAATTGGCACTATCACCTCGGAACTGAAATCTGAATCACTTTCATAAATGTCAGTTGAAGAATAAGAAGTATTTTCACTCTCCAGAGAATCATTTCCACTTTCAACATCACCATTTTCAAGCCAGTTACGAATAACCTCATCCATGCCGCGCTTGGATGCCGCCATGATTGTTTACGATGAGCGGCAAACTGTGGTGCTTTTTATTTTCCGTATTTCAGCTCAGAATTACTATTTACACAGAGAAAATAGCTTCAGGTACCATCTGACATCATTCAGGTAGGCTGCAAAACAAACAGAATAAATCTCTCTGACCAGCTAAATGCGATAATGAACTTATAAACGTTCCGTGCACCATGATGGAAATGTCCGTCAAAGTATGTTACCGCCTTACGATCGCAGGACGGAAGGTTCCGTCAAAGTATGGCAATGGATTAAATTTGAATGATCCACAGCGGGAGATAAGTGCACACTCTACATTTGAGTCGGCTGTTGCATCATGCCTGTAGTTCAGATCCCTGCCACAGAACAAGAATAACTTAGTCTAGACTGAAAGTCTATTTCAAGTACTATGCGGTCATGAAAGCTAAATATTTATTTGCTTGTTTGATATTCAGAGGGGGAGGAAGGTGAAAGGCGATGCTATAGTTTGGAGGGCTCTAGAGGGAATGAGTAGATTATTAAAGCCGGACAGGTTAGCAACAAAAAGGAAGATGGATAGGAGATGTAATGCTGAGAATGTGAAATGTACACGTAGGAAAAAGACAACTAGACAGGTAAACCATTGACGTCTAACTTGAAACCCTTGTCAACAGATGTATGTACTCTAGTTCAAGAACTGTCCTGAGAAGATTCACTTCAATATACTTGTCCAAATGGAAAAACACAATAACTGCCCATCAGTAGTCCCACAAAGCTTCTTTGGGCAAGAGTTGCACTATTCAAGAGATCATTAGACTACCTTCCTCTGAGAAACTCAAAGGTTACAAACCAGATTAAGAAGTGATATAGCCCCACCCTGGTTACCCTTTTCTATCTTTTGTTACCAACATCTACCATATCCACCCTCAGTATTCTATCTATTCCCTTCAAAACATTTGCCGACCATGCTGTACCTTTGCAAAGGACCTTTCTTCCGTTCTGACAAGATATAATGCTGTATGTAATTAATTTTACTCCTTTTCAAATGCTTGGCAAGAGTCTTCCACACCCTTGCCTAGGTAGATTGCTCCCCTCTACTTTATCTTAATCTAGTTTGATTTCCAATAGAATTGTTCACTGACAGACTTTTGCACAGTTCAGACTCACAAGACCACACAATGTTTAGACTTAATTTTCATTTGAAATATGTTATGAACTATTAAAGACTCTGTTAGAACTTGGTAATGGATTTTCTCAACAAGGAGACATGGTGAATGGGCACATTACAAATGAAAAATCAAATATTTTATACCTTTCAGACAATTTTAAATTATCACTGAAATATAAGTAACTTTTTCAATGAACAATAAACAGTTAAAAAAAGAAATGAGTATGGACATTCTGACTGTCATTGATAAACAATAATTGTATTTACCATACTACACACAACATTCCTAAAATTATAATTTATAACTTTGAAATGATATCTAGTATTCATAGTCGCTAGTATACTGCACGTAAATAAACTTCTCTATTCTCAGCCAATAGATCCTGATAACTTGTCTTCATTTAACACAAATTTCAAGCAAAATCTTTCCTGCAAAATTTTCAAATGGAATTTGTTAATTCATAACTCAACTAAACAAAGCTATTTTTTACAGATTTCTACAGCCCCTTAAATAAAACAATAATGCCAGCTGGGAGGTTAATTTCAGTCTTTTATATGATTCAGATCTCTTAACCAGCTGTGAGATTACACTTACTCCTAGTGGCAATTATTCCATACAGGATGCGAGGATCATTCTACATTTCAAAATTTATTAGTACTCGCTGTTACAGTTAAAAAAGGAAATGACAAACCAGTGTTATAGAAAAGTGCCTCAAGTAACCGAGTTAATAGCGATAAAACAATATAAAAGGATGAGCCTGCCTTGTCCTTAGCACTGACGTATTAAAGGCGGACAGTGCAGGTAGGGAAGGAGGAGAGAAAGATGGGGAGAGCTGGAATATATACCGACAGTGAGGATGTTGCTGCCCAACCAGCAGCCTATCTTTTCCCAGTTTGTCAAGGAGTGTGTGTAAAGGAAAATTAATGTATTTCATGTGGGTTAGTGAGATAAAAATGGCTTGTAATGCAAGCACATCAAAACGTGATAATCCATTAAATAAACCTCGCGACTGAAATTCAACAACGAAAAAACTTCTGAGTTTGTTACGCTGCCAAGAAGAAAAGTAAGTAATTACTAAAGGGTGGCCTACACCATCTGTACCAATTCTTATTCAATTTCGTAAAACAGTAAAACATTGGTTTTTGTTTCTAGTATCTGGGAATACCAGGGATAAGTGGGTGTATAAATTTAAATAAAATGTTTTTTTGGTCAAGTCTGGCCAGCTTCTTGGTTGAATGGGCAGTATAGTGGCCTTCAGCTTCGGAGGGTCCCAAGTTCGATTCCCAACTGGGCTGAGATTTTAACTGTTTGGTTTAATTCCCTTATCTCGAGGGCTGGGCGTTTGTGATCATCTTCATATATTTTCATTTATCATGATACTAACAATTACATAGTGAATACCCCTCTCCATATAGGGTTACATCAGGAAGGACATACGATCCATAAAACACTGCTTAATCCACATATATATGCCGACCACATATAATGGGAAAAAGGTCAGGAAACAAGAAGGCTTTTTTTAACAAGGAAAGTGTGAGGGATTTAGTGTGTAAGCATCATCAACAACAAAGGACCACAGTGTTTTAATTCCAACAAAAGTCTGAAAGGTCAGATGAAATGAAAATCCATAGCCTGTTTCCAGACATTCGAGCAGGTCAGGAATGGAATAAATGAAGCCCCAATCTAGCGGCGTGGATAGGAATTGTGCCGGCTGCTGAAGCCTGTCGCACTCCCCTGGGCCAATGATTAATGACAGACATATGAAATGAAATGATATTGGAGAGTGTTGCCGGAATGAAAGATGACAGGGAAAAGTGGAGTACCCAGAGAAAAACCAGGCCTCCACTTTTTCCAGCGCAAATCTCACATGGAGTGACCAGGATTTGAACCACGGAACCCAGCGGTGAGAGGAAGGTGCGCCGACGCCTGAGCCACGGACGGCCACGAAATGTCAGATACTTGCACATTCCATTTATGGGTATGTGTTACTGGCCTAGCTACCACTAATTCACTCTCTCCAAAGCTCTAAAGAAACATGAGTTGCCACTGCTTGTTCCTTTCTTCAAGCTATGGGTACAGTAGTGTACAGAATGCTAGAAGTCAAATCATATTACTACTACTGGTTCCCCACAAGTGAGATCCCTTACAACTGGAAAAGCGGATGTACACTCATTACACCTCTGCCTAAAACGAGCATGTAAGTATTTCCTAACAGTCTTATTCTGTAGCAAGTTGACTATGTGACTTCTAACTCCAAGTTCAAGGTTCACTGACAGGAACCCTGAAGATTGTTTTCCATGGTTACTGCGCATCGCCAAGAGGCCAAGTTAGTGTAACAGCATTAAAAAAAAAGTAAATTCATGTCCTTGTGCCGAGGTGGTGGCGCTCCTTTCAGGCACATCCCTAATGGAGGTGAGCTGCAGGACCTTTCTAACCAACCACGTACTACCAGTCTTAAATTTATGACAATGCCTGGAATCGAACCCAGGCCTCTGAGAATGGCCGCTAACAGCGCGAACTGTTACACTAAGCAGGCGGACAGTGAAACCAAAACCAGATACAAAAAACAAAAAAACAAAAAAAAATAACCAATGAGACCAGATACCAAACAATTTCTTGGCATCCCATCTTTCAAGGATCTTCCAACAAATAATTATGTCAGTAATTAGTTCTTGAATTATTCTAGACATACATTATATTTTAAATCTTGTCAAATACGTATTGCTTGCCAATCAAAACCTTCCTGATATTACTTACACACTACATGAATGTGTATTTCATTAAATTTATGAAGTAACAGCACCAAGTAGTTCTGTTAGCTGTACAAGCTTCAGCCTTTACTATACCTTGGCTGTTAAAGTACAGGGCAATAATATTATGATCAATGTATTGCAAATGAAATAGTCTCCTCCTTCATGAACTAAAAGCTACATGTTACTACTAACATACATTCTACTGCAATGTAAAATGATTGTTATACCTGACTAACGGGCCCAGGTTATTGTCTGAAGGAAGCGACTGCAGCAATGAAGGACCAGCTGATACAGGTCGAATCTACAAAGAAATTAAACAACAACTTTAAAACACACAACTAGCTATGAGGAGCACAGTTCATGAGTTATCAAACAAGCATAGGCTGAACAAAATTCAGATCTGTTTTATTACTTCATCCTAAAAACTGAAAAACGTTGTAATTTGTAGATATCAAATGAAACTTTATTCTCTAGATAAGCCCTCACAGACACCAACTGGCGACTTTATTTTATAATATATATATATATAATATATATATATATAGACGTTCTTTATTAAAGAAACTGACAAACAGGTTTACCACACGGCAAAATATAGTTAAACTGCACACATAGATTAATTCTCTGGAGGAAGACTGACTATTATCGCCGCCTTGGTAATCATTGATAGGAAGCTCTTCTTTTCCTCCAGATATCAACCATCAATGCTGGAAGAGTTCCTGCTACATCCACTAATAAACCATTAACAGTGATGGATAGCACGTGATATTTTTCCGTTAATGTCCAAAGACACTGGTGAACAAGCCAATTGTTTCTCGAGATTACATCTTATGGCTGTTAGCTTAATTCAAGCCACACTGTTGGGTTGAAAATCAATTCATGGCGCCTTCGCTTATCAATAGTTAGGATATTGGTTCTTTTTGTACTTCCTCCTGAAGCCAGGCAATGAACTTCCTCATAAATCTCTCAGCCTTCATAATGCAGTGTGTTGGTAATACGGTCAAATCTGAAGACACCTCAAAAGTTGTAAAAATAGTCTATCACAAGCAGGCTGTAAAATCTGAATACCACTACCATCGGTTGCCCAGAGCTCCTTTATATTGGCGACTTCTTTTTTAGTACTAATCATCTATAACAAACAAAGCAATGCTAACGTACATTTTCACTTATTTGTCTGCAATTTCTATCTCTTGTGTATTGAGTTTAACTTTTTTCTGTCGATAGGTATGTACAAGTTTGTGCATGTATTTACCTCATATATTGTGTTATCACAGTTTGATTTGTCACTACAGTCCACTTCAGAATCTGAATCAATGGTCACGGTGATCATTATCACTTCCTCCTCTCCTTCAGAAAATATATCCTCATTAATTTATTTTGTTCTCTTTCCTCTATTTCTCAAAGAATATTGTCAGTATCTTCAGGCATTAATACACCCCTTTTTGGTACTGGTACCAAGGAAACAAGAAGTGACTTATATTGACTTTTCAATACTGCAGTTGCATATACAACCTACTAAAGGTTACATTTGGCTATGAATCATAAGATATATTAGTCGCTTTCATGTGGTCTTTGTATGATTTTTAATTTTATTCAGCAACATTATATTAACCACTTAACAAGATACACACACATTCAGCAATATAAATTAAGTTAAAAATCAGTATTATTTTTCTCAACAGCACAAAACTCTATTAAATTGAAAATTGGTGTAAACCCATGGCAGAACAGCCCTGACCGCTACTAAGTCTGATGGCCAGAAGGTTACAAGTTCAAGTTGATGTGTTGTAAGTGTGATTAATCCCCTCAACGTTTTTTCTCGAGTGGGGCCGCTATCTCACCGTCTGACAGCTTCTCATTTGTCTCGCACAGGCTGAGTTGACCTCGAACTATCTCTCAGATGCAGCTAAAAATCCCTGACCTGTCCAGGAATCTTACCCGGGGCCTCCAGGTAAGAGGCAGGGTTGCTACTCTGAGACTGCAAGGCTGGCAAAAACTGGTGTGACTAAGTAATAATATCCTGGTCTCGAAAGCCCAGAATAATGGCTGAGAGGATGCGTCGTGCTGATCACACGACCCCTCCTAATCTGCAGGCCTTCAGGCTGAGCAGCGGTCGCTAGGCAGGCCAAGGCCCTTTCAAGGGCGTTAAGTGGCGTGGGGTTTGGATTTAAGTAATAATATGCTCTATCTCTGTAAGTGATAACTTGAAAAGTATTCAAAAGATCCAGAGAGGGGGCGGGGGAGAGAGTTACAGAAATTAAGAGAGAAGGCAAAGCTAAAGAAGAACTCACGACTTCCCTCATGCCAACGAGTTTATATAGAAATTCAATAAACTTTAAGTCGCCATTTGCTATCAAAATGTATTATTTGTATTTGTAAAAATGTTTGGAAAAACAGGGCTACCCCAGTGAAAATAGGATGTCTGGTCATCCCATGTAAACTGTTTTTGACTGACAGGGAAGCTTTGCCATGCACTCATTGTAAACAAGTCAACACTTCTAACTAATCAGATTACATACCCTTTCAGTCTGTGTGGCAGCATTGCATGTCTCTTTGGGAGGAGCTTGTGAGGAAGATACAGTTTCAGCATTGCTGTACTTTGTCATTTGGATCTGTAGCAACTGAACAGTATGTTGTTTCTCTGCTAGTTGTTGTTGCAGGAACTCAACCTGAAAGAAAAAGAAAATGACACTATATTCCAATTTGCAAAGAAATTGTTCCAGGTAAGTTACCAAAATCTTTTCTACATGATCATTTTTTCAAAACATTTTCAAGTCAATTCAGAAATATTTAAAGAGTTTAGGAGAAATGTAAAAAAGAAAAACACACACAGTATTATGAATAAAAATAGAACTGCAAGTTTTGTTCAAATTTATCTCCCATTATTGTAAAGTGAGGTGAGTCTAGAAGATACTGACAAAACTACCATCTCCCTGCCATCGTCGTCCAAAGCATGATCTTAGATATGATAAAAAGACTCCTCAGCATCTCTCAGATGCAAATATAAATCTTAGACCTGTCCAGGAATGAACTTTAAGATTATCCTATTTGAAAAAAAACCCTTGTACATTGCATAAACTTTATGTAACATATAATTTAGTATTCTGCATCCTTGTGATCACTTGCAATTCCAGGCAGACAAAATAAAAATTTATCTCTCTCTCAGTAGCACAAACATACTAGACTGATTTCAAAGATAAAGGGAAACTGTGTCAAGGAAGGAAAAAAAACATGAACCGATGACTGCTTTCTCCTCAGAAGCAGTAAATTAAACCCCAGGCTCACCATTGTAGTAGATCTGGCTCGCAAATTTGCATCCAATGAATGTTCATTGTAGATTTCTAGTAGGTAGACTGAAAGCCCAGAAACCTTGAAAGGAAAACCTAACAGAAGAAATGCATAGGAAACATCTCTTGTAGGCACATAGTCATTAGGACTGGACAATAAAACACAATGTTCCTTTCCTTGCTGAAAGACACTTGGAAGTGCAGTGGCAGAGGGTTCAATATGCAAGTCGAGCTAGAATGAGCCAACAAATTCAGCAGATTTGCAAGAGATCATGAAACACCCTGTGAAGATGATGTTATGGGGATGTTTAATGCATGAAGGTCTTGGACAATTAGTGCCATTTGATGGCATGGAAAGTGACCAGTACATCAAAATACAGCAATGGAGAGATATTCATGAGAACTGCAGAAAAGGTTCCAGATGATGGAAGTTTTCACTAATTCTTGGCTTTGTCACACTTCAAAGAAAGTGAAGATTTTTTAATAATATTGATGTAATCGAGTGACCTGAAACTGATGTTATACACATATCTGAAGTCCAATGGGATAATAATATCTTCTCTTCACTGTTAAGTGAAGTCTTAATCTAAAACAGTGTGAATGAAATGTTAGCATATACATTTTAAAAATGGAATTAAAATAACACATTAAAACTGTTGTTACTGGTATTGTTGAACTATGCCAATGTCTTTATAATAAACAAGTATTCTTGAGTCTTGAATTGATCTTGGTGCTGACAATTCGTCATTTGCGTGTGTTGTGGACCCATTTAATTCACAAATTATGCTGTAACGCGTAGAATATAGAATAACAGTTCATATAGCGTTAAGGAGGACATTCACAACTTGAACAAGTGGCCTTTCCTTCCAATGAAATGATCTTTGTTAGAATTCAGTGTGAAGTGGATGTCTGAAAAAGAATAAAAAAAATTTGAAGTGAATTTTGAGAAAAGAAGGGAAGCTAAAAGATCGAGAAATAACATCCAGCTATATGAGACTCACCCCCACACTCCTCGTAGTTTATGTGCACTCGGCACAGACACCAACACCAGACTGATTGCCAGGAGGGAGCGGAGGCATAGATTACGGTGGCAAGGATTGGAGGGAGCTGTGAGGAGAGGCGGCTAGATGGGGATGAGTAGATTGGTGGACTTGACGTTGTGTATTTTTTACGTTTATACTTCCCTTATATGGGAATGATAATGTCGAACAGAATATCAGGTACTGAATAGGTGGACCTTTCTCTACCCTTTGATAGTAGGCTAATTATTTCCAATGTGGCACTGGCTTGTTGAGAAAGCTAAATAAAAATATCCCATGCATAGTTTGGAACTCAGCCGTTCACTAATTGGTTTCAGTGGAAATTGTTCTGTACCTTCATGTGCAGAGCGAACCATTGTGGCCAGCCAAGAGACATTGCTGGGGCCAGCTGAGAAGGGCCTACCGGTACTCACATTTCATCTATCCTTCCATGTCTGACCTATGTTGTTCTGTCCCTACCCCCTCTACATACAAGTGCCTTTCACAACTCGGGGCAACTGAGGAATTTGAGCAGTACTTGGGTCCACATTGCGCTCGTCAATGGTACTGCAAACAGTTAATTTCATGCTGTTGCAGTCCATGGTAGTTTACTGTTGCATGCCCTAGTAATTTTGAAATGAACAAAGTAGATTATTTATTAAATACTCCCTTCCATTTGTTAAAGATGAAAGAAAATCTTGAAATTAAACAATTATGTGCTCATCAACCAAATTACTGTACATGTGTGCAACTTTACTGCTCAAAAAACAAGAAAAGTAGTCACTTTTTACATGATCATACCTCCATAATAAGCATGAGTATTGAAATGAACACACACCTTCTTTGAAAGAACACTAAAACATCATTAAGATGGTTCTGCAAGGGAGAATGAAAGAGAACACGTTAAAAGAGAACACATCCTATCGTATATACAAATAAATATCGAACTGAAATATGGAAACACTAACTTATATATTACACTTTTACACAAAAGCATTTTACGTTGAGTATGTACGGGTACAGTGAAAGCTATATCTACTGTTTATAAAGATGAGAGGAGAGTATTCAAAAGAGTCAAAAAATGTGAGAAACAAATATGAAAACCTTTTCCAAGTGGGCCAGTGATAAGAAGTGAAGAAGAGCAGGCAACAAATATGAAAACATTTGCACTGGGGCCCAAAAATGTATCAACAAATTGAATATAACAATTTTTCTAAACCAAATGTTAGTTGAAGCCTTACAGTTAGGATAAGCGAGTTATTAAACATTGTTTCCTGGTCACACACCGACCATGAATTACACTGATCTGCGAATTCAAACTTTCTGATCATTGCATGAAGTTTACATAGTGATCTTTTATATTTTGGGCATGCTGATTCAGGAACTGAAGTCAGTTTATCACATCAGGTTTTTGTGCAAATTCAAAATGAAAATTTGATAAATTTGCAGCATGCACACATGCAAGTTTACTATTATCACATGTAATGAATGCTTCTTTCTTATTATTTTCACCCATCTGAACACTCCTATCTTACACTGGTATACTTATGAACATAATATAAAGATATGTAGTGTATTGTGTTAACAGATCTGTAGAAAAACACAGCCAAATGGACCAAAATTTACTACGCATTAAGCCTCATAACGTACTGAGAATGGTAAGTCTACGGTTTCAATTTTCCTATCTTAGTATAAGAAACGTCTTCACCTTGCTTGTCGTGTGTGAGGAGTAGTTGGACCTTCTCTCTTTAGTAACCAGCAGTAATCTGCCAGCATATTTTTGTTCCATTTCCTGTAGATCCTGATGGAATCTCTCTCCTTGCTCTTTGTTCAGCATTCCTAGGTTTTCAGGGAAATAGTCCAGATGTGAATGTAACCTGTACACTTTCAAGCTCATTTGCAGCCTAAATTTTAGAAAGAAACAAGCACTCTATCCATCATTTTTTGTAGTCTGAATCCTTTGTATTTCAAAGAAAGTTTTTGAGCACATTCCGGAAAGCTGCCTATACAGATCGCTCTGCAGCGCACATAACGTCTTCAAAATTAGCATCAGAAAGAAATTTTCTGATATCTGGACCTGTGAAAATACCCTCCTTGATTTTGGAATTACTGATGCCTGGGAATCGATGACACAGGTACTGAAAGCATTAACCTTCATTGGTTAGGGCCTTAACAAATTGCTTCATAAGCCCCAGTATGATATGAAGCAGAGGTAACAGTATTTTGCTCCTGTGAACAAGAGTTTCTTGTTTTATGTTTTTCGACCCTACAATCCATTGTCTACATGGCCATTCTTTTGAGACCAGTGATGTAACCTTGCTCGACTGTCCCACTCTCACAGAAAGCAGGGGTGCTTTGTATAACCTCCTTGTAAACTTAACAGAATACCTATCACTTTGAAATCACCACACACTTGCCACTTGTGTTCCTGGTACTTCAGTTTACACAACAGCATTTCAAGATTTCCATATGTTTCTCGCATAACAACTGAATGAGCAGCAGGAATGGATGCAAGTATGTTTTCACTATGAAGAAGGATGCACTTCAATCTACGCTTGGAGGCGTCTATGAAAAGTCTCCAGTCAATAGGGTCATACTGTGGTGCTCCTAGTTTTAAGATAACCTCCGGAATGTTGTTGCAGTAAACCAAGGCTCCCTCTTCAGAAAAGAAAGGTTTAAATTCTTGTTCGTGATGTCTGTACCAATAGTACGTCGTCCCTGGTGCCAACATGTTCCTTTCACAACGTCTAGACCCGAGTAACTCAGCAGATTCTTTTGTAAGCCAAGATCTCAAATAAAGTCATTTAATGCACTTTGTTCGAACAGTCTCGGTTCTTTTTCAACACATTTACGGAAGAAATCACAGTCAGAGTTAGTGCCCGCCATTTCTGCGTCAGATTCAGAAGAGGAACAATCCTGTAAATGTTCTGGACGCTGTGGTACTGGTGTATCAGAGCCATGAGGAACGGGTAAAATTGCAGAATGAATATTGCTTGCATACACAATGTTACCTTTGTTGCTGCTGTTAAATCCCTTCACATTCACAGAACAGAAATAGCAGTGAGTACTGTGGTCTGGGGGTTCTCGCCACACCACTGGAATACTGAATGGCAACGCAGTTCGCTTACTGTTCACCCACTGCCGAAACTGCTCTATACAGGTTCTACAAGCCTTATGTGGTGCTCACGGCTTGTCTTGGTCTCCAAGTTTCAAGCCAAAGTAGGCACAGTAGGCCTTTCTCACCAACTCCGTTATATTGTGCTCCTGTCTCATCGGCACGAAACTTCCACATACATAGCAGAATGTATCTGGATTGTTCCTGCAGCCACGTCATGGCATGCTGATAGATGTAAGTTCAATAAAAATATTAACACAGTACGTCACTCACATATAGAATGCTTATGAAGACAAAAATCTCTTTTCACTAGCAAGTGAAACACAACTCAGACTGTTGTGGACAAAGCACGAGAGAATGACGACACTCAGCCAAAACTGCACGTTGCCGGCTATGTTGTACATAGTTGCCGGCTCTACACACTGAGCGTGATAATACAGGACTACGAGATGGCTGGAGGACGTCAAATTAATAAAAGAATATGGAAATCTAAATTAAAGCAGCACTCTTCCTAACAACGTAAGAAGTGCATTAGTGCATGTGATGAAAAAAACGTATATAGGAATTTTGGGAAAATGTGATGCGATGGGGAAAAAATTAACATCGGATCCTGATTCAGGATGCAGAAGTCATCCTAAAAAGCAATACAGGATGGTGGCAATGAAACCATTGCAGGACAGTATTATTTGGAGGTTACACTCGGTCTAGTGCATGAGAATGGTTTTGGCCGCCATCTTCAACGTAACAACACTTTGACCAATATTTTGAACTTCTGACTGTATTGCGAAATACAAAGCACAAAAAGGCTCACTGCATTATTCAGCAATCTCACTACTAACCTTGAACTTTCCTGAGCCTAATGGCTTGCTCCCAAAGGAGCAATTTACCCTGGTAAGTTCAGGAATTCAAGACCTTTTCCATTATTGCATAATTTTTCCCAACCTCTTCCTGTGGCAGGGCTCTTATCTGTGTTCAAAATCACATTCCTTTCATAAAAGGGATGATGAACATTTTCAGGGCTAAGAAAAATGTGATTGTACTAAGTGGTAATAGCAAAAATTTGTGATTCGATAAGTAACATCTTTTTTATATCGATTTAATAGGATGGGAATCGGGACTTTGAATTTACGATGTGTTAAGCAAGAAAATGTCTCAATGAGGAACTCATTAACGAGGTTTCACTGAATTAAGAACTGAAATAAAAAGCATTCTTTGGACACTCAACATAAATTTTCAGTACACAATGTATCATACACAAACTGGTCCTTGGTTATTCACCAAAATGGCATGAGATAATTAAGTATAAATAAGGAATAGTGCCACCCTTCACAATGCCTTCCCATTCTTCTGACAAGGCGCTGAATATTCAGTTGAAGCAGACGACCCCACTCTTGCAAAAGGATATCTTCAAGGGCTTGTACTGTTTGGGGTGGAGGATTCCTCGCACGAAGGCACTGCTCCAGTTGGTCACAGACTTGTTCGACTGGATTCAAGTTGTGACTTCCAGATGGCCACTCCATTTCTTGCATGTGGTGCTCTTGCAGGAATCTCCAAACCATGTTGTATCATGCACTCTAGTATTATCATGCATGAATACAGTTTTTCTCCAGTTGTTTCATGTGAGGAATCACATGTGGCACTAAGATTTTGTCAATATGTTGTCAAGCAGTTTAAGATCCACTGTGATCTATCAGGAGATTGGTTTACATGTCAAGACTTATGCCTGCCTGCACAATAATGGATCCAGCTCCATAAGCAGCAGTAGATGATATAGCTGTCAAATGAAATCACTTTCAAGCTTACCAATACTTCATAAAAAACAACAGAAAGTGAAAAAACACACCTGACGCCGGAGATCTGCTATTTCTTCTTGAGGATTTCGACAGCTGGACTGGCCGGATTCATCAGAGTCACCAGATGGAGCCTCTGAGCTTGCCAAATTGTAGAAGAGACCATTCTGAAAGAAACACAAGAATTAAATATGAAAAACATTGTAAAATTAATAAACATACAGAAAATATGAAGAAAAATGAGAATCCTTATGATGAAAATCTAAATCTTCCAAGAGTTATGTCTGGTGAATTCAGGAGTACAGAGTAAACATAAAGTTGCACAAGGAGAAGGAAGAAAAAAGTCTCATGAGCCTGTCTCTTTCAGTTTTAGTTGCCAATACTCATTATTACCATGTTATCCTTCATAGGCTAAACCTGCCTTAGTTTTGAGCTCTCTTTTCAATGTATTCTTTCTACCTTGCACTTCTTCCTTCATCCCTGAAGAGGCTCAGACAACTCAGTTTTTTAGTTTAATAATAATAATAATAATAATAATAATAATAATAATAATAATAATAATAATAATAATAATAATGTTTGACTATTGCTAGCTTTGTGGAGCTCTTGTAAGGCAGACCCCCCCTCAAATAAGGTTAAGCAGATCAGCAGTATATGTGCCAGAAATTGAACGCAGGGCCCTGAGGACAGAAAGTCAAGATGCCGACCACTCAGGCCTGGAAAGAAGAAGAAGAAGCAACTTCCTAAGAGACCTAAAGTTTTACGTGGAACAACGGGGACATGACTTCACTTAAAACTGAAAGCATTGGCTGGTATTCAAACTGATGAGGCTTTGGGACATCACTATCCATTAATTACCATCACAGTTCCAACCTCATCCGTATACCATGAGGAGGAGGAAAGGAGGACATAAACATGCTATGTTCTTTTTTACTAATCCTCTAATAAGCCAACACTGAGTGGTTTAAATGTGACTGTTGATACACAACCACATAATCTCCAGTTTGACATGTAATCCGAACTGGAGAGATGCAACACTACATCAAATATCTTGTATGCAATAACTAGAATTCAAACTGATGCTGCCTTGGTGAAGAGCTAGTAACAATAACTCTGTCAACATGCCCCCCTTCCCCCAATCACACCAAATAGTATTGTTTCTAAATGAATGCCAGTGCCTTAAACAAGGTCACGAATGCTACCTACCTAGTTGTAACTCTCTTCTATCCCCCCCCCGTTGCCAAAACCCCATCCATGTTAACAGGATTTGATGTCTGTGAGGACTGTTCCTCACCAACAGCAACTTTCCCCAGAACAATCAACAGAGAATGTGAACGCCAATTAAGGCTTTCATGTTCGCAGATTGAAAAATCACAGCAGTAGATCTATGTGAAAGCCTTTACTGTCATTGTACCTCTATGGGGAGAATTCCTTTTAATAACAAAATAGTTTCTCTTTAGCAGATTGGTAATCCTTATTTGTTAACGCGACAAGGACTCTGAAGATATTCTGCCCCTAAGCGCCTGTGCATGCATGCACAGCTTAATGACCAACAAGCATGGTTCTATTGCTGTGATTTTATAGAGAATTTGTATGACCGACGAGGTGATTACATGATGGAATTTTTTTTATTTTTAGAATTGGCTTAACATTGCACCGACACAGATAGGTCTTATGGTGACGATGCGATAGGAAAGGCCTAGGTATGGGAAGGTAGCGGCAGTGGTCATAATTAAGGTACAGCCCCAGCATTTGCCTGGTGTGAAAATGGGAAACCATAGAAAACCATCTTCAGGGCTACCAACAGTGGGGCTCGAACCCCACTATCTTCCGGATGCAAGCTCACAGCTGCGTACCCCTAAATGCACGGCCAACTCGCCCGGTATTATTAAATGATGGACGTTTTAATTTAATTACTTTCCAGTTTGTGTGTTGCAACTGCAACAAAGCATACCATACAAAAAATATAATTTACAGCATGATTAAGGTTAAAGAGGAAATATTTACAGTCTACTAGTACAAAAAGTACAAATGATTTTGTCACAATCTGAAGGGAGCCCTTCAGTGCCAATATACAAATTACTTTCCTACCAGAAACCTTATAATGGTATCAGGTCTGAGGTTGTATATGAAATGCACCACAGATAGGGGTTAGCAGATGTATGGGTTTTCCTGGAATATGACTTTTGCTCATTTTGTTCCATATATATATCACAGTTTAGACATACTACAGTACTGAAAAAGGATTGCAGTTAAAATAGAGTACAAAATATTGTTCTGTATTCTGACCAAAGATTAGTCACCACAGTTGAGAAAAGCACCTCTGTCAGTATGCTAGCATTACTATGTTGCATGTACAGCATGTAAAGAAATGAAAATCCACAGCCTGTTTCCAGTCATTTGACTGGATCAGGAATGGAATGAAGCCCCCATCTAGTGGCTTGTTCTCTCAACTGTGGTTCAAATCCCAGTCACTCCATTGTGAGATTTGCGCTGGACAAACCAGAGGCTTAGCAATGTAAAGAATGAGGGAATAATTTTTTTGGTTACAAAGTAATGCTCATATTAAATTGAATGATTTTTTTTTTTTACTGGAGAAGTTAAGGTTTATGAAAATGAATTTCAATATGTCTACAAGGTTTGTGTTATGTATGTAAATCGTTTGATTTTAGTAATTCTAAAGTCTTTGCATTGATGAATTCTATAACTCTAAAAACTTACTGAACTGAGTTTTCTACATTTATTTGAGACACTAGGTTTAGAGGAAAGCTGAATATGGATGATGTGTCCAGAATTTGTTGAAATAGTCAATTAGTTTTCCAGGGAAGGTGGTTCTGGTGAAAACTAAAAGTAACTCTCCAAAAAGGTGGGTATATATATTACAGGTTTACTTGGCCCAGAAAAACTTGAGAACATTTTGATGGTAACTTACTACGATTTTGCTAAATATATTTCCATTACAAGTAATGAACTTCATTCAAGGTCTTCCCATCTTTCCACTGACTCTCCCTCCCCTCAGTTTCCCCTATCCAACTCAACCTCAAAACGGCTGCTAGTCAGTGTGGAGGTCAACATCAACCGGACCTGATCTATACAAGCACAGGGCTGGAGGAAAGAGCAAATCCTGGCTATACTTGTATTCTCCATGAAGAAATTTTACCGATTTTAAAAACTTCACTCCGTTTTCCAGAAGCATGACAAATAGGTAACATTTGACAGTCTTCACAATTTTAGAGTATTCCTCCAGCAAACCAGTAGTTGTGATAAATATGGTTGGACCCACACCTGTTACAACTAGTTTTGTCCAAGATTGAATCTACAGTATAAACATTTTAAACATAGACTGTCATTGCATTTGTTGATTGTACTTTATCTTAAGTTTTTTGTATCATTCTTTTTGTACATGTCCTTCATATTTGTGTTATTTTAGCTGATGATGACCTCTAGGCTAGGTCAAAACATGTCCTATGTAGCTTTTTAGACAGACCATTTAACAAATGGAAAACTTGTATGGAACAGGTGGACTTTATACAATCAACTTCTTTTAGAATTGAATCTTAGATAAGTAGGCCTAGCCTATATTTCCATCGAATGCATACACTGAATGAGTATTTTCAATAATTGCAATAATAGAGAGCAATTACAGAAAAAGAAGCTCTTAAGATTTGATAAAAAATTGACTCTTTTGAGAATTGTAAGGATTTCATAAGTTTTTGTTGAATAAGAAGTTTTTGCAAATTGCATCTTCAAATTACAAGTACTTATGAAGTATACATTTCAATCTAAAGACTAAGGCATTATTTGTTTGCAAAATATTTCACGCTGGTAAATTATTACCAGTATTCATTAGTTAATACATCCATGGTCTCTTCTCTCATTCATTAAATGGCTATGGTGTTTAATTTAGTGCTATATGATTAAAGAAACTGAAGTGTTCCTTATTTGGCATCTGGAAATCAGGCAACCCTAACCACAGACTAAAACACATTTTTGAACAATCATTTAGCCACGAGCTGAAACAGATAATTGCAGGAATTTGTCAATTTGTAACTTTTTACCACTGTTTAAGGGGTTAACTTGGATTAAGCAATTTGGAAATTAAGCTAGAATACAGACACTTACAGTTTTGGGGAAAAGATTGGGTCTTGCATACATTATCCAGAACATCATGGTTGTGAGGAAACAAGAATCACTGAAAAGTACTTAGTGATGTGACAAAGGACTCAATATGACAAGGAAACACTACAGACTGTACGATCATCACAGCAACAGGACAAACTGGTCCACACACAGGCTTAGTTAATGAGAAAGAAATTGAGAATTGATACTGGGCACAAGAAGAAGATACCAGACTGGTTCGTTCTTTAAATATAAATAGACCATAGAGAAGAGAAGTCAAGACAAATTCAGATAGGAATAGCACAAGGAACCAAAAAGTCTTTATAAATCATTACACACGTAATTCATGACTATTTAGTTTTAAAAAAGAAGCCAATTCATTTCAAGTTAGAACAAAAGGATTCCAAACCAGTCAAATAACTATACAAGGCAGGGAATTCAAGCGCACAAACAATTTTCCAATGGGATGTTAATAATAATGTAGAAAATATCGTAAGTCAAGCGATTTGGTCACATTCTGAAAATGAAAAGACTTCTTGTATTGTACAGTATTTACAAAGGATAAGCTGAATCTCTCCAATAAAGATCATGCTCATCTGAGAAATACAAGAACTCACAGAAAGGAGGTGCAGCAAGACAGCCAAAAGAAGGCTCAGGGATAACCAAGGAAATAGAGGGACAACCAACACCACCATGCACCATAAGAAAGTACACTTTCCAAGAGAATGCCTTACCTTTAAAGAACTATCGAATGGGTTGAGAGTTTCTGCCTGTAAGATAAAGGATACTTATGAAGAGATTTTTCCACAGATATAACAATCACTACACAATTTTTCAGATTCAAGGCAATTGAAAAAAAATCACAAACCCAGTTAAATAATAATTTCATCCAAAATTTGTATTTTTTTTTTTTCAGTTCAACTTGAAAAAAGCTGTAGGAAGATTTTTAGCATTTAAACAAATTGTGATACAGAAAATTTAACAAAGAAGATTTTGTTGATAAGTACCGGTAGCTTTCCAAACATCTATATCAATAGGCCTAATGAAGTTATTCTTCCAATATGACCTGTCTGTAAAGGAGGAAAACTGGTCATTTGCTTCTACAAATTGTGATGAAATCTAACAAACTTAAGAATGTACCCATTAGTATGGTCAATATAGACAAAAAGCTTAATTTGTTCATACACAAAGTAGTATCCAACACATTTTAAATATGTGGAAAAGTTTTGTATTCTACTAATTTCAACATCTGATAAGAATACTTCATATAATCAAATCGTGACATAATTACCATCATTTTTCTAATCTAAACCTATCGTTTTTGAAAAACACCATATCACCCCAGATAAATATAAAATACGTATTTTTTTCAATCCCAGTAGATCACAACAGGTTGTAATCTACACTGTTTCATCAAAGAAGAAACTTCCTAAACCAAATAGTACTTTTCTACTGGCTTGCTATCATCATAGAAGTTACTTCCCTAATAAAAAGGGATCTGTATAGTTATGGCCCTTTTATCCACTCTAAAAATCCATTTGGATAACTTGCACACCATTACTACTACAATGCTTTTAAAGAGTATTCCTGCTTCTCTTCTTGCAATGAAACACTCCGATTTGCACACTAGACCATAAGTCAGGGACAAAATCAGATCTCTTGCCCTGTCTATCCTTTTCCACCTTTCTCTTTTCAATTGATAATTTCCACCATCTGCCCTAGGCACTGTAGTGTCAACATATGCCAATATGGCACCAAGACACACAGAACGTTTCCTCCTTTTTGACCAATGAGGGTAAAACATTGAAATTCCTTCAAGATTTGTTTTAATCTATTACGAGTGTATCTTACAAACCTGCCTAAATAAGACAGCTTTCTTCTATTCTTTTTTTCTTATTACAAGTTAATCAGTATTCCTGGAGTTCCAATTCCCTCTATACTTACAGTATAACTTCAATAAAAAGGAGCTGGCTGTATGGATCAATTGGATACACATTCATACCTGAGCAGTGGGACTAAAAGCAGCTTAAATGTGAGAACCCTATATTGATAGTTTTACTAAGGATGCTTTCCAGGGCTAAATTCTGGAATTCTAGTATCACTATTACCAGATAAAGAAATATTTTCATTGAAGAAAAAGGTAAGACTCCATATCTCTTTTACACTGAACTATGAATGCCTGTCAGAAAAGAGGAAATGTCCTGTTTGTCTTGGTGCCACATATTGGCATAAGCTGTTGGAGTAGAAACAAGAAGCAGTAGCTGAAGTGTTTAAAATAAATGCTGCAAAGACAAAGGACATTAGAATCCATAGTTATTGCAAGTAACCAGCTCACCATATCTAGCAAGCTAATAGAGGAAGTTACTTTGTCTACCTTGCGAGCACAATGCCAAAGACTGGCAGTGCAGAGGAAGATTTCAAGGCTTGAATCCGGAAGCAAATAGCTCATTTGTTCTACTATACCCTACTTTGGAAGAACAGCAACCTTTCATGGAAAACCAAGATCTGACTTTTCAATACAAATGTTAGTCCATTCTACTACATGACTGTGAATCACAAAAGGTCATTAAACAAATCACACACCAATTCTAAGTCTTCATGAATTGCCGTCTACTATGAGTGTTATCTTTTACGACCTTGCCTACGTAAGATACCCTTCCTCTATAATTTTTTCCTTATTACACGGGAAACAGTTCAAGCATGATTTTTCTGCATTAATGATAAACATGATAAATATTTGAACAGATTTTGAGATATCTTAATAAATTACATGATTCTGGTTAAGGAAATAGTGACTGTTTTTTTTGCAAATTAAAGCAAATTAACTTGATAATATTAATTTAAAGTAAATTTATTTAATTTGCAATAAGTGTGAAACCATAGTGAAATTAATTGAAAATAAATAACCTGAAAATTGTATTCAAAGTGCTGTGTGTGTGTGTGTGTGTGTGTGTGTGTGTTTTAAGATAAATGGACAAGAGAACAAGGATTTTTCAGTTGGACATAAATACCCATTTCTCTTCATATTCTAGGAAATCTCTTAATGGCATGAACATACAGGATGAAAGGGTTAGAATGGGGGTCCTTTCTAAGAAACCTGATAAATATATTGTCCACTGCATGCCCTTGGCATCTAGCCAAGTGAAGTGTTTTGAATGTTGTCCTTGTCTCAGCTGTCACATATCACCTCTCCTCACGAAAGCTTAATTTTTTGGAAATCCTCGTATGACACACATTACCAGATGTACTCCTTGATTTTCATATTCCACTGACTGTTTATAAGAAGGATTGGTGGATTTATAACAGCATTCTGGTTCAGGTGCAATAATTAAAATTACTGATACATTTCCCATTAAATACTTTCCCTTGTTCAATATAGCACAACAATTTTCTCCCTAAGAAATTCATGCACCTTAACTTTTACATTAACTTGTCTTTGTCAATCTTTCAGTTCATATTTACCAATTTTATGCAGCACTAACACAAAAATTCACATGAACTGTGTCACGAATACATCTGTATATGTCTTTCCATTTCTTCATTCAATTTCATTTATCTGGAAAATGAAAGTTTCAGACAGACATTCAAAAAGTGAATTGCTATTTCTATTTCCAATAAAGATGATTTCAACACATTTTCCAGATTGCTAAAATGAAACCATGCTTCTCCACCATCACAATCAGAACACAACTAATTGAGTCTATTACCACAAAGAAAAGGATAATTCTGAAATTACTTTAATGATCATAAATCCCAACACTTAACGAAAAATTAGTAAAGGAATAGACTACACCAAGAGAGGGGCTGGGTGACCATTTCCACACTATGAAAAGGGAAGTTTAGAAAGTTTCTCCCACATGAATTTCACAGGCAGTCCAATAAACATCAGATGAAAATTCTGTTAAGTGTGGATTGTAGTTTACTGCAAACAGTTCTAGACTTTTACAAAACAGGAATGACATTTGGAGTGTTCAAAATACACTCTGTCAGACTGTTTGAATATAAATGATGTTATCTTTATCCATACATATAATTTGCCAAAACTACCGACAATACAACAAAAAAAAAAAACACTTTAGAGAATTTGTAGAGAAAGAGAGAAATTTTCTTCATGAAATGACACCAAATACAATTAGTATACCAGAATTACAATAAGAATAAGTGCTACTAAAGCATGCTGCAAAGCTCTAAGTGCCTTACCCTCGTCAAACTGTTCTCTTCATCCTGCTCGCCACACCACACCATAACATAGGCGAAAACAAAAGAAACACATACTTGCATTACACACAAAATTGACGTGCAAAAGTAGCAGCTGTGATGTGCACAAAAAAATAAACAGTGGTAATAAGAAAGGACAGTGTTTGGCAATACGAAAAAAAATATTTAGTTTTGTTAGCAGTTAAATCTTACATTAACATGTACAGATTTTTGCAACCGTCAAGGTGGAATGGGAAGATAAGCGACTGTGGTCTTAATAAGATTTGTTTTTGAAGATTTTTTTTTTTTTTTTTTTGTGAAAATGGGGAAACTACAGAAAACCATCCTCAAGCTTGCTAGCAGTGGAATTGAAACCTGTCATCTCTCATTCTGCAAAGCCAAATGAGAATAAGAGATTAAATTTCTAAAAATAAAAACTGTAATACCGTACATAAAAAATTATTAGCACAGTGTTTCAGGAAGAGGGATGTGTCCCAATCAGAAAGTTATAAAACTTGCAGAAATATTTTGTATTAGTGCTAGAAGAAAATATTAATACACAACAGATTTATTTTGTACACTGGCAAAGTTCAGAATAGTTCACTCAGATTGATTTTTAAAAATCTATAGTTGTGTAAGTTAATCGTTTGTTTATCATTAGGGCTTTTTATGGCTCAGACAGTTAAATGCCACTCACCAATTTATCTCATCTTCAATCTCGGGGTCTATATATGCAATATTACTGCTGAGCAATGTGGAGGCAGGATAGCTTTTATCTGGGGTCTTCAGGTTATTGTTTTTACAATTTGCTTTATGTTGCACTGACACGGATAGGTCTTATGGCAATCATGTGATAGGAAAGGGCTAGGAGTTGTTAGAAGAAAGTGGCTGTTGCTTTAAGTTACAGCCCCAGCACTGGCCTGGTGTGAAAATGGGAAACCACAGAAAACCATGTTCAGTGGGGTTCGAACCTGCTATCTCCCGGATGCAAGCTCATAGCTCCGCGCCTGTAACTGCGTGGTCAACTCACTTGATTCCTTAGTTTTCTCCATCATTTTCATTTCAGTAAAACTTTACAGACCATCATTAACAGCTGGCTTGGAAGAGTAGAAAAGGCCTAGCCAGTGGTTAAGTTTTTTTCTTTCTTCTTTCCTTTTTTTTCCCCCCACCACACTGACTCAGACAAGTCTAATGACAATGATGAAATAAGACTGAGAAGGAAGTAACCATAAGTAACCATGGCCTTAATTAAGGTACAGTTCCAGCATTAGCCTGATGTGAAAATGGGGAAACCCCAGAAAAACCATCTGCAGGGCTGCCGACAGGAGTTCGAACCAACTACTTTCTGAATGCAAGCCAACAGCTACATGCTGCCAACCCCACATAGCAAACTCACTCGAAGTCAAGTGGTTTAGAGAGCCAGATTATGTTATAACTGAACCAAGATGTACACAATGTGTTTCCACTTCACAAAATTTTTATGGCTGGTAAATAATCTGTTTGGAGTTCTCAGGTTTGCTTTTGGGAGTGCTCACTACATTAGAATAATTTTCCAGGCTCCATGGCTAAATGGTTAGCATGCTGGCCTTTGGTCACAGGGGTCTCGGGTTCAATTTCCAGCAAGCCCATTTCATTTCATTAGAATAATTGAAGAGTACAGGTTTTCAAAACCAACATCCAAGTTGCTCAGATAACATCAAGACTTCTGTTAATGCAGAAACACACCTGCTTTATTATTTACATGTTTTATGATACATGAAGTAATTTAAGACATTTGTTATGGAATTTTTTGTACTTTTGTCTCTAAAGAACATTTTTGATGTTTTTGGGAGCATTTTTGTTTGATGTTATGGGATAAAGATGTGCCAATAGAAGCAAAGGAACCTATGTACAAGATGTATTACGTACCCATAACAACTAAAGGAGCAGAAACTTGGACAATGACAAAGAAGGACGAGAGTCTAATACAGGCAGCCAAAATGAAGTTCTTGAGGAGTATGATACAGAAGAGTAGAAGAAAGAAAATAAGGAATGAGAAAATCTGGGAAGAAACTGGAGTGGAAAAAATGAATGACAGAATAGAGAAGAGCCGATTAAGATGGTTTGGGCACATAAAGTGAATGAGTGATGAAAGAATGCCAGAAAAGGTGATGGAAGTGCAAATGCAAGGAAGGAGAGGCCACGGATGACCAAGATTGAGACGGAAGGACACAATCCAACACAGTATTAGAGAAAAACCTGGACTGGGACACAGTGTTGGAGGAGGAGTAGTGGAAAGACCGAAGAAAGTGGAGAGGGACCATATTTGGCCCTACCCGCCTACAGCTGGATAATGGGAAAATGATTATGATGATGACGATTTACCTAAAAATCATCATTAATGCCATGATTTTGTTTATTTATTTTTTATTATTATTATTTTTTATTTATTCATGAAGCATAAGATAAAGCTACATTGAGCAAATTTCACTTGCACTGTCAACAGACTATTTGACAAACATACTTTCATAATAAAATATAACAAACATAACAAAATATAACAAGATCAGGTACACAGCCTACTAATAACTGTCCAAGTCGAAAACCATGAGAATGTCCATGTTCATAGCCAAGTCATCGTGGGCCTCCTATTAATATTGTTAAAGAGTGTTGGGAGGCGGATTAGGAAAGATCGTTGAAGTATTGAGTGCTGAGTGTGGGGAATGTAGAGCGGGAAGGAACACAGAGAGAGAAGAGTGAGACAAGATGTTCCGAGCGGTAATGCCCATTTAAGATCCTGTGGAGGAAACTCAGGTCAGCTACCTGTCGCCTGATGTGCAGCGGTGACATATTAATTGCCATGAATGCCTGCTGGGTAGACAGATTTCTGAGCTTGGGGTTTCTGTTCCTTACAATTGCAGCAAAGAAGGACACTGCTCTGTCTAACTGCTTAGTATTGGAGGGGGAGGCTGTTGTAGAAATCGGAGAGCAGTAGTTTAAGAGAGGTTGAATGATCGTGAGGAAGAAGTGACGAAGAGCAATGGGGTCAGAAATTTCTGTGAAGCGATAGAGAATGCCTAGTAATTTCATAGCCTTGGTTGTATATGTTTCTATGTGGGTCTTAAATTGTAATTTTGTATCGAATATTACACCTAGGTCACGCTGTTGTGTAACTACGGTGATGGGCTTGTCGAGTAGGTAATATGATGTCGGTAGAGGAGATTTACGTAGTGTTCTGGTCATGTGGCTGCATTTTTGTGGATTGGGGATAAGTTTCCAAGTACAGCACCAGTTCGAGAGGACATTGAGGACTGTAGCAGAGCTGCATCTGCTAGATTCCTGATCTCCCTAAATATCTTGCAGTCATCAGCAAAGAGTAGGGTATTCGCTGTTTCGTTGAGTTCGGACGGCAGAGCGTCCATAAACAAAGAGAACAGCAAGGGGCCAAGAGTACTGCCTTGTGGGACACCGGAGGTGACTGGTAACCATGAGGATGAAGTGCCTGATATTACCACTCTCTGCCAACAGTTATGTAGGAAGCCAGCAAGAAGGATCAGAAGACTGCCATGTTTGTAAAATTGTTCAGAGAGTTTATGGAGCAACAGAATATGGTCTACAGAATCAAAAGCTTTCGAAATGTCTACATAGCAGATATCCAGCTGTGATTTAGCTGCAATGGCATGTGATGATGCAAAGCTATGCAGAGTGGCCAGGTTTGTTAGACAAGAGCCACCTGGTAAAAAACCATGTTGCTTGGTTGAGATATACGGGAAAGTGAATGTGAGGAGACGCTGGTGTATAATTTTTTCCAAAGATAAAGGACAGTGTAGGGAGAATAGAAATTGGTCGGTAAGATGAAACAAATTTGTTGCCTGATTTGAGAAGTGGAACAATATTTGCCTGTTTCCAGGTAATAGGAAAATAGCCCGCGGTGAAACATCTGTTAAATAATTTAGAGAGAGGGCCGCAAAGAGTGCTGGCAGTATTTTTTTTAGGAAGAGAGGACCTATAGTGTGGCACCGGTAGCTTTGTTGGTACCGGTACGAAGAGTTTGAAGAAGGTTATGAACTTCACTTGGTGTGGTAGTTATGCTTGATAGGGTTCTGTTTGAAGCTGTACCTACGGGAGGGAACGGTTGGTTTTGTAAGGGAGGGGAGAAGGTGGAGAAGAAATACCTGTTGAACAGTTCATTGCGATCGGCGCCATCTGCCGTTGCATCGTTGTGGTTCACGCCGACAGGAATCCGCTCCGTCCTTCTCCGTGTGTTGATGAGACTCCAGTAGCGCTTGGGATTGCTGCGGACATTTTCAGTGACAGTGTCCACGTGTGTTTTGTAGTCTCTTCTGACCATAAACCTCGCGTGGCAGCAGATTTTAATGAAGGTATTGTGAGTGTGTGGGTGGGTGAGGGAAGTCTTTTCACAGGCGCCAAGCTCTCTTCTTATTAAATAGTATCAGTCTGGTCTCTTGTGATATCCAGTGTTGATATTTGCTGGTAGTAGCTCGTTGTGCATGTACGACGTCTTTAATTGCAGCTTGCAGCCAGTCGTACAGCAGGTCAAGGGCTGATTCGATATCAGCTATTTCGAGCAGACTCCAGGGAAGGCATTCCATGGCACGACACATTGCAGGCCAGTCAGCACGGCGCCAAACGTAGGTAGGGTGGTAGGATGGCCTGCTGTGAGGCTTTGAGGAGGGGTGAGGAAGGGGGAATGTAGCATCGAGAGACTGGTGGTCGCACAGGAAAAGGTTTCTGCCTGGGGTTATTGTTTTAAGTTCTAATGAGGAGAGTATGAGGTCCAGGGTGTTGGGTCCATGGGTTGGGTACATATTAAACTGTTTCAGTCCGAGGCCATTAATAAAACTGTCTATAAAGTATGTGTCACAGTTGTTAGGTGACAGTCCGGTAGTTGGAGAAGACCACTTTATAGACAAGTTAAAGTCGTCCATTAAAATTACTTCACCATAAGGGAGAGCTGCAATGACTGAGTTCAGGCACTGTTCAAGGTCACTGAATGGGCTGTTTGGTGGTCTGTAGTAATATCCCACAAGTAGAGGGCGTCGAAGAAAGAGTAGCTCCACCCATACTAACTCACAGTTCTGTTCGAGATCTGTCCTTCGTTTACACGGTAAGGCACTGTTCACTGCTAGCATCACTCCACCACTTAGAGTAGCGCGATCACAACGAAATATGCTGTAATTAGCGCTGAGTGGTAGTTCACTGTCACTAGCCAACGAGAGCCATGTTTCAGTAAGTCCGATCACGTCAACTTCTCTTAAGTCAGGCAGGGATAGTTCACAATCAGACAGCTTATTGTTTAGGCTTTGCACATTCTGACAATAGATGTTTATATCTGTTTTCATTTCACAAGTGGTGGGACCGGGGTTTAAGTGGACATCTCCAGCCAGTAGTAGGAGGCAAAGCAAGCCCCTAATCGCCAAGCGACCAGGCCTAGGCTCGTTTCGCCAGAGCTAGTAGGGAGGCGCCTGTAAGTCTGGAAAATGGCCCATCCAGTCAGAGAGAACGTCGGAATGTAGTAGTTTCTCTCTGCTAGTAGCCATGCAAAAGGAGAATTCACTTTTTCACTTGCACACACCGATTCCTTAACTCGAATAGACCCGTGCAGAGAACCGTAAAGTGCAAGAACTCTGATTATTACCACACAAACAACACAAACTGCAGCAGCACTAAGCTTGCGCGTGCCTACTCTAGCTGCCATCTTGACTCATTCTTTTTAAAATTTAATTGATATTTCATATTTTCTCTCCACCTTTTTGCCACTAATACCCATGTTTTGTACATATTTAATTTGCAAACAAATTTAATATTTCCATTTTAACGTCTACCCTTATGTAACGGATTGGTTCAAACAAGAATCATAACGATGTGCTCCACATCCAAGGTTCTACCCAGAGAACAATTCTCACTCGAGGCTGGAGATGACAATGATTTAGTGACCAGTGATATTGTGTATTTGAAGTATCTCTTTATTGTTTCAGTTGAGGTACAAAGGACATTTCAATGAACTGCATTTGGGGCTGTCGCCCAGGTGGCAGATTCCCTATCAATTACAGCCTTTTCTTAAATATTTCCAAAGAACTTGGAAATTTATCAAACATTTCCCTTGATAAATTATTGCAGTCCCTTACTCCTCGTCCTACAAATGAATATTTAGCCCAATTTGTCCTCTGGAATTCCAATTTTATTTTAATATTATGACCTTTCCTACAAAAGCTCAAGCTTATCCACCTACTGATGTCATTCCATACCATCTCTCCTCTGACAGCTCAGAACATAGCACATAGTTGAGCATCTCATCTCCTTATTTCCAGAGCAGTGTCCTCCTTTGCTGCAATTGTAAGGAACAGAAACCCGAAGCTCAGAAATCTATCTATGCAGCCCATATTAAGGGCAATAAATGTGTCACCGCTGCACATTAGGCGGCAAGTAGCTGACCTGAGTTTCCTCCACAGGATCTTAAATGGACATTACCGCTTGGAACATCTTATCTCACTCTTCTCTCTCCGTGTTCCTTCCCACTCCACATTCCCCACACTCAGCACTCAATACTTCAACGATCTTTCCTAATCCGCCTCCCAACACTCTTTAACAATATTAATAGGAGACAAGAGCTTGATATAGCATCAAATAAAAGCATATTTGAGAGGGTTGCAAATAGTCTCTTAAAGATAAGTTGATGTGAAGGGATTATACCGCCATCTTGACCCACGACAACTTGACGATGAACATGGACATTCTCATGGTTTTCGATTTGGACAGTTGTTATTAGTGGGCTGTGTACCTGATCTTGTTATATTGTGTTATGTTTGTTATATTTTATTACGAAAGTTTACATCTGTTAATTAGTCTGTTGACAGTGCAAGTGAAATTTGCTCAATGTAGCTGTATCTTTTGCTTTGTGAATAAATAAATTAAAAAATAAAAGTCTTTTCAGCCCAAAGTTTGCAACATTTTTGTAACACTACTCCTTTGTTGGAAATCACCCAGAACAAACTGTGCTGCTTTCCTTTGTATCTTTCCCAGTTCTCGTATCAAGTAGTCGTGGTGTGGGTCCCATACACTGGAATGAACCATGCTTTAATTGGGGTCCTATCCTTGCTACAACCTCTAAATGCCCTCATAACCCTGTGACTAGACCTGTTACCTTTCTTTACAAACTCAATGTAATTACCCCAATGACAAACCCTAGTAACTTCCTCACTCCCACTTACTAGCTCTAATGTTGATGTTGCATTCGAAAGATATTAGCCCAAAGAGTGAAAGACATAGAGAAAAACCTGTTAAGGAGAGTATGTAACAGTAAGAGAGGACTAGCAGAAATCCGTAAAGTAAGTACAAATATGAGAATGAAGACCGAAATGTTACATAAAGGAGATATGAGGGGCATAATTTGATGGCTAATGGGTGTACATTAAAAAAAAAAAAAAAAAAGGCAGAATAGTACAAAATAAGAAAAACTGCAGAGAAACGAGAATAATCAAAGAAATAGATGAGAAAGATATATGTAAAATTTAAAATGAATCCATATTTTTTTTTTTTTTGCTAGGGGCTTTACGTCGCACCGACACAGATAGGTCTTATGGCGACGATGGGATAGGAAAGGCCTAGGAGTTGGAAGGAAGCGGCCGTGGCCTTAATTAAGGTACAGCCCCAGCATTTGCCTGGTGTGAAAATGGGAAACCACGGAAAACCATTTTCAGGGCTGCCGATAGTGGGATTCGAACCTACTATCTCCCGGATGCAAGCTCACAGCCGCGCGCCTCTACGCGCACGGCCAACTCGCCCGGTGAATCCATATTTTACACTCTTGTTAAATAATAATAACCATAAAATCTATGGTCCTAGCTACCACGTTTAGAAGCAGTTTACATAATAAGCCGGTGTCAGTTGTTGAGTGGTTATTGTTCCAGTTTCTTATATCCACAATCACAGCTTCGATTGCAGGCAATGTAGATGAACTTTTAAATACTGGAAAAACCATATCAAGTCGTAACGTTCTTGACAGCGTTAACTCTAAGAACTCATTGTACATACTTCTCTCGTCATTGTAAATCCATTTAGAAGAGTTCCCAGTACCTTAGCAAGAATGCATTTCTTCTATGTGCAAGGTTCTATTATCCAAGTGGTGGGGAAGCAAGATAATGAATGATGGAACAGTTAAGAGAAACGAGTCTAAGAATACAGTGGATTTTACCAGGTAAGAGATTTGGTGTGGAAAGATTATATTCCAATTTAGTGTAAGAAAACCTTCTACAAGTCTTATTTCTTGCCGATATTGACCTATGCTGCCAAGACATGGAGAATAACCACCAGAGAGAAGAGTAGAATACATACATTGGGAATAAAGTTCCTCGTAAGTATGAAAGGTAAAACAAGAAGGAACAAAATGAGTGAGGAGTTCAGAAGGAAGCTGGAGGTTGAAAGACTGCAAGACCAGATGGAGAAGGCTTGCCTTAGATGGCTTGAGCATGTCAAAAGAATGAAGGACAGAATTCCAAGTTTAAAGCAGAGCCAAGAGGGAGACCAACAAAGAGATAGGAGGACCAGATTACAGAGCATATTGAAAGATGACAAGTGGAGGATGAAACTGTGTGAAAGAAGAGGACAAAACTGAGGTCAATGATCCACTGCCAGACCCAGGAGCTTGGAGGAGGTGGTGGTGGTTCTGTCATCTGACAAGTGTGAGAATTATGTTTTGAAAACTTACATAAAGTGTTCATAGTATATTGCAACTCAGTAAATGAAAAGAAAAATAACAACTAGCTATGACTAATTGCTAGAAACTACAGTATATCAGTTAATTTTCTTTTTTCAAATCATTTAGATAAAATTGATATAAAATTAAAGACTGTTGAATACAGTCATCTACATGGGAACTTTCATTTAATTATGGATATGGCAATGAAATATCTCGATAGTTGTTGCCAGCCTTCCTGTTCCCTTGCTTGTAGATAGGTGCAATTACTGCTTTCGTCCAATCAGAACGTACCTTACTAACATCCCATGCTAACCTTATTATTCTATGAAACCATTTCATCCCTTCCTTTCTGCTATATTTCATCTATTCCTGCTGCTTTATGACAATGGTGTTTATGGACCATCTTTTCCACTTCAAGTGTAATTTCACCAACATCACTGTCCTCCCCATGAGCTTGGTTTTTGAGGCATCTCCAGAAGTCATGGAAAGATTGTGTTAATAACTTGGAAACGCCAGGTCAAGCAGAGCAGGGAGACCTTTATGGACAGTAATATAGAATCTTAGAAAGGGAAGGAAAAAGGAAATAGATGAACTCATAATAGATAATAGATCACTGGACAGGTGGAAGGAATATTTTGAAAATCTTCTGAACATAAAAGTTTCACTTTCTCTATCCTAGGCCTAGAAATATGCAGTTCACTACAGATTTAAAAAAAAACCTGGTATACCTGCATTTGATTTGAAACCACACTCGCTTTCTGCACCCTTGCATGATGAGTAGACTGAGACAATTCTTTTCCTAACTCTCCAACTGCAAAAATCTACCCACAACATTCGCTTATTTATGGGTGCCAAACAGAAACTATGTTGCCTGCAATAGTATTCCTGATGAACAGTCCTACCCCGCACTCTGCCCTTCCCTTTTTAACACCCGTCAAGAACACTTTATAACGTATGCCATTCAGTATAAATTCTGAAAAGTAATTAAAATGGAAAATTATTTTAATAAAAACACAAATGTATATAACAGGGTACATATACTTCTATTTTTTAGTGTTTAGATTTGCACAATAAAGAGCAAAGGATATTTATTTTCCTGAATTATATACAACAAATCCAAAAGGAATGTACAAAACTGTGACTACTCAGAAAGTGAGTTCTGCACAAGATTGAAAACATAATCCTTTTGCAAGGGTCTAATAAAGAAAGCTAATAATGGTACAGTCTTTAACAGATAATGAATACTCATAATAAAATTATATTATCATAGAAAGGTTGTATATTAGTCTGTTCCTGCCATGGCTCTGTATTAAGTTCCTCAAAACTTGTTATAATTAGCCATCCAGGGTTAAAAGTAAAACTGTTATACTACTTGAAAAAAATCTTACTGAATTTGAAGTCTTTGTCATTAAAAATCACAGCTAATATTTCTCCTAAAAAAGTGAGGCAAAAATTTAGATTAAACATGTACAGTAAAACTAATATAAGAGAAATTCATAACATGACAAACTATTTACACTGCCATGGATAGTCAATTATTTCATCAATTAATAAAATACAAAACACAGTCCTTTCTTTGTTCATAGATAACAAGCAATATGGTAAGTTGCATAAACTTAAATACAAAAATACAATGGCAAGAAACAACTACTTAGAATGAGACTGAAATATTATTAATGATGCTACAAAGCAAATTTACAAATATGGAACAAAAGCATCAACTCTAAGGCATTGCAGTTCAGCAGTAACCTCTGATAGCTGAAAAGGCATTTTTTAATTTTTAAACTTCAAGCTATGCTTTGCAGTATATTTTATGAAATTCCAACAACAATACAATTATTTATATTTTGCTATTAAATAATGTGAACCATGGAAAAGTATAGAATGTTTCCAAGACTTAAAGAATGAATAACAGTTTATACTTTCCTTTAATTCCACCAAAATCAGTCTCAATGTATTCCTGAGCATTTAAGATGTTAGTGCTTAATAAATTTTCCAAAAAGAAAACTTTTTTGGCATGTTAAGAGAACTAGAATGGTTAGGTTTGGTTTCTATTCTCTCCTATCAAAGGCATGACCATTAATATGTTATTTAACAACCATTTCAAAACAGCCAAACCAGCTCCTCATTTTCCAGCAATTATTTACTTTTCGTAGATCACGGATAAATACTTTACAAAACGAAAGGGAAATAGACTATCTCCAGTTCAAACTATAATTGAAGAGGAACAGTTTTAGGTACATACAGCCCAGGACTGCATATAAAGATTTCTCTTCAATATTTATGTCTCCCAGAATAGACAGTATCTGTAGTTTTATTTCTGACTTTTACTATCTCAAACTCGCGTCAGCTATGTTCTTGAGAAATATAATAGGCTACATATTATCAAAATCCTGCAACTAAGTGCGGCTGATATCAGAAAAAAACGAAAATAAGACTACAATGATTTATTCATATATTTTCCTACATTTATTTTACTGATTTTTTACTTGGAATTTAAGTACTGCAAACAGAAAAAACAATTTTAAAAAAGACTGAACTACGATTAACACCAATAAGTATTTTACCATAAACTTCACTCAATTTTACAGTTAAGTTATGCAGGAAAATAAGATAGATATTTCTCTATTGTGCATTAGTAGCATGGTAGCAATACATCTTTTTTGGAGGTTAGTGATACCCATAATTTAATCACAAATATGAAAATTAGCCATGTTTACAGGAGATTTACCTGTAAATTACTTACATATAACTAAGAAATTATATCTAGTAGTTAAATGATAAGTTTTATCAGATCTATAAAAAACTACACATAAGCCAGAATTTTGGACAACTATGTTATGTAACAGAACAACATTTACTGTATATTCAAACTGTAGAATGCAAGGGTAAAATTTCCCCTAAAATTCACCAGAAAGCAGGCAAAACATTTAGAAATAGGTTGAGATAATTAATTTATGGTTCATAATAGGCCTATAATTAAAACTCAAACATCTGTTTGATGTGAATGTTTTGGCTGAATTCCCTATGCATGCGCACCAAGTAATGCTGCCTCCTAGCAAGCCATACAATGGCAGATATCACATCAATGTTTTAGTGAACTACTGGAGAAGATTTCAACCACACTGTTTAGAGGCAACATGCAAGCCCAAAGTTTTAATGGAACAAAGGAAGTGTTTTTCACCCTTGAAAGAGCAGTTACAGGGCAATCTTCTTACTTTGAGTTATTAAACGAACCTATAAGATATAGGCTATACCATTGCAACATAAAACACATTGTTTAATCCATACAAATACAAATATTTCACACAAAAAGTGTCTGAGAATTAGGTTATTCATACCTCATCCCCTACGAATGATACAAATGTTGGACATGCACATTTACATTTAAGGTTATGAATTCTAGAGGTATCTTTCCACCAGCTGTTGCAGTCAAACAACAATAACATTTTACATTCCTACTATTAGGCCTGTATACATTACTTTAGTTAATGATGTACTTTCGAAGGGGGGCTGTGCTAGGGGTGAAATGATCACTCTATGCCATTGATAATAAAGCATTCATCATGATTATCCAAATTATGTTTCTGTACAGAGGCCCTCATCACCAATCATTTCACAAAATTAGACCATTCATTTCCTTGCAATGTACACAAGACCTTTCATTTACTAGATTCATTTCTACATAGTGAGTCTGAAACCCTAGCCCATGTTATTCCTTCATGTCCATGGGAGGGCTTGCTCAGGAATGTTAAGCACAACAGAACAAGACCTAGGATTGGAGCAGCAATCTTCCAGAAAGGTTATGAGGTACATGAAGAGGTGGCATGTGTTGCTATGGTGGAAGCAACTGGAGAATAGATATAATTGCAATGAACCGAGAAAAGGATTTTGCATATATTCTGGACCCCACCAAAAGATATGAGGTCGACTCCAATCATCCAGCAGAGGTAGACGCGGAGAAGCGAGCCACCTATGAACCAACCACCAGCTACTTTTAAAAAATTCATACTATATTTCCTGTATTAGGGTTGTAGGACTTTTCATTGGAGCAAGAGGAACCGTATCAAAATTCTTAGTTAAGTTTTTCAAAAATGTGGACATTCCCAACAATCTACAACACTGTGGTTTAGCCATCTTGGCCATTAAAGGTTCCGTCCAAATTGTTAGAAATCCCTTTATAGTACCGCATATGAGAAGGATTAACTCCGGAAAACTCTTCAATGTTGAACATGCATTCAATATTTAAGTGTTACGATATACTTTGTCAGATTTAGGCAGCCTATCATTGTAAGAAGTACAAATAAAATAAAATATTTCAATTTTGATATATGTATGGTATGTATTATTATTTCCTTAGTGTTATAGGCCTATATCTCCCTTCTGAGACAAATAGTATAAGACGACAATGTTAGAAGCAACATATAAGCTACAGTAGAGAAATGGCCTTAGGATAATAATATTGCCTGTAAATATGCAAGTGTGATCTGTGAATCCATTATTAATCTAAAAGAAAACAAGGGAATAAACTGATATGGACAGGCATGCATTTCCTATCTGAATAATACTCAGTAACAGTTTTGTGTCATTATTAACGGAAAGGCAAAAACATTGAATTATAGATATTTTGCAAGTTCATAGCAACATAGTCAAAACTCCAAAGAAGAGTTCAGAGCTATAAACTACAGAGACAGAAAGAAACAAAATTATTTACAACAGAAGCCAAAAGTTTTCACACTTAAGAAAGGCACAAAAGCAGAGCTAGCAGAGGACCACAGCAAGCAATGCCAGAGAGTTGGAAACAACTGATAGTACACCATGTTTATTACCGAACCACATACCTGCTGTAAATGGCGCATTAACTTCAGCAACATTGTCTTGTGATTGACGATGTCCTGACATATGGAGTGATAGGTGTGACGGTCGAGATAAACACCACCATCTTCACACTCTGTGCCAGACAGCTGCAACAAACACAAACAACAATACTCAAAGATACATTGAAGTTATCTTACATAACTTGCAGGTAATTTGACTTGTGTTATAGGTAATATGTCTCAAATGATCTTCATGTGTCTTATGGTTAGTGAGCAAGACAAGAACAGTGCCACTGGTCTTGCATGGAAATTGTGACGAAAGAAAAGGTTCTGACAATTCAAAATTCTGACCGATTGAGATTGCAGAATTATGAGAGGGTACAATCAATGGCCACCACCAGACAGCAGAAGGGGCATTTATTTTTAATGCACTATTGAAAAAAAGGGGCAAGTTGGCCATGCAGTTAGGGGGGTGCAGCTGTGAACTTGCATCCATCTGGGAGATAGTGAGTTTGAACCCTACTGTCTGCAGCCCTGAAGATGTTTTTCCGTGGATTCACATTTTCACACCAGGCAAATGCTATGGTTGTACCTTAATTTGGGGCACAGTCACTTCCTTCTCACTCCTAGGCCTTTCCTATCCCATCATCGCCATAAGACCTGTTTGTGTCGCTGCAACGTACAGCAAATCGTAAAAAAAAAAAAAAAAAAGAAAAGCCTAATGACATCAGAGTCCACCAACTCTGATATTCTTCAAGAGCAGCGGTGCAAGCCACACATCATGAAGACTAATAAAGCTTGGAGGTTCCTTTTGGACACTGCAGCAGTAGAAATCTGTTGTGGAATGAGAAGTCGCAGTTCACTCTGAGGACTCCAACTGGGAGATAATATAACTCAGGTATTCAAGTTGGTCACCCACTCTAATCTTATCATGATATTCAATGTTTTAGGTTCCTTCTCAGCCAATATCACCTTTATCTTGAAAATCAAGTTATATACAGAGATGGATCACATAACAGGGCGAAGATAATGGCAGGTCAGTGTGGAAAGAGGGAGACAAAGACAAACATGAAGAAAAGAAAGGACAAGGACATTTTCCATATCTTCACAAACTGCCAACTTAGAATATATAGGCTCTCCCCTCATCGACCCCAGTTACACTACATCCATCTATTCTCAGCACCCACCGAGCTTGCTTCTGCTGCTTCACCAGGAGGGCAAGCATCAACATACATTGAGGGGACATCTTTACATATCTTCAATCCTGATGAGGGAAGTGTAGGATAAGAAGAAAACCAGATAAGTATAGGAAAAAGGGAAGAAACATATGATAAATACAGGTGGTAAATGATTAGGAACACAGGGCAAACATGAATGGTCAAAGGGATCCCAAAAAACAGTATTGGAAAGGAACAAACAAGTGTCAAATCAAGTCAGAGAGAGAAAGAAACATGAAAAGGAACATATAATGTATGTTTCTGACACGATTAAATAACCAGGATCGAAGCTGCCAACTTTATCACAAGGATAGCGCTCTACCATCTGAGCTACTCAGTCTGCAAAAAAATAGAACAAGATCTTTATATCACTTGATCAATGGCATACAAGGAATAGCAGGAGGAGACTAAAAGGTGGCAAAAAATTAAAAAAAATGAAGTGCTATAAAAATAAACTATGTCAATATTTTACCAAGAAATTCTCAAGGCTCTGAAAGAAGGTGATGTCAAATGATTTAGCTGCCTGATAATGATACCGTTTTAACCTCTCAGGCTGGTTTGACATACATGTGTACCGACCCGGCAATCGTATCTCAGGGGCGGTTTAAGGTACACATATACACACCCTACTAGCTGCTGCAAGAAATAAATTTCATAATAAATCCGTATTGTTGGCCTCAATAAGAAATAAGGTTTAATTGATTGAGTGACTCCACCTTTTACAATACAATATTCTCTTTTATTTTAAGAAAATGGGACTTTTATCATCCAATAATTGGTTTTTAAGACTTACACGGACTGTGTTTTTTAAAAATCTGTGTTTAAATGTTGACAGATTGAGTCACCTTGACTCTCCAACACTTTAATATATGTCATTGTTTTTTAGTAATAAGATTATCATGTGTTTTTACCATAATAGCTTAGGCTGAAGATGTCTCACAATAGAAGACACGAAACATATTCCTTTACTTAAAATAAAATGAAGGAGAATATTGTATTGTAAAAAGGTGGAGTCAATTAATTAGACCTTTAGGAAAATTTCACTTCCCTGCCATCTCTTGTCTGTCCATGCAAACTATTAGCACAGTTAGAAGCATAAGGTGTGTGCCTTGGAGTGAACCTCGGGTGTCGTTGGGTAGAGCATAGCAGAAATGCACTTTGCCGTCCTATGGTCAGCTGACAGTGACCGGCACTGCAGGTAAGCCACATTACACTTGTCTGAGAGAAGTTTCGTTTAGAAGTTTAGGGTGTTAGTTATGAACAACTTCAGTGGTCACGGACACTTGTTGATTGACGATTCGTGCCTACAAAAATCCCATTTACGACTGAATCTAATCCAACTTAAGTATCTTATATACTACACAGTGCATAGAATCCCCCAATTTGAGCATCTAATCTACTGACTAGACTCGATAAAATCTCTGATACAAACAAACAAACAAACAAACAACTTTCACCTGCTCCATCAGCTGGCCAGACTGTCCGTCAATCCATCAACAAAGTAACTCATGGAGAGGCACTTCATAAAAAAAAATCCCTCTGATTGAGAAGAGAAAATCACAGAGAAGATGTGTGGTTTGCACAAAGATTAAGAAGAGCATTTATTGGTGTCCTCACTGCGACATGGGCCTGTTTTTTTGAAACTTTCTTCAAATCACTCCACACTCAACTTGATTTCTAAGAGTGTGTGTTATTCACGTGGAATAATCAATTTCCTAATCATTAAATATAATGATGTGATTGTTTGCCGGCACATGTGGACGAGAACGGTATAAAATTTTAACAAGACTGAATGAGTAGTTTAGAAGATATTTCACTGTCTGTGTTATGTAAAATTGTGGTAAATTGCTAGAATTAGTTACCACTGTAGGGGTACTATATAGTCAGTGAATGTTTTTTTACAAGGTGCTTTATGTTGCATCAACACAGATACGTCTTATGGCGACGATGGGGCAGGAAAGGGCTAGGAGTGGGAAGAAGCGGCCGAGACCTTAATTAAGGTACAGCTCCAGCATTTTCCTGGTGTGAAAATGGGAAACCACGGAAAACCATCTTCAGGACTGCCAACAGTGGGGTTTGAACTCCTCATCTCCCGAATACTGGATACTGGCTGCACTTAAGCAACTGCAGCTATCGAGCTTGGTCAGTGAATATTACCAGCCTGAAGGGCTAAAGACTAGCTTACCTGTCGAGGAGGTTTTAAGGGACTGCCACCAACTATGCGAGGTTTGGCTTCCACAGAGCGGATGGAGTCTGGAGTGCTACTAGCCCGGGACCGCAACAGTCGGGAACGGTTTGTCACCAGCCTGCAAAATGTATGGAGAAAACTTGTTTTAACAAACTGAATGCTTCATTATCAAGCATATTAAATACATACTATTATAACATAAAATTTGTATAATTTCTTCATCATAACATTCTCCAGATTTTAGCAATTTTAAAAATATAGGTATAACAGTAACATTTTCTAAACGCTTGTAACTTTTCCATGTTCTTTTTTAGAAATTTTAGAGTTAATTAATCCTTTATTAAACACAACAGATAAATAAATAAACAAACAAACAAATAACACATGCCATGTTCGATGTAGTAAATATGAATCCACAAATGAGAAGAACTTCAAACTGAACACTTCACTATCAAGCATATTCATTTAAAAAAATATAAGTTCTTCACCATAATCATTTTAAATGTTTCTTCAAAATGCTGACATTATAACAGCAGTAGAAAAGTGAAATGAATATTAGGTCTTTAAATCAGGGCTGCTTCTTTGTAAAAATATCACCAGCATTTTGAAACCTAAACATTTTACAGCCAAGTACCAAGATTATGCATTACTAAAATTGTACAAATAGTACAGAAAAAATCTTCCTGACTGACATGTTCATACACTTCTTTTCCCCCCTCCACCCATTTCAAATATATTTAATTTTTAATGGTAGGCATGCAATCAAGTAGCAATTTACTTCGTGTGCCACCATGACCTCCACCACTATGGCTCTGTGAGAATCTAACCTACATTATCTTGTTAAAACATGGCATAGGGTTGGTAGGTAGTAAAATTAAATTATTTATTGCTCTATAAAGAAGTCAATTAATGGTAGACTAGTATAAGAACAAGCATAAATAATGTTTAAAAAATTAATCCAAGTGGAAAAGTTAGGCACCTTCAAAACTCTAATCCAAAATCATCTGATTTATAATCAAAGTAACTAGGAGAAACATCAAACAAGCCAGCTTTCAACTTGCACATACAATGTCAATTTTTGAAGTGCAAAAAACTAAATACTACATTTTAAGTTCATTGCCATGTAACGTAGAAAGGTCTTTTCAGAAACTGAATAACGGTCTAAAAATTAATCTTGAATATTCTTTTGAGTAATTTCAAGTAATCCAGTATAAAAGCATTGGCTATTCCGAGGTTAAACTGCTGTACTAATATATCTAATAACACTCCAAAAATATATTTTAAAATTTACTTTTAATTATTCCTCTGTACTAATGTTTATGTATCATGGACTTGCAACGACATGCAGCGGGAAAATATGTTGATTATGCTGAGGAATTAGGTGATCAAGGTTTGGTTATTAGAGCCAATCAAATGCATTAATACTGACAATCAGGCTGTAGTTAGAATTGATGGAATAATGAATTCTTCATTTAAAGTAGTCAAGTTTCAAACTGTTCACTCTTGTCATTTTATTTACATCTATCATTCACTGAATGGTATTGAATGGCAAGGAGGGATTCAGTTTGGTGGAAATTCAGTAATCAGCTTAGCATGCTGATGACTTGATGTTAATGGCATTATGCATTGAAAACTTGCAATCTAATATCTTGGGACTATAAAAGAAATGCAAAAGCTATGATACGAAAATTAGCATTTTCAAAATTAAAATGTCAGTTTGGAAGAAACCAAAGAGAATAAACAGGTAGGAATTACAAAACTGGAACAGGTAGATCATTCCAAGGACTTAGCATGTGTATTAACCCATGATAGTGGTACAGCAAAGTTAAAATGAATTGAAGTGTAGCAAAGTTAATGCAGTGAGCTTGCAGTTGTGATAAACAGTTTACTTTTAATTATTCCTCTGTACAAATGTTTATGTATCATGGACTTGCAAAGACATGCAGCAGGAAAATATGTTTTTCATGCTGAGGAAGCAAGTTCTCAGGTGAAATTACACTTGTATCACTGTTTTTAGATCAAACTTGCTGTATAGGAGTGAAGGCTGGATGGATTCTGAATATCTTATTCATAAGCTACAGGTAACAGACATGAGTGTATCCAGAATTACTGCTGATACATACAGGTGAGAACAATAGCAAGGAGGTTGAGGAGATAACACCTAATTAAAACTGATGGATGAAGTTGTACATATGAACTGCTTTTGGTTATGAAAGATGAATGGCAGAGGAAAGGTTACGGGTACCAATACTAGCGAAGAAACAGAATTGGCCGTGGAGGGCGGAGACAAATCTCAGAATTAATGGGTATTTTGTTTTTAATTATTTCATGGTATGAGGTATAGAAATATACAAGTCCACAGAGCTAGATGCAGATAGAAGACCGTGGAATCTGGTATATTCCTAGTATTTCAGTACCTTCAATGACCTACTACAGTAGATGTAATAGATGAGATTACCCCATTCCTCCCAAATATCCTTTCTTACTAGGATCATTAGCATAAGAACTGAGCAGTTTAAAAAAAAGTCTTTAACCATCTCTTGTATATAACCAAAGATGTCCTTTAAAACAAACAAATAGGCACAAATAATGTAGATCTCGCAGGCATACAGCCTAACCTGATCATTTACTGGGTGTATCAGGTGACAAGCACTCGGTAATTTAGGGTGCGGTACTGTTCTTTCACTATGTAACAATTTTGGCACCAATCTGTAATTCGATGCCCAAATGTTACATTATTACAAAGAAAAGTAATTCCATGAATACAATTTCAGTGGATGATAACGTTATCTACGAGAGTGATTTGACGACGATACAGAGATTTCTAGTAGTTTTTTACGTTCCTCTATTTCCTTGTCAAAGTAAATGATGGTGCATTATATGAAACTAATTGGCAGAAGGCAATTTAAACCTTACGTCGATTGTTCATATATATATCCAACACAAAATAATATGAAATGCAGGAGAAAATTAATTTTTCATGTTGAGATCTCCCGCTGTAGGGGAGTCCATAGTTTCTTCAAGGAACAGGCTTAACATACAGGTTCCATGCTCATAGGTCACACTAGGCTAAGTTGACTAGTTTTGTTAGCATTGCGTTCTACAAATGCAGTCTCTCATTTAGAGTAGAACAAGTCAGGTCTTACCATTGGACCGTGGTAGTGGCAGACATCCTCTTCTCTAAGTCTCATTAACAATAACTCCAGCGGTAATCTCCTCCTCAATTAAGTGTGGCTGAATCAAAATATAAATGCCACAACAAACATCTGAATTCATAGCAAAGAGAAGATGGAAGCTCTATAAAGAAACCTAACTAAATATGTTTTAGTCTTAACTAGAGAGTTTAAAATGGGCAAGTCGCAATTTCACTGCTCCAACAATCAACAAAGATGTAGTGTCACAGCATATCACAGATATTAGCAATTAAAATATCTGACTAAGTCGCACTGGCTCTGCCAGATCCACCCGCGCTTGTGGGGAAATCAATAAGCCGGCCGACTGTCTATGAAAAGCAATGAAAATGGGGAGAAGGAGAATCTGTCTGCGCAGCTGTGCGCAGCATGTGATGTGCTGACCTTGATGTTCTCTCGGGTATCCCTCGCCCTCTGCAGCAGGACCGGCTAATAGACGGCGAACTGGGTGCTGAAGACGTTGGTGGTGCCGGCGGCGACGGCTGAAGCTCCTCGTATTTCTTTCGTCTAGCACCGCCATTGACAGCAGAAGATGACGACGATGTCGAAGGATGTATACTACTTGTTGTTGTCTTCAGCATCGGTGTTTAACACGTCCTACTTGAGTGTTCGTATGAAGTCACACGCAGCAATTGTTCGGTCACACATCACGTTCCTCTACGTCACACGACAAATAATTACGGATGGTGGGGGATCTTCGCTCGTCCAGCGAAGCAATCTGATTTTCATTGTCAGAACGAGAAGCACCAGCAACCCTGAGAACGACGACACTGCGAGCATGGAGACGACCTCAGCGAGGCGGCTACATGACACGGCACTAGAGTGAGACGCAGAGCGGAGGCGCGCGTCGTTCCTCGCACAGCTCGTCGATATCTGCGCTACCTCGCTCACCCCTCCTCCCAAGCCCGTCAAAACCTTCGCTCAACTCTGTTCGCTTGAAGGAAACCATATCATCAGTCTCGGAAGCCGTACTACAACAACGTGGACTCTGCACGTGTCAGACTTCCCGGATATACTTGGACAGGATTAAGGTTACCCCTTCCGAAGCCTTTTAATTGAATCGACTTTTTAGTCACAAACTCACGACTCTGGAATACAAACAGGGGAGATTAAAGACCTAACGCAGTAATGCGAATTTTGTTTAAACTCAACCTTACAGGCGCAGTCAATTAGCCGTCATCCCGTTCCCAAGATAGCGAGTTTGATCCCGGCTGGCAACGAAACTGGTTCTATTGGACCGTACAGATTTCACGGAAATTTGGCCGAATGATCAATTAGTTTTCTAAATGCAATGGTGACAATCATTTTGCCGTAAAATTAACGGTAGTGTTATAATTGCTGAAGGATGGAGGACTCGGATCACGTAACTAATGACCTTGCGTAGCCTATGAACTGTAGAAATATACCGATAATTCTATTTGAAAATTACATAAAACACTTTAATGAAAATGACATTAACATGAACAAAATTGCACGCTATACAAACGTATTTTACTAACATCTACAATACCAAACAAAAGTATCAAAATTTTTGGATTTTAATACTCCTGTATTGTTTGAAATCCTTCTCATAAATAAACGTGGATGTTATTGATATAAGCCTAGCAATAATAATAATAATAATAATAATAATAATAATAATTAACGAGGAAACTGTCAAAGTTCTGTTTAGAATAATCCATTTCGTTGTCATTCTGTGGACAGCCTATGTAACGAAGAGAGGCGTACCGATGTTCTGATATTTCCTATTAAGTTTCATTGCGATCGGTCTGATGAAACCCAAACAGTTCTCTTGTGAGATCGATGACATTTGAAGGCAGTTTAAATGCCAAAACTTCGTACTGTTGGCTCCTGGCATGTTAAAGATCTTCAGCGCGACACAATTCTGACACGTTAAAATCTATAGCAATTAATGGAACGAAAAAAAAAAAAACAACTACAATTACTGTTTGGAATTAACATGACCGTCTGCACTACTGAAACAGTAATATTTGTTATAGAAATATTGTCGCCGAGCTGAGTGGCTCAGACGGGCATCGATCCCGCCGTCATACGTCAGCCTTGTCCAGTATGTTCCAGCAAAAGGGCAAAAGATCTTCATATGTCGACACCCCGAACAAATAGCATTAAAAAAAAATAGTTCAGCGAAGAGGGCTCACTCGTTCTAACCACGAAGTCGATGATTCTTTTTCCAACTTGCATCCTCATCTGTAATACAGAGTAGCTATGTTTGTACATTTATTTTCGTGCATAAGAAAGATTATTCGCCGTATACTTCCATTTCACTGCAATGAACGATTATGAGTTCTGCCTTTTGATCTAGGTGGAAAATAATAATAATAATAATAATAATAATAATAATAATAATAATAATAGATACAATAAAAGAACGGTATCTTACAGAGCAAAGATCAGATACTATACCGTGGTTATCAAGCCAGAGGAACTTCCCAGTTCAGAATGTCTCGTACTGAATAAGAAAGGGGAAGAAGAGAAGAAAGAAAGAAAAATCTTGAGAAAGATCTATACAGACAGAGAAGATCACAGATACCATACGTAAGAGGAGACGGGACACCTCACAAGAATGAACGACAGTGGACTAACAAAGAAAACCTTTAATGACATCATCAAATTAAAGGAAACTACTAAATGGGTAGAAGAAACAATAAGACATTGAAGAAGATGGCATCCATCCAAAAGAAATCTTTAATAGAGATATGTTTCGAGCTAAAATTGATAAATTTAAGGAGTTCGAGGAAAAACAAAATGAAAAGTCCAAGAACATGTAGTCAGACGAGAGGAAGAGGAACCACTGTGAAATGATGAAGTTCTGGGAGAAGAAAAAAGGATTAACCAGCAAGTCAATTGTTTACCATGGTCCGAAGTAGGACAAAATCGAAGAAATAATAATAATGCATTGGTTTTACATCCCACTAACTACGTTTACGGTTTTCAGAGAACATTTACATCACGAACGAACAGACAGACACGAACTCCGCAAATCAAATAAGGTCGAGGAAGTGTGCACTAATCCCCCTACCCGAATTCCGCAACTTGTCCTTCAAGTAGAAAAACGGGTGCGTCCGGCTAGCTTGTACCTGGCGGCAGAGAAGAGCACAGCAGTAGAGAACCTAGCGCCGAGAAAGTAAGGTTACTAAGTGCTGTTAGACGTTCAGGATAGTGATAGTGAAGATTGAAAACAGTGTAAAAGTAATGCATAGTGAAAGGAGTCAGACACTCCTATTTTTAAACTTCACATTCAGACATTATAGGAAAGTGAAATCTACTGGTGATCAGAGTTGGTGATACTCGAGGACGGATAACTGTAATTCCAAACTTTTAACACTGGGGAGTGATCATGTTTGTTTAGGCGCGTGGGAAATCTCACTCGTGATTCATCTTGAGAAGAGTACAGACAGGCTCTTACATTTGGCTATACTGACAAGAAAACCTAAGAACGACTTCCAGAAGAAAATTGTGCAATGAAAAAAATGCTGAAATGGACAGACTGAACTTCTTGAAATGTGTTTCGTACAAAGTTTAAATGTTGTCGTTAGCTTAAAAATATCTTCTGAATGAAAGTACCTGCAAGTTTCGTACAAACACTAAATGTGATCGTCAACTTAAAAATAATTTCTGAATAAAAAGTACTTGCAATTAAAGCTCGTTATTATATGGCTTACTGATGAGTTTTGCGGGGAATGGCCAAGAGAAAATCACAGGTCTGCTGCTAGGTGCGGAGTTCGTGCACCGGCGGTAAGGGCAGTTTTGGACAAGTTGCGGAGTTGGGTGTTGAGCAGGTAAAAGTAGCGCACATCACTACCACCGGTTAATAAGCTCGCAGTGAGGTATTTAAGGTAGTAAAACAGGACCATGAACCAGAAGTATTGCAACTTCAGTCTTTTGACTGCAGGTATGTCCGTCCGCCTCCGTAGCGTACCAGTTAGCACTATTAGTTGCCGTCCTCGGGGGCCCGGGTTCGATTTTCGGTACTGCCAAAAATTTAAGAATAGCAGGAGGGCTGGTATGTGGTTGAAATGGAACATGCAGCTCACCTCCATGGGGAGTGTGTCTGAAAAGAGCTGCACCACCTCGGGATGAGGAGACGAGTTTACACTTTTTACGCAGGTATGATGCGGATCCTGGTTTTCCAGAGCTCCAATACTTCGACGCTGCAAGCGTATTGTAGGCCTATACCGAGTGTACGAAGATAGATCCATACTTTAAACGTTTATAACCTTCTGCAGACCAACAGAGATGGGCTTTAAGAAATGATATTTCTTAACTTTCGGACATTTTTCAAATGTTCTGTGTGATACCTGAGACAAAAGGTCAGCTTCAACTGTAGTAATGACCTTGGAAAGGTGACCGCAAGGAAAATTTGCATGCAGTGGAGCTGATGATAAAAGCCGATCGCGTGTCGTCTACTCGCCATAAAGGAGGTCGAGGCGCATTAAATGTAATGAATGCTTGAAGAGGTGTATAAATAATTATAAAGCAAGACCATCAACTACCCTGTCCATCACTCCAACTCGTTTACGAATGTGCAGAATGGCGTTAGGTTACCTTGTATCCCCGTAACTTGTAGTGAATAATAAATAAATAATGCCTTGCATTTGCAGACGACTTAATTCGCGACATCCCAACAGCCCAAAAACAGATCGAACTCGTGAAAGAAACAACGGAGAAAGTCGGTCTCCAGGGATCTTTCGAAGAAACACAATATTCTACTTCACCAGCAATAAACAAGCACCGAAATATATGCAAACAAAGTATGGCAAAATCAAGCACATTCCACAATGTAAATACCTAGGTGAAACTATTCAGGAACAAAAGCCAACGAAAACAGATGCCCCCCAAAAAGGAATATCGACTCACTATAAACATCTCGAACAAAATATAATATTCCGAACACACAAGACTAAGACTATACGGTCATTAAACCAGAACGTTTCTACAGATCGGAAGCACTAATTTTCAACAGGAAAGCACACATCGAAAACATTGAGGAACATCGGAGAAATGAAAAAAAGATCTTAAAATGACACACAAGAAGACACCCAAACCAGAGAGATTCTTAGATTCAAAATTCACTGATGGTGAGCTGAATAAGAGGACAGATAGAAGAAGAGAGCGGAACAACTTGGACCGAAGAGAGAAGCAGCCCACAGCAAAAGCATGAAATAAATATGGGCACAAAGGAAGGCAAACGCCCATGAGCACTTTTAGTAGTCCAAAATGGACTCATTCGTTAATAATAATAATGATAATAATAATAATAATAATAATAATAATAATAATAATAATAATAATAATAATAATAAAAATGCGCATTTAACGTCCCTTCAGTCCTAAAGAGACATCGGAGTGGCGGAGTTATGACCTGAAAGGGGTTCTTTGGCATACTAGTAAATCTGCTGTCAAGCACAGCTCTTATCACATTAAAGCAGTCTCAAATGGTAAAAGAATAGGGAAGGATTCAATCAATCTACCTTGATCATAGGAGGCGAGTGCCTAATCAACGCTACGCAGCCGGTTGTTCGAGGTTTGATATTGCACCTTCGACACAGGAGTTATACGCTGCCTATGATGCCAACAGCCAGTCGATATAAAATTAGATTTCCTAATCAAGAGATTCTTAAATTAAACCATATTTTCAATAAGAAAGCAGACTGAACAGTCCTAGATGCAAGCTGAATTTGATGGCATTTCACCGACCGAGTATCCCAGAATTGCTTAACGTTTCTTTTTTTCTTTCTGAAAACTCTTCAAGAACAAATCTCAATAATGGTAGTAAGAAATAACTTTCGGTGATAGTGTTGAATGAATTTATCGCATGATTCATGATAACTGAGAATGAAGTGAACAAACCAATAATCTAACCTCGTACACCAAAAGGAAATTCACTGAAATGTTTCCAATACACTCCAATACTCTCCTCTACTCGTGAATAAACTACAGAAAGTGAACTAGAGTAGCTTGTATGAAGTCTCCGTACTCTCCACAAAAAGCAGTAACAGCGTGCAGTCGGGTTATGCGTGATATGCGTCAGTGCTACGCACCCCTTCGCCCTCATAATTACTAGGTGCTGACAATTCCTGATCGAACCAGTGAGTACACATTACAATATGCCAAGGTACTAACTAACGTCGCTTATTTACTTTTCTCTTTCCTGCCTTTCCTTATTCTCTTCCGATCCAATTGCCCCCAACCCTCCCCAATTTCTTGGAAGAGGTGGGAGGGGATGCCGATCTCCACCACCGTCACAGTAAATACCTCTCTAAATAACGCGTTAACTTCACCACAGAACCTGATAGTGTTAGCTCCACTACATTCGCACACTGTCAAGTCGGCAATCATATGATAGTAAAGAAAGAGCTCTGTATAATTTTGTGAAGAAGGCTTCATATGAAAACGGAATTTCGGAGAGAAAGTCTAATGTTATATTATAATGTATGTTCAAGATAATGTATCATTCTGTACAAATAACCAATACTTTTATGGTATTTTAATTGTAATAACGCGTGTTCACGACAAAAAATATTTCGGAAGAATTCGCCGTTATTTTCTACAAATGAAGGGCCGAGGGGAAAAACGATGAGAGTCATTAAAATAAAATAAAAAAATGAGTTATTAGTCCCAGTCGGTTGCTATGGTGATGCTTTACCTTCCTACAATACTAGCACGAGGAAAACTTATGACAGTTAATAGATATGAGCAGATAGAAATTTGCCACAAGGGGGAAAAGTGATGAGAGTCAAGCTGCCAGGTGGCAAGACTGATGAGGGTCAGGCAGCCGCTCCCATAATTCCTGGCTGTTTTGTTGTTTATGTGTTAAGTGTTTTGTTTTGAGGTTATCTTCATTTAGTGAGTTGTCTTTTCTCAGTGCGTTTTACTTATCATTACGACTTATGGGATTCGTGTTAAGTGTTTTTAAAAATGGAATCTAATGTCGAAGAAAGTTGTTGCAACCCTAAAAATAAACCTAAACTAGGAAGTTGTTGCAACCCTAAAAATAAACCTAAACTAGGAAGCATGACTGATGTAAAGAAGAAGTTGCTGGCACAAAGCCATGAGCTAGGACCAAACTGTCACTGTTCTAGGTTAAAATGTTTTGATGTAGTCGATGCAAGTTTAACAGCACTGGAAACATATCTCGGAGGCCTCATTACAACATCATTGGTAAAACAGAGACGGCCTCTTAAAGATGAGCCCTTAAATCATTCCTATTCCTACAGTTACAAAGTAAGATGCGTGAAAGATGGGTCTGTTATTGAGGTGCCTATTTGTTACAAGGCATTTTTGTCGCTTTTTGGGATTACGCCAAGGCGTGTCCAAACCCTGCAATTAATGTTGGTAAATGAAGGGCACATTACAAAAAATGCACGAGGTTCTCATGATAATAGGCCTAATGAAGTAACAGACGAGACCAAAGGCAAAATCCATGAGAATATTTCCTCTCTGAAAGGTCGTAAGTCACAGGATAGTCTTTGCGATTCTAAGAAAGTATATCTGCCAGAAACACTTAACATAAAAAAGTTACATGCCATGTACTGTGTAAAATATCCTGACCACCCTACATCTTATGACACGTATAGATCGATTTTTAATACAAAGTATGATGATGATGATGATGCTTGTTGTTTTAAGGGGCCTAACATCGAAGGTCATCGGCCCCAATACAAAGTATAACAATGGTTTTGGGTATCCTCGTACTGACTCGTGCAGTACATGTGACGAATTTAGAGTAAAGGGACGAGACCTCCAAGTGAAAATTGACAACGTAAAAGAAGAAGACACTAAAACTGTACAAGATGAAATGAAACAAATCAAAATTACCCATGAACTTCATTTAAAGAAAGCTGAATATTCTTTATGAATGTAAAACACTTCCCAAAAATCTGAAAGTATAGAGGCAATATGTATGGACTTCCAAAAAAACTTACATGCCCATAACATATCAACGAATGATGTTTACTATACAAGGCAACTGTCTATCTTTTCAACATCCATGTTCTGAGTACTCAGCAAAGTGTTTTTTTACACTTATGATGAGACCCGAGGGGAAAAAAAAAAGAGCAGATGAAGTAACACCCATGCTCAACCACTTTATTGCGAATATTTTGAAACCTGAAGTGAGGAATTTGGCTATTTTCTGTGACTCCTGAGCAGGCCAAAATAAAAACTTCACTGTGTTTAGGTAGGTCTACTATGCAGTGCATGTTTTGAAACGATTAGATTCAATAAGAATAAGTTTTCCTATCCGCGGACACTCCTGCATGGAGTGTGACCGCAATATGAGATTAATATACCAAAAGTCCTGCCGCAATATGAGATTAATATACCAAAAGTCCTATGTTGAAGTGCCTGATGATTGGGATAGAGTTATTCTGAGTGATAGGGCCAAACCAAGCCCTTTGGAGGTTGTAAAATACAATGACGACATTTTTAAAGGGTTTATAATTTTTTAAGAAGCTTAACTTTGAAAATAAGTGCCCTTTCAAATCCATACCTGTTAGGGAAATGCGTGTAAATAAGGATGAGCCTCAATTCATCTCAGAGTAGTACAACGGAGCATTTTCCAAAATTAACTTCATTGAAGCAAAACATGATCCAAACAAAAAACCTAAAGGAAGGAAACCATCCAAACCTCCCCGCAAACCCACTGAAATGACACCAGCCCTTGATATTCGACCTGAAGATATGTATAGGAGCCGCTTACCTGTATCTAATGCCAAGTTCGAGGATTTGCTGCAGCTTAAGAAGTTTATTTCTACCGAAGCACAATACTTCTATGAACGCATTATAACAACCGGTACCAATGTTCCTGTTGACAATGATGACGAAAGTGATGAAGATTTTTGGTAAGTTTATTGTCAACCTAACCAAACGTCGTCTAAACTATTGTGGCTTAATCTAAACTCTAGAAGAAAAAGTTGTAGCCTTGTGTTAAACATAATATTCTTGTGCAGCAGTAATCCCATGTTTATAGTTTTATGTTAAACTATTAACTTTTTGCTAGGCTGCACAGCTAAAAGTAGGCTAATGCTTATTTTTGTTAAGTGCAATGCGAAACATAGAAGCATGCCAAACTTAGGGCGAGGCCAACCGAAAATCTCAACTTGATGAAAACTTTGCTACGACATCTGAAGTATTGATTGATTGATTGAATGAATGATTGATTGAAATATTTCTGACTCAACTAATGACTCAATTTAAGACTCAACTGAACTTTAAAAGTGAAATTGAAAAGAGAACAATGTTTGAAAAACTTTAGTGAAATGACATCTTGGTTTGATAGTTTGTGTAAAATTGTCTACTGACTTTCATCGTTTATCTCTCTGGCAATTTGTATTAAGTGTAGCCTATTTCAAATTTTATAACATTTCGAAATTGAATTGTTTTAGAATAATGTTGTCAAGTACTTTTATTGTTCATTTACACTCTTACATTACTTATTGTTAACGGCTGTTTCAGAATAGAACGTTTTGAACTTTAAAATCGTTCTACTGAAAAACTAATCCTTTCTGACTATGATCGTTCTCCCCGCCCCCTCCCCCCGGCCCTTCAAATGTAGTAGTCTAACGAATAATTTTGATCACACCCTACGAAATTTTTTATTTCCAAATTATTCTATTCATCTACAAATTATATATATATATATATATTTTTTTTTTTTACACAAACAAGTTTAATAACATAGGCTATACGACATTTCGTAGTCTGGCGTACGTGGGGAACGCGAGAAGGGAAATCTTGATTATTCCGTGACGGAGCTGACAATTTCTTATACATTACGTATTAGGCTAACACTTTCCTAATCTACTGCCAGTCTCTATTTTCGTGGAGATTGTGTTCAAACACAGGTTGGACATTCACATTGTTAACTTCTAGGCCTTGTAGAGGGGACCAGTGGATACAGTTTGGAATAGCAGCCCCTGTTCTGAAACGTACATTTTCCATGCTAGATACATAATAACTTCTAATAAAGTGTTTAATCTCCCGTTTCTGCTGGGTGAAGGAGCGATTAAATCTTTGTATACAATTGACCTAAGAATGGTTACCTCGTTATACTTCCTCTTAAAACAAAAATCACCACCTCCAGCATCACCTTAAGTTTACCTGTACTGGTATGCAATCGGGTGGACATCGACATTATTACCAAATTAGTGAATGTTGGTTTGTTTACGAAGAAAACATATTGATGTGACAAAATGTATGTGTCCTTATTTTTTCAACAAATGTTTGTATGTATGTTTGTTTGTTTGTTAGAAACGTAATTAACTGAGTCACAACTAATCAAATTACTGTCAATCCTTCACACAACAGAAGCACGAGATTTGAACAGTTAGAAACTCTTGTGCCTGTAGCACGAAAACGTTACTTTCCTGTACATGGGTTCCTATACAAAACGTATCTGCACAGTCCCCTCTACAATACCTAGGAGTTTGTAATGGGAATTTTCGAACATCTTGCATCATAGCCCTTAATCATAGTAGGCATCGAGGGATAGTTTTTTTTTTTAAACTAGTAATTCTCTTTACGTTACCAAGAAAGCTGAGTGAAGATTTAGTTGACAATATCGTAGGTTAGCTCTGAAAACAATGAACTTAATATAGGGACAGAATACACCTACTCGTTCATACAGAGTCACGAAGAGCCACTTCGAAACTCCAAGTGCTTGCATGTTGGAATGCGAACAGGCTATAAATACACAGCACGGTACTGTACATCGGTTAAGGTAAGTGGATGGATCAATAACAGAAATATTTAGGGGAAACAAGCCATGCCCATTAGCACGATACACAAGGGATGCATCGAATTGTGGTCAGGAGCCAATTCTGCATCAGCGGCACGTTTCTAACACGAACATCGCTTTAAAAAATACCATTCAAGTACAGTCAGTTTTTTAATAACAGGCTCATCACGGTTAACAAGTTTCTCTGAAGTCAAATGCCATTCGTGGATTTTTATTAATATGACGAGGTAAGTCATACGAATGTTACTGTTCACGTAAAACCATACTAATGGTAATAATGCACAATTAAAAGTGAAATTCAGGTATTGTTTCCAGAAAATTGGGACATCTGATTACCATATTCTACGAGTCTATGAGACTTTAAAAAAATCTATTTGCAGGAAGTGCTGAAACACGAACATATCAGGCATTTTAAACAAAACAATCTCGTTTAAAAAAACTTCAGAAAATCAACATTGTTACCACATTGGACGGAAAACCATTGAAACGGAGTCACAATTCGAGTACACAGGATGCTGGTTAACACAGGAATGGGATTTGAATATAGAAATGAAAACCACGGAATCGCCACCGCAAAGAGTGCGTTTCTGAAATTAAAACATTTTGTGTGGAACAGTGACTTCGACTCGAAACTCGTCGGCGTGTCGTGTGTTACTGGTACTGCTTTACGGTATCGAAGTACGGACAGTAAAGTTGAGGAATCTATTCCTGGCCTTTAAAATGATGTGGATGGATGTGTCTCAATGCTGAAGGTACCAAGGATACACCACGTAAACAGCAAGGAGGTACTCCGTTGTAACGGGAAATCATGCGCTGTTTCAACCCTCGCGAAATGCAGGAAAGCAACCTATTTGTCAAATCTTCCGAAACAACTAATACAGCCCGAGACAACTAATTGCATCAGGTAAGAAAGCAGGGAAATGAGGACCTGCGCCAAACCTCCAAGAGGGGTTCGACATCCACGAAACGGCAACTCCGATACGGGAAACACAAAATAGGAAAACTTACTGCACGATTATTGCCAGCCTTCAGCGAGATGACGACACAGTAATACAATTTGCCTTACGTCGCACCGACACAAATAGGTCTTATGGCGACGATGGGATAGGGAGTGGGAAGAAAGCGACCGTGGCCTCAATTAAGGTACCGCCCAAACAATTGCCTGGTGTAAAAATGGGAAACCACGAAAAAAGGTAGGGCTGCCAACAGAGGGGTTCGAACGAAACAACACTGCAATTCTGTTTAGTTCCTTTCGAAAAATACAAACGTATCATAATATAATTTTCCGACAAAATGCAAATTACATTAGACCAACGCGATTTCTTCCACCAGTGCAGACACAAGAGGACAAACAAGTCTCTACAGGTCCATGCGTTGATGGCGTGAAGTTTCCTCATGGGTATCACTGTAAGTACCTAGGTATTAATATAATGAAATGTTTTTATTGAGGGTAATACCATTAACAAAGTTGTAAATAAAAGTTACAGATCTCTTCATATCGTTATAAGGATATTTAGGGGTTGTAGTAAAGATGTAAAGGACAGAGCACACAAATCTTTGGTAAGACCACAATTAGAGATGGTTCCAGTGTATAGGATCCTCGCCAGGATTACTTTATTAGAGAACTGGAAAAATCCCAAGAAAAGCAGCACGATTTGTTCTGGGTGATTTCCGACAAAAGAATAGCGTTACGAAACTGTTGCAAACTTAGGCTGGGAAGACTTGAGAGAAAGGAGACAAGGTGCTTTGCCGCAAACTCAACGTACTCTTATAATTATATTGTTAAAAATAGCTGGGTGGTTCGGACATAGTAGAAATATACCGATATTTATATAAAATACTTTATACCGAGAAAATCAAGTTTTTGAAAACACGAACAGAATGCCACCCTCCATAAGCGGTATGTTCCGAGCTGTCAGTGGAGAGATGGCTTGGAATGACATTGGTAGACGACTGCATTAGAGTGGTGTTTTTTAAAAATAGGAAAGATCACAATACGAAGATAAAGTTCGAATTCAAGAGGACAAAGTGGAGCAAATATTCATTTATAGGAAGAAGAGTTCGGGATTGGAATCATTTACCAAGTGAGATGTTCAATAAATTGCCAAATTCTTTGAAATTATTAAAGAAAAGACTTGGTAAACAACTGATAGGGAATCTGCCACCTCGGTGACTGCCGTATGTGCAGATAAGTGGTGAATGATTGATTGAAGCAGCACCTCGACAGAAATGTCAAAAATAAATGCTAGTTAGAGTATCACACACATGACTGCCGTTTTTGTTGGACTGAGATCGAGTACTGTAGATTAGAAAAAAATAACCTACCCAGATCACAGAATCAATATAAAAATCAATTCATTATGCCAACATGCAGTGGAGCGTGTGTATTAGGGGCATGTGTTAACATATCCTGGTAGACAACGTGACTCGTGAACAAACATCTGTTCGTGTGTCCTTGAGAATATACAACCGTACTTTTATACTTGACAGAATAAATATTCATATTCCGAGACATGTGCGTTCCCTTTTGCTTTGCTAAGCAAATTTCTTGCACTAAAGAGATTATCTTGCAATCTGATGACTGTCGTTGTTTAATAGGTTACTCTTAGAGCCTATCTCACTACCACTTTTATGATTTTGGGAGAAACCGAAATGGCGGAATTCCGTCCTGTAGAAGTTCTTTTACGTGCCAGTAAATCTATCGACACGAAGCTGGCGTATATAAACACCATCAAATTACAAATACCACTGGATTAAACAACGGTCGAACCTGCCAATAATAATAATAATAATAATAATAATAATAATAATAATAATAATAATAATAATAATAATAATAATAATAATAATAGTAATTCCTTAGGAAAATGGAAAAATAGGAAAAGCACGCGAGGCAGATAACAGCGTACGTAATTGTCAACCCACTATATTACACACTCACCGAACCGCAGATAAGAGGTCTGCCCCGAAATAGAAGGAAAATAAATAAATACCGATCTAGATCCAGATTCACTTTCAAAATTGTACACTGATTTGGTTATACGATCGTTCACAGTCCTTACACCACAGAATAGGACTGCCTCGTCTACCACATGTGAAGTTAGTACACAATAAAATATGTAAGTAAGCTCATGAAGTTTCGCACGGTTTAAGTTCTTAATATTCGATGTTTTGAATCGCTAATATTTTATATATGATCATGTACTTCGAGTGTGGGGAGTCTGCTCAGTTGAGGCAGTAAAAAGTATTCTGTGTACCCGGCAGGACGAAGGTTCCATTTCCCGCGAGAGAACGGCAAAGTTTAGGAACGAAGCTTTCGCTTCCGGGGAGGCAGAAGGCCAGGGCGACATTCAGTCAAACTACCCCATTTTTGATTCCTGGGGGCACTCATCTCACCAAAAAGGAACTCTGTGTTGGACCTGATAGATTTCAAGGAAACTTAGGTGATTGATCAATTAACACATATCCTATCCTAAATTTAATGGCAATTATCGTTTTGCCGCAAAATTAAATGGTACTTTTATAGTTAAATTGTTGAAAACTAGCTGGGTGGTTTTGACAGAGTAGAAATATACCGATATTTATATAAAATACTTCATACCGAGAAAATAAAGTTTTTGAAAACACGAACAGAATTTCACACTCCACAAGACTATTTTACGGCAGAATGACAATTATCATGATGTCTTAATTGATCATTCTACCAAGTTTCATAGCCGTCTGTAAGGTCCAGCCCAAACGGTTTCCTCGTAAATGCCGAGCTTAGGGATAGTGGAAAGCCTTTACCTTCGATTCCTTCAAGGACCTTCGTGGCCTACACGGAGATAGCTTTGCTATGGGCTTCGAGAACAGCCTATGCTATGCAGGGAGTGAAGAACGTAATTGCATATAAAACTGCAGTACAGGAAGATTTAGTTACTTTGTTATTGTCCCAGACTCGAGACAAACCTAAGCTATGGGGCTATGCATTATGCAAGCGCACCAAACAATTTAAAACACATTATTCACTTTCTGTAAACAAACATTCCTCCAGGCGGGACGGTATCAGCTGACGTCAGCTTAAAACGTACCGCTGCTACATGTGAAAGAATGATATGACATCACGCATATCCGCTAAACACACCACCATAGCGGTCTGTGCGAGCACAGTTTTAGCTATCCTTATTAGAACTGGGTGCACGAAGGTTAGCAGTATAAGTACATTCATTGATTTATATAGCGCGTGGCTTTTTGTGCCGGGAGTGCCCGAGAACACGTTCGGCTCTCTTCGTGCAGACGTCCATGGGCGACCTGCACATCTGGGTGTGAGGTTATTATGATGATAGGTAGGGAGAGGGTGAAACCTGGCGTCGGCACAGACTACTCCTGCCTAATAAGAACAAGAGGTCTTCTCAAGGCTTAACGTCTCTATCCGGCATCAAGAGCTTCATATGCCCTCACTCCATATGAACACTGCGGAGAGGTTTGGAATTAAATCCAGGCTTTTGGCACGCAATCAACTATACCGCCACCTCTCCTACCGTACCGGCCAACATTCTGATGGGGTCAATTTTCTCCACTAAAGGGCTTCGAAACGGTTAACCACGCCTTAACGAGCATAACCGGGAGCACACTGTTTTTTGTTGGATAACTTCGTTCTCCTTCTTTACAACAAGATACTTAGTACTGTCATCGCATGTGTTGTCTAGACATTATTTCGATTTTAAAATGTTTATGTTTTTTGTACGGCTCTCTTGCTCAAGAACGGTTTTGAAACTATTCTAGGCCTACGTCAAAAAGATCACTGTGCCTCGCGGCTAACAATCAGTATAGTTTTGGACTCAGACGTGATTCGGCTCGGTGAGTTAACAGTAAACGGCGAAAATAGAGAACTTGGAGAAAACTGTGGCGGAAAAATTTCTTTCTTTCACAAAACGTCGCGACACACGGACAACAAATGGCTTCAAAATGATCGAAAACGCATTCGACAGGACAGTGCGGCTTGTCAGATTTCTTTTACATACACACATCCGATATGGAGTGCCGAATAGAGTCTTTCCCGCCCTTCAAAAATCTCACTACCTCTGCCCGATTTAAACCCACGATCTTGGGATTCGGAGACAGGCACATTATCACTGATCCACAGAGAGACAGGCACATTATCACTGATCCACAGAGAGACAGGCACATTATCACTGATCCACAGAGGGAGTTAAAGTAAAATTAACTACCAACTATTTTTCTACATTTTTCTCAAGTACTCATATGAAAGATGGGATTCAAACAAAATTTTGTTCAGTGCAATTCAAGTTGATTAAATTATATTTAACAAGTCGACGAGACTTTTATTTGTTGGATAAGGGAAGTCGAGCATTCACGCACAAGACTTGGCATATTTTAATGCGCTGGTTCAGCTATCAGCTCATTCCTTGAAGTCTCCTGGACTGTGTCAATACCGGTTATGCTCGGATACATATTTTCAAGAAATGGCAGTGCCCAATAGTCTTTACCGCCCTCCAAAAATCTCACTACCTCTGCCCGATTTAAACCCACGATCTTGGGATTCGGAGACAGGCACACTATCACTGATCTACAGAGGGAGTTAAAGTAAAATGTAATGAACATCGGCGGTTCTCAAGGCTGAAAATTTAGACACTGGCGAGGAATGTCCTCAGCAGGACCGTTTCGAACAGCCGTGAACAAGACAACTTCACCATGATCAAAGTTAACATGTGGAACAGTTAGGCTCAAGAATAATAAGTTAAAAGCAACAGTGTTCTCGGCTTAAGTAAGAGTTTCAAAATTCGTGTATTAGCCTTGCTGTCTCTTCAAATAGCGTACGGAGCTAACGGAGGTGACTATGTAAAAAACCTGCTGAGATTTCTCTTCATTACAACACTGTGTGTAAAAATTACTCCACAGTTCTCCTGAGGCTAGGAAGGTCACATTGGAAGCTGTCCACCCTTTCACCTACACACAACACCCACTCTCGGTACTTGGAACGCACTAGGACGGGAGGCCGGAGTGTAACTCCTCAGGATCGATCAAGCTCCGACATAGAAGCAGTCAATTCTCGATACGCATTCTGGTTGTAAATGCAGGCTTGTGTTTTGATCAAGTTCACACTTAATTGGATATGTCCTCTACTCCCGCACTGAACGAATAATTTTACATGGCTTGCTTCGGAACAATGATTTAGAAACCTTCTATAGAATTCATTCACTTTAAGACTGAAGTACCAACTTAATCAGGTAAGAGATCCAACAAATTACACGAAACCTCAGAAACAAATATGTGCAATCATAATCTTGCATAATCTTGATAGAGTAATGAGGAGAAATACGTTCATAAGTTCTGAAGTTGATTCCTCATCCCAAGATGGAGAAGCTTCCTGAGCACGTCGCTCACACTAGCTTGAAGTTTCAGACATGCTAAAGTCCTGTTATTCTAAGTTATTACTTTCCAGGCCAAGATCAGAATATATTTGGATAATTTAAACATCAAGTTAAATAAGAGAGAAACAATCTTGTTCCACGATATTTAGCAACGAATCTCCATATACAATCCCAGAACAAGGTATGGCTGTTTGAAGATGAGGGTACTCCTGTGACTGTGCGAAAATCAAGGTGAGTGAAAAAAGGATGATTGCAGTATTCTTCACTAAACAGGGCATCCTGACTCGGGTTGTGCTACAAACACAAAAGACAGTTACTGCAAAGTGGTACTGTGAGACTTGTCTGCCTCAGGTAATCCAGGAAATAAGCAGTTCCGTCCAAGGTCAACACTTGGCTCTTGCATCACGATAATGCTCCAGCACATCGTGCTAATGTAACAATGGATTTTCTTGCCAGATCAAAGTTGGCTGTGCTTGATCACCCTCCATACAGTCCTGATCTTGCCGCATGTAACTTCGCACTCTTCCCAGAAGTGAAGATGAAGCTGAAAGGGAGGCGTTTCGCGCCCGACGAGGAGCTTCTGGCAACAGGGGATCAAGAGTGTGAAAATGTAACCGAAGAAAAGTGGCAGAGTTGGTTCAGTAACTGGTTTCGACTTATGGAGAAGTGTACTGAGTGTGGTGGAAATTATTTTGAAAAAGTCTAAAGCGTTCACTCGCACTGCAAAACTTTCCTAGTGGCCTTTGTATTTGTGCGCTACAACGCGCGTGATCTAACACGCGACCCAAATTTGTTTCTTTTTCATTTGTCCTTAGGCAGCACAGTGCACGATTTCTCATATTAATTATGGTGGCATTCGTTGTAGTATCCACTGCCGTATTTAAAACTTTCATTATTTTACTAATTTATAATGTTAGATGAATTACAAACCAAGTTAAGTTTCCACACACACATTTCTTCGACACCTCTCAATTCATTGTTTATATCAAGCCGACTTTCAGTAGGCATGCGCAACAAAGACTTAAAATATTCAAGCTTTTTAAATTCTACTCAGCCCAATTTCCGATATTTATGACCCTAAAATGCAGTTTCTAACTAACATATTTTTTAAAAATCGAATGAAATCCACTTGCTACTATTCAGGTATGTTATGAAATGAGACTCTTAACATAGTACATAGCAGTCTATGATGTACGCTACCGAACATTACCATAATATGAAACATCACACAAAAATTGTTAAATACGTAGCATTTAGAAAATTTTAGAAAAAATAGAAAATTATGACGTAACATAAAAATTTACAGTCAACAAAAGCGGACTATTAGCTAACATACGAACCAAAAGTCTATCACAACTAACGAAATGTTTGTGATAACTTCCAAGCACCGCTACCTAGAATGCTCTGTGAACTTCCTATGAAATTAAAAACTTTCGAGCTTAAGGCAGAATAAGTGAAATTAGCAATGAGCAATGTTCCACCTTAGTTTTATTCCAGTTTAACCCTAAAAGTGCTCAACTGTTCGTCACATATTTAAATTTACGTTTATTAACTTCACCATCGTGGTTTTGTGTTTTGATTCAGTTGGCAACAGACGTAGGTCAAGGGCGAAGTGGATGCACTAAATGTTACATAGAACGACAGTTTCAGATTTGGATGTCAAAAATAATCTTTATCGGTGTTCTACTGATAAGCATGTTATCCGATGCTAAGGTCAAGGCAATTATGTTTATGTATGGTAACATATTAATTTAGGTTGGAGTGAAGAGCTACAAATTTAGGGATATTCGAGGACATATGGAAATACCAGCAACATGTAACTGACGTGATCTCTGAATTAGAAGATTTAAGTAAACATTTTAAGAGAAGCTGATTTTAATAAATTGATTATACTTTTAGGTAATAGACAAGGATGACATATTAAGAAGATTGTAAATAGAATCGTATAGTTTTAGTATTAGTTTATGACATTTTTGATATATTTTAATCACGACACACATTAGATTTCTATTAAGAGATGTTTAGAACTTTGGTGTTTGATGTGTAATATTAAGTTGCTAGTTGCTTTACGTCGCACCGACACAGATAGGTCTTATGGCGACGATGGGACATGGGAGGGCTAGGAGTGGGAAGGAAGCGGCCGTGGCCTTAATTAAGGTACAGCCCCAGCATTTACCTGGTGTGAAAATGGGAAACCTGTAATATTAAGTAAAGAGGTCCACGAGATAATTGGTAGTGTGAAAAAACCGCTGAGGAAGAGGACAGTAAGGTCCTCGAAACATGAAGTGATAACAAATAATTAAATCTTAATTACTGACAAGGTGATTTTAAATATCAAAGGCGTATTTATTGGAGTAGACATATACAAATGTTATATTTTATATTAAAGTTCAATGGACCGACGCCCAGCTTACAGACACGAGAATGATGATGAAGCCGGGCTGAGTGGCTCAGACGGTTGAGGCGCTGGCCTTCTGACCCCAACTTGGCAGGTTCGATCCTGGCTCAGTCCGGTGGTATTTGAAGGTGCTCAAATACGTCAGCCTCGTGTCGGTAGATTTACTGGCACGTAAAAGAACTCCTGCGTGACAAAATTCCGGCGCCTCGGCGTCGCCGAAAACCGTAAAGAAATAGTTAGCGGGACGTAAAGCCAATAACATTATTATTAGATGATGATGAACCTGAATGGTTTAAGTCAGACATAGGCGGGCTCTAGGGAAGGAGAAGCCGACATAACTTACTCTACTTATTTCGGGACGCAACTGCTGCTCTTTACATCACGAGGACGATGCCATGCACTGTCTCTGTGTGTAAGGGTGTGCAAAACTAATGTTGATACACAACGTATTGAGCATGTCTGTCAAAAGTACGCATTTCGGAATCAACATCGAAAGTGAATTATGCATAAGCTCTACTTTATACACGTGTTAATTTGTCGGTAATACAGCAATGAAATACAGCGTTTGTGACAATAAGGCACAATCTGTGCCTTTACAACATGTACACTGTTTACTATAGACAAGCTTATCAATATTAGGAACATGTGTTTGTACTTAGAGGTAAAGCTGACATAAGATGACCGTATCTTATAACTGTACGCGCATTGTCTTTAATCTGGTGCAGTTCTAAAAAAGGAAATTGTTCGGAGACATAAGTTAAACATCTGAGACAATGAGCTTTGCCATTATGCAAAAACAACAAAGTATTCCAGATCCCAAGCTTCTTGAAAACTACTTAGTATCTTCAATTTCGACTTATTAATCGAATCTGTGTACATCTGAAACCACCATACCTGCACACGTCACGTCAATTGGGACTGGGATTTAAACAGCCCCAGCAAGGTAACATACCGCCCACGCCCGGTTTAACACTATAGAAGAATTTATAGAATACAATCCGCGAAAAAGAAAATAACAGAATTTGAGTCATGTGATGGCATAACAGGTGGTGTTGCATGATCATATTTACTATACAGTAGATCTATGATGCTATATTAATAATTATTAGTAAGTATAGGACATCATCTTAAACTACTGTCACGAGCAGTTTAAAGAAAACTGGACAAAAGTGATAAATTTAAAAAAATCCCACGTTTACAGGGAATACCTTTTTATAAAGATACGTTTTGACTGAAGGGCATTAAAGTGATTGGATTAATGGTAAGAGCTCGAGGGACTATTCCTCGTTTCATAGTCAATTTTTGGAAACAATTTAGGCTTCCTAGAATTTTTAACTAGATCACTGTTAGCTTTAGAAGTTCAACTTTTTTGTTTAGAAATAATTGCCATATGCTATAATTCCTGTACTTTAACGATATTATAAGCATAATGTAATCAACAAAATTGTACCTGTAGATCGAAATTATAAATTTCATTTTCTCCATTCTGACTACCTTCAACTAGGGATTTTTTGTCAATAAAATTGCAGTTTCTAGAAAACGTCTAGAGGATGCGATATTATGAGGAAGAGGTACGAGCACAATTCGTTCTTCCCTGTTTGTTTTGTCCAACCCTTGTCTCGTTTCCCTACGGGGTCGGGTATGAGGTGAGATGAATCTGTCGTAGCGGGTTTTTATGACCGGAACCCTTCCTGACGTCAACCTCATCAGGGGAGTTAATGAGATGAAATGAATGACGTGATATATGATAGTAGGGAGAGGGTGAAACCCGGTGCCGGCACATAGCCTACTCCTGTCGAATAGCACCAAGGGGTCTGATCAGGGCTTAACGTCCCCATCCGGCGGACGAATCGCCATCAACTAGTCATATGTCAATTCGTTCTCCTCTATAGTTAAGAAAATAGTATGTAACTGCAGGGAGGAAAAACATGTCTCAATACTCCCACGCAAAATCTAAATGGCTGCTTAGAAATAGGAATCACCAAGCGAGGTGGCTACGTTGTTTGAGTCGCATAGCTGTTAGCTTGCATTCGGAAGATAGTGGGTTCGAATCCCTTTGCCGGCAGTCCTCAATATGCTTTTCTGTGGTCTCCCACTGTCACACCAGGCTGTACCGTAATTAAGGCCGCGGTCGCTTAATTCCCATTTCTTGACTTGTCCTATCCTACCATCGCCTTAAAATCTGTGTCGGTACGACGTAAAACAAATAGAAAACAAAAAAAGGAAATTCGAATTAAAATCCCATGACACGGACAAATTGCTTTACTTCTGACTGGTATCAGATAAAAGACACTAGTATAAGTATGGGCTAGCCCCGCAATCCATGGGTAGCGAACCTGCCTCTTACCCGAAGGCCCCGGGTTGGATTTCTCGGCAGTTCTGGGATTTTACCTGTGACTGTTGATATCGTAATCACAGCAATGAGACCTTCAGTTTTAAGTGGAATCTGAACCACAGGGATGAGACTTTTCGTTTCAAAATTACCTCATGCATTGGCCGGATCCGAACCACGGTCACCTTGGCGGAAGCCACCGACTATCAGAGCTGCAGAGCTACGGGGTTGGGTTAAAGATAATAGTGTTAATGTGTAAACCATTCTATTGTATTGTTGTACAACTTACGCACCCATGCAATGCACATGGTATTTTCATATGAATTGGTAAAATATACTTGAGTAGGAGCAAAAGTATAAATGACCGGAATACATATGAAAATAGACTAATTAGTTTGTTAAAGGTTTATCTTTAACGTGATCCTGAAATAAATAAATAAATAAATAAATAAATAAACATCCTTCAAGTAGCACTGTGGTAGTACCTAGATGTTATTAGTTAATACAGTTTAAACCAGAGGTTCTCAAACTATTATGAGATTGTACCCTTCACTCATGGCTAAAAGTTCAATGAAATCCCACGAAATAATCCCTAAATGATAGGTTTAATAAATATGAGCACCTGGCTAATTATTAAGGCATTTTAATTAATTACAAACCCTACTTAAAAAAACACGTCGTAAACAGGACAAGATCGCGAAATGAAATACATTTTTATAACACATCACAAGAAATTTAAGAGTTTGTGTCTGTATCAAGTATAACACAATGATAAAAAAGTTTAAGTTTCACAAAACGCTAGATTTTAACCTCATATCAAATTAATAAATAAGGATGAAAAATTTTCGATATTAATTTTGGAATTCAGACATTGCGAGTAATCCAAATTTCAATAGGTTTCGTGTGCCTGCATGTGTCGTAGTCCAGGAGCAACTTTCAAGCAAAGCGTGGCTCCATACATACATATATAACTGTCATCTTATCTTTCTCCACATTTCTTTTTTTTCCCCTTCATTTTTTCCCTGAACGCTGCTCGCAATACCCCACTAAAAGTCTCAAGCGCACCCCTAGGGGTACTCGATCTTCGGTACAAGTTATACAGTTCCGCAATACACCTTTGGTGTACTGGTCACCGCATGCAATTTGTAGGCAGGGGTTAGGTGCGCAATTTGCGTCGAGGAGAAGGCCTAATCAACGCTACTGAACGATCATTCTTATGTTTCATAGCTGGAACAAAATCATTATGAACGATCGCCGAAGGCCGCAAGCTCTAAATGCTCCTCTGGCGAACCATTAAGAGTTACGAAGAGAATGTACAGGCAATTTTTTTATGACGTTTAATTTTAAACCCTTCGTGTATACTTCCATGTTTTTAGAAGACTAATAATTTACCCGTTATTTTAGTTTTTAACAGATAAATCATGCGCCGAAACACAGACAGATATTTGTTTCTGGAAAATTGTTAGAGTCAGGAAGAAAATGCATATGAACCTTCTTTGTAAAATATATATGCGAGTTGCGAGTTCCATTTCTTTAATCACCAACTTGTCAGGCAGTGTTACTCTTAGGACTTCATATACTTTTTAAAACTCTCTCTTCCTGTGATAAGCAGGCATGACTATACCAATCTTGAAGAAATAATATTTCTAATAGCGAAAGAGTAAAATACGTTGAGTGGTTTCTACGATGAGACCTTGCAGAGAAATTCTCTCTACTGTAGTATTATTAGTAGTAATCAGAAATGCCATTCCGAATTTAAGATGTGTTTAAATTAAGGGGACTGGATTCTATGTCCGATTATTGTGTGTTACTACATCACTAATTTATTATTTCAATTATACTAATATGATGGGAAGCATGAAGATATTTACGGAGGAAAATTCCATGTTAAGATAAAAATGCATAAAATCATCAACTCTCCCGTGGGGTGTCTTTTCCGAGTAGTGTTTATTGTCACTGCAACTAATAAATATCTTATGAGAGGGATTCGTTACTGTGCAGTATAATACCACCCTTGACTCTCAGTATACTGTGCTGGGATTTATTTCCGCAATAGTGAAGAAAGGAAGTGAGCGTCAAACGAACAATGCTTACCCGTTGTCCTTAAAAGAGTTACCGTACCTGAAAGCAGTAGTTTCATTTTAGAGGTCTCGGACTTGCATTCACTAATCTCGTATACCTAGTTCACAGTTCTGCAAGATAAACCAGTCTGCTGTGTAGCACAATAGGTTACGTATCTATTTCCTATGTTGAAAGTTACGGATCCTATCACGATACGTTGTGTCGACGCTTACGAGACCTTGAACACACGAGGTACGTGGCAGTAAAATGAAAATTGTAGTGAAAGAGGCATTTCGATAAAGAGGTAATCCTTTTCGTTTCAAGCCTTCCTAAGAAACGAGTTACTTTCTTCTGAAAATATAATTTTTAGAAATTCCCGGCCTTCTGTATGGCGCACACAGAAAAACTATACATATGAGGCCCTGTGAGGATAACGGGCGAATTCAACATGGGAAGAATGTTTTATTTCAACCGTTTGACGTGCAATAGTTTCGAAACCGTACTTGTGCAAGAGAGCGTTACAAAAACATGAACATTTCAAAATCGAAATAATGACTAAACAACACGTGCGATGACAGTGCTAAATATCGTATTGTAAAGAGGAAGGGCCAAGCTGTCCAACAAAAACAGTTTGATCACGGTTATGACGTCAAGTGATCACCGTGCCTCGCGGCTAACAATTAGTACAGTTTTGGACTCAGACGTGGTAGCGCGTCTTGTGAGGTGTCGTTTGATTCGGCTCTGTGAGTTTTAAAAGTATACGGTGAAAAAAAATCAAATGGAGAACATATGAGAAAACGGTGGCATGAAAATGTCTTTCTTTCACAAAACGTCGCAAAGTACGGACAATAAATGGCTTCAAAATGATCGAAAATGCATTCGAGAGGATAGTGCTGCTTGTCAGATTACGAAAAAGACCAAAATCACCAATGCCGTGTGTCAAAAGACTTATCGGGAGCGTCTCAAAGATAAGGCGGTCGAGCGTCGAGACGAAAGTTCCAATCGAGCCATCTTCTGCCCCTATGGCGGGAAATGATTTGGAACTCATTGACGTGGATACTGATCACCCTTATGATGATGCTTGGGTGCGTCCATAGAAGCTCTCACGACCAGAGCTTGAAAGTAATTGAGTAAAAGTAATCGAATTACTTGTAACGATTACATTCTTAGGAATGTTTATTTTTAATTTACTTCTTAAAATAAAACGGGCATCAAGCAACCGATATACTGTACATCGCTCGGAGGCAGAAACGTGAAACAAATTATGGTGAAGTTAACGTTTTCAGTTCTATTACAACAGAACCAGTAGCTTCGCTAGTTCTGTATGAGGTAATTTCTTACCTCTCCAGTACTTCTGAACACATTCCACGATTTTCTTAAAATTAAACACACGTATTCCTTCAAGTAGCCTCGTAAGGCATCTTTTCAATAAAGACAAAGATGTACTTCCCCCTTAAGACGAGTAGGATTAGTGGTGAGAATGCTTAGAACCAATTAATTTATTTGCAAAGTAAACGGAAAATCATTTCAAACGCTAAAATTCATCAACTAAAACAAAAATAATTGAAAAATAGCATTTCGAAAATTTCCAGGTATCATGTTTACTCCAGCCCCAAGCGGAAAAAACGATTTCCTTAAGACTAACATTCTGTAAATTAATTTTACTGATCACTTGTTGAAATAGTAATTTGTCATCGTAATGGAGTAAAATATTTCCTAAGTAACTAATCGAGCCCAATTACTTTTTTCTTCTACTCTTCCCACCTACATGGTACAAATATAGGTTTAACTTCCGTCCGTAATAACTGAATATCTCTTACCACGTGTATGTTACTGCTCATACCATTACACCCACTCTACATCGATTTGTCTTCATGTGTAAATATGCTTAGAATTAATATATAAAATAAAACTGAAAGAAGTGCGAATTCAACTTTACTATTCACCTCCTGCCAAATTAGAGGACGTACGTGCGTTTCGCCATGTTACTTTACAGTGGAGCAAAATTTTCATCGATGCCCAAAGTACGGTAACACACGAACAAGAACAATAAAATTACAACAGTGACATGACTGACTACGAATAAGTGAGAGCCTCTGGAAGACATCAACAATAACATTACACTGGTAACGGGCGCGAGGTTTGTCGAGACGGCCGTGGCTTTGTTTCTTCTCCTGCCATTCTTCTGTGCTAGGTGTCACTGCTGCAAATGTATAAAAACCGATAAAAACCAGACTTTACATATTACTAGTTCACCAACGACGGGTACAACAGCTAGTTTATCAGCCCAGTGGCAGTCACTGGATTATTCCTAAGACGGCAGCAGCTCGATCCCGATCAATGAATAATAATAATAATAATAATAATAATAATAATAATAATAATAATGTAATAAAAAGACTAAGATTATTTAACGCAACTTTAGCGTATCTGAGGGGCTGATATACATGGCTTTAGCCCTGAAAGTAGTATTTTTTTTGAAGAGCAATGACACGGATCTTTCACACTTTAACTGGCTTAAATGCTAAACGACTGTGGCGGTATTCGACCTGGCAAACTTGAACACAGGAGACGAGCGCTTAATCAACTAGGTTACACAGCTGGTCTATGCTGAAAATTCCTTCCAATGCAGCAAAGAAATGAACACAAACGAAGCGCAACTACCAAGGCGAGTGTAAAATGAACTACTGTAGATACAGTCATTTCAAGTTGGAGGCCTGAACTATTCCCACGAAGATATATGTACATGCAGTTCCTATTATGAATTAGAGCATGACAAAAAATTCAAATATTCGTTACGCTCTCGTCCATATCCATAAGGAAAGAGAAACGTAGCCAACTTCCCAGGTTAAAAGCATCGTAAAGGCTTACAAACAAATGACAATAGAAATGGTATTAATTCGTAAACACAGAAGAAATGACGGAAGTGAAACAAAAATTTCCAACTCGTACGATGCAGTATGAAAGTTTCACAAGATATGTGTGAATTTAAGAACCGTAAATGTCTTCTGAAACTCCAATGGCAGAGTGAGTTGGCTGAGTGGCTTGGGTCATGTACCTGAAAACTTGCATTCCGGATATGGTGGTTTGAATCCCTACCATCGGCGATCCTGAAGATGATTTTCCATGGTTTCTCATTTTCCCACCAGGAAAATATCTGGGCTGTTCCTTAATCAAGTCCACGGCCGCTGCCTTCCCAATCTTAACCCATCCTTGCATCGCCAAAATCCTGAGTTAGTGCGACCGTAACAACAACAACAACAACAACAACTACTACTACTACTACTACTACTACTACTACTACTACTACTACTACTACTACTTGCGCCGTCTCCTCAGAGAAAGTCGGCGGCCATCATGAAGTAGTCAAGTTCTCCTATTTTGTGTTTCCCACATTAGAGTTGCTATTCGTGGATGTCAAACCACTAGAAAAGTAATCCATTAAACCGCAGGAAGGCCTCACGAATAAAGGAGACTAGCAAACGCAGCGCACAGAATTTCAAAAGTGAGTCGCAATGGCAAATGAAATTAGGTTCGTTTACAATGGCTTAAGCAGTGGGCGTAAAGGACGAATATTTATCAAACAGATGGTCCCGTGTAGTATAGAATATCACTGTATCTGGAGTGTACGGCTACACCGGGAACATCAGCCAGATGTGAGAACAGGCACAACTTCGGTAACTGGAGACAATGGCCAGGCAGGAAGCATATGCCAGGAAGTGGAACTTGAGTAGATCCTGTCTGTGACCGGAGAAACTGGGTGTTAACTTTGAAATAAACGACCTGGTCGTTCAACGTGCTTTCCTCTCAGGAGAAAAGATGATGTTTCTTCAAGTTCAGAGATGTATCTACCGTTAAAGAACTGATTATCTCTCTCTAGTTCATTGTTATATAGCTCTATAATCTTTCGATGTAGCACTACAGGCACTCTGTACTGGAGCATACCGCAGATCTAATATACAAAGAGAAGAGTAGTAAAAAATATTTCAAAAATCTACGGCTCGTGTGAGTGTTCTAATATGTGCCTGAGCAGGAAACGTCCTTCCCGAAATGATTTGTATGTCTAGGTTATGTCTTTCAGTCACTGAAAATTTGTGGTTTGATCCGGACTCCAGCTCAGTAGTCAGCATCTTGGCCTTCCGTCCTCGGGGTCTCAGATTCGATTTCTGGCCGGAATAAGAGATTTTAATCTGACACGGGGAATGGGTATGTTTGTGCCGCTCCCAAAGTTCCTGCAACTCATACATTACACAAAACACCCATCATCCACCGCGCTAACCACGTAGTTTCCCAAAAACGGCAGATGCCTCCCACACTTGGAGGGTCTGCCTTAGAACAGCAACAGAACAGCTAGCAACAGCCACACGAAATGACTTACACTAATCCTGAGGCAGGACCCAAGTATACTTTTTTCTGTTTACACCTATTTAAGTTAAGGAAAGTTCAAGTCAATGCTGTAAAATTAAATTAAACGTAGCTTTATAAGGATTTTCCTACTACGAAAAAGTCCAAATTTAAGCATTTCATTCTCCGAGTCTTCCTAAACTTTTTTGCTGTGTAATGGAGCTGTCTATGCAGGATGTCAAGGCACCTCCGAAGGAGGTTGTGTTTGAGTTTGATTTTCCACTACGAAGTCGGGATATTTTGAGACTGTGGTTCAAGCAGCCAACTACAAAAATGAGTACTAGGTTAATTTCTGGGTCAAACGTGGCTGGGCAAACGGCTAGCCAGTGTATGAATAATAGAAGCCTTTATCTTTCACTACTGCAAATGTCTTCAAGGCTGGAAACGCGCGAGAACGAATGGGAGATACACACGCTTCCCCTCGAGAAATATCCGCGCACATTTATTATCCTGTGAAACCCAAACCAAAATGATCCCCTCTAAAAAACCCGCCCCCTTGAGTCCATCAAAAAAAAAGTTTTTCATTTTAAGTTTCTTCCCCCTTTTATCTTTAACTTAAGTCCCGAGTTTCACATACGTATGTTCCACCATGTTCCCGTATTGCTGTGAAAACCAAAACGAGGCTCCTCTAAACCCCTACTACCCTTGAGATCTTATAAAAATAATTTGCAGCTTAGTTTCTTCCCCGTTTCATCTTGAAATTAAATACTGAATTACACCAATTTATGTGCCACCGTTTTCCCATGATGCTGTTGAGCAGAGCCATTTGATATGCCAACTGTGTTGTACGAGCAATACTGTTTTCTTAACATGGAATGGCCTATAGGAATCAAGCTTTCAGGAATCTCCCTGAAACAAAATCAAGCCCCTAATCGTTTAGGTTCAATGTTGTCTTTCTGTTTCAAAAAATGAAAGATTATTATTACTAAGAGAAACGTCTTTCAATTACGACACTGACGAATCCAACACACTGAAGCAAGTGTAACAACCGCGTTATGACTTGCCATCGTTGTCGAAACCCATTCATCATACAGTAGCACATACTGCAGAACGAGGGAAGTGCAGCTTTGACATTGGCAATAATGAGAGGCACTAATGACAGGCTTAGTCATTTCTAGCCCCTGACACAAACTATACTGCATCCCTCGAGCACTGCAGCGTTCGCTCATTGTACAACAAACCCAGTAATTCCCCGCGTGTCAAACTTCCAATGTTTATCTACTGTTTATTTATAGTCATTCTTCATTTACTTGGTTTTTTCTTCACACAAATACGCGTCCCACAGCAATTCCTTACTTCGAATTAGTTTTCAATTTTACGATTCAAAATTGTTTTTGCTTTGGATATTTCTATGTATTTAATAAGGCATTATATGCGCGATCTTCTCTTAATTCTCCGGGGCAAAATGCGTTCCCTCGTAAATAAAATTATTTATCTTTTCTGTTAATTTAAGCGGATTTTGTATTAAATCTGAAATCTATTTTCTTATGACGGACTTAATAGTAAAAAATGCAGAAGAGATCACTTACTGGTTGATAATCCCCTTGCTGGCCTCTTAAAAACAACAACGACCGTCATCACCAAGTCACCTGCTATTGTACCTGAGAAGATGCAGTAGTTGATATTCACAAGAAAACTATTTTCCATACAGACCACATTTATGTTACTCCATATTAAATTCGCTTTACATTCTTGTAGAACTGAACAGAGTTCATTTCATGTGATCATTTTTCTCCAATTCATTATTAGATTACTGTCATTCATGCACACTCTTATCTCCGCATTCAAGACAAATAGCCGGACTTAAAAGAGTTTCCTTACACGTACTGTAGTCACAAGCAGCACCCTCCCTGAACATGGTAGACAAAACCCATACCGTCGTCATCACCACAACCATCATAGACACAGCTTGTCTCCAGCTTGGATAAGAGTAACACGTTCTACATTTCCATCTTCCGAGCTGTACAATGAGAAGCTAGAGTCGAATGGTTCGATTCCGGCCAACAGTAATTCTTAGATGCTACATTAAAAGATATTTTTTCACAAGTCTTTCCAAGTTAACACAAATTATATAATAGGGTAGAACCTTCATTTGAGTACCGATAGCTCAATACCGCATCCAAATTCTACCATGCAGACTACACCACTAATAACAGAGGGGTTGCGATCGATGTGTGTAGTCCCTAAACTGAACTTGAACGAGGAATACAATTGCGGTTTGCAATTAATTCAAGATCAATGATCTTTCTTCCATTCATTAATTTCGCTAAAATAGCACTGTTCGCTCACTGGTTGGTGTGAATAAGAATCATGGTCATACCACAAATTTTAAACCGCTTTCAGGGTCTGTAATCACCTTCATATAAAACCAACTGAGAAGATACGCAAGATAAAATCGTACAATCGGTCGTCCTCTATGTGATTTTCCGCAGCTATACTATTCTATGAGAACGATGACATGGTATGAAACATACAGGCCCTAACCTTGATTAGTTATACAGACATCCGTACCAACGCCACAACCACTTAAGTTCAGACAGATTTCACTAAGAGGAAGTACACTTCCTAGCACAAAAATCGGAATCCCCGAGTACAAGCACGATCGGAAGGAAGGAGAATCATATCACAAGAGATGTTTTGTTTAGTTAATGCAGGGAGGTTTACGTACACTTTATCAATAAAAAAGGGTGCGCTTACACAGGATGTAACCACAAGAAAGGCCCAATTTTCACGGCACATTCATCACACGCAGAAGTTAATATTTTTTTAATGCTATTTGTTTTACGTCCCACCAACTACTCTTTTATGGTTTTCGGAGACGCCGAGGTGCCGGAATTTAGTCCCGCAGGAGTTCTTTTACGTGCCAGTAAATCTACCGACACGAGGCTGACGTATTTGAGCACCTTCAAATACCACCGGACTGAGCCAGGATCGAACCTGCCAAGTTGGGGTCAGAAGGCCAGCGCCTCAACCGTCTGAGCCACTCAGCCCGGCTACACGCAGAAGAAAATGTGTTATATTGTCATGGGTAAGGAACCTCTTCATTTCCATCTCAGAACTGATTTTTTCATAATGTTATTGGCCTTATGTCATACTAACTATACTAATTACTTTTACGGTTTTTGGTGAAGCCGAGGGGCCAGAATTTAGTCCCGCGGGAGTTCTTCTACGTGCCAGCAAATCTACCGACCCGAGGCTGACATACCTGAGCACGTTCAAATACCGCCGGACTGAACCAGGACCAAACCTGTCAAGTTGGGGGTCACAAAGCCAGTGCCGTCTGAGTTACCCAGCCCGGCACTCATTTTCTACAACTCCACACAGTACATTAATCATGGGAAACATGAACATTAACACCAGCAAACCATGTAGAAGTCTTGTTTAAATGAAATGTTAAAAATGCTCTCCGTTAGCACTGATACACGCATCAGCCCGCCGTCGCATTGAATCTCAAATACGCTGATGTATTGTTTCTTTTTTCAGGTATTTTCTAAATTTTATTTATTCATAAATTAGTCTCGACAGGCTGAAGAACTTCAGTTATAAATTAACTGAGTCGAAAGTGAAAATAATATTCTTAAAAGCAATGATTCCATATAGCAGAAATCAAGTTGGGCAATTCAATTTTACTTTCACAATATTCATCCCTTCAATAAGAACCTGAAATAATTTCTGGTCTCAACTTACCCCCGGCTGGCCAATTAGACTTCGTGTGTCAGGTCATGACGCACATCGATCTGAGCCCGTCAGCTTCACAGCACTGGTCTGGCCCGGCCTGAATGCAGTTATATTAATAACTTAACATACTGTCATAACGCATCCCCGGAGAGACATAATAGCTTGACCTTCAACTACGGGCCCATCGACTGGCACTGAAGTTCAGAGGGCTCACGACATACATTCGACTGGCAACTTTCAGTATCAATCACGAGCGTGTCTCTTTTCTCCAGATTTTCCCTCTAGTTTAGTTAAGTGTTCTGCTGGTTCCTTATTTCATATCCGGGGGCAGCTATACAAAATGGTCGAGGTGTTGGTTATGGTTGTTTAAGGGACAAGACAATAGGATTGCACTAGCCTACCACCGAGCGAGTGGCTACGCGGTTTGGATTACGTAGCTGTCAGCCTGCATTCGGGAGATAGTGGATTCGAATCCCACTGTCGGGAGGCCTGAACATGGTTTTCCGTGGTTTCCCGTTTTCACACCAGGCAAATGCTGGGGCTGTACCTTGGTCAAGACCATGAATCATTCCTTCCTAGTCTTAGCCCTTTCCTATCCCATCGTCGCCATAAGACCTATCTGTGTCGTTGCTACGTCACGCAAATTGTAAAAAATAAAATAAAAAAATAGCCTATGATTTTCGACTTCTTGCATAATGTCCAAACCAAATAAAGGGATTAAACATAACAGTGGTGTGCTAAATCTATTTTTCTCCTATCACTGACGGAATTTTGGCAAATGTGCAATGCTTACATTTCGCAAAAAAAAAATGTTTAGCGTTTTACTCAACGTAAATAGTTTGAACATATTTTTTAAAAATCCAAACCTTTAAAATATAAAACAGACTAAATGAAAGGAAGACAATTTGTTCAAATATTGTGCTAAACTGCCCACAAGTAACTGTCTCATTTCTAATATAGGCCAATGTACAATCTTATAAAATGGTAAATTTTTTCAGCATTTCTTTCAAAAAAAGCATAATATTATTATACTGTCCCTGCGAATTTTCAGTGTCAGTGTAAATGCACAATAGTTGTCGATATTACTGTCAACGTTGTGTTCTTGCTGTGAAAAATCTTCTACTCCCTTTCCTTTTATGTATGACTCCTGGGTTGTCTCTGCTGAGTATCCAACAACATTATTAGCAAGCACGTAAATGTGAATCGTCCTTTGTAGTAGAGTCAAGAAACACTCCCTCCCCCTTCCTATGTACGTACGCTATGCGATAGCTCCCTTCCGTATGTTCCAGAAAATTTATAAGAGTTTCTAATAACACACTACCGATACTTTCTATCAAGAAAAATGTTAATTTATTATTTAATTTATCTCAGTAATGGTAGAGCATGTTATATATATTCGACTGGCAACTTTTAGCATCAATCATGAACGTGTGTCTTTTCGCCAGATTTTCCCTCTAGTTAAGTGTTATGATGGTTGCTGATTTCATATCCGGGGACAGCTATACAAATATATTAAGGTTAGAGTAAAACTGTACATGCTACGAATATTCTTGCATTTGTTTTTATATCAATATCCGGTATATGTTGGGTATTCAGACCGAAGGCTGGTCACAAATATAAACGGAGGCCATGAATTCATCGCAGACTAGTGTTATCAGTTTTTAGCAGTAATCGCAGGAGAAACAGATTTGAGCCATCGAAGAATGAAGGTATCGTCTAACAAAGGGAAGGTTCGTGAAATGCGAGAAAAGTAATATAATACCTAGGGCTAGCAAAACTAATACCTTCAGAACCCAAGTCTGTAGTCTTACGTTACTGCTGATATTGTGATTACAGCTGCTAGACCATCTATTTTACTTTGTATCCTAACCACAAGGATAGGACTTCATTTCCAAAATCGCGTGTGCACTGACTGGGATTCGAACCACAGCCACTTTGGTTATACGCTAGTGAATGTCATACGGCTATTATCCCCATGTTCGGATGAAAACACAAGAGTTGAATAGCGGAGACCGGCCAGGGCAGAGAAAAGATATTAGCTTTGCACTGTTAAGTGGAGTCCGGGGCACACTCAACAGAGGTCCGACGGATGCAAGATCGCACTCGTAAGTTGTGAGCCCCTGGGGGATATATCCATAAATTCAAGCTCAAATAACTACATGCTGTCTCCTAAAAGCACCAGAATAGGAATTATAAGGAACGTTATCTTCGCAGCAACACATGTCCCTCAATAATTACGACGAAGCTGTTTTGCGCGAACGGTTGACACACAAATCGTGGTCATTAAACGCTGTGCAGTCACCGTCTGAGTGCTCTCTGTACTGTCGCTGCTGCTTCAAGCAAGTGACTTATTGACTATTTTGCTCAACAATTCCGTGTACTTACTGCGTATGAAATCTTCCCAATGTTTAGTTAAGGTTGAGTGCTCACCATACCATATCCTCAAACTAGTCTTAAATCTGCCACAAAGTCGGAAATTTGATTGTATCAGAATTGGTTCCCAGAATAAAATAGATGATGATGATGATGATGATGATGCTTGTTTAAAGAGCACTAACATCTAGGTCATCGGCCCGTAATAGTACGAAATGTAATGAAAATTTAAAGTCCAAAACTCATCCACTGACCAGAATTCAAAATGTGATGAAGAATGAATGGATGAATACGAATTTAAAATAATCAGCGGATCCAGCTCACAATATTGAAAGTTAGAAGTAATTCCAAAATTAATCCACTGACTAGAATTTAAAAAAAGAGACGATGAGCAATGATTATGAACTTAAAACAATCAGTGGATTCGACCTGCAATGCCCCACCTTCCCAGAAACTATCTTAAAACAATAGTGCATCGGCGTTGCCGGGACAAAACCTATGTGATAATATTTTTGGAGATATAATGACCCGCAGCACACACATCATGAAGAGCGAGAATGCCTTGACAATATTCACACAATATTGCACCTTAGATGACAGAGCCTTACCGGTCAAAGTTCTAAGCTAAAATATTTCACATAGGAGGTTTTGTCCCAGCAACGACGGTATAGGCCTACTGACCAAGAGGCTTCTTCCAAAGCACAATCCTGACTCGATGATGCTTGTTGTCTAAAGGGGTCCAAAATCCAGGTCAATGGCCCCTCATAATGGTACTTAACTCTAGGAAAGTAAGACCAATGGCATTTCTAATGTAGCGGTACCAATCAGGAGTAACGTAGATTTACAGTGTTCCACACCTATGGTGTTTCTCACATTACGGCGCCACTCATAGGCAACGCAAACCCATAGTGCCCATCACAAAGTGGGTACTAATCACAGGCATCGCAGACTCACGGTGGCGCTCATAATTATAGTGGTACTAATCACGGGCACTGTAAAACCCATACTGATTCCCCTCTGTTACTAATCGCAAACCTATAGTGTTCCCAACATAGAGGTAGGCCTACTACTCGCAAGTAAAGGCGATCCATGGTGTTTCTCGCGTGATGGTACTAATTGCAAGTATCCTCGTGGTTCTAATTCAATCATCCCATGGTCACCCCTTTTAGTCACTTCTTACGGCAGGCAGCGGATACCGTGGGTGTATTCTTCGTCTGCGCTCCCCACCCACAGGGGTAGGAATAAAATATGACAACCGGATTGGCTCCCAATTTATTTTTCCGAAATGGTTTCCAAGAAAAGCAATTCTCATCCGAATAGGGAACATGCATGATCCGGGGTTTTAATTAAAAATATGCTAATCTGATTCAAAATTTCATGCAGAATTCAAAAATGTGATCAGAATGTACAAATAATAACTCCAAACATGATAAAAATCTACGAAAATGTCACGTCACGCAAGTACGCGATCTCATTGGTCTGACGTCATCGTACAGGTTGACTGAATTAGCAGACGAAATAACACGTAGTGCGCTGTGAGAAGCAGGATACACTTCGCGTATTTCTACTTTACGTTAGTGTCTAGTTTTATTAAATTCGAGGTCTATACATCGGATAATAATCTGCGTGGTATATTTTAGACTTAAAATGAATCCTGCGCAGACAGTGAGGCAGAAAACTTATAAATGGTGTAGAGTTCCGATGTGCAATAGCACATCGCATACCATACCAAACAAATTGTTTATACATGTTCCAAAGACGCTAAAACTAGGGAGAAATGGATTTTGGCGAGCCGGAGAAATGCTGGTGATATATCGGGAAAGTCTACAGTTTATTTTTTTGACGATTTTAACGTAAGATGAATTTGTTTGAATTTTCAAATCACTTTTCCATGTCCGCTGTTCTAGTGGTAAAACTTTAAATTTTAATGTATGATGCTTTATTTAAATGCTTCAATTACATCTTGGAATATGAAAGTAATAAACAGTGCATTAAATGATGCTGATTATTAAAGTATTCTCCAAATCTAACCTATGTTTTGGGTGATCCATGTCAAGATAATAAATCAAAGGGGTTATGAACCATTTTGACAGCTCTAATTCTACCAATATATCTTGGCATGGGACAGTTATGTATGTCTTTATAAAGCAACAAAGAATAGGCGTGTACATCATGAAAGGAAACAACGTGAATTTAACAAATGTATAACTCTACACAAGACCAATGCTTGTTTGTTGGGGTCTTATAAGTTAACAATGCTCAATTATAATAATTATCATAATATTAATGAAATAAATACCATAATTGCACACAGGTGAAAATAGTGATGTAGGTGTTTAAAATATTATCCAACTTAGCCTAAGTTTTAGGTTATACAAGCCAAGTCAATAAACCGAAGGGTAAAAATACCGCGCGAGTTGGCCGTGCGGTTAGGAGCGCGCAGCTGTGAGCTCGCATCAGGGAGATAGAAGGTTTTGAACCCCACTTCTGGCAGCCCTGAAGATGGTTTTCCGTGGTTTCCCATTTTCACACCAGACAAATGCTGAGGCTGTACCTAAGGCCACGGCCGCTTTGTTCCCATTCCTAGGCCTTTCCTGTCCCATCGTCGCCATAAGACCTATATGTGACGGTGTGACGTAAAGCAAACAGCAAAAAAAAAAAAAAAAAAAAGTAAAAGTCACAGCACCCAAAGACATTCCTGTATTGAGCGACTAAAATGTCACCAGGACACTTTTCTTTCCTGATATGCTCAGCTTGTTAAAAGCCAAATGCAATTAATGTTATTGGCTTCACGCCCCGCTAACTACTTCTACGATTTTCGGAGACGCCGATGTGCAGGAATTTAGTCCGGCAGGAGTTCTTTTACGTGCCAGTAAATCTACCGACACGAGGCTGACGTATTTGAGCACCTTCAACTACCACCGGACTGAACCAGGATCGAACCTGCCAAGTTGGGGTCAGAAGGCCAGCACCTCAACCGTCTGAACCACTCAGCCCAACTTGTGAAAACTAGATGAAGTCATATTTATCTTTATCATGTTTAACTTTTTCCCTCCACAAAGATATTTAATTCTCTTTCATGGGCCCCGGAAGTGGGTAGGCCAGTTGCCCCAACCATAAATATATATATTTTTTTCAGAAATGATAGGTTATAGACCTACAGTACTATGATCTTTCTTTCTTTCCTTCTTTCTTTCTTTCTTAATCAGTTTATCCTTCAGGGTTGGTTTTCTCTCGGACTCAGCGAGGGATTTCACCTCTACCACTTCAAGGGCAGTGTCCTGGAACGTGAGACTTTGAGTATGGTGATGAAACTGGTGAGGAGGGCCATTACCTCGCCCAGGCGGCCTCACCTGTTATGCTCAACAGGGGTCTTGTTGGAGGATGGGAGGATCGGAAGGGATAGACAAGGAAGAGGGAAGGAAACGGCCGTGGCCTTAGGTGCCTGGAGGAGAAGTAGGAAAATACGAAAAACCACTTCGAGGATGGCTGAGGTGCGATTCGAAACCCTTCTACTAAGTTGACCTCCCGAGGCTGAGTAGACCCCGTTCCAACCCTCGTACTATTTGTTTTCAACTTTCATGGCAGAGCCGGGAAGCGAAACCGGGCCTCCGGGAGTGGCACACATTAACCACTACATCACAGAAGCGGAGGACTAGTACTATAATGCTACCTATATGTTTATGTTAGTGCTGAAATCCGATTTCTTACTTTACTAATGCTGAAAGCCCGAAAATGTAATGTTATTCTTTAATAGGGGAATCAGTCTAGAAGGAAATGTTGAAAGTGATGTGATATCTATCCAGGTTCGTTGTTATCCTAATACTATGGGTTACAGTACATTGCACGTATATAAAAGACGCCACTTACAAACTTGCTTGTTATCCGCTAATTTCTGCGGCCACAAAAGTCACATTTTTCAAGAATGATGACATCTACACATGTTAGATTGTCTGACTGTGCTGTTTTGAACCTTTCTTCTGACATTTCGAAGTTATTCGCGATCATGAATAATAAACAATCGGCTTTTAGCAACGGCTGATGCACAACGGCTGGTAGAGCTCCATGCGGTACTGGATCGTGACGTCACAGCGCGCCGCTTACGTCAGAGGCCGTTTCACTCGCCTAGCGGAAAGGCACTATTAAATATTTTTTTAATGGTATAAAACAAGGCAACATACCACAATGTAATACGTTTACGTACTATTTCATTAGTGTACTTTTCAAAAAAACTATTTTTGAAATTGATGCATGTTCCCAATTGACTAATGATTAATTACAGTAAGCAAGTGTTAAAACACACGATGTTCTAAAGATTCCTATGATAGAAACAACTTTCTCTCACAGGAACGCAACAACAATCCCTTAATTTCTTAACTATAATGCATAGTGATTGCGATTGTAACCTCAGATAATGCAGTACTCGATTCTCGCGCTACGTGCACCGTTAAGCAGAGAGGTTGAATGAACTGTCGCACGCGAGGTCACGCATTCATTGTCTTCTTACTTTTCTCAGTTTCTACTTCGCACCCGCCAGTACATAATGAGGATAACCGCTGAAAGCTAGCTGTATGGCGTATAATGCTCTTCACGACCACTGTTAAAGCGGACGCACTTCAAAAAGCAGTATCGGTATCGTTAACGAACACATCTGAACTACTGAACTATTTGTTGTTCTTTAGGGACTCCGGATACTGATTAACAGTATCCTGTTCCAATTGTGTAAGGGAAGTTCGTATAACGGAAGACCCTACCAAAATATCGGCGCAGAAGTCGCCCAAAACCGAAAATGAGTAGATAATCCAAAATCTGGAGCTCACAGCGTGGTTTTGAAAGTCATCAGTGTCATAATACGATTAAGCAGATGATGTTTGTAAGTAAAATGCGTTCTAGTCAACACCACTAGAAAATACCAAGGGCAGAAAAAAAGAAGTGAATGTGCTCATTTAGATAGGGTGAAACACTGAGGTAGGTAAACACCTGACATTAGTAATCTCAATTCTGTATCAGAAATATTAAATGCAAGGTTTTCTTTCAGTGTCAATTACTCGAAAGTAACTTACTTTAGAATTCATAATGATCCCTGCGCAACAATTTAAATATGAATTCTTTCAAAGAACGAAAAACATACCCCTTCCTCCAAGGCCGTTTTTCTAGTCATCAGAGGTCGGCACTAACGTGCATTAAAGCTATTTTTACGGCAAGATAACTTTCCTGAAGACAACAGCATGTGGAAGGAAGTAGGTCTATTATGGTGCAATACCGTAATATTATTAAAAATGCTGTTAAAGTATGTGTTAGACTGAAACCAGAAATGTTACAACCTACACAACTGCCTAAATAATAAACCAAAAATTGTTGCACTTGAGCCATTCTAAAAACGTACCAAATTGTTCTCAAAAATACCACAATTTCGAGAATATTTTCTCTTTTTTTCAAGTTTTGTTAATTAGAGCTATTTTAAGCAACTAAAATTACAGAAAATAGGAATTTCAGTATGATATGGTAAAAAAGCCAATTTTTCAAGTCGTTAGCTCTGATGTTATACAGTACAATCATCTTCCTAGAGTTTTTCCTCACACAATAGCAGGGTTCACTCCTCAGATGTTATACAGCATTAATTATTTATAGGGAATGAACTGCCGTGACTTTGAGAAAAGTTCAATCCCAGCATTTTACATCCGTACTGGAAATGGAAAATTATGGGAAGTTGCTTTAAAAACGATCGACAATGGGATTTTAACTTATTTCTTCCCATTTCTTAATATGTTGACTTATCTAGGTAAGTAAAGAAAAATGCTGTAACTGATTTTCAAACATTTAAATAATTCCTAATATGGGTAAAACTACCGGGCGAGTTGGCTGTGCGGTAAGGGCCGCGCAGCTGTGAGCTTGAATCCGGGAGATGGTGGGTTCGAGCCCCACTGTCGACAGCCCTGAAGATGGTTTTCCGTGGTTTCCCATTTTCACGCCATGCAAATGCTGGGGCTGTACCTTAATTAAGGCCATAAGACCTATCTGTGTCGGTGCGACGTTAAGCCAATTGTAAAAAGAAAAGTAAAAACTAAGGAAGAAATCAAACATGTTCGTCGCACCGGTAACCTGTCGTAACTTAACATACACCATTTAAGGACATACTCCTCGTTGCATTCTACATAGTTTTGACCCAGAGTACCTCGGTACAAGTTTTAATAGCTCACAAGCTCGAAGTTGAGAAAAGACGACGAATTGTGATGGACATTGTGAGAACAGGCCAGAGCAATTAACTACTGCTGCAGGTCACGCAAGAATCTCGTCACTATCTCGGCCGCCACACATCACTACTCCGTAGATGTGTACGGAAGCTCAACGATATAATTTTGAGTCAAACCTCCACTAGCCACAGAAAAACTACGCAGTTCACTATGTTCTATTTTTCCCTCTTTTCTCTTGTTTAATAGTGTTGTAACAAGTTATTGCAAAATTACGAAGATCTGATAATTTGTTCATTCAATCTTTTCAAGTTTCAGTTTTTCAGACCCTACACAAAAGAACCAATAATTGTTGTGTGTTGTGATTATTACCGTCTAATTCTGATGATGCTTGTTGTTTAAAGGGGCCTAACATCTAGGTCATCGGCCCCTAATGGTACGAAATGAGACATGTAATGACAAATTAAAAGTCCAAAATTCTCCACTGACCAGAATTCAAAACGTGAGGTCCCGCACCCACAGGAGGACGAAGAATGAATGGATGGATATGAATTTAAGACAATCTGTGGATCCGACCCGGAATGCCTCACATTCACAGAAACTGACGTAAAACAACAGTATTACTGACCAAGGGACTGCTCTATACAACAATACTGAATCGATGAAACATGTAGTCTAAAGGGGTCCAAAATCCAAGTCATCGGCCCCTCATAAAGGTACTTATCGCTAAGAAAGTAGAACTATGGTATTTGTCACGCTGCGGTACTAATCAAAAGTAGCGTAGACTTGCGGTATTCCACACATTATGGTACTACTCATAGGCAATGAAATTCGCACATATAACACAGACCTATGGTGTTTTGCACATTGTGGCGCCATTTACAGGCAACGCAAACCTATGGTGTTCATCACAAAAGTGCACTAACCATAGGGACTCGTACTATCCCGGGGTGTTCCTTACATAGTGGGTACTAATCATAGACAAGCCAGAACCATGGTGTCGCCCATATAGTGGTACTAACCACAGGTACTGTAAAAGCCGACAGCGCACTCTGTTGCACCTAATCACAAATATATTTTGTACCTAAGACAGTGGTGCTGCGCGCAAGTAAAAGCGACCCATGGTGTTCCCCGCGAGGTGGTACTAATTAAAAGTAGTCGCACGGTTCTAATTCGATCATCCCTTGGTCGCTCCTCTTAATCGCCTCTTACTACAGGCAGGGGATACCGTGGGTATATTCTTCGTCTGCACCCCCCACCCACAGGGGGTCCCGTCCAATTCTAACAGTTCCTATTGTAGAAATCGTCGTTTAAATTTCCCAGCATCAAGTTTGTCTATCTCGTAAACTAATTAGAATTTGTACGGAACTCGAAAAAGGTTTTGTATACTCTAATTCAGTAGAATTTTTATTTTAGTATGTGTATGCATGCAGATTATACATTAGGTATAAAGGATATGTAACCGGGCGAGTTGGCCGTGCGCGTAGAGGCGCCCGGCTGTGAGCTTGCATCCGGGAGATAGTAGGTTCGAATCCCACTATCGGCAGCCCTGAAAATGGTTTTCCGTGGTTTCCCATTTTCACGCCAGGCAAATGCTGGGGGTGTACCTTAATTAAGGCCACGGCCGCTTCCTTCCAACTCCTAAGCTTTTCCTATCCCATCGTCGCCATAAGACCTATCTGTGTCGGTGCGACGTAAAGCCCCTAGCAAAAAAAAAAAGGATATGTACAAGGAAAAACAACATGCAGTCAGCTATGAAAAGGCAACAAAAACACAACAAAAGCAAAAAGGATGATAAACGTGGGATTTTGAACGCAAAACTGCCATTCATTGTGTGGCAGATCAATACCGTGTACAGCTACCTCGGCCTCTGAGGAATGCTTGAACACGACGAGGCATACTTCGAACCTAAGAATCCAACTTGTTTTGGGGCATCAATATTCAAAAGTTATATCCGCAGCAGAAGATGCCGACCACACCACTCGCTGTATGGTATGTGGCTGAAAGAACCGACTGACAACTCTGGCTCAATAGGCCCAAGTATTAGCCTACCGTGCCAGCAATTCCTGTAACTACTGGTTGGAGGATGTTGCGTCTGTACAACAGTCATGTTATCCTGGATAGGAATCAGAGGTGTACATCGACCAAACAGGATCCCACTTGTCACCATCCTTCTGGCAGCAATGTCACAATTCGAATTCGGTCATGTTTACCACCGTCCTGCACGTGTTGCCTGCGGAGACCTCGAAGAGGAATACAGAAATACAATACCTGATCAAAAGTATCCGGACGCTTACGGAGCTTTATTACAGCTCGAACTGTGCATGGGAAAATGCCTACCAGTTTCCGGAATGTCTCCGGAAGAATGGCAGACCATTCTTCCTGCAGTGCTGTAGGAAGTGTAATTAGGTATGTGGGTCGATGGGGTCGGGAGCGAAGTCTCCGTTCTAGTTCAACCCATTTTCTTTTTTGGATAGGATTGAGGTCGGGGCTCAGGGCTGGCCAGTTCTTTTCCGAAATTGTATAGTCCACAAACCGCTTACGAACATACCACGCTAAATGGCAGGAAGAATTATCATGCTCAAACAGTCAAAATGTCCTAAAAATGCTTCCACCTTCAAAGCTTACTGTAACATTACGACAGGTCCTAAGTCCCTTCCACGAAAAAGCATCCTAACACTGTCACCGCATCTCCCAAAAATTTGAATATGGGCACTGTAAAGCCTGGTATATATCGTTCGTCTGGCATTCAACACAATCAAACCCTCCCATCCGACTCCCATGTGATATATTAGCGTGATTCATAACTCCAAATCACGCCATTTTCTTATACCATCTTCGGTGTTCTACGGTCCCTGCCGGTCAAATGGCCTACCTGGGTGTGGTTTCGTTATGTTGTTTCTTTGGTTTCTACTTCACAATTACGTCACAGAGTCGACTTGGGCAACTTGAGAAGGGCGAAAATAGATCTGACTGATTGCTTAATGATGAGGCAACCAACAAACACTTGAACTTCAAAATGACCAAGCTCCCCTGCCCCACTCATTCCGCACTGAACGACATCGAACCCTCAATCACATTTTTAGCAACAGCGATGGCGGTCGCAGTGATATCTTGTTCTAGCGTGTTCAGAGGGGTGTCCGGATGCTTTTCATTAAGATACGGTATGACCTTAAATGATTAACATTGTTACGGCTAACCTGGATGTATCATTAGTTGGTACAGTGAATATCGTCCCAACCAAAAAAAAAAAAAAAAAAAAAAAAAAAAAAAAAAAAAAAAAAAAAAAACCGAGCTGCTTTACGTCACGCCGACACAGATAAGTCGTATGGTGATGATTGGGTAGGAAAGGGCTAGGCGTGGGAAGAAAGCGGCCGTGGCCTTAAGGTACAGCCCCAACATTTGGCTGGTGTGAAAATTGGAAACCACGGGAAACCATCTTCAGTGCTGCCGACATTGGGGTTCGAACTCACTATCTCCGGAATACAAGCTCACAGCTGCGCGCCCTTAACCACACGTTAAAATTTCATTTAAGACTACGCTTCTCCTCGACAGAATCTCATGAGCAACGAAGACAGCCATTTTAAGTCCATTCAGCTCTCGACCATACCAGGAATCGTCTACAGTGGAAAAAAAAAAAAAAAAAACAGCGTCTTCATTCTGCTTTAAACAAAGGACAATATTGCTATAGGCTAACAGAGAGAAGCCTTCTAAAATGTACAGACTCCAGATGACTGTCGCCGTATGAACAGACCGAAGCGCCACATGCAATATGTAGTACTTGCACAGCTGTGAGTCTGCAGAAATATGAAAGGAAAGTTATTGTGCCTTTAAAGTTCATTCACAAGCTCTGCATCGATCTTCTTTAATAATTCGTACGTCGAACAACGGAACAGTGATACAATGGTAACTCTCGAAGTATTCCATCAAGTTTTCATCCAGAATAGAAACTACGACAGAATGATACAATATTTCAAAGAACAGGAATGTTCCCTACGTCCAAGCAACTAGCATTATTCTTCTCTTATAGAGAACCTGTATATCGATAGTATTGCAAAGAAAAAAAAATTAAAATAATCAGCCTACCAAGACGGTATACGTACAATACCTTCACAAAATATGAGGCAGAGCAGGGTTTTCGACGAAAGATCAATATTATTTCTAAACAGTCCGTACGTAATAAAATCAGAAAGGTTTACAGAATTACAACTCGTACAATTCTGAGAGAAAAACTGCGTGCGCTAGGAAGCAGGCCTACAGAAATTCTTCGTTTGTTTAGAAGCCATATTCTCCTCATATGTCACGCACTTACACAGATTCTTATTCTAATTGGTGATACAATGTTAACTCTCGACGTATTCCATGTTTCCCTGTTTACGTGTTTCCCTGACGAACGCAACGCGTCAACTCCCTCTTCAAATTCATTGAAGTATACAGCGAGTGTAACACAAAGGCATGGCAAAAATTTCAGAACACATTCGTCACACGTAGAAGAAGAAAATATGTCTAAGGGTATGGGTTCGGAAAAGTTTTATTTCCATGACAGGAATAATTTTCTACAACTCTACATTGTATTTTAAACACGAGAGAAACAACAATCAACCCGCCGTCGAACTGAATATGCAAAGAGTCTTTGTGCCCGTATCAAAGCTAACGGAGGGCATTTTGAACACTTCATCTGGTATGCTCGTAAGTTCTGTTTCTGTGTGTTTCCCATGGTTAATGTGGCGTACTATGTAGAGTTGTAGATAATGAGTTCTAATACACTAATGTCCACAAAACAATACGTTCTTCTGCTAGATGTGAGGAATGTGCTCTGGAAGTTCCGCCGTACCTTGTTACATCCTGTATTTTCAATGGCATGTAAATTGCGCTTTACTGATGGCAATTCATTAAATACGTTATACTGCTATGCACACAATTGCGCGTTTTATTTTACGATTCTATTATTTACTGTTTATAATCCATGTCGACTGCATGTGAGAACAGCGCATAAAGTGACATCAATCATGCAGAAAACAAATCCTAAATAATTTTCTACAGCTGAAACGGTCCAATATACACCGAATCCTTTTATATATATGAACTGATATAGTGGCCACCAGACAAAGTTTCCTTTAAAGGCGTGGGGAAGTTCAAGAATTCCCGTAGAATACAGAAGGCGAGAAAAGTTGTTCCAGACATCCTTGTTTGACAGAAGAGTAAAAGAATCCTCCGCCAGCTAATCTTTTCACCTACTACTGAACATGAATTCGCGTGAGTGAAGCTCGGGGGGTGCGAAGTGAAAGAGTTTTCCCGGACGGCATATCTGGGCAAGTATCCAAACGACACCGATGTCTGTCTCTTTCGTTCACATGCTGATAAGAGTATTTCATCCTTAAGTTATCCCTTTTGTTTACAGTCTGGGATTCACCGACCTATCTAGAACAGATTGGTAAGATAAGACATATGGAAAATCAAAAAGAACGCTGAGGAGGACTGAACCCTGACTGAAATGTACTCTTATTTAGAGCATCAGAGAAATGATTCTTCGTCATCAGAGTTCTAAATCTCAGTCTGAATAAACCCAGCCACTGAACAACAACAATAATAATAATAATAATCGTACGTGCTCAAGCTAATGTGTGTAGAAGTTTTAATTTGACGCCATCTGATTGTCGATCTCGACGTTCCGTTTTACTGTAGGGTTACTAGATGGCAGAGTAAACAATCTCTTGAGGGTCTACGGATAAGATTTAATTGATTTTGTCGGCTGCATATCTTTTACATGCCGACATCGCACACATGGAGTGTCGAATGAACTTTTTACCGTCCTTAAAAATCCGACTATCTCTGCCGGGTTTAAGGGATTCCGAGGCGAAACACTACCACTCATTTACAGACGGAGCTTATCCACTGGATTGTAAGTATATTTTATTTCTTTGTTTTCCGTCCCCGTGGTGTAGTGGTAGTGTGCCTGCCTCCTACCCGCAGGCCCCGGGTTCGATTCCCGGGCAGGTCAGGGATTTTTACCTGGATTCGAGGGCTGGTTCGAGGTCCACTAAGCCTACGTGATTAGGGTTGAGGAGATATCTGACGGTGAGATAGTGGCCAAGAATAACGGCCGAGAGGATTCGTCGTGCTGATCACTCGACAACTCGCAATCTGCAGGCCTTCGGGCTGAGCAGCGGTCGCTTGGTAGGTCAAGGCCCTTCAGGGCTGTAGTGCCATGGGGTTAGGTTATTTATTTATTTATTTATTTATTTATTTATTTATTTATTTATCAGCGCGGTTAGAGATTGTTTGTTCTACCTGTGACCGACCAATGTTAAAGGGGAGACGTACTGAGGCAGCCAAATCGAAAGCATTAGATAAGGAGTGACGTAAGCGTTTGGTAATTTTGAACTGTGTATAGAAAGTATACACTGTTCAGTAACAACATGTAGCTAGACAGCGATACAAGCCGTCATTTCAATACATTCATCTTTACGAAGTACATCTTCGATGTCAAAGAGCGCAATATGAAGTAAACCACAAATCTTTCTGCATCTACCAGTCGTTACAAGAGAAAGGTACATTATCAGCAGTTGTGGGTTGATGTAAACCGGAGTACAAACCCCTCGCTCAGTGGTCGACAAATTACTCCGTGACTAGTTTGAGTCCAGTGTTTTCGACAAGTCAACTGGGGTCGAATTGTAGGAATGCCTCCAAAACAAATCACACACGCAATAGCATGCAAACTGGAGATCATTTGGAGATGGATATAGAGCTTTGTTCTATTTTGACTTTCAAATAATAGTTTTTAAATAATAGCTTTTAAATAATAGCTTTTAAATAATAGTTAATTTTTTCTTTGCCCAGTATTATCAATTTCTACCCCCCCCCCAGCCCCTCTTCTTATTTTCCTCTAACCACAGGGTACCCTTCTTCTTCTTCTTCTTCTTCTTCTTCTTCTTCTTCTTATATTTCCCCGCAAAACTACGGACTTTGTTCAGGACCTGTCTCACGCACGGCCTGTCTGTTTTGTAAGTCTTCGCCAGTCAGACGGTACGGACTTCGTTTCACCGAAAGTAAACATGTGGTTGGTCACTTCATTCGGAGACCATCTTGTCACATGACCCTACAAGGCTACACTCCTTTTCTTGGTATGGTCAGATAACTTTTCCATATGGGAATAAAGCTCTGAATTGTGGAGTCTCCGATATTCCCCATCTTTCAGTACCGGGCCTAGGATCCTTCCTCTCAGTTCTTCAATCAGTCCTTTTCTGTTTAGTGAAAGACAGTCTATGACATATAGGGCTACCGCGAGTACGACTGTAGTGTAGTGTTTCAGCTTCAACTGCGTGACGGATACACTTTGATGTAAATAATACCGCTTGTTATTTTATTATTTATATACAGTACTTCAATTTGAACTTCTTGTACGCACTACAAGTAACATTTAAATTTCAACATTATCTGCTTAAAATATTTGAGATATTTCTTTGATGATAATGATTATGATGCTTGTTGTTAGAGGGGCCTAACATGTAGGTCATCGGCCCATAATGGTACGACATGCGACGAAATGCAATGACAATTTAAAAGTACAAAATTCATCCACTGATCAGAATTCAGAATGTGATGATGAAGAATGAAAGAATAAATATGAATTAAAAACAATCAGTGGATTCGACCCGCAATGCCTCACCTGACCAGAAAAAATATTACGGACCAAGGGACTGTTTCCAAAGCACAATCCTGAATCGATGATGCTTGTTGTCTAAAGGAGTTCAATATCCGCGTCAACGGTTCCTCATAATGGCACTTACCGCTAGTAAAGGAGAACCATGGTATTTCTCAGGTTGCGCTACTAATCAAATGTAGCGTAAAGTCACGGTATTCCAAACATTATGGTACTACTCAAGTATTGAACGTCGTACAGGTAACGCAGACGTCTGGTGTTCTCACATAATGGCGAATCTCATAGGCAACGCAAACCCATGGTGTTCCTCACCAAGGTGTACTAATCACGGGCGCCGGTATTCCCGTGGTGTTCCTCATATAGTGGGTACTAACCACAGGCAACGCCCAGACCCGTGGTGTTTCTCACTTAATGGTACTATTCACGGCAACGTAAGACCGTGGTGTTCCGCTATTTAGTGGTACTAATCACAGGTACTGGAAACCCCCAATGAACCCCGCTCTACAGCTACGAATCACAAAACTATTGAGTATCTAACAGAGTGGTACTACTTGCAAGTAAAGGCGACCCATGGTATTCTCCGCATGATGGTACTAATCACAAGTAGTTTCATGGTTCTGATGCAATCATCCCTTGGTCGCCCCTTTTAGTCTCCTCTTACGACAGGCAGCAGATACCGTGGGTGTATTCTTCGTCTGCGTCCCCCACCCACAGGGGGTAGACAAAGGGGGAAAAAAAGAAAACGTAGGGATCCGTCACTTCGAAAAATGAAGTAACGGACGAAGAAAGGCAATGACCACGAAGGACGTGAAAATGAAAGACTCCTTAGGCCTCGAATGCTCTAATACCGTCGGGGTCGAAAAAAAACAAGAGTTGACCAAGGGAGATCGGACAGGATAGATGAAAGTGAAGAGCCTGGCACAAGTAAGTGGACGCAATGCCAGGACTCAGCTAAGGGCCCCGTGGTCGCCAACCCACACGCTCCCAAGTTGAGAGCCCCTGGGACCCCTTTTAGTCGCCTTTTACGACAGGCAGGGGATACCGTGAGTGTATTCTTCATCGGCGTCCCCCACACACAGGGGGCGATATTTCTTTACAAGATTAGAATTTATATGAAATGTGAAAAGGTTGGGCAGTTAATTTCAATGCATTTGAATGGCTGAAGTTTCTAAAAAGGTTTCACTTTCACACAACTTAGGCACTAATCTAAACCTACAAAAATATTCAACATAGATTTGTCATTTATTCTGCGTTACTTAAAATGAATCGTACGTGCCGTGTCTTAAATGATAAACTAATCTCGAAAACCCAAACCTCTTAATAAACTGTCCACCACTACGTTAGAGACGTCAACATAAGACACGTCAACGCACGTGTTTAACTTCGAACTCCCGTATTAGGAAGGAGAAGCCGAACTCCTTTGCTTACCTCGACCTACCTCCCCTGACAATGTCTGTACATAAATCCAGAAGTTTAAAATTAAAAACTCTTCTCCTCATATTCCTCGAGGTGGTGCAACTCTTACCTAGGCACGCCCCCCAAAGGAGGTGAGCGGCATTTACCCCTTTTAACCACTGCTCAATCCTCCATCAATCTTGAAAAACGAACAATCTTAGTATACGTACAAGTTGTTATTGACGAGCAGGAATATAAAAACATGCTTCGAGGCTCAAAGTGAGATAAATCACGATTTCCAAGAAATTAAAAAAAACTTGGAGGAAAGTCACTTTTGGCAAAACCACTTTTATCGACGGGTTTCGACACACGTACATCAAAGAACTGCAGCTCTCTAGCCATTCGCTCTGATCATTTGAGCTTTACAAATGAGCACAACTTAATATACTTGCACAACACTACTACTAATGGAAAAATTAGTGTTTTAAATGACCCCAAACGTTCCAGACACCTCTGGGTCTACTCACCGAAACAAAGAAGTAGCAGCGTTGGGGTATGGGACCCACAGCTCTGGGAAATAAACTGCCGAATGGTTGGTCATCATACCACACATACAGACACGCAGCAAGAACGCGGAATTAAGACGTAAAGGTTGGATTACACTGAATGAGACCTGCTTCCGAGCTAGTGTGCCAGAACTAAGGAAATGTTCGAGGACTGTACATGACGTGTTGTTACCCTTTGATCTCGTCACGGAGTGCGCAGGAGATAACACACAGCAGGTCATCAGGTTCCGCTACAACTTCGACCCGGAGACGACGTAATTACGTAGACCTCGAGTTAGCCTAGGTCTTTCCCCACGTCAATATGTTGTTTACTAAATTTGCCGAGGAATGAACGTATCATCATTATGCCACGCTTTGTCGATACACGCTTTAACGTAAGATTTGCAGTTTATTTTGTTAAGCAAATTCCTTTAGTACTGCACTCTATGTCGTAATATTCCTCTCTTTCTTAATAGCTCACCTTGAGAGACGCAAAAATATCGGAGACATTGACCAACAAAGTTCATTTACCCAATTCTCTAAGCAAAACATTAACGTTTCTCATTTCTGTCCAACTTGCCAGATTCGTCCAAGGGCTGTAGCTGGGTAAAATAGTGAAAATTGCCCTTGAATAAATCGGGACAAGTCATACACCAGTTGTTAGCCCTTCATGAGGTAAACATTCGTACCAGCTACCGTGAAACCCGAGGTAGAAAAATTACGAAACCTATCAGGGATGTGTGGGGCATTATAATACGAACATCCTATAAAGCTTACAAGGTTTAAAATTACAATTAAATACGCGATAATATTCGAGTGACTAACGTCCTCTGCGTGTGGGTAAGTACCTCATGAACCCTTATATTCTATATGGTACCAATCGCAACCCTCTTTATTGGGTGTGTCGTAGTGAAAACAAAAACCTCCCTGCAACACAGGTTGCCTATCCTACAGCAGAGATGTACAGTATTTCCCGTTTACTCCTACAGGATTTTTAGCGAAGGGCACACATGCCCAGTTGGACGGCGATACGAACTGCTCATTTTCTTTTATTGTGTATGTGGACGATAAGAGGCTAAGCTACCTTACCAGAAAGAAAGGTTCTGTCATCTAAGGTTCAGTATTGCGTGAACTACAGAAGTACCGTATATCTCATCGAATTTTCGTTCTAAGTGATACATGTGCTGCGGGTCAGCATTTCTCCGATAACGTTGTCGCACAGCGGTATATCGAGGCACAACGATAGCCATCTATTGTATATTCTAGTCAGCTGTACAAAAACACAATAATTGTGTGGTTTGACGTTTACTTGTAAAATAAAGGCGTCGTTACACCTTATAAATAGTACATAATACCACACCTTATACGTAGGCCTACTCTGTACACGAACACAGGAGACACTGCTACTGTACGTCTTTGCTGTAGGGTAGGCAACCGGTGATGCAGGGACGGATTTTAAATATTAATTTCACAGCGACGCATTCGACGGAGATGGTTGCGATTGATACAACGTATAACTACGGCTTATGAAATACCTACCTTATACAAAAGACTTTAGTCACTCGAATATTTCTATTTGTTCTTACCAAAAGTATTTCATTATACACAATAAAAATACCACGAAAACGGTCATATTTAATTTTAAACTTTGCAAACATTGTAGGATGTTTGTACTGATTTCCAACATATTCCGGCCATTTTGCGGATTTTCTCTACATCGGTTTTCCTAGAAAGGCATATGTAGGCCCCACTTGCACGTTTAAACTGATACCTCCTCTTAAGAGAATCGACAGCGGTTTCCAAATTGGCACGAATATTTCTCTAAGGAAGGGATAACGACTGGTGTATGATTTGTCCGATTTGATTTCAGGGCAATTTTCACTATCTTAGCCGACTGTAGCCTTTCAAGTACTTTCAGTCTATTTTTCTCCTACTTTTCTACTGTTCATGTTCTAATGTTCTTAACCAAAAAGACACTCCTGACAAGTTATTTTACAAAATCCTTCCACTTTTATTCTGTAATGAGCTTGTCGTCAACAATATTTTTATTTGTATAAAACCTTCCTTTGCCATTCCTATTCTAATCACAACATTAAAACAGAAAATGTATAAAAACCATAGCTCACTACGAAAGTTTCCCCCACCATGACCATCTAACAATTGGCTTACATTTAAGCGACGTTCCTCTTTCCTAATGACGTAACAATAGTCGCATCTATTTTTTTCCTTCTCGCAGCCTCTGCTATCAGGTGGAATTGAGTTGCCTCAGAAAACACACAAATTAAACATTCTCAGGTTTCCCCAGATTTCAGGTTTTAAACAAAGAAGCTAATTTTAACAACGGCATGAATAAAATGCATATTGTACATGTAGTAACATGTCTCACATACTCATTTGGTAACAAAAAATTAAAAAAAACAGATACGTGGAAGCTACGAAGATGGAAGAAGTGTCCAGCGCTCCTATTTATAAATGTCTCAATTCAGTTACGTTTTTGATGTAATACAAAAGAGAAACGAACCTACAAGATTTGTGCGCCTGATACCATGATCACTGCCACGGGACCCCTGGTTTTACGAGGAATCTGAACGATAGGAATGAGATTTTTCATTTTAAAAATACCATTGCACTGGCCGGAATTCCAACCGCAGCCTCCTTGATGTGATATGCTTCACACTGATCCCCTTTAGGGGCTTTGAATATCGCGGTCAAGAGATCAGTGTGCTTGTGCGTCAGAATGTCTTCCGAAAACGTATGGCTGCGGCAGCGGTATTGGCGGATTTATAATTTCTCCTTGTTGGACTGGCCATCTTATTGGGATGCCTATCTGCTTCGGACATTGGAAATCGGCATGACAACACATCATTTATCTGTAACTGCTCTAAAAGGTCCCTCCGAACTTGTTCTGAACCATGTTCTCAAATTAAAGGTTTCTTCTTCCTGGGCCTCTCATTTCCTTCTATCTTCCCCTAGGGAATCAACTGCATTAACGCATATCTTTGCCTGTATCTCATGATATGCCCTAAAGTATTCCATCAGTAAACCAGCTAAGGCCCAATTTTCTACTCTGTCGTCCTCACGAAGCGGACCCGCACCAAACCTGACAAAAGTATTAAAATGTCAGAGGTTGAAACTAGTGGTCTTTAAATACAGAGGACTGTCTTTAGATCTGTCACCGGGCATGTTTCCACATGCTCTCTCTTTCTATCCACGACAAGATTATGCCACCCAGTTACGTCATTGAGGGCAGACAATATTAGCAAGAGACTTCGCCCAGCAGCAAGTAGCAGTCCAGCTGGTCAGTCATGACGCAATTACCAAGGCCAAGGCCTCACGTGTCTCAAACAGCACACATGAGAGTGACCTGGCAAGAATACCTGACTTGACCATGACTTAAAATTGCGGTGCACGTACCACCAGCAGCACGCAAGAGGCTAACGTCTTGACCTTCCTAAAATCTAATATTGACGAAGCACAGGCAAAATGAACGGAAAACATCGCAGAAGGCCAAAATTAAACACTACACCACCGTTCTAAACCTGCATGACTATATGGCGCGGAGTGTGTTATAAGTAGAGTCCGGATTTCCGTGCCAATGCGAGTTTTAAAATAAGTTGGTTACACTTCTCAAACTTTGCTAATATTCGTTTTATGACTTAATGATTCCAAATAACCGTTCTTTTCCCCTGCATGTTTGCACGGTTTGGCCATTTTAGGAGAAAATTCATGCATAATACATATTTTGAAGATTTTTGTATTTAATAGCGAATATTTGGACGTTTATATTGCATAATATGACTTCTGACTTTGGCGCATATATAATGCTAACTTATATGATAGTGCCTTTTCTGAATGGTTTGCAGAATTTGGGACCGTTTATCCACGTTATTGAGAGACGGACAGAATGTATTCCTAGCATCCTATCTGACAACCAAACCAATTAACCAGCACGTTCTTATCTGTTGCTTGAGTAAACACAGACGTAAGCCGGAAGGCCCCACGTCGATCTCTGTAATTTTTAAGAATAACGTGGGTGTCTCACTTATACATTGCTATAAATTGAACCGTAATGACGGCTCATTTTTCTATGTTGGACGAACGAAACACAACTTATCACACTTCTATGACGCCGCGTTATTGAGATAGCAGCTTACAATCCTTGGTTTCGCACTAAACCTTCCCTTGTTATCCTGGAATTTCCTACCTGGAACTCTCACACTTGTCACACGTCTTTGTTATCGCAGCTTCAATCTTTTTTTTTTTTTTTTTTGCTAGGGGCTTTACGTCGCACCGACACAGATAGGTCTTATGGCGACGATGGCATAGGAAAGGCCTAGGAGTTGGAAGGAAGCGGCCGTGGCCTTAATTAAGGTACAGCCCCAGCATTTGCCTGGTGTGAAAATGGGAACCACGGAAAACCATTTTCAGGGCTGCCGATAGTGGGATTCGAACCTACTATCTCCCGGATGCAAGCTCACAGCCGCGCGCCTCTACGCGCACGGCCAACTCGCCCGGTGCTTCAATCTTCAGCAGTTACTGAAGATATCACCATCTGCAATCATCGCACGGAGAAGTTGTTGCGACAGCTAGAGATAAGGTGAACAAAACGATCCGTTCAAATCAAATCCCGATTTTGATTTCGTCAAGCTTATAAAGGACGTATTGTGGTGAAAATGCAAAAAGGTGTACAATTTGGCCTTACTCTGTCCCAAAGGTCCTCATTTAAGTATACACCTGTCACTTCTTGTGACGTAGGAAGGTCATTTTCTGTGCTTAAGAATATGCTGACCGATAAACGGGTGAGGTTAAATCAACGCAACTTGGAGAAAGTTTTTGAACAATATTTCAAAAGGAACTCAATTCTGAGAGTGCATATTTTCCAGTTTATTGTGCATGTTTTGCTACATGATAGTGCATGAATGCAGGCATATTTTGAGATTTAATAGCGCATGAAAATTCGGGCTCTAGTTATGAGTAAGAAAAGGGAGCAGCAAAAACTCTATAAGGAAAATTCTGAAGAATAATTTAGGACTACAGAAGAAAGACCTGTACGAGTATACAGAAAAGATCACGGATACAATGAGGAAACTAAAATTCTATGGATATCTAGTAAAGTAAACGCGTGTCCTCGTCATGAGGACACCCCCAAGAGGGGTGAAATGCATGCACCATTTTAACCACATACCAGCTCTGCTACCATTCTTAAATGTGTAGCAGTACTGGGAATCGAGCCCGGGCCCCTGAGGATGGCAGTTAAGCTTTAACTGTAATATTACGGAGGCGGACATTAATATCTAGTAAGAATGGAGGAAAACCGACTGGCCACAAAGATTCAATACTTTTCAGGACTACAGGTAACCAAGAAGCGGGTGAAGGAGGCTGAAACAGAACCAGAAGAGATCGGCGTTACAGCAGAGTTGATACACTTTTTTTTCTTTTTGCTATTTGTTTTACGTCGCACCGACACAGATAGGTCTTATGGAGACGATGCGAGAGGAAAGGCCCAAGAATGGGAAGGAAGCGGCCGTGGCCTTAAGGTATAGCCCCAGCATTTGCCTGGTGTGAAAATGGGAAACCACGAAAAACCATCTTCATGGCTCCCGACAGTGGGGTTCGAACCCACTATCTCCCTGATGCGAGCTCACAGCTTCACGCTCCTAACCGCACGGCCAACTCGCCCGGTGAGTTGATACACAACAACATAAAATAGTTCAGGAGTAGAGTCGATAACCTCAAACAATTCGCACAGAAATAGTTATAAAATAATAAGTTACTGATAATATCCAAGGAGCAGGGGAATACAAGAAGCGAAAGAATGAAGAGGTTCTGGGAATATAAGAAAACGTTAGCCGGAAAGCCTTCAGATCCACACGGTCCATAGCTGACCAAAATCGGAAGAGTGGTGGCCCCCTACGGTTGCTCCTCTCCCCAGTACTTCGTGGGGACATTTTTTAAATTCCATTTTAGCCGCCTAAAACTAGGAATTATGTGAATTATAAGATGATGATGATGCTTGTTATTTAAAGGGGCCTAACATCTAGGTCATCGGCTCCTAATGGTACGAAATGAGACGAAATGGAATGACAAATTAAAAGTCCAAAATTCTCCACTGACTAGAATTCAAAACGTGAGGACGAAGAATGAATGGATCGATATGAATTTAAAACAATCAGTGGATCCGACCCGCAATGCCTCACATTCACAGAAACTGACGTGAAACAATAGTATTACTGACCAAGGGACTGCGTCTATAGCATACTGAATCGATGATCCTCTTAGTCGAAAGGGGTTCAAAATCCAAGTCATCGATCCCTCATAATGGTTACTTATCGCTAGGAAAGTAAAACCATATTTGTCACGATTGTGGTAATAATCAAAAGTAGCGTAGACTCGCGGCATTCCACACAATATGGTACTACTCACAGGTAATAATATTCCACATGGAATACAGACCTATGGTGTTTCGCACATCGCGGCGCCATTTACAGGCAACGCAAACCTATGGTGTTCTCATCACATACGTGTACTAACCACAGGGACCCGCACTATCCCATGGTGTTGCTCATATAGTGGGTACTAATCATAGGCAAGCCAGAACCATGGTGTCGCTCCTAAAGTGGTACTAATCACAGGTACTGTAGAAGCCGGCAACGCACTCTGTTGCTACTAATCACAAACCTATTTGGTACCTAACATAGCGGTACTACGCGCAAGTAAAAGCGACCCATGGTGTTCCCCGCGTGGTGGTAATAATCACAAGTAGTTTCATGGTCGTAATACAATCATTCCTTGGTCGCCCCTTACGACAGGCAGAGGATACCGTGGGTGTATTCGTCTGCGTCCCCCACCCACAGGGAGTTGATTTAAAAGAAAAAGCAATTAATGCAAACCCTGTTGTTTTATCACCCAATTATCTTTCCTTCAATTTCTTACTGGTTGAAGCAAATTACCAAATTTTGGTGTGTTTATTCTCAACAAGCCGATTTTTTAAATGAGATCATTGATCATTTGCAAATTCTCTAAGTACTTATATTTAATTGTAATACATGTGTACTTGTTCCCTGGTGAAAGTTTAATGTAGGCCTATAGTATTAATCAAAATTTCAATTAAATTGTTATTAGCGCAGTTAAGTTGGTAACTGTCAACCTTTACTTCTCTGTCCAATTTTGCTCAGAGAGCATTAAAAAACTCACCATTTTGTAGCAATTTTTAACATTTTGTTGTGGTTATCGTTACTAAGTAATGTTTTCTTGCATATATATGGTGGGATAGATTTTATTCTAAATATGAGCGTAATTAAATTCTCCTGTTCAATCCGTCATCCGTTCATGATTAGAACTAAGAAGCTGAAGATAATATACAGTAAACAAGTATCATACCGTACAGTACTTTATTCTGAAGTGCAGTGATGAGCAGAAAATTAAGTTCAAAACAGAGGAGGAGGATGTAATTCATACGAAAGTGGCCACACCTAGTACAAGTACATATGACTATAGCTTGAGAATCTGGAGAAAGAGTTTCCATTTCACGAACATCACAAATGCAATAGAACAGTGTAGGAATGGCTTTTTATTAGTCTAACAATTTGCTTTACGTTGCACCGACAATGTGATAGCAAAGGCCAAGGATTGGGAGGGAAGCGACCGTTGCTTTAATTAAGGTACAGCCCCGGCATTTGCCTGGTGTGAAAATGAGAAACCATCTTCAGGGATGCCAACAATGGGGCTCGAATCCACTACATCCCGGATGCAAGCTGACAGCTGCAGGTATGGCTTTCCGCAAGATAAAATGTATGTTCTCTATTTTTAAGAAATGCATCTGTAAGTTTATGTACGCGGGAAAATCGATTTTTTCCAGCCGAAATACTAAGTGTGATTGAGTAACCGATACATTCAATCGATGCACCGGCCAAAGCATTAACTGGCGGTTGCTCCGCAACTCGGCGCCGCTGTCAGTTGGCGAAGATGGCTTATTTGCTCAACGAGGCCATGTCTGATGAACAGCGAAGAGTTATTCGTTTCCTATGGAGCAGGGGACAAGAGTCTCGCTTTGAAACGTGAGCGGTGGTGGTAGTGGTGGTAGCTCATTAATGGCCGAGAAGCCCTGAATGACAATACACTACCACGAGTTCGGTCCACTCAAGTAGTTTCTGGCAAGCCAGAGATAAATTTCCGACGACGACGCGAAGACTATTGTCCGGCGGTGGTTCCACTCAAGCGCCTGAATTCTACAACAGCGGCATCTCTAAACTAGTGGTGCGATGGGACAAATGCCTGAAAAGCGGTGTTGATCGTGTAGAAAAATACTTGAAGGTACTTCGAACACTGCCTGTATTTTGATTTCCTTAAGTATGTTTAGGCTATTATTGATGTTCATTGAAGTAGCTGAAAAAACAAAAACAAAAGGCGAATACTTTTATAATTTTCCTTGCATAACATAAGTTGAAAGATAAAAGACATATTTGTACTTTTACGTGATTGTTAATATCAACATCATGGCTACAACAGTTCCCTTTTACGTCGAATCCGAACCAGAGAAGTGACTTTTTATTTCAAGAATTCCACATGCTATGGCCCGGATGTGAACCGTGGCCGCCTTGGTGAGAAGCCAGTGACTAAGCTACCCTGTTGTTATACCCAGCTTCACTTTTTCTACTTTTGTTTCTGAATTAGTTGACATATTTCAATTTGTCAGTAGAAGCCAAGCTATAACCAGTAATGCCAGTCAATCACTGGTCTTAAAATTGTACGGTCTCTAAATACATATCTCTCCTCAACGTTACAGTTTCGCGAATGGTAAAGAGAAAGTGCAGTTTGAACATTCGTGAAAGCTGGTTTAAAATACTTCACATACACTGAATTCAGGAAGTTAAAAGGTTCAACAATCATGAACTGCGTAACAAGTCGCTTACTGCCATGTGATAGCTTGTTATTGGTGAACTTTCGTCTTGAGGCTTATATATGAAGACTTCGGAGGAAAAAAGACAAATCCCACATCATGGTATTGGCGACTGTCTTCCATATGGAGGACATGATTCAGTGTGACTGTCACAATATACTTAACTAAAAATATCTGAGCTTGAGTAAATACTCTCCAGTAAAATCTGCTGCTTTACAACCCTCGAAAACTCCAGTCAAAGTCTGCAGGTATCTGCCGAAATGAACTTAAAACTGCATTTTGATCAACTTATCCATTTCTAGGGCCGTTGGGTCAGGGTCGGATGTCCTTCCTGACGCTATGAGAAATCCGCTCTAGGATCCGCCGGGATATGCACCTCGGCCTTCTGGGCGTTAAACCAGCGGATAAGCCACCAAGTGTCTGCCGAGATATGAGAAGGATACCGCTTCTCTTGGAAGCTCTGTAATTACAGGAACGGCGCCATGAACTAATGACTACTCTCGACATCAACCATACGACCAAGGTCTTAGAACAACGAGAGAGGTAGCTAGCGTTATTGTTATGAAGTGCGAAAAAGCGAACCCTATTAGGCATTCAGGCACGAACACGAGAGACCTTCACTAACTGCACGGTGTACGTGTTGTAACTGAGGAGAGCCAAGATAACAACAACACGCCCAGTGTTGGGCTCACACCACTGCCGTATACAACACCGCGAGACGACGCACTTCCTGGCTGCCGACTAAAACGGATTGAATCCCAGACGTGAGAAGATTTCGTATCAAATCCTTCCCCCTCCCCCCACACTCAATACCAGAGCAACCTTTCAGAAACAAATTAATATTAGCACTAGGGTTGGTATCATACACACAGTACGAGCAAGTTTTATTTTCGCCTTCAATTCGCACTAGAGTGGTCACCATAACGTTCAGCACTGTTAATGACGGTGTTGACTGCTGTTTTAAGAGGAAATATAGCGGTATGTTTGGTCCTCCTTAACGCTAATCGAAGTAAATTAAAATATGGAGTAAAGAAATGAAGAGCAAGGAAGATGGGAAAATGAGACACTCCATATACCTATCTTATAACGTGATCAATGCACACTCGGCAAGTTGGAGGCGCTAGGAATCACGCTCGTAACAGAAAAAGAGAAAACCCCGAGAGTAATGATTTTCCTGGAAAAGAATATCGACGAATATCGGCGATTTCCCCGAAAAGGAATGACTCTGTTTAATGTATAGAATACAGTCGAGTGCATGGAATCCTGCCGATATAGAAACAGTGATTTACGTTGGTAACGGAATTTACGTCTTTGCTCCACGCAGGTTCTGGGTCTAGCAATTTCCTCGTTGGGAACCGCGCCGCCTACCCTTACCCCTGGTTCGCACCGTCTGACGAGGTCAAGACAGTCCGTTCCAACCACTCAGGTTCACTTTTTATTTACTCCTCCGTTTCACTTGTCACCTAGAGCTGACCTTTGTGTTTGTGTGCCGGAACTTAGGCACAAGAAATCAATAAGAGTAGCTCATCAGGGGACTGGTGTGGCCTGCAAATATTAACGGAGGTGGTGGTGGTGGTGGTGAGAATTGCTTTAAGAGGAAGTACAACCAAGTAACCATACTGCGTCAGCACTAATCAGAGAGAAAAATGAAATGGAAGCGACACTTTGAAATTGAAGCTCTCGGCCAGAGAAAGACGGGGGCCACGAAGGGCGTGAAACTGAAGGACTCCCTAGGCCTCGAATGCTCTAATACCGTCGGGGTCGGAAAAGAACAAGGGATACTGGATAGAATAGATGAATGAAGAGCGTGGCACAAGCACGTGGAAGCAATGCCAGGACTCAGCTAAGGACCCCATGGTCGCCAACCCACGCTAAGAGCCCCTAGGGCCCCCTTTTAATCTCCTCTTACGACAGGCAGGGGATACCGTGGGTGTTATTCTACCGCATCCACCCACAGGGGGATATTAACGAAGGATCTAATAATATTAGATAAGAGACCAAATGCATCAACTCGATCCCGTGTTCTGAACTGTACCTCTGGACGTTTCACAAACTCATCGTCCACCACCGTAGCGTTAACTGCTAGCCCTATTAGCTGCCATCCTCAGACACCCGGACTCGATTCCCGGTACTTCCAGGAATTTAAAAACATGGTAGGAGGGCTGGCATGTGGGTAAAATTGTGCCTGGAAAGAGCTGCACTACTTCGGGAAGAGGACAAGAGTTTACTTAATCGATTCTTCGAAAAGAAGTCTTAAAGATGTTCTATTAAACACTGGTAACATATCACTTAAAATACCTAATTTCTTAAAAATAAAGTAATCATGAAACTAAGCATTTTCAAGACCACGTTCATATAAAATTGTTTCTAGGTTTTGTTATTAAGAATTAGGGCCTATGCCTTCAAAATACTTGATATATCAATTAACATACACCCTATATATGCAGCAGGGCTCTTTTACAAGCTGATGTGAATGCCATGGCAACCTATATATTTTCCAGGATCGAGCCCACAAATTTAACACAAGAAATTATTTTGATAGGAGCTCTGGCACCTGCGACACTTATGAAATCAAGTAAGACTTCGAAAAGTACTGCTTTACACAAAGATCCGAATAACTGGCACACAGTAGTTTGCAACCCTTCAGTTCGTTTAAAAACATATATCAATTTTGGACGCTAACTGATAAACTAAGCCGTATGCAGACAAGTAAGTTGAGTGATTTGAGCCAAGCCGCATAGACATTTCATTATTTAGTCAGTGTTCACAAGTTACGGGAGTGTAACAGCTTTTTTGAGGATTGGCAATCGAATATGGAAGGAGGAAAGTTGGGACATCCGCAGCCAATACTGCGACAGGAGATTACCGCAGTAGTCGCCGGCCTTAGTTATTAGGTCACTTCCATATTGGACCCATGGAACTTAGCTTTCAGGAAGAAACCAAACTTGACGATCGACTGTCTGTCGTGAACATTGGAAAAAAGACTACTTGATTAACTTCTAGTCCAATATGCTATACTGAGGACAATTGTAGAATAGAGGGAGAGGGGAATGAATGGTAATCAACTAAACAAAGCCACATAAATCTGAAAAAAATGAAGATACCATCTCATGATAACCAGGAGAGAAAAAATAAAAAAAAGCATCTCACATACCATAGGAGTTGAATTAGCTCTGGTAAAACAATGGATGAGTCGGTATGAAGGCAAGATTCGTAGTTAAACTCGCTGCCGGGATGTTATATGCTCTAAGAGTCAGCACAAAGCCCCACGGAAAATAACACATTGCACGAGCCAAACTACTTCTTGACACTGTAAACAAAAGGCCTTACGAAAGTTAAAAATATGAAAATTATAGAAAAACAAAAAAGTCGACGACGACTACCTCCACCCAGCTACTGCAGAATTCTGGAGAATTGGGGAACGTCGAGTAAATGAGATTAACAAGTAAGAACTAAAGGGAATTTCAGAGGGATACTGGCAAACCCACCCTTCACATTGTGGGTGACGGGAATGATAAAATTAAAACAATAACAATGTAACATTAAAGTGGAAAATGGCAACCATTCCTTAAGTCATTTGTACAATTCTTGTTTACGGCTAACAGACTGAAGATTTTATCAGAGTAGCTTACTTAAAACGTCCATATCCTACTAAACATCCAGGGCTATTTTAAGTCCCTTTGAAATTGGTCTCACTGAAGAGTTCCCAGAACGACTGTGGTCAGGTTGTCCTCACATGTACTGTATCTGTACATACTCATCTGTAAGAACCGACCTCCATTATTATAATACATGACATAAAACTGGGGAGTATCTGAATCTCTGCAAGTATTCCACGATGATTTGATCCTAACTGACTTTTTTGTATGCGAGAGAACCAAGTAAAAACAGACAAGCCGGAAGAAATGTCATGATGCAGACATCGTACGACATGGACAACCGAATGAATTTGTTCCGACCTTTAAAAACCAGACATCTGTCGAGTACGAGCCCACGGTAGAGAGATTTACCAGGGGTAGCGTTTGATCCTTTTCCAAAATCTGTACAGATATTCAAGAAGAGAATAAACAGCAACAGAGAAAATAAATGTTAAGAGGGTATTCGACCAGTGCAGGTTATTGTAAATAAAAATGTGTGTGAATAAATTAATTCCATCCCTTGGTCCATGGAGTTTGGACCGCTGAAGTAGGGGACTGCCTGTAGGGGTGAAGCACAGGGGGACTTCGAGGGCCCTCGGACCGCTACGGTAGCTGTGAAAGCCCTTCAGGAACTCTGAAAAGTGGTGGCAAAAGGGGCTCTGGTTAAGACGCAGCAGGTCGTTATGCTACTTAGGTTCCAAAATGGGTAAAAAATAAATAAATAAATGTAATGTAAATTTTAATCTTATACCAGTTGTATAGTATTATTTGAAGTAATTCCACATACTGTATATGAGTTGACTATGTTTGTAAGTAGACTTTTGTAAACAATATAAATTTATTAAGGATGAGCTGTGTGTTTAATAGAAAAATTGTTAGTGTAAATTGTATAATATTGTGTTCTAGGAAACTTTTCTTCTTCTCCTGTTAATTTAAAATTTAGTGCTTGACAATAATGTATTTTAGTGTACCATTTTCCACCGAGGTAGACACCTCATTTGCAAATAAAGATTTTGATTTTATTCGGAGGTCGAAATTCTACCACCGATCTACAGAGAGAACGGTATGGCCGGTAGGAGATGTGTGTTTCGTCGGATGTTGCACGCTTTGCCCAGATACTTTTTTAATTCGACGTCACGTGAGCGACAATGATGGTCTTATCAAATGGTAGTCAAAATAGGTGTCTAGGAAAATGTACATAACGTATAAGGACACCAAGCTGAGTTAATTTGTTTACTTTCAGTTCTAATTTTTTGAAACATTAGCGATAATATTGCACTGTAGAAAATACGATATTACTGTATCCACCCTACTATTAATAAAGCTACAGAAGTACTCTTCCCCAGTGAGTTCAGTTCATTTCCATTGGTAAATATTATTCTGTCGCCGATAACCTAGATGTTAGGCCACTTTAAGCAACAAGCATCATCATCAAATCCTGTTCTTTAAAGTAATTTAGTGTTTTCATTCTCACGGCTCACTCACCGTAAGGTGGCATAATGAACATCGAACGCAAGATATGAATTAATCTGTAATAGTAAAAGAGCTGTGAAATTGTGAAAGTTCAAGGAAATGTTTTCATCAGCGAGTTTTTTTTTACCATGCATACATAATCAGGTTCTTGTGTCTGTGCAAGCATTACCTCGGCAATGTTTTTTTTTCCCTTTCAGATGAAAGTATGAAAATCAGAATGACTTAGTTGTTGGTGTCTGTTCTTATTTCACAAATTCCAAAATTTAGGGAACACAACTAGCGTAGATTTATCACTTTTCAATACACTTAAATACCATGCTGATGCCAAGTTAAAAAAAAATGAAATCCATATCCTGATGCAATTCCAGTCTGTTTTCCTTCGAACATTTCCTTTCACTACCTATGGACTACTAGCTGGCGCCTCTCCAATGTGCCAAATAAAAATTCTAGAGACGTGCTAAAGGGAGACTCGAACATGGGTGTACACGATGCACGGGAAGTCTTCGAGAATATCTATGGAATGCACAAACTAAGGGTAAAAAATTATCTGAAAGATGAAAACTTTAAATAAATTGAAAGTAAATTACATGTCTTTTTATAAGATACCACACTATCGTCGCACACTCCATCATGTTAGTATATTTCCTTATGGGACCCATTTTTGGGATGGTGAATACACAGAGCACATCCATGCGCTGAGAGTGTTTTTAAAGCTACTCCATCATCAATTACCGTCACGTGCACAGTAAATGCAGCTGACCAAGCTCTGCTGTCGGGCACCGAGCCAAAACATCGAGCTGTACCTTATTTTTCATGCAGACCACCATATAGTAAAAGGGACGTGTCTCTAAAAGACTGTTCTAGCGATGCTCATTTATTTTGCTAAATTTCTAAAAATGTAGAATTCTCCGCATAAACTTAAAATATTAATAGACTACTAAATGTTATGAGCGTACGTTCAAGAAACAAACAAGAAATGACCATGGCGCATGTGACGAAGTGGTCCCGATGTCAACATGGTCGTGTCTATCTCTACATCTTACAGATTGGTATCGGTAGCTACAGGGCAGTGATAACCATCTGGCGGTCCGAGTGGCTCATCCAGTCACCATATAAATTTTAATCTAGCAAATTTAAGAAATTCAGAAGTATCAAAATAAGCGCTTCGCGTACAGTGATGTGTGTGGCCTACACAGTACAGCAATGAAGGGAAAGAAAGAAAAGAAAACAAAAGATGCAATCCTTTGAATAATGAATCCATTGGCAAAATAAACTGAAGGGCCATAAGGGCGTGAGACTGAAAGACTAGCAAGCAAAACATGCAATTGATATTACCTTCCGAAAGTGTGATATAATGTAATTTCCGAAGCCGAAAGAGCTCTTTTCGTACGCCTCAGTTTCTCCCTTTTTTTTAAATATGGAATAGTCTCATTCATCGAAGCATTGCAACTTCCTCCTTCAGGCCTGGATGGACTGACCGCGCTAACGACCACAGCCATCATGCGTGGGATCCTCAGGACCAGAGGAGGAGAGGAAGACCTAAGATAACATGGAGATCAGTGGAGATAGAGAGTGAGCAAAGTACAAGTCACGTAAGGCTGTAGGCCTACATTAAAAAGGCAAATATCGCCACCCTATTCTCTCTCTCTCTCTTTTTAATGGCTCATCACTGCTGGCAACTCGACTAGTTACATATTGAAATCATGAGACATAACCATCAACAAACTAACATCAATGCATCAATAATGGAGGTTACCTTACCCAAGTAAATGATAAGTGATCAATCAAGACATTCATAATTTACGTCGGTTTTCAAGCTCAGTGAGGAATTAAGGAAATAAACACTCTCTCTCACCCTCACTCAATTTAATGTTATATATTTCTACCTTTCACTGTCAGGTTTGTGTACTACATGGCGTCTTAAACCTCATCCCTCCAAGTGTTCCACCATTTCGTTCACACTTCGTAAATCCCCCGTTCTACAAGAATATCACCTACTGAACCAACCGATTGCTCTTGTTGACAATCAAAAAGACCTAGGAGTGCATTTCGACAGTAATTTTTTTTTCGCTAGGGGCTTTACGTAGCACCGACACAGATAGGTCTTATGGCGACGATGGGATAGGAAAGGCCTAAGAGTTGGAAGGAAGCGGCCATGGCCTTAATTAAGGTACAGCCCCAGCATTTGCCTGGTGTGAAAATGGGAAACCACGGAAAACCATCTTCAGGGCTGCCGATAGTGGGATTCGAACCTACTATCTCCCGGATGCAAGCTCACAGCCGCGCGCCTCTACGCGCACGGCCATCTCGCCCAGTAGTAAATTGTTGTTTGTCTCGCACATAAACAGGGTTACCTTACGTGCTATGTCACTCCTTGGTTTACTGTACAGGTTTTCTGACATCACAGATGTAAATGCCCTCAGAGCATTCTACGTCTCCTGTATCTTACCTATTGTTGAATACGCCTCTCCAGTCTGGTCCATTTCTGCTTCTTCAAACCTCAGCTACCTTGACCGTGTACAATCTTTTTTCTGTGCTATCGTCAGAGCCAGGGTCCCTGCATGTCGCAATCTAAGCACTATCAAAGTGCTTGGGAAAGTGAACCTCAAGACTCTTTCTGCTCGGAGGAAAGTAGCCGACCTAAAGCTGCTATACAAAGCAGTTAATGGCCTGTTTAGGTCTCCAGATTTAGCTTCCAGCTACCAGAACGAAGACCCTATTCCATACTCCTCACTCCCGGCTTTCTCTCACCAAAAGGTCCCTTTCGGTACGTATTCCAGCAATGTTTAATACATTATCTATCAACAACAACCTAGATCTCTTCGTAACGTTTCCTTCCTTCTGTCATGATATTTCTAATATAACTTAATTTTCCTTCTTGTTCTTTCCCGTTCTGCTCCTGTATTTACTGTAAATGTATTTTTCTTTGTTAATAACGTTGTTTATGTAAATATGTATTATATAGAATTGTACAGTTTTCATTGTGTATATTTGTGTCCTTTTTAAATATTTATATATCTTTAATTTTAGATTCATATCTATTGTGCATAGCTCAGATCGTTGTAATTCGGCGTTATGCTGTTGCTGATCCTGAATAAATAAATAAATAAATAAATAAATAAATAAATAAATAAATAAATATACATATTACTATAACCGTATTCTTCGATGTTTGCCTTGTGTAAATAACTCACCTCCCTTCTTGAAATGTGCTATTATTTGTCGGACTGAAGAGAAACCACACAGTGATAATACGCACAAGCAAATATATTACATGTCAATAACAACAACAACAACACACAAATGCTAAGTCTGCAAACCGTACCAAAGTCGTGACAAGACAAGGTTAAGTTAAGCTAGGTTGATTGTGGATGGGGATGATAGTGTACTTTGCCCAGCTCGTGGGCCATTTTCTGGTGTGCCATATTTTACTGCACAGGAGATTTAGAAGTTTTATTCCAATGTGCTTTAAGCATGCAGTGTCTCTTTCGTCATTTGATCTGGGCAAGGTGTCTTATCTTTAGGCTTCACCTCTGCTTGGACTTCATTCTCAACGATGTCGGGTTCTTCCCTGTCTCCATCATTATGATCTCCAAATTCATGTTTTCTTTTAAACAGGATTTTGACAGTGTGCCCTCCATACTTCTGCTATTTCATCCAAATATCTATCTCTTCTCACGGATAAGTGCGTCAACGCGAGCAACATTTCTAACAATGAAGGCTGTCAACGGACGACTTGAGCGCTGTTTATCAATGACGGATGATCTGATTCCTTGAACCACTTCAACATACTGGTACACTTCCAGTCATACAGCTTGTAACAGTCTGCGCGGGCTCAGGCTTAATACTGGCAAATGCTTATCGGGCTCGAGCTTGATAAAAGGACAAAGTAATTTATGGCATTTTTAGATCCGTGATTTCGATGCCGATAATATCCACACTTTCAATTACTAAATAATTTTGTTTGAAACATATTCTATGTACAAATTTGGACAAACGGGCCAGGCTGTGTGGAGAGCTACATCCTGTTCTCAGGCTCGGGTCGAGCTCTGTTCATATCGCCATGCCGGGGCCCACGGGTCTCGTAACACCTTCACCTTGGCTCATTATTGTTGGACCATTATGCTGAGATAATCTACCGGTTTCATTTTCTTTCCATCGGTAGTGGCATTTTCCCTGTCCTACGTATGCGGATTCAAATCCCGCAGAGGTAGTAGGATTGTTGGACAGGAAGAAAGGCCATCTTGCACACCATTTCGTACGACGCCGGTATATAAGTGTTCTGGTGATTGTTTACCCGACAAAAAAAATAAAAACTCAGCCACAGGTCACCCAACAAGGTTTCAATTCCCCCCCCCCTCCCCATTTGCAAGGGGAAAATGGAATGTTAAAAGTGACATGCACGTAGCCTAAACGGCATCAAACAAAACTACCGAAACACGGAGCTGAGGCAATTTAAACATTTTTTCCTTAACCTTAAAGGCCTTATTACATGCTGTTCCTCGTTGGTACAATGTTCTAGTGAGGCGGTCTGCTTTTCACCTTTTTGTTTTGTTGAAGTGCCATCTGTTTCATCGTCAGACCATGGTACTATACGGTAGACGCGTTTTCATGCTGTAGTACTTCATATTGTTACGTCTCATGTGAATACCGGAGCAATTTGCCTTTATTGGTTGAATTGCCCTCGTACTTCTATATCTTCAAAGTGTGGGCAAAAATCCGACTTAAAGAAACTATTTGCTTTTCAACAAATATACATTTTGAAATATGCTCTAGTTTAGTTTGTTTTTTTACAATTACAGTATGTATTTTGAGTGGAAACGTTTGACTGCTGGTTTTAGTTCATTATCCCCCCCACCCCCACTCATTCTGACCTGAAACCTCGGCCATCATATTATTCGGGGTTAATGGTCCAAAGTGTAGTAAACCGCAATAATTGACAGCAACATAGGATCTAAAACAACCTTTGTAAATATTAGTGCGTGATTTGCTAGAATCTGACGATCTTTCAAGGACGAAACGTGTCATTCTATTTCAATTAAGTAGTTTCTTTTGCAGGTATAATTCTGATGCCGTAATATTTTCTTTTTTCGGGTAGTTTATAAATGTATTAATCAAAAATAGTTTCGGCAGACTGAAGAACCTAACAGTTATAAATTAACTGGGTCAAAACTGAAAAGAGACGGATTCAGATATTTTTAAAAATGATGGCAATGGTTCATTTGTTATGCTGATGAATGATTTGGAGGTGCTGATCTATTTCCACTGATCAAAGGTAAGTGAACATGACTCATGGTTGTGAATTTCGAGATCTGATGACATTATCTACTTCCCTCACAGAATGAAGCGAGTCCATATCCAACTCCAGCTCTACAGTTATTCTGAAGCTATCTTAATAGGTTACAATTGAATACTGCTGCATGGAGGGAATTTCAACATGATGTCCCTGATCTTGCTGCACCGTAACTGACAAGATAACATGGCTAATCAATATCGTGCTAATCTGATGACGTGAGCGAGTGAAGACCCTCGGGAAGAGCAAAACATTCAGAAGCATGAGTCACTGTTCACTTATCTCTTAACAGTGGGCCTTCACAACATTCAACCCAGAAAATGAACCATTACTATCAAACAATTATTCCAGTTTGCTACACTTTTGATCAATAACCACGAATATAATAATAATAATAATAATAATAATAATAATAATAATAATAATAATAATAGGTTAAAGTTCCTTCAACTACTTGTTTTAGGAATTTTGCTCTAAAAGGGGTTCTACTCAGCCAATTGTGCATGTGAAAAACCTGCGGTCTGTATCACCAAGGGATCTATGGAAAAGTATGAAACTGTACAAAGTCACTGTCAAGTAGCAACAACCTTGGTTAATGGATAATGAATTATTTGGTACAACTATTGTTGAATTAATTCGATATTTGTGACGTAAACATTGTAGCGACAAGTGATGGTTAACCGAGTTTCAGTGCTTCTTGGAAAAGTCGGGAGCGACAACTGGGTGGAATTGTGATATGGTTATGGAGACGTAATGTTTGCGCTGAAGTCCTAGACGAGGTTTGAGGGGCACGGGGTTGTTCCATGAACAAGTGTACACGCATGCACAGAAATGGTGTCCCGATGTAAACAAATCGTGGTGTCCCCCACCTCCTCGCTTAACGCAATGCTGCAGGCAGGCATACCACTGCAAGGCTGTTGTGACTGAAATGGGCACACTGTGCCTTCAACACTACCCCTTCACTCCGTCCCCTCCTTTTCAGTACTGGAGTGGGGCAGTGTTGATTGTCAGGACACCATTTCGGTGCATGCGTGTACCATACTGGAAGTCCTCTCAGACACCGTAGGGATGTACTGAAACACTACCGATTAGTGATGGGCTAGCGACGGAATCGAGTAGAATCGGGTAATGTGCTCTTAGAATCGGTATTACTCGACTCCAGACTCGAGTCCAAGCATACTGGTGTCGCTATCTGTGGACATGCCTTAGAACTAAAATCTACTGTACTGGAGTGCACGGCATTCAGGGTCACCCACAGAATATTTTTGTGGTGTGGAGTGCAATATGTTTGCTGCTGATGATTGATGTTGTTCAGTCATCGGTCGTCAATAATTCGATTGTTATGATTATTATTATCATCATCATAGGCACTTAAGGTTGTGACTTACTAACAAACTGTCAGCTGTTTAGCTAGAACAGAATGACGTTCTGTCCGCTGATTTGCTGCGTGAACGTACGTCACATTCTGGACGCCTCATCTTAACACCCGACATTATATCTGCCGAAAGTAAGATGTACATATAAACTGCTGTAATTCACCTGTTCCCCCGGACGATTGTAGGCTTTGGCACGGTTAGCAATAGGCTATGGTTACAATAAATCTGCCATACTACCGATCATATTAGCACATCTACGCCCGTGTATATGCATAATGGCTACATGAGATATAATTTACCAGTAGCGAAGCAATACAATGTGTGCAGAAATACCGTCTATAGTCTACAAATAGCACATGTTACCGGGCGAGTTGGCCGTGCGCGTAGAGGCGCGCGGCTGTGAGCTTGCATCCGGGAGATAGTAGGTTCGAATCCCACTATCGGCAGCCCTGAAGATGGTTTTCCGTGGTTTCCCATTTTCACACCAGGCAAATGCTGGGGCTGTACCTTAATTAAGGCCACGGCCGCTTCCTTCCAACTCCTAGACCTTTCCTATCCCATCGTCGCCATAAGACCTATCTGCGACGTAAACCCCTAGCAAAAAAAAAAATAGCACATGTTTAAAATACACTAATTACAACATACATACCGTGACAGGGATTTGAAATAATAATAATAATAATAATGTTATAACTTTTACGTCCAAGTACGTACATTTGTATGGTTTTCGGGGATGCCGAGGTACCGCATTTAGTCCCCCGGGAGATTTTTTACGTCCCAATAATTCTACCGACACTAGGTTGACGTATTTGAGCACCTTCAAATACTACCGGAATAAACCAGTATCGAACCGGCCAAGTTGGGCTATGAAGGCCAGATAAGCTATATTATCAATATTAGAATAGATGGCATATTCAGTGAAGTGTGTGCGAGACGCCGTAAACGGATATTTTCATATCTTATTATGCGTATTAAGTGGCATTATTATCGTTCTCAAGTAATTATCAAATTTAGGTTATTCCTTTTCCGCATTCATTCAGTTTTTTCATATCGTACCGCGCTGTCGCAATCCCATAAACCCTCAGCGACCGCTTGTACGCATGCTTCATCCATCTACGAGCCGGCGAGTGAGCGAACGTGTGACGTCATGCTATCATCGAGCCTTCGCAAGCGAAGCGAGTCCGAGCCTGGACTCGAAAGAATCGAGTACCGCGATTCCAGGCATCACTCGCGCACATCACTACTACCGATAGATGTCTCACGAGTGATAGACTGTATGCGCTTGTCGATCGTCATTTGTTCCTCTATGTTGTTATTGGAAGTTGCCTAGTTAATAATGAAGTTTTAATATATCGCAGAAAAGAAAACAAGAAAACTGTGATACCTGACTATTACAGTGTTCCAGTATTCCAAAATGAACGTCAACGTATTCATAGCATCAATTTCCTAAGGAGGAGTCCTTCCACAAAAAGTGGTTGCATGCACTTCGTAAACAAGACCTAAGAAATGAAATGGCGTATGGCTTTTAGTGCCCGGAGATCCCAGGACGGGTTCGGCTCGCCAGGTGCAGCTCCTTTGATTTGACGCCCGAAGGCGATCTGCAGTAGTGATGAGGATGAAATGATGATGAAGACAAGACAACACACACACCCAGCCCCCGCGCCAGGGAAATTAACCAAAGGACCTAAGAAATAAAAGTGTTGACTCGTAATATCAAGGTCTGATCAACGCATTTTGCAGTTGAAAATTTTGTCATTGCTGAAACGAGTGAATACACTAATTCATTCTAATTAAGAAATAATTGTGTAAAAAGTTAGTGACGTTCTGATTAGTTAATATGACCTATTTCAATAATTTTAACCGGGCTGAGTATCTCGGACGGTAGAGCGCTGGCCTTCTAAGACCAACTTGGCAGGTTCAATCCTGGCTTAGTTCGGTGGTATTTGAATGTGCTCTAATACGTCAGCCTTGTGTCGGTAGATTTAAGGGCACGTAAAAGAACTCCTGTGGGACAAAATTGCGGCACTTCGGCGTCTCCGAAAACCTCAAAAGTTGTTAGTTTGACTTAAAACAAGAACATTTATTATTATTCAATGAAACTCCGTAGCTCAGGCAACCTCTCACCGCTGGGTTCCGTGGTTCAAATCCCGGTCACTCCTCGTGAGATTTGTGCTGGACAAAGCGCAGGCAGGACATGCTTTTCTTCGAGTACTCCGGTTTAGCCAGTCATCTTACATTCCATAGATACACTCCAATTTAATTTCATTTCATCTGTCAAGTCTTTAATCATTGCCACAGAGTGCGACAGGCTTCGGCTGCCGGCACAATTCCTATCCTCGCCGCTAATGAGGGCTTCATTTATTCCATTCCTGACCAGGTAGAAAGACTGAAAACAGTCTGAGGATTTTCATTTTCATTATTGTTCAATAATTTTAGACGAAAGACGAAGACTTAAGGAGAACGCTGTACCTTCAATATTTTCATGGAGTTGCACCGGTACCTTGGAAATAATCTCGAGAGTTAAGAAGACGTAAGTATCCAAAACACCGTGTGTGGTGGTGTACCCTGAATCACAGCGTGATCTACAATTTGACACTGGAGCACCATCAATTTCAGACTTCCTGAACACGAAATAATTCATCAATTCCAAATTTGAAATATAAATTTCTGTCTTATGACCTAAAACTGGGCCTTCAAACGCGAGCGCTGAAAGGAATTTCAATTCAATAGTATTGTAGGTAGCATCTGGTATTGCTGTTGTACCAACATCGTGCTTTATGTACGCCTCTAACTTAAGATATACAGTATATATCACGCATGTTTGCACTTAAAGAATTCAATCTTAACAAAAACACAAAGAATAGGTTATTAATTTTAGTCCTTCCCTTTAAATCAACTCTTGCTTCTTTCCAAATAATTTTCCTTCAATTCCGCTATCGTCATAGCACGTATAATAATAATTCCCATCTCTTTAAAAACATCAGCAGAATAAGGCTATTTCATTTTCACGCATTTTAAGTTACCGTTTCGTTTCGATTATCATAAATTTTGAAATACACCATGTAAGTCTGAGGTAAAACAATCGAGAAGCGGAAAGCGCATACCGTGTACTACTATTATGCAGCCAAGTGGACAAGTTTTACGTCCCTATTCCAGCCCACATACCTGTTATTGAGAAGCCCCACAATAACATGTTAATCATCTCCCCAACCAAGAACTACCATATCCCCCACCCCCATCCTTCAGAAAACTGAACACCTGCCAGCTAAGCTTATTCCCAAACCAATTACAATTTCCCCTAAAGCCCCTTCAACCCCGCTAAGACAAGAAACATCCAAGCTCTGAAACGAATCTGCGACAAATGAATGTCCAGACTCGGATCATCTTACCGTACCCATTATGCGCCTAGACTTGCCGTAGTTTTCCCGCAGACGTGAAATAACGAGCATATCCAGTACTGTATTCCCTGCAGCAAATGAGGGGAAGGCACGAAGATCTCGTACGCTGTTGTGAGGGCTGGAATTTAAACCTTTGACCTCCATACACTAAAGCTTGCCAGATCTATCACGTACAATGCGATACCTTAGAGCAATCTCCGTACTAAGAAGAGTACCTAACCCTACGTTTAAATACACAAAATATAAAATAAATAAATACAAATTAAAATAATTATCACATCTCTCATGGCGATAAGAGTTATTTCATAGTTTAAACTCCTAAATATACAAGACTCCCCGTGGTGTAGGGGTAGCGCGCCTGTCTCCTATCTGGAGGCCCCAAGAGTCAATTCCCGGCTAGTCCAAAGATCGCCTTCCGGATTGCGGGCTAGAAGGGGATTCACTCGACATCATAAGGCTGTTGACCCGGTCAAGAAGGCTAAGTTATATAGCTAGGGATGTCACGCTGACCAAGTAGTACTACCGTATCTGCAGAACACCTGACTGGGAAACAGTCCTCTTGCTAGGCCAAGGCCCCAATGGCCTGTTGTGACACGACCCATTTAATCGTCACTGGGATCTCAAGTTCTTAATACGATTTAAATACTGTTAACTAATCATCTGCAATTGGCCTGGAGGTGTGACACAGGTCTCAAAGAATTGGATGTTTCATATATCGGTGTTGGACAAAGGCACTTAATACCTGGCAACAAGAGGTTAGAAATCACAACCACCAAAAGAATCTCGTGTAGCTATTAAAATTGCCGTCCAACATGTTTAATACACGCAATTGAAAATGTGTTGTTGTTGAGTCATCAGTCCATAGACTGGTTTGATGCAGCTCTCCATGCCACCCTATCCTGTGCTAACCTTTTCATTTCTACGTAACTATTGCATCCTACATCTGCTCTAATCTGTTTGTCATATTCATACCTTGGTCTACCCCTACCGTTCTTGCCACCTACACTTCCTTCAAAAACCAACTGAACAAGTCCTGGGTGTCTTAAGATGTGTCCTATCATTCTATCTCTTCTTCTCGTCAAATGTAGCCAAATTGATCTCCTCTCACCAATTCGATTCAGTATCTCTTCATTCGTGATTCGATCTATCCATCTCACCCTCAGCATTCTTCTGTAACACCACATTTCAAAAGCTTCTATTCTCTTTCTTTCTGAGCTAGTTATCGTCCATGTTTCACTTCCATACAATGCCACGCTCCACACAAAAGTCTTCAAAAACATCTTTCTAATTCCGATATCAATGTTTGAGGTGAGCAAATTTCTTTCCTTAAGAAAGCTCTTCCTTGCTTGTGCTAGTCTGCATTTTATGTCCTCCTTACTTCTGCCATCGTTGGTTATTTTACTACCCAAGTAACAATATTCATCTACTTCCTTTAAGACTTCGTTTCCTAATCTGATATTTCCTACATCACCTGCCTTCGTTCGACTGCACTCCATTACTTTTGTTTTGGACTTATTTATTTTCATCTTGTACTCCTTACCTAAGACTTCATCCATACCATTCAGCAACTTCTCGAGATCTTCTGCAGTCTCAGATAAAATAACAATATCATCGGCAAATCTCAAGGTTTTGATTTCCTCTCCTTGGACTGTGATTCCCTTTCCAAATTTCTCTTTGATTTCCTTTACTGCCTGTTCTATGTAAACATTGAAAAGGAGAGGGGACAAACTGCAGCCTTGCCTCACTCCTTTCTGGATTGCTGCTTCTTTTTCAAAGCCCTCGATTCTTATCACTGCAGACTGATTTTTATACAGGTTGTAGATAATTCTTCGTTCTCGGTATCTGATCCCTATCATCTTCAGAATCATAAATAGCTTGGTCCAATCAACATTATCGAATGCCTTTTCTAGATCTACGAATGCCATGTACGTGGGCTTGTCCTTCTTGATTCGATCCTCTAAGATCAGACGTAAAGTCAGGATTGCTTCACGTGTTCCTACATTTCTTCTGAAGCCAAATTGATCTTCCCCCAACTCAGCTTCAACTTGTTTTTCCATTCTTCTGTAAATAATACGTGTTAAAATTTTGCAGGCATGAGATACTAAACTAATAGTGCGGTAGTTTTCACACCTGTCAGCACCGGCTTTCTTGGGAATAGGTATAACAACATTCTGCCGAAAATCGGATGGGACTTCTCCTGTCTCATACATCTTGCACACTAAATGAAATAACCTTACCATGCTGATTTCTCCTAAGGCAGTCAGTAATTCAGAGGGAATATCATCAATTCCAGGTGCCTTGTTCCTATTTAGGTCACTCACAGCTCTGTCAAACTCTGACCTCAAAATTGGGTCTCCCATTTCCTCAGCATCAACAGCCTCTTCATGTTCCAGAAAGAAATTATCTACATCGTTACCTCGATACAACTGTTGGATATGCTCCTGCCATCTTTCTGCTTTGTCTTCTTTCCCTAGAAGTGGCTTTCCATCTGAGCTCTTAATATTCATGCACCTAGATTTCCTTTCTCCAAAGGTTTCCTTGATTTTCCTGTATGCAGCGTCTACCTTTCCCAGGACCATACAGCCTTCGACATCCTTGCACTTCTCCTTCAGCCATTCTTCCTTAGCTACCTTGCACTTTCTATCCACTTGATTCTTTAATCGCCTGTATTCTTTTCTGCCCTCTTCATTTCTAGCATTCTTGTATTTTCGTCGTTCATCAATCAGGTCTAGTATCTCCTGAGTTATCCACTGATTCTTAGTTGATCTTTTCTTCCTTCCTAACATTTCTTCAGCCGCCCTACTGACTTCATTTTTCATGACTCTCCACTCTTCCTCTACTGTGTTTCCTTCGGCCTTTTCATTTAGTCCTTGTGCAACATGTTCCTTGAAACAATCCATCACACTCTTTTCTTTCAACTTGTCTAGATCCCATCTTTTTGCATTCTTTCCTTTCTTCAATTTCTTCAACTTCAGATGGCATTTCATGACCAACAAGTTGTGGTCAGAGTCCACGTCTGCTCCTGGGAAAGTTTTGCAATCCAACACCTGGTTTCTGAATCTCTGCCTAATCATAATGAAGTCTATTTGATACCTTCCAGTGTCTCCAGGTCTCGTCCACGTATACAGCCGTCGTTTGTGGTGTTTGAACCAAGTATTGGCGAGGACTAAATTATGGTCAGTGCAGAATTCAACCAGCCGACTTCCTCTTTCGTTCGTTTGTCCCAATCCAAATTCTCCTACTGTGCTACCTTCTCTTCCTTGGCCTACCACTGCGTTCCAGTCTCCCATCACAATTAGATTCTCGTCACCTTTGACATATTGTATTAAATCTTCTATCTCCTCATATATTCTTTCAATTTCTTCATCATCCGCTGAACTAGTAGGCATATAGACCTGCACTATTGTGGTGGGCATTGGTTTGGTGTCTATCTTGGCGACAATAATTCTTTCACTATGCTGGTCGTAGTAGCTTATCCGCTGCCCTATTTTCTTATTCATTATTAAACCAACTCCTGCATTACCCCTGTTTGATTTCGTGTTGATAATTCGGTAGTCACCTGACCAAAAATCCTGTTCTTCCTGCCAACGTACTTCACTTATACCAACTACATCTAACTTTAGCCTATCCATCTCCCTTTTCAGATTCTCTAACCTACCACAACGATTCAAACTTCTAACATTCCACGCTCCGACTCGCAGAATGTCAGTATCCATCTTCCTGATGATTGCCCCCTCTCGTGTAGTCCCCACCCGGAGATCCGAATGGGGGACTAGTTTACCTCCGGAATATTTTACCCGGGAGGAAGCCATCATCAGTACATCATTCATACAGAGAGAGCTGCATGTCCTCGGGAGGTAGTTACGGCTGTAGTTTCCCGTTGCTTTCAGCCGTGTAGCAGTATCAACACAGCTAAGCCATGTTGAGTATTATTACAAGGCCATATCAGTCAATCATCTAGACCGCCGCCCTTGCAACTACCGAAAGGCTGCTACCCCCCTTTCGATGAACCATTCGTTAGTCTGGTCTCTCAACAGATACCCATCCGATATGGTTGCACCTGCGGCTCGGCTATCTGCATCATTGGGACACGCAAGCCTCCCCACCGCGGCAAGGTCACATGGTTCGCAGAGGAGGCAATTGAAAATACCTTTCGTAAATCAGTATTAAATATGAATAGTACCATCAACAGAATGATACATCATTATTCAAAGTTGAATGTCCTTGGCTAATGCCACGTTTCTCTTAACAGACCGTTCGAGAGAATTAACCCGTCAATTTTCAGATGAGTATACAAACACTCTTGTTGTTGATCGCATGATTTAATTGTTTCCCAGGTGAAAATTTTCCAGTGTTTGTCCCACAATAACAGAGATTTCATAATGACACTCGTCAGCCGCGGCTCGTTCGTTTCCCCCCCCCCCCCCCCCCTCGGTTTCAATAAATGAGCTCGTTACAGAGAACAGCTTTTTTTTTACCGAACTGTTAAGTGGGATAGGATTGAGAACTTACTCCTAGAAATGTCCTTGCCGGAAACCCATGCTTTGGCACAACATACGTTGTAATGGTTTCCAAATAGGGAGTTGCACGCCTAGAAAATCTACGACAAATTTCTGAGGAGGTAATCAACATCCGGGTAAATGCCGGGTTGGATATGTAATTCCAAGGCTCTCTTCAACTGAAATTAATAACGTTAAATAAGACCAGCCAAAACACGCAATACCAAGTTAACAGATGAAATTCGCGGAATACAGTACAAAGTACCGAGCGAGTTGGCTACACGCCGGGTAGCTGTAAGCTTTATTCAAGAGATGCTGGGTTCGAATCCTGAAGATGGTTTTCCGTGGTTTCCCCATTTTCACACCAGGAAAATGCTGAGGTTGTAGTTTAATAACGCCACGCGACCGCTTTCTTTCTAGTCCTAGCTCTTTCATCAATTATTTTGAAGTACAAAAGCTAACTTTCATTACATACAAAACAGAAACACAGCTTACTTACTTAGCTTTCGGTACTGATGCATATTAAAATACGTACCTCTTTGAAAACGCACATACATTCTTTATAAATGCAAACTACGGGAACTGGAGGAATCACAGTTTAATGACGAGAAGAAATCATACCTCTCTTTTTCCAATATAGGAAAAATTATAACAAAAAGAAAACAAAAGACACGCAGTCCTGTCTTTTATCCATCTTACTCAATCTCTCTCTCTCTCTCTCTCTCTCTCTCTCTCTCTCTCTCTCTCTCTCTCATATTTTCCTGACCCCCATCAATACCGAGATTGCAGGGCGCAGCGAGTCTTTCATATTCGCGCCTTTCACACACTATTCCATTTCTAATAATAATAATAATAATAATAATGTTAATCGTTTTACGTCCAACTAACTACGTTTTCAGTTTTCGGAAATGCAGAGGTGCCGGAATTTAGTTCTGCAAGGCTTCTTTTACGTGCCAGTAAATCTATCGACACGAGGCTGGCGTACAGTATTTGAGCACCTTCAAATACCACCGGACTGAGCCAGGATCGAACTTGGCAAGTCTGAGCCACTCAGCCCGGCTATTCCATTCCTTTTTCCGATACCTTTATCCTTTGATACTTTGGTGTTTCTTATTCCATCTCTTAGCATTCCAAGGAGCTAATCAACAACTATACAAAAATAGAGGGACTATCGGAAATAATTATTGAAAGAGCACGGAGATGAAAAGAAAACCTATTATAACCTAAAAATTACAATTCCGCCAAGTTTCGCACTAATCAATCGCAACAATTACATACAAAGTTATCAAATGTTAACAAGGCAAGCATTCTGAATTTATGAAACAAACATGCAAATCGGATAAACGAAGATCCTATTTTACATCACTTTTGATGACAAATTTTGTCAATCTTACTAGTCAATGAGTACCAATTTTCATCACGATATAACTGTATCTGTTTCTATGTTTGTAAACTACTTCTCTCATATCTTCCAATGCCACTCCCTCTTTTTTTAACAGATCTTTAATTCGATCCAATCACCACCCCTCTTAGCACCGCCTGGAAATCCTCGCCTCCAGCATTCGCTTTACATGGCCAAATCATTGCAGTCGTGCACTTTACGGCTTTCTTCCATTGCTGAGTTCACCTAAATGTCTCTTATTATGCATTAATTCCTGATTATGTCTTTTTTTCGTCTTCTGAAAAGCTCATCGTAACTTAACTTCACACGATTGCAATTTACTAACGTCTTTCGAATTCAATACAACTCTCCAAGCTGTATGTTATGGCTGGCAGACCGTGTTTTTTATCTTTCAAAATGTTTGGACATTATCAAACAGTCTCATTTAATTATATTTATTTTTCAAGACACAGAGCTCGGTAAAAAAAAAACCCTGATAATACGCATCTTGCACAAAATGATAACATGTCTACTACAAACGTCTTGCTAACGAGCAAGGGAATTACACACACGAAACTGACTAGAAGTCCGTGGGCTGAATCTCCGGGTGATCACTATACGTTACACTGCATGAGCAGTCCCCTCTCTTGACATATGGATAGCAATCTTTAATGATTACGAAGTGGTAGCATGCAACAAATATGACTTAAAATATAGGAGGCATGATCCGATTGATCCCATAAAAACAGTCTAAAAAGTAATATAATGAATATCAAACTGTATTGATATTATAATGGAATAAACTGAAATACGATACGCAATACAAATAACCTGTAATACGCCACACAATTATGAAAAACAATTCATACTCTGTCGCTTCGGTTTTCAAAAAATAAACAACCACCTTTATGCAGTAAATGTGTTCTGGTGGGTCTCTCTGGATGAATGGCGTACTGGGCTTCGGTCCAAAGTGCCCCAAGTACGATCCCCAGACAGGCCAGGAATTTTAACTAAGTGTTGTCAATTTCTCCGGCTTGAGGACTGTGTGTTTGTGTTCGTCTTAACACACATTTACATACAACACATTACACTACCGGACCACACAAACACACAATAGTGAATACATCCCTCCACATAGGGTTGTGTCAGGAAAGAGAACCGGCCCCACAACAAGTGCCGATTCGAATAAACAGCGGAAAAGGTAACGAAGAAATTGTTAAAAAATAATGAAGGTATATTTCTGGGTGCAAAACGGGTATTTATGTTCTATTTTGAAGTCGAGTTATCCTATATAGCGCCTAAAATCGGTTCAAAGGGCCCCGAATTCGATTCCTTGCGATTTTAAGCCGCGTGTGGTTAATTCCTCTGGAGCGGGGGCTAGAGGTTTGTGTTCGTCTTAATACACACATCTCTGCATTCACACACAAAATACCACAGTACCAACCACCAGACGGACCATCAATAATGACCCCTTTTTTACAAGTTGCTTTACGTCACACGGACACAGATAAGTCTTATGGCGACGATGGGATAGGAAAGGGCTAGGAGTGGGAAGGAAGCGGCCGTGGCCTTGAAGTGCAGCCCCGATATTTGCCTGTTGTGAAAATGGGACACCATCTTCAGGCCTACCAACAGAGGGGTTCGAACCCACTATCTCCCGAATGCAAGCTCACAGCTACGCGCGCCTATCCACACGCCCAACTCGCTCGATAATAATCACCGTTCACATAGGGTTAACGCCAAGAAAGTTCTGTCTGTAAAACTTGGGCCAAATCCATAAGTAGAGCCGACCCCAATTAACAAGGCCAGGAAGAAAAAGAAAATTACTCCACAGCAAATAGGTTACTATGCCCAGAGCTACTGAAGTTCATTAACAGATACAAGTTTATGGTGCAGGTCGAGGAGAACAACTCAACAAAGAAGTTTAAGAAAGACAACACTGCAGTATCACAACTTTATTATCAATCCAGTCATTACCCTATATCAGACCTACTACGGAAGCTTTTAACAGTATTTCCGAAAATATATTTTAGCCCTCCCTCAAGAATTCACTTTGTACCTGGGAAAACGGGGCCTTGGTTCACGATTTATGCAGTAATAAAAAGAAAGCGGGGGCAGAACGATCATCTGACCACACAAGTCACTGTACACCGGATGTACCACAGCTTTCCGCTTCAGCAGGTGTTCTGGTTAATGGTTGAAAGGAACAAAGAGCACAGCTCGTAATCTTAATGGCTAGGTTATAAAACTGTAGGACTGAGCTCTCCGTCATTCAAGGAGGTAGCGAGACGATCAGTCGACTCCAAACCCGAGTTCAACGAAACTGAGGAGGGGCTTGGGGAGTCACAGTGGAGTTACTACGTCACTGTCTTCTCAACAGAATCATAATCAACCGTATGTGTACAGGATTAAATACACGTAAATCTTGTGACCAATTAGCACTACAGAATGAATTCTGGACACCAAAACATTGCCTAGAGGCGGCTACATCGTTTAAAGAAAGCTTGCTGTAAGATTACGTCAGGTTTTTTTTCTGACGTGCATTCACATCCTTATGTAAAATGAAAGATGCTACGTAAAGAGAACTCTGTCCATTCTAAGTTTAATTATACCATTCCCAAATTGTAAGCGAGTGTCAGCTACGGGCTTATCCAGGTAGACTTCCTATCACCAACAGCGGACGCACTACAATGGACTCAAAAGTTGGGCATTCAGATATGACAGAGCCAAACAGATAACACTAATGCCTGAAGTGAATCAATGCTTTTTTTTGTTATTGTGTATATATTGTATATTATGTAGGCCTATATAACGTCTTTGCCATACGCTAATAATAATAGTAATAATAAATTACACACAATTGTACAGTAACCCAGAAAAAAAGAGTAAACATATGTTTTCTCATAAACAACTGAACTTATGTTGTGGATATCCAGAGTGTTTGTATCTACATGGAGGAGGGGGGGGGGGGGTGAGGGAATGTATATTTTGATAATTACAATTAAGTCGAATGAAATATTAAATGCCATGCGCCCATTTTTGAGCGACTATACATTCCAACAAAATGTGTTATATACCATTCATTTTTATTTAAAATTTATTACTATTTTCACCAAAGAACAAAATGAGGTAAGTCACTTTCGTAAATGTGCGTTATACTTTGTTTTAGTCACTTAATTCTACCGACCAATATTTTAATACAAACATAGTGGCGCTCGGAAGTCATTCTACCACCCTGAGTTGATGTAAACAACATGAGCTGTATAATGCGTGACGAAGTTAACTTCGTACGTTCGGAGTCCGAACGGCTATGGCCTAGATTCACTGTTACCAGCCCTACATGCTAAGTGAACGCGCAACTGTGAACTAATCAAGCTGCAGTCAATAGCTGTGATGTCCCTGGACTTAGTATTTCTGCACTTTCATACGATATGTATAGAAATGATGGAAAACTAGTTTGGAGCGTTGCCACTGTCACCAGCATCCGCGATCGAACTGTTCAACTTAAGCTTCCTAATCCAATAACATCGCGTGTCTTACGTTGCGCGTTTATGAAGGGGAGCGTCATCGATTGTAACAGTGAAGAGCGCCGTACGTAATACAGAACCTTATTCGTATATGGAGAATGGAGACTTTCTGGTACGGAGAAGTCTTACGAACACCACCTGATTCAGTTATCAATAGGGCCCAGATATTTTAAAAACGCATATGCGCATATGTAAATGCATATTTTGAAGGTTAGTGCATATACAGGTATATTTTTCTCTTATGTGTGATCGATTATTTAAGATTTCTGAATGAAATGTCTACTGAACTTTATATGTTGTACATCCCTTAGCAACACGAGAAGCCTTCCCCTGATCACGAAAAGGGCTTTCAGGGTCGCAATACTAGCAGCTAGACGGATAATGACCCATTCCACAACAACTATTTCCTTCTTTCTGACGTTCCTTTCTCCTTACAATAGCCTACCAAGGTTTGCTTAAACATGTGCGTTCATCTGCTAACTTTCTGGTCGTCTATTAGTGTTTTATCAGAATAAACTGTAAAAATGCCTAAAGAGCTCTAGGTCTTTTTGAGTTGAACAGTGGATATCAGGCAATAGTGACTATAGAAGTGACGGTGATGATGTATACTGTCAAGTGTGCAACATGAGTTTAAAATGTGATAAAAAATTTCAAATTGAACAGCATTCGAAAACAACTTCACATCTCAGATCAAAAGAGCAGAGTAAGAATACGCAACAGCTACTTTCAACCGACGTGAAAACACGGTGTGAAGTTAGCACATTTTCGGCTGATGTTTGTAAAGCTTATGTATGCATCAACATTCCACTGTATAAATTGAATAATCCACATCTACGCTCGTTTCTCGAAAAGTATTGTGCTAATCAAGGGATACCAGATGAATCTACCCTTAGGAAGAACTATTTACAGTACTTTCAGCGCACGTTTCTGTCGTTGATTAGATACGATAAGACATAGGAGGAAACTGTGTCTGGATATCGATAGATGAAACAACCGATTCATGTGGTCGATACATTGCAAACTACATAGTGGGTAAATTATGTCCGGAAGAACCCGGCATACCTCATTTACTTCCGTGAAAAGTGCTAGAGAAAAATAAACCACCACGCTACAGTTGCAAGATTTGTTAACGATTCCCTGGGACTTCTGTGGCCTAGTGAATCGGAGAGAGATTGTTGTAACGTGCGCCTTTTAGTCACAGATGTTGAAAGTTGCCAGTCTTTTCGAGTACTTTTTCCAAATCTCATCCATGTCACATATTTGGCCCATCGATTGCATCGTATTGCAGAACATCTGCCAACAAAGTAATTTCTAGTGGAAAAAAAAAATGTTCCTAAAAGCACGTGTTCGTGTACAGTTGTACAAATCTCATCTTCCTCAGGTTTCTCTTCCGCCGGAACCTGTTCTCACACGATGGGGAACTTTGTTATCCGCAGTATCGTTCTACCAGGAGAACTTTAACCAAGTGAAAGATGTACTTAAAAGTATTGACGATAGTCATACTGCGTGTGTTCGTGAAGCAAAGTGCGCATTTGAATCTGAAACAGTATAAAAATATATCAGTTTCATCCATGTGCATTATTCGTCACTTTCAAAGGCGATTAAGAGCCTAGAAACTCGTGGTGCACCCCTACACGAATCCCTTCAGTTAATTCAGAACACCATTAGTTCTTTAAATGGTGTCCCTGATGAAAACGGAGAAAAAGTTAAAAGGAAACTCAGTGCAGTGTTGGACTCTAACCCAGGATTGAAAAATGCTCAATCCATAGGCAACTACACAAGTGGAATCAGGCAGTCTTTGCCAGAAGAATGTTCCGAGCAGTGTACAAGTATCGCCCAGTTACGTCCGTCGACGTAGAACAATCATTTTCAGCGTATATTCTACATTAATTCTGTCCGACAACAGAAAGCCATTGACCCCTGACAACATTGAAAAATTCTTGATAACCTATTGCCATGCATAATTTTGCAAGGAATGAAACATGTTTGTCAGTTAACCCCCCCCCCCCCCAATGGCACTAGAGCCCTTGAAGAGCCTTGGCCTACCAAGCGACCGCTGCTCAGCCCGAAGGCCTGTAGATTACGAGGTGTCGTGTGGTCAGCACGACGAATCCTCTCGGCCGTTATTCTTGGATTTCTAGACCGGGGCCGCTATCTCACCGTCAGATAGCTCCTCAATTCTAATCACGTAGGCTGAGTGGACCTCGTACCAGCTCTCAGGTCCAGGTAAAAATCCCTGGCTTGGCCGGGAATCGAACCCGGGGCCTCCGGGTAAGAGGCAGGCACGCTAGCCCTACACCACGGGGCCGACCCTATGTCAGTTTAACACTGAGTTAAAATTAAATAAGTTTGGTAAGTGTACTTTGTTTTATTTTTAGTGCATATTTTCAACATTTTTAGTGCATATGTTCATGCATATTTTTTTATTTTTTAGTGCATATGAATCCGGGCCCTAGTTATCAGCTAAGCGTATCATCTTAGTGCCGACGGACAGAAGTAATGAGCACGACCTACATTAAGGTGGCTCTGGACACCACGAAGGCGAACCTAACGACCTGGAGTTTTAATCGACAAAACGCGATAGATCACACGAAGTAGCATACACTGATCCGAAACGCGGACTCCACGATAATGATGATACGATGTGAAAATATAAGACTGATGACTGCTTGCACAAAGATCTAAAAATTAAAAAAACGTAATACTTATACCACAGGTGTACACAAGTCAGTGCCTGGGAGAGTGGTCCGCCGATCATCAAGTAAAAATTTTCCGCAGTTCCCTAATTCACTTCAAAGGGGGTACTATGGAAACGGCAATATAAACGTTCATTCTTCATAAAATATCCTCATTCATTCACTTCCTACCCTATATCGTTAGTCATTACAAAATGGCTACAGAGTTTCCTATCGCGCCGTTGTCACAATGCATCACTTTGCCAAGCCTCCACAAGTTTAAGTTTATAACGCGATTAATTTATACCACATTAACATCTTGGCAATATTATTAAAGAAAATGATATTGTACTATAATCTACAGTATATATTCCGTGGACCAAGCCTTTCCTTGAAGCGGTAATCCCACACAAATTGGTTAGGGCCAAATAAGCAGAAGGAGAAGCAATTACCGGAGGAGTTATAGCGATTATCTAGGATCACCTCTGGAAGAAGGAAGATAATCGTCTGAAGTGGACGAATTTTCAAGGATTAAAACAAATGTTCCTAAACTATACGACGATGAGCTAAAACATTAAAACCTGTCCATGACCTCTGAGGTTGCTTCTATCCATATGTGAACCGGAGACATTTGATAGTACATAGCGCAGTCGTCACCAAACATTCCTTTTTTCTTCAATACATCCCACAGACAGATATGGTGACACCTTGAACTCTTTAGTATGTTCCTTGGAACATCCTGATAATTCAAGCAAGGTGTAATATCCTGCTAACAATCGGAGAAGTCAAGCAAATTAAGGCGATACTCAGCTAGGCGACCACAATCCATTGATTCAGGTTCGACTATAACCATCTGCCATTTCTGAAACAAATTTCCATCATACAAATCCAACACTGCAATATGCATGTACGAGTTTTCAAGAGTAGGATATCCTATAATGATATTATTTTACTAGTGGACCCATAGAGCCTCCGTAGCTCAGGTGGCAGCGCGCCGGCCCCTCACCGCTGTGTTCCGTGGTTCAAATCCCGGTCACTCCATGTGAGATTTGTGCTGGACAAAGCGGAGGCGGGACAGGTTTTACTCCGGGTACTCCGGTTTTCCCTGTCATATTTGATTCCAGGAACACTCTCCAATATCATTTCATTTCATCTGTCATCCATTAATCATTGCCCCAGAGGAGTGAGACAGGCTTCGGCAGCCGGCACGGTTCCTATCCTCGCCGATACATGGGGGCTTCATTCATTCCATCCCTGACCCGGTCGATAGTCTGGAAACAGGTTGTGGATTTTATTTTCACTAGTGGGCCCATGCTGCTGCATTCCTTATAAATAGGTCAGATAACTCGTCTTGACCTGCCTGTCGTAGTCATATTGTTTTGCCTGCCCTTTTCAATAGCTTAATGAACTTTTTTTTTTACGACTTGCTTTACGTCGCACAGACACAGCTAGGTCTCATGGCGACGATGGGATAGAAAAAGCCTAGGGAGAAATCGGTTGTGGCCTTACAGTACAGCCCCAGCATTTGCCCGGTGTGAACACGGGGAACCATGGAAAACCATCTTCAGGGCTGCCGACAGTGGGGCTGGAACCCACTATCTCCCGGATACAAGCTCAAAGTTGCGCGCCCCTAACCGCACGGCCAACTCGCCCGGTATATGAACATTTAGTACCGGTAATGCAGTTCATAACACTTCTTTCCATACAATATTCTCTGTGCTTCAACCATTCGGCCGTATCTGGATCATAACATTTTTAAACGATCTTGCCCGACATAGTGCAACATACAATTGGCCGTGACTGAATACTTGTTCGGGTAAGTAGATTACCTACTTTTTCAAGAGTGCTCTCTCTCTATTATTGGTCATACAAAAGGCTAGTCGACTTGATATCTTCCCGTCTGCATATACGTAGACATGCATGTAAGTTATCAGAAACGTTCTGCCGTTTGTTGAGTATATTCAGAAGCTGGAGAAGGTCAGAGAATCAAAGAGTATCTAGCAGAAGATAGTATTCTTCCATCATGAGAGGAAGCGTACACTCTAGCTTCACACGTATAAATCAAACATGGCTGCATGCAGTGACATTACTAAGGATGAAAATCACAAATACATCAGAATATTAAAGAACGTGTTAGTCGCTTGGCAACGTGCTAAGTACAGAATGTATTGCGGGTTAGGGTAAGCCTTCGCCTGCAATTATTGGAGTGATTATTTAAGGATTTTTTTTTTTTTTTAGTACTCAAAGTTGGCTGAATTTAGAAACCTATCAATGTCCCATGATTCAGCAGCAGGCAATTCCGGAGAAAATAAAATAGAAATGTACAAACTGGTCCAGTAGACCGGACGGACGGATTTGTCAAATGTGTTTTAGTAAACTCTTAATATATAGACAGCGAAATTCTTCATATCAACTTACTACAAAATGCTAAATATAAAAGTTCTAAATGTTAAATAATTAGTATTAAGAAATCTCTACTCCTGACTTCAAATTCCTATAAATTACAAACTCTAGATATAGAAAATATCTCAAACTCAAGGTTGCACTGTTCAAATCGTGGGAATTGCCGATTATTCCAAACATAGCCGTGAAAATGTTTACTATGAGTGCACCGAACAAACAGGCTGTACGCATCTATATGTCCACACCAACCGAGGAGAAACATCGTTAAGCCACAACTTCGTGTATTTTTCCAACAACCACCAGAAACCGCAGTACCGGATCCAATCGCAAATGCCTTACATCACGTGCATATACGAAATAACAAGCGCGTAAAATTACAGTGAAGTTCCACAAATCTTTCCAAGTTTAATTATATGCGATATGCAAGTAAAGCTTTTAGATATCTTGTATTGTCTGTGTAATAATATTTAGAGTATTTTTTCTTGTGACAGTCCAATTCAGCGTTCGTTGGAAATAATTCAGTTGGAGCTCGCTCGAGATTAGACATCTAGAAAGTTGCCTCTGCTCTGTCGACTTCACTATGAAGAGAACTGAGAACTATAATCTCATGGCTTTCTCCTGTCACCACTCAGTTACTTCATTTTTCTCTAGATTGGTCAACAACACAACTCGAGGTACATGAAGCCCACTACGGGCCCCGGCCTGCCAAGACGGTTGCTGACCAGTCAGATGGGCTGCAGGTGGCCTACAGGTTGGCTTTCGTGACCGGGTTTGCTGCCTCTCATATCAACAGCTCCTCACTTCGATTTTCTTTTTTTCCCTTTTAACACCAGGCTGAGTGAACCACATTCCTCGTCCAGAATGAAGATCCTTGGACAGGCCGTGCATCGAACCTGACGTCTCCGAATACAAGACAAGCACACTACCCCACGGAACTGGCATGGTTTAGTCACTATTCAATTTAAGCAATCTTAACGGCTTTAATGGGCGAGTTTCTAACTAGTACTGCAGGAGTGGGTTCACTGTTAGACCAACTTCCATTTTAAAGCTATACGGATAGCAATAGAACACGCAGCTGGTTTCAACAATACGATCTTTCAAATTCTCGTGATGTGATTGGAATGCAGGTAAGCAATAAAGTTATGCTAGAGGAATGTTTCACTGAACAGCCCACCTCATATCCCATCACATCAGTTAGTTGTAAGTTGTCAAGTTCACACACCGACCTCCGCCACTCTACCGGAACTAATGAAGTGAACTAATTACGAGGTTACTCACGCACGCTTCCTAACAAGAGACTGTAATTGTCACTGTGTAGTAGTGGCTTCCAACAGAAGGAGCTACCGGGACAACACCACGAAACAATCTTCAGCTCTGCTTCACGGCGTTATATACTCAAAAATTAATTTCATAGCCCTGATGGAAGTGAGTGGTTTCTCTGTCTCTCTATCATAGCCGTGTTTGTTACAAAACTCGGTTGCAAAGTACATGAATTTTACATTTAGAAATACGATTATAGCAGGAATTTAAATAAATGCTAAAAACAAAACGTATGTTTACACAATGACACTGACAGTTTTAATAACGCATACGTTAATCATTGATTTTAGAAAGGCGTCCATCGCAGGAATTCAAAATACTCAAAAGTATGAATGAATTTTTACACAGTAGCATTAACCTTTTTCGTGTGTGAAGGCGCGCTGAAAGCATATGCTCGTTTGAAATGGCACTATTCATGAGCTGAATACTTTCACCACTAAATTAGAGTTACGTGTTACGGCACTGGAAAGCAGCCAAGGATGAAGTTTCTCACTGATGTATAGTTTTCCTTCACTTAATCGAGGAAGGTGTAAATACAAGTCTCTTCCTGCACGACTGTCACGTTCATGGGAGGATATTAGCACGCACCACCGCTCTTTCCTCTCACCGCCCGCAGTATGATTCTTTGACATACACTGCACCAATCACAGCAAATCCTAACGAGTGTCTCCATCGGTTAAAATCACACCTACATATCTAGGAACTAATCTTGTTTATAAATGGCATAGATTAAAACCATGTAGTTTTAAACCATCAATTCTGACCTACTGGCCAACCGGCAATATTTTTCTGACATTTCTCATTTTAAACTTCCAACGTTTGCCGGGATAGTATCTTCAAAACTACGGCAGTTTTCTTTTTTTTTATATTTAAAAAAACTATATCATACGACATGCACTGCCGAACAAGCCGCTCTCCGGCTTTCAAAAATTGGACTATCTCTGCTGGGTTTGAACCTGTATCTTAGTCCGGAAATCGATAGTCGACCGCTGACCCACACACCCACTATTATCTTACCAGAGATTGAGTGAATTATCATAAGTTCAATGTACAAATATTAAATTAGTCACAACACCTAGAATGGAATAAATTACAGTCATCACTGATCTCTCGATATATATAACTAACGATAATAAAAAATATTACGATGAACCTGCGTAGCTGAAAAGAAATCATTCTGTAGATCCGAAATCGTGTTTCCTTACTTTAAAGAATCTTGCATCAACCAACGTAATTATTGCCAGACGTTATTTGTGTATCTTGAGCTCCCAGCCCGAGGGCCGGTTGGACTCTCAACAGATCCACCATCAACTATTATCTAGGGGAATTAGTGAGAAAGTAACCCATTGCTTTCCTCCCCGAGTAAAAAGATGCTGTTACATATCAGTATGCCAAGCCCACTGAAATGCATATACCAATATACCAACCGACCCTGTGAGTAACATTTTCACACTATTCATCACAGGAACTGGCTGCAAACGTAATAGCATTCGTAACAACGCAGTCACACAAAGAAAATGAAGTTGTAGAGTGATCCTAAATTGTCAGCTCGCTTTTAAATAAATAAATAAATAAATAAATAAATAAATAAATATCAATAATATTCTCATTACAAACGAAGATAAGACACTACAACACTGTGATTAAAACGGAATGTCTATATGCTAGTGAGTGCCTAACTGGGAAGGCTCGTCTAAGAGACACTCAGAAGATAATGGGTCCAAAAGTTGTAAATAGACAATGTACTGTAGGTTAAGGGGACATTAAGGACTGTAAAACAACCGGCGGACGGAGTCTATTACGAAAAATTCCACGGACACCTCTTCAGAATGGAAAGAGACTGACCTGTTTTTTTTTTTTTTTTTGCTACTTGCTTTACGTCGTACCGACAAAGATAGGACTTATGGCGACGATGGGATGGGAAAGGACTAAGAGTGGGAAGGAAGCGGCCGTGGCCATAATGAAGGTACAGCCCCAGCCTGGTATGAAAATGGGAAACCACTAAAACCATCTTTAGGGCTGCCTACAGTGGGGTTCGAACCCATTATCTCCCGAATACTGGATACTGGCCGCAGTTAAGTGACTGCAGCTACCGAGCTCGATAAATAACAAAACAAATCTTTTAGATACTTGATAGCAGACCTGAATTTTCTGACAAGTAGCTCCAGGAGGTGAGGAAGGACTTTAACAAGGCTGGACCAAGGTGACAGGACATCTCAAATCGAGCACAATATCGATTACAAATCAAGAACTTCAAGGGCTTCCATGAAGAACAAAAGTAGAACAGTGGTTGAAGGACAGAAATATGGCAGGCTGCCAAGGAAAGAATGCAGCGTTTCTGGGCTGCAAAAAAGACTTCTAAAAATGTACAATAGTTATTTAACGTGATCTTTAATGGCCCTGAACGATGATAATAATAATAATAATAATAATAATAATAAAGTATTAGAAGAAAGAGACAGGAACACTGATATAGCCTATAAAGTATGCAATAAAATATACCACAAGAAATCCATATCAATCGTGCAAAAGCGAGACAATACCACAGTAATTAAACCGGAAGTTCTTTAGGTAGCAGAAATCCTAGCCATTAAATACGCAAAGTTGTTACAGAAACTAGAGGTAAAGGGTACGACCTCCCTCAGAAGGAAACTAGGCCCAGAGATTATAAATGGAGAAAGATACTAGAGACCCAACGAGGAACTATGCCTTACAGAAGAAATTTTAATGGATATCACTATCACAAGACAACTCAGTTTCTTGTGGACATCTAGAAAAGATAGAAGAATCAAGACTAACCAGCATAATCCACAGAGCTAACTCACGAAAGAAAGCATCGCTTTGGAACAAACAGGACAAATCCCTATAGGCCTAACACTAATACGTGAAAGGAAAGTTTTCCGAAAAGTGATAACAAGAACGCTCACAAAGCAAGTTTCAGAAAGAACTGAGACGAAATGGATAAGAAAAAATTAAACAACAAAGTAAAACCATGTATGAGATACATACCGGAAACCTGGGTTACTTTGCACCTTAGGGAGTAAATCTGCACGACCTTTGGAAAACATTTTGCGGCGCTCGAGTAGTATTTGCGGGGCTAAAATACTGTACAAGTATGCCGTGAGTGCAGAACGAACCGATTCGATTCTCTAAAACGCCACTGGAACGCCATAAAAAGTATTCAAAAGGTGATTCAAAGTTACCCCCTAAGGTGCAAATTAACCCCGGTTTACGGTATAGGCAAGGAGGAAAGCTGTTAAGAACGCACAAGCAATCCGAACAACGAAATAATATTTTGATTAACATTCGTAGCCTATAGTGGGTTCCTTGGGAATTGTTTATATTATTATTATTATTATTATTATTATTATTGGCCTACTCTTTTCATGAACAACTTTCAAGATAGCCCATAAATCAATTCGGATATCCACCTACACATCATACAACTTTTACTCTCATCACATAACTCGTTTCGTGCTTGACTGTAGCAGGTAGGTTATACCAGGAAGCCATGTTAAGAAGAAAGCGAGCTGCACAAAGTAAAAGGCGACAAGTTTCAGAGTTCAAGGTACGTGGCTAATGAGCATAGCGTTCTTGCATCACGTCGGGCTGGACCCTTGAGAGGGCGAAATGCAGCACATATCACAATAAACACGGGAAGTCTCGAGAAAATAACAGATTGATTTAGTAAAAGTTTTATGATGCGCTCACAGAGGGACCTATCTAACTCTCACGTGAACAAAATGTACAACTCGCCTTTATGGCTCCTCCATTAGGAAACAAATTCGAACCAGACGACATAGGATACATTTTGTACGACGTAATAAAATGTGTTTTATTTCAAAAGACTCCACGTATGGTGAATATGTTAAACTATAGCCTACTCCACCGGGCGAGTTGGCCGTGCGGTTAGGGGCGCGCAGCTATGAGCTTGCATTCGGGAGATAGTGGGTTCGAACCCCACTGTCGGCAACCCTGAAGATGGTTTTCCGTGGTTTCCCATTTTCACACAAGGCAAATGCTGGGGCTGTACTTTAATTTAGGCCACGGTCCCTTCCTTCCCATTCCTAGACCTTTCCTATCCCGTCGTCACCATAAGAGTCCGGCTCCATGGCTCAATGGTTAGCGTGCTGGCCTTTGATCAAAGGGGTCCCGGTTCGATTTCCGGCAGGGTCGAGGATTTTAACCATCATTGGTTAATTTCCTTGGCACGGGGGCTGGGTGTATGTGTTGTCTTCGTCATCATTTCATCCTCGTAACGACGCGCAGGTCGCCTACGGAGTCAAAAGACCTGCACTTGGCGAGTCGAACCCGTCTTGGGATCTCCCGGCACTAAAAGCCATACGCCACTTCATTTGTCACCATAAGACCTATCCGTATCGGTGCGACGTAAAGCAAAAAACTTTCCTGCAAATTACACTTGGAATAATATTGGTTGCTTAGAAACGTACGCGCCGAAAATAGGACCATCCTGTGATTTTTTTTTCTGAATGCGCATGCTCGGCTTTGCCGGAAGAGTATACTTTCACATTCGTTAGACATAAGACAGCCTTCGCTGAACCGCCGACTCCAACAAGGGAATTGGTTTTTACGTCCCACTAACCATTTTTTATGGTTATCGGAGAAGAGGTGCTGGAACTTTGTCCTGTAGGAGTTAAGTTTACCTGCCGGTAAATTAACCGGCACAAGGCTGGAATATCTGGACGGATTTAACATTTTTGCGCTCCTACTAAGCATGTTAATATCATCGGACTGGGCCGGAATCGAACCCGTTAACTTGGGCTCGGAAGACCAGTGGTCTACTGCCTAGAGATGGCTGAAAACGTATAAGTAACTTTGTCACAGTTACAAAAAAACAGGTTACCGAGTAACTACAACACAATAACGTACTAGTGAAAACAGTAACTGGGAAGTCGTAACTGTCAGTAGCAGCAGCTTACAGACACAGAATGACCTTCAGAGTTCAGATAGTACGCAGGTCTTCCAAGTGAGAGCGCTTTCATAGGAGATTGCTTTAAGTCAAATACACTAAAGTGTATAATGTACTCTATAGTGTATTTAAGTTGCTGCTGTCATCTGGTACTAAAGTGTAAACTGTTATGCCATATTCAGGGGTAACCGTTGACTCGCGACATTGCGTTTCTGCCTCTCGTTAACTTCATAGCAAATAGGAATGCGTGTTTTGCTGCAGCGACTTCCAACAGTGTAGTGATGCGTGCGGGCATGTGCGAGTGAATGAATGGGACTTCGCAACGCAGCTGTAACGAGACAAGCTTGAAGCCGTGACCAATAACAGGTGAGTAACGTTGGATGTTATTTTTAACTGTTACTTTATTGTAGCAGTTAAACAAAAATAACCGTTTGTCACACCTCTACTACTGGCTGCCTGAACCACTCAGCCCGGCGACTAGTATCACTATTTCATTTTAGGGCCATCCTCAGTCATCAGTTCGCGTGTTCTACCATGAATAACATTATTTACGTTGTGATATCGTGATACATTCTATCATGAGGTGTCTCCGTGAGTGGCAGTACTTATCTGGACGTATGAATGGGTGATAACAGTGGCAGATTCATGGTTTTTGCCCAATTCTGCACAATTATAGCGTGCGCCCTCCAAAAACGAATAATGGTAAAGTTCTCGAAATAACGACCGAGTAGGTATTTCAGAACCTGATAACTTTGAAAGTTGAAAATAAATTCACCAATCGGTAAAAGTTTGTCTCACTACGAGAGCGACGGTAGCGAACTCTATCAAATCTTCACAGTTCTAATTTTTTGTTTGTCATGCCGCTCATATATATTACAGATTATGGTTAACAAGAAAATGGACACAAACATCGTTAGCCGGTAGCACGTGCCTGGCGGGCTATATTACCAATCCTTCTCTGAGTGGTGGTGGTGGTGGTGGTGGTGACGACGATGTCTTGCGACCTCCGCAGAGGCCTGTTGCAGATCTCTCTATATGACGCTCATAGGTGGAATTGCGCGCCCGGGTGTGCGATGATAATGATGACGACTGTGAGGTAGGGGAAGGGTGAAACCCGGTAACGACACATAAGCCTACTCTCGACAAATAACACCAAGGGGTAGGCTCAATTCTTAACGTCCCCATCCGACGGATGAATAACCAATAGTGCCATATGCCTTCACTCCATACGAAAATTCTAATGATTAGCAATTCTATACCACCACCTTTTCTACCTTGTAGACCGACATTCTGATGGTGAAAATTTTCTCCGCCAACGCAAGTCTAACCGTCTAACCACGGTTTCAGGCCATACAAAAATTACGACTCCAATCGGTGCTTATTGTTTCAAGAGGAGTAGGCTACAACTGGACAACCATTCTCTCTTAATACTAATCAAAGAAAAAATGGAAGATGGCCGAATCTTCGAAGAATGAGCCTATCGGCCAAAGAATGCAACGGGTCAAGCAGGGCCTGCTTAGATCTCGCAAACCGTCGGGGTCTAATGAGATCTGAATTTGACCTAGAGAAGCCCGATAGGAAAAAAAGAGCCCGGCACAAGTGGAAACAATGTAAGATTCAGCTGAAGTCCCCGTGATAATCAACCCAAGGTGAGAGCCCCTACTTACCCTCGGCGTTGTAATCTGTCCTCACAGTTTTCGAAAACAGACAGTACCTCTTGTTTGCACCAGAACTGTATTGTCCACAGCCGCTGATCTGCGCGCATGGATCTCACAACAAATTTCCCTACAGATCAGTTCTAGCCATTAAAAATGAATCTATGTTATCGAAATAAAGCAGCTGATAGAACAGTGCGCAAGTAAGCATACCTCGCATCTAAGCAGTCACGATTAATATTTTACAGTACCATCATAGCTCTACTAGCAGATGTACATATTCTTCGCATGACTTTTTGGTGTTAACAATATCTTTGTTTTTTTATGCATATAAGAAAACCAAAACAAAAGAATATTCCTTGTTTCTTACGATTTCCTGGAATATCCATGATCTCCTTTCTTTAAGGTTTTTCCTTTGCTCCACATTCTCCCTGGCTATCTCAACCGAGAGTATTCGCCCTTGCTCTTCTAGATATCAGCAAAAGGTGTTGTACGATACGGCTGGAACCTACACCAGTTAGAAGATAATGTGGTTTACAACACTCGACTCTAACCTCTTGACTACGCTTGTCTGATCCGTATATTAATTACGAAAGTGAGCAGAAAAGATAACGACAGTCTCCACTGATAATCAGCACTACTCCGTCAATAAATGCACATTCCATAAAACTAAACCAAACCCCATGGCACAACAGCCTCGAAGGGCCTTGGCCTACCAAACGATCGCTGCTCAGTCCGAAAGCCTGCAGATTACGAGGTGTCGTGTCGTTGGCACAACAAATCCTCTCGGTAGCTTTTTTGGGTTTCTAGACCGGGGCTGATATCTCACTGTCAGATAGTTCCTCCTCCAACGAACCCTCAGATCTAGGTAAAAATCGCTGTCCTGCCCGCGAATCGGACCCGGGGGACCTCCGGGTCAGAGGCAGGCACGCTACCATTACACCGTGGGGTCGGCATTCACATTCCACAGGCATGTTTAAATAATGGATTACGACATTGTTAGCGGCATTAAGCACGTAGAATCGTTCGCTTTCCACCAACGGAACAAAACAAGAAGCGGGGATCCTAACGGTTCCATTTGACAATATGATGGCCTGCCTGTCACGACACAGACGAAGCCACGGTAAGTGAAATGAACGCTACCAAGAGGCATAAAAATTAATTATCTTCCCATTCTCCTCAACCGTAAGGTTGGTGGGTAACACTCATGTCTTGCAAGCGTTTCCGTTCTTGGGCAACAGCTTCAAGTGGAAATAGGTGTGCCTGCCTTTAATGTTGTCTATAAATTGCATTCTAGGTCTTCCTTTGATCCTTCTACTTTCCATTTTCCCTTCAAACAGGGTGGTGCGCCAGTCAGAATGACTAAGCAAATGGCAAACGAAGGTATTTATTCTTGTTCAAGGTTTCAGCCAAGATGCGCGTCTCATTTGCTCTTTTGAGCACGTTCTCGTGTGTGACTAATTCATCAGTCCAAATATCACAGAATTATTTTAGCAGTCCGAAATATATAAATGCTACCAAGTGGGAATGATAGTACATAGTTCGCAGTAGCATTTCGCATTTTTATAAACAGATGGTATTCACTATCGTATCAGGTCATGAAATCGGAGATTTATACCTTACTTTCCATAGTTCCAGCTACTTTCATGGCACAAAACTGAAAAGCACTCAAACACTCTAGACAGTTTATTGTAAATGCTCATTTCACATTAATCCCTCCTACTTAAAAACTTTCCGAAAGCATTAAGTAAAATATTATTTGCCTTTTGATACCGGTGAACCTACTGTAATGCAAACTGCGTTATGAAATTAACCAAATTTGCTATTACAACAGAAAACATGTTCAAGTTCGACACTGAAATCTACACTTAATGGCAAATCGTTTTAGAAACCTGCAGTGTCAGTCCAAAAACAGTCCATCTCTAATCAGCCACTTGTGTAACGTAACTGGTTAGACGCTCACGTCCTATTCTCAAGGCTATAATCTATAATCGTTGTTGGGATGTTAAAAACACAGAATTAATATCATCAATCAGCTTATAATCTCACTAAGACTACGTTCTTACAAGAGTACACGAAAAATAAGATTTATATTTTAATCCTCACCCCCCTCCCATGCGACTTTGTCGGGTGCAGCAATTAGCGGAGTGCGACATATTATCATGCTAAATAAGCAGGCGTGAAAATGAAACCTCTAACGGAATCAGTGAGTGCTCAAAGGCCACACATCAAATAGCATAATAAAACTTAAGACACCGCGCACAAGAGTACATTTTCTTCTTAGATTTTGATACAGGATTTCTGAAGAACGCTTGCAGACAGGAAATTGGGAGCAGAGGATGCACTTCAACCATCGAATTCGACCTACTGCACTCGAAAGAAGATTATGTTGTGATGTTGCTTTATGTAACGGCAATGGAACACCTTCCATCCCAAGTCTGGGAGGAATAATCCCAGAAAAATAATTACACTCGTAATGGCCAAGAGAATAATTCTGGTAGCAATAATGTTATTGATTTTATGTCCCGCTAACTAGTTTTACAGTTTTCGGAGACGCCACGGTGCCGGAATTTTGTCTCGCGGGGGAGTTTTTACGTGCCAGTAAATCTGCCGACATGAGGTTGATGTATTTGAGCTCCTTCAAAAATCACCGGACTGAGCCAGGATCGAACCTGCCAAGTTGGGATCACAGGGTAAGTTCTCTACCGTCTGAGCTACTCATCCCAGCAAATTAATTCTGGTAGTGACAGTCACAGTAGCTCATTCGCTGCCCTCCTCTTCCCAAAATAGAGGATTTGATCCTGGCCGACACCGGTAGTGATACTACTACTTTCCCAACAGAGTTTGTTCCGCACAGCAGGCTCAGATCTCTTGCACATTTGTGTCCATTCACCGCTTCGTGGTCGTCCTCTCGGCTATCCAAAGTTTACGAATATTCTCGCTTTTCGATAATTTATAAAAAAAATATTTCTTTGCAGGCCAATTTTTGGGCGGTTGAGTGTACAATTGTCAAAATACAAACGGAATGAGCAGCCACAAGAAGGGATAGTTCAGTAAATGTTATTCCACACCAACCATGGTTTCCATTTTGAGCTGTTGACATTAGTAAAAATTTGAATTTGGCTTCCGTTTACGGATTATTATCTTTGTTGGAGTGATCTTGGATTAAGGATTGTAATTTTTTTAATTATATGGATGTCTAAACCAATCAAGATGTTAACGAGGGAAAGTTTTTAAGAAACGTTATGCACTGAATACAGTTAACTGCCAATGATATTCAGAGACGCCGGGTGCTGGAATTCTGTTCTGAGAATGTTTCTTTTAGGCGGTTTCGCTATCTTAAACCAAGTGAATTTCATTTTGTGCAGATTGTATACATTTTCGTCATATTTTCTATAGAGGTAAAACAAAATTAGCTTGTTATCGCAGCTGAACTAGAGTGCCCTTCACCACTGGGATGCTACGATAGGATAACATAACTAGTTACAGCAGAAAAAAATAATCAAATGGAGCGGTTCTTAGGTGTGGTTAACAAAATAAACCAAACAAGAGCCCTCTCAACATCCTACTTGATTATTCGACTCATGAACGACGAGGAAGAAGAAACTGAGGAACTGAATGTTATTGATATAGTCATTTGATCGGTACATTTCTATACTAAACAAGTTCCTTTTTTACGGATACAACGTATTACCATGATCAATGTAGTGCAATGTTAAAATTTGACTTCAAAGGGTCTTATGTAACGTGGTAACGAAGTTGACATGCACACATCGTATGGATCTTAAATGCCAACCTACTGCGTCTGATTTCGATGTGGCAACGTTGAGTAGACAGGGCGAGTGCCCGACCAATAACCTATACAATGCAGCCAGTCTACAGAGTCTTATTTTCCGAAGATTGGGGTTACGTCTGGATTAAGCACAGTTTTACGGCCGAGAGCCTTTCCTGACACCAACCCTATATGGACGGATGTATTTACTTTTGCGTATTTCTGCAGTGGTTTTCAGTTTAAAATGACGTAGATGAAGATTTGTATGAAGACGCAAGCACCCAGCCATCAAGCTAGAAAAATTAACCCGACGGGGCTAAAATTTCCTGCCAGGCCGAGAATTGAACCCAGGACTCTCTGAACCGACGACCAGTATACTGACCCTTCAGACAAGGAGTCGGAGCCAATCTAAAGAATAATGAATTAAATATTTATTGCAGCCACTGCTCATGTAAAATACAATATTTAATAATACATTACACACTGTCACTCCCAAATGCAAACTTTTGTTAGGGATTCGTGCCCTGCCTGCAAAATCACGACGTGGTATCTTCCACACAGCTCTCGCAGTTCTAGCAAATTCAGTCTGGGGCACGTTGATGGTCGTTCAGTTCAGCAAATCAAATGATGGAGTAGTATACAGGTTATATGCCTAAGTATTAATAGTATTAAACTATTCTGGGAAGTACAGTGGATACAAAAAACAGGTTATGCCATTCCTGCCTCGAAATTAGACATGAAGAACTCACGAGTTACAGGGTCACAGAATATGTACCCAGATCGTATCACCCAGTTTCATGAGCTAAAGGTAATACCAATTTCTTCTTGAGTAATTGGTTCTAAGTAGTCCATCAATCATCCACAATTACCGCAATGAATCAATGTCAATTAAGAGTGATGACCTCTTTACAAGATACGGTATGGAGGTTTCATGAAAGGTTATACTCCTATAGGAACAAACGAATCGAATAGGGAGACGAACTTCAAGTTCTCCGAATGTTTCTTTCTATCATTCTTGCATTGGAATGCCAAATCAACTTGCAGTTTTGTGGGACTTTTGATCCAGTTTTGCGTGGAATGGGCACATAAACGTAATATTTATTTCAAACATGCCACATGCATTAGCTGGAATTCGAACATCGACGACCACTGACTATGCATCTAAATATCACGCCCTCTCATTGAAATGCTCATGCTGTCAGTAAGTTTGACCATCTGCCCAGAAGTCAACGCACTGCCTATCTTAGCCGATCATCTTTCTCAAAAAAGACAAGTCTAAAGTATACAGTATTTTTACTCCGTACATACAGCACTAACATTTTGAGCTTTCACAAGGTTATTACCGTAGTTTCACCTATTTAGTGCATAACAAGACGAATTAGAAATCGATAGTCTTGAACTCGGGTTACGAAGGAGTTTAACATGTAACCTCCATTCACTATGAACACTTATCCACGTTCAGTTCTACAAAATCGTATACAGTACTTGATTTTTTTAAACGCGGTACATCTGTGCTTTGCTACATATTCGTTTTTTTAAGTTCGACGATAAATGCATATTATTAGTGCAATGGCCAGAGTTACACTATAAATAATAAACGGGTGAACCAGGCCCATGGCGTTCAAATTAAAGGGCCAAAATAGAAGTATACGAATTATTTCTTTCCTATACATTTATTTAACATTTGTATTACATTAAGAGTAATACAAGATTCTTGGTCCTATGCATATGTACCTTATATTTTTGAAAAATCCCATTAGATGAAAAAAAAAAAACCCCAGGCTTACACTTGCGCACTTTTGCTGTTTCACTTCTGAGCCCCAATTCTGACTCCCCTCCCTAGTTCGGCCCTCTCAGGGAGTTTTGGTAATTATTTTTCGGGGGATCTTCGGAATATTTCATTCCCTGTTTCCAAGTATTTAAGTTTCTAAAGGTGCCTGGAAATCCCTCATTAATCCAGGTGTAGTATGCGAAAAAAAAAAAAAAAATTACGATGGCCTGAACATCAAACATCAATGTCGCCTGAAACCTGCCACTGCAATGAGAATGTACAGTGTTGTGTTTGAGTCATCCGTCCATAGACTGGTTTGATGCAGCCCTGCATGCCACCCTATCCTGTGCTAACCTTTTCATTTCTACGTAACTATTGCATCCTACATCTGCTCTAATCTGCTTGTCATATTCATACCTTGGTCTACTCTTACCGTTCTTACCACCTACACTTCCTTCAAAAACCAACTGAAGAAGGTCTGGGTGTCTTAAGATGTGTCCTATCATTCTATCTCTTCTTCTCGTCAAATTTAGCCAAATCGATCTCCTCTCACCAATTCGATTCAGTATCTCTTCATTCGTGATTCGATCTATCCATCTCACCTTCAGCATTCTTCTGTAACACCACATTTCAAAAGCTTCTATTCTCTTTCTTTCTGAGCTAGTTATCGTCCATGTTTCACTTCCATACAATGCCACGCTCCACACGAAAGTCTTCAAAAACATCTTTCTAATTCTGATATCAATGTTTGAAGTGAGCAAATTTATATATTTATATATACTATATAGCAAGATGGAGTTACAATCCACATCGCGAGGGAGTCTCTTGCCCTTCTGCAACAATACTGCGGAAATCTCTTAAATCCCTGCACCCTTCCACCACTCGCCGGATCTCACGCCCTCCAGATGTTTACATATGGAGCAAGCTGAAAGGATCCGTTTCCAGGTTAGATTGACCACCTAAAACTTTTCCTGAATTACGAGAGAAGATACAGTCATTTTTGTGTCCTAGCAGCAATCTGCGTTCATCAACATACTCGACGATCTACAGGACCGCTATGAACACTGAGCGACGTAAAGGTGCACATTTTGAACGCATGCTGTACCGATACGTGTTGCCGTCGTCACCCTGCATGTTACAACGGCGTATTTTAATTCAGAGAATGTGTGTAATCAGTACTATGTGTTTTGCAGCATACGGAATATTTTTTAATACTTTTATTATTTCGGTACTCTACGACTTAATATAGATTAACCACAACACTTTGCATACAAATTTCTTAACACAGTAACTAACAGCTAACGGGAATATCGTTGCCAAGGAGTAGAGTAGGACTTCACTGCCAAAGGAAATGTTTCCACCTACTACACTTCTCGGACGTTGTTCACAACACCCAGGTGTTGTAACGGCTACTTACGCAAGAGACAGTGTGCGAAGGCGTACCTCGCTTGGAAGTGAACGGAATGATGATGTACTGTACGCACCTAACGTAGGGCGTAGTCAGTCATAAGTGCATGCCATCGTCAATAAATTGTGTATTGTCTGCTGGATTAAAAAATCTGTCATTTCCCTTGATGGATTCATAGAAATCTACAAAATCGCTGTTCTCGAACGGTGCGTCCCAATCGTTATGTGAAATTCCACCTTTCCTGCTCCAGTTTTTAAAGACTGATTTGCACTCTGGAAAGTAACAGGCCTATATTCTTTATAAGTGGTTAGGTAAATAATATTGATATACTGAACTTTCTAAAAGTGAGTAAGCTATATAATATTGTTACGTCCCTGCCCTCTCTAGCGTTCTTCGGTATTTTCTGGAAGGGATGACTGAGTCAGGCCGGGAAGCTTCCAGCCGGCCTGAGAACATGTGACGGCCTATGCTTATACTGTTCTGGTGATTTCGTGGGCTTTCTGGAAGACCGCGCCCCGAAGGTATTGGAACTTCACCAGCTTAAAAGCAGGTTTGTTGGACCAGAACTGTGACTGTTGAAATTGTGTCGCCATGGTGAAGTGTTGGAGCAGTGATGATGTGGAGTCTGGCGCAATTTTTTATTATTTTTTTATTTTATCGATCTGATGGAAGCAGCAGGGAGAATAGGTTACCCTTTTACTCATCGGTTTGCGAGGTTTACCTGACGAGTCAGAAAAAGTCAATGGGAAAGAAGAATCCGAGACAGTCTTCGTAACTAATTTAGTATCTGCTGATGTACTGTAGGGAATTTTGATGTTTGACTTTTACCATGGTGAGTGTGTCATGCGGCGAAGGACCTTGTTCTCGGAATAGCGTTACCGGTTTAGAGGTTTATGCTGAGCTGCCGAATGATGTACGTTCAGTGAGTGTGAGGAGCTATGTTATCTGTTGCTGAAGGTAACAGATCAGATGGCTTCGCAGCTGAATTCAAACAGGCTTTGCCAGGCGGGTGTTTCTAAATCTGCACGTGGCTTTATACAGACTCGAGAGTCAAGCCAAGAAATTAGCATCAAACACTACAATAGAACTGCTCAAAATGAACAGGACTGCGGTCTACTATGCCAGAAAAAGCACTTAACGCGGGTTTACAAGCAAAACATACTGTCAAAAAACTTATTTTTGAGAAAAAGACCTTGGAAAGTTTTCAGTCTTTTATTCCCAATAGCTGCTCTCAGAATATTTACCTTTAAAATTATGCAGCGGGTTTGTTCGAGTATCTATAATAGCGCTGTGCAGCTGAATGTGTATTAATGTATTTTACCTGAGTGAAATTTCTCTCTTGAGAGAGAAAAATTGAAAACAAAGTAATTCAGTAACCAAAATGTTCTCGTATGGCTTAATGAACATTACCAGTAAGCAGAGGGTAAAAAAAAAAGGCAGAGTGAAAATGTCAAAAACTTAAAAAAAGACGATATGTTTTGCTTCTAAAACCACGATATTTACAAATTGCGTCCTAATAGCAAAAATCAAGCGAAAAATGTCACTTTTTTCATGAGTTCAGCTGGCAGTCGTACTTATTCTTACACTCTCTCCTTACCAAGATTTATATAAAACTAAGAATAAATTTCAAGACAGGCGACACGACATGGGATTAGAAGACTATGAAGATTACACTATATGGCTGACAATAAAAGCAACAGACAATAGACATTTCATTGGTATCGATCATCGGAAAATGGCTCGAAAAATCATTGATGCAAACTCGAAATATCAGGTGCTCCGTCAGAAGACGTTGACAAAGAACCAACAATACCATACTTTTAGAATGAATTTCAAATCAAAGATATTAAGGTGACAGGTCTACTTTTCAGCTCTAGGGGGGGCAACTACGAATTAGTTTGTGAACTAGAGAACTTACTATAAGAAAAACACGTTCAAGATTTTATAGTGACCACAATTAAAAAATTATTATTATTGATTTAAGCCCACTAAGGAGCGCTGGTGACTAGTTCTTCCTCGATGCTCTTCTTTGTTCCCAATATCTCTTGAGCCCTGCTGATAATTTCTCCTTTCTCTCCTGTGAAAGGGGCTTCCGACTTCTAGGAACTCTAGGTGGCGGGGTCCAAGACTGTACCATAGCACAAAATTTGGAACGATCTTCTATATCAATAGCTGAAATCCCAGCCGAATCCAAGTCCTTCTGTACTTCATTAAGCCACAAGCTTCCAGTCTTGTAGCTTTTAACCAAAGAAAAGATCTTCTTGGTAAGCCTGTTGCTGTCCATTCGTTGTAGGTGTCAATAGAACTTCAGCCTCCTACGTCGCATGCTGGTATTGGCTGATTCTAACTGTCGATACAGCTCAGAGTTCGATTTAAGTCTGTAGGTTCCATCTGGGAGCAATCTTGGTCCATGAATTTTCCTGAGGATACGTCTTTCGGCTTTCTCTAGATCATCCATGGTGCCTTTTTTGTTCATCAGGAAGGTCTCTGAGGCGTACAAAAACTGTGGTCTGACAACAGTTTTGTAATGACAGATCTTAGCATTTTTCGAAATGCACCTCTTATTATAATGGTTGTGGGATAGTTGGTACGCTGCACTGAGTTTGTTACACCTTTCTAGGATGGATGTACCGTCTTTACCATTGGGGTGGACCCATTCACCAAGATAGCGGAAGCGATTGACTTTCCCAATCGTTCCATGTATGGTCGTCAAAGGGGGGTTACCGGGATGCCGAGTCTCAAAGTACTTAGTTTTGTCATACGATATGTGTAATCCAGCCTTCACCGCTATCTCGTGCAGGGCTTCAATAGCAATGACAGCATCCTTAGAGTTGTTGGTTAGGATTGCAATGTCATATGCGAATGCTAGGCACCTGATCTCAATCTTTCGAGTCCCGGCTCCAATGGCAACTGGTTTGATTTCTAGATTCCTCAGTGTACATTCCCAGTTCTTGATGACTTTATCAAGCACAATTAAAAAATATTATGTAGTCATACTCAAAAATTATTTGCATGGATAGCATGTCAATCATTAATTTTTATTAGTTAAGTTATATTATTCTGTAGTATAAACCTAAATTCACTGGCCACATCTTGCGACAAAATACCTTTCTTACCAATCTGCTGGAAGGAAAAAAAATCACGGGAAGAAAGGCCGAGGGCGACAAAGGAAAAAATTCCTCCAAGACTTGGCACAGAGTCTCCATTATGGTTCTTATGAAATGAAACGAAGAGCTGAGGACATGACAGAATGGTTGCATAGATAAGGCATTGCCTTTAGACAATGATGATGATTAATTTATTTACTTATTCTGTGTCACTTTCGAAAAACCACGTCGGGTCAGATTAGATGAACAGCTCAAATTCCTACACAGACTAGTCAATAGATTGATTTTATTGTTGCAGTTTTATTTTCAAGTTCTTGGAGCGATCAATTAGTCAAACACATTGGAAAGCAACGGCTGCAAGATTCTAAGTTTGTACTTCGTGTTTCCGTCTGCATCAATCATTAAAACGTATTCCTTGTGCCGACGATCACTCAAAAATTTATATTTGAGAGAGAAAAGGACGATTATCAAGAAAGCATACAGAAGTGACTCGGATAAGTCAGGAAATCAACACTGTATTCTTTCCCTCTTGTTATTCTTCAAGGTGGTATAAGATTCCTGTGCACAGAACCTGACTGATACGAGTTATTGTGGTGTCACTACTTTTGGGTCTAACATCGAGATAGACGAAAAGTGAGTACGGAGAAACCAAGACCGTCTCCAATCCTGAGACCTTAATGCTACTCTCGGTCGTTCAAAGATGGCGAATTGAGTAGCCGGAATTGTTGGAAATTTGGGTTTGTTTTGGTTTGTTGTTATCGTATGAAGTTTCTGTAACTTTATAAAAGTTGGCGATAAATGTTAGTTTCTTTGTAGAATATAAGTGTGCGATTGTATTTATATGAGTCAGTGGGCACACACGATCTGTAATTATACGCAGTAATGTGAGAATATGCTTGTTTTGATCGTGTTTTTACCCATTAAGGAACATGAGTGCACTAGGTGGACCAGGTTTTAGTCTAACTATGGCAATGCCTCTCATACAACTACCCTTTAGTTTCCTACGAAATATAACATTAAGATAGAAATGGATTAGGAATATACATCGTGATTATTTTGAAATCCATGACAAAACTGTAGCGAGCACATATAATTTTGAGAATAAGTCTGAGCTTAGGGAAGCCATTTATCTACTTCAAAACTATTCGTGTTCCTCAAAAAATATTGATTTAGATAGAATATAATTAATATTGTGTTATTCCGTCAGTGCCTATGTGCTTCAAAGTATCGAGTGATTTAGATGCAAGTTTATTTTACAATAATCTGTGCTTTGTCTACGGAAATGTTTGGCTTGATCTTGGAATATAACAAAACTTATAAGTGCGACAGTTGAAGCAATCTGTATGCTGTTACACAGAAGAAATAGTGACTTAGAGGGATTAGCTGGGTTTGTAACGTAAGGTTTTACACTACCAACACCTTTTGATATATGCTGCGGTTATCTGTTATCCGAACTGAAGCTCGTCCATGTGGTTAAATATTAATGTTTAGTCAATGGAGTTTTTGCACTCATATTCTTTAATGGGTAAAAACCTATTATATCTTTAGTGTCTGAACGCTTAATTACTAAGGTTTCTATCATTGTGTGAAGTGCTGTTATGCCACATGTCAACATTATGTTAACATTACCAGGGCCGTTCATTGGGTTAACAATAATTTCGGGTGTACTTGGGCTGAGTGACTCAGACGGTTAAGGCGCTGGTCTTCTGACCCCAAGTTGGCAGATTCGATCCTGGCTCAGTCCGGTGGTATTTGAAGGTGCTCAAATAAGTCAGCCTCGTGTCGGTAGATTTACTGCAAGACTAAGTTTCGGCACTTCGACGTCTCCGAAAACCGTAACAAACGTAGTTAGTGGGACGTAAAGCCAATATCATTATTATTTCGGGTGTACTTCCTATTCTTTGGGTGCTGAATTTAAGAAATCGTTCACCACTTCAAAACCAAGGCAACAAATTGTGTTTCACAGTTCTCATGAGAGCGAATAAATCGAGGAATTTCGTACCTTAACTAATTTTGAAACATTCAATATGTTATAAGTATCATTTTAACAGTTTTATCATGTATTTTCATCTATCCAGCGAAGTGTAATCTAAGAACGTTATTTGACGAATTGAAATTTGGTCTCTTTTCTAGTAAAATATATGTTATTCTTGTTGGCGAAGCGTTTTCGTACGTGTAAAAGTGATTTTCCCTATGATGTTACATTTATCATGTTAATTTGCCGCCGTTTATGTAATAATATGTACGTGATATTTTCGTGTTAGCCAATACCAGCAATCCGGCTACTTCGGCCGCCATGTTTTATTTTAATATTACGGTCTGAGGATTGGAGTCAGTCTTGGGAGAAACAGTATGATCAACCATATTCGAGATGGCGGCCGTAAGCTGTTAAGGATCGTAGCTAATCGCGCGCTACTACGTGTAACGATGAATGTAAGTACGTAAAGAAAAATATATAAACTGGGTCTGCCCAAAAAATGTCTTTTCTCTTTCATCAGCAACGAAAGTTATAAATGTACGATATTATTATAACACAGTAATTTCGTGTGGCTATTGCTAGCCTAGTACAGCCCTTATAAGGCAGACACTCCTACGAGGCTTCTTTCATGAAAAGATCATACGATAAATACAAAGTAAGAGGAAGTGGACTTCTGATTGAAGTCAACGATAAGCTACAGGTACGCCCTGCAATACCGCTCCATTCTCTTTCAGTAAACTACGCCTCCTCACTCCGGCTATTGTGTAATCAACTGCTGTTGTAACAGCTGGCTGGCGGGAAGAGCAGCCAATTAAAGACCTGTTATGTCAAGTCCATCATTATGCGAAGACACATTTAAAATATTCATTCACCCGCCAAAGAGCTGATACCTCCTAATTCCGCCAGTAAGTAGTAAGCTGGCGTAAAAAATTGCACGTCCACACTTTTAGTAGTTCCACGTCACCGCGCTGATGACGAGGAGAATATTGCGAGGAGTCTTAAAATTATCTGCAGTGTCTAGATTTCTAAGCGTATCTGACTTTTGCATCCCCCACGATTTATGCAATTCTCTCTATAGAAACGCAGTGCGGACTAGAAGACCCTTCGACCTAGGTAAACAAGAACTAGCCTAACATACGTCACTAAGGCAGTAAGCCCGAAGGTTGGACGGATCCTCAACTGCTCAACCATCACAGATGACCCAGGCGTCCATGAAGAGGCATATTTGGGAAATGAGTGAGGTAGTTTCCCGTTGCTTTCCTCACCGAGCCAGAAGTTGCTACTGCATATCAGTCTGCCAAGCCCACTTAAGTGTACACACCACCCGACCTATAAGCGACATATTCACAGCACGGACTAGCTGTATAGGGAATAGCATTACTAGCATTGCTCACACCTTAGTCACTTTCACTTTGTCAAATTCAAGGAGAGATAAGACAAGCTCAATTAAAGTACCTTATTTGTTCTAGCCCAGACCAGAAGACATAGTAAACTGTGAACACTAAGTTTAGCCAGCAAATGCATACCATATTGTAACTATTTACTATTACGAACAGACATTAAGTAGAAGCTCGATCAAAAGAGCCAAGTTTTACGGTCGAAGATTTCGTCACGCAGACCTGGCAATCCCGTATCTGTAGGCCAATAGGTTGTCGCGCAACAGGTTTGTTCATGAGTATGTATTAATTTAGTTATTTAAGCTAAATAAACCCCTTTAAAAACACACAAACACTGCTGTGCCACGAAGTAAACTGATATCCAGTAGGCTTACTAAAATACTCTATCACACAACTGTTAAAAAATGACATCTCCAAGTTCCCCACCATAAATTCTAGCAGGAAATGAATCCTATATTGTGAAAATTATCGTCAAACGTTGCAGGGCCTACTGTTAAACTTGGCATGTTTAACATTGGTTACATAACTACCAGTTATGCCCTTTTATTTTTAAGACTTGTTGACAAACGTAATAGGTTATATTTCATAAGCAAAGAATCTGTGTTTACAACAAATAAAATAGTTCTAATAAACAGACTTTCAAAATATATATTTTACGTGGAATAAAACTCGACAAACATTTACAAAGAGTGAACTTGGCCCATATATAGATCTGTACTCAGCGACGCAGTTGTATAATGATTGATGATAGCAACGTTTCGTGTGCGAATTTAATATTTGAATGTCAGTGAAAGAAGCTCTGATTTAAGGAAATCACTACAAAAATCCATGCACCGAGCTCGATAGTGGAGTCGCTTTAGTGCGGCCAGTATCCAATATTCGGGAGATAGTAGATTCGAACCCCACTGTCGGCAGCCCTAAAGATGGTTTCCCATTTTCACACCAGGCAAATGCCGGGGCTGTACCTTAAGGCCTGTCTGTGTGGGTGCAACGTAAAGCAACTTGTAATAAAAGAAATATTCACTGCTTAGTTACAAGAGAACAGATAGTATTTTTTCTGTTCACCAACAGCAGGAACATGGCACTTTGATAAACGAGTCTTAGGAAAGATCTTTTATAACAGAGGAGAGAGCAAAACATGAAACAGCATTTATTTTAAGGAAGCATCCTGAAGATATACAGAGAACTTAAATTTGCCCCTACGTGATGCAAAGACGCAAGACGTTTCTTGAGGTGGACTGTTAGAAAGGACAGTGCTACACAATATATATGTGTGTGCGTGTGTATGTGTGTGTGTGTGTGTGTGTGTGTGTGGTGTGCGTTTGTTACAGACGTGGGTAACTGCACGAATGCATTCCATTTAGATTCTCGAAAAATAAAGGGACAGAACTTTGAAATACTCTATCCACTACTACACGACATAGGTCAGGAAGTAAACACGAGGTCTTCTCGAAAGTCAATAAGAGAATTGTCGAGCCATCTGAGGAATCTTCGTAATCATGGCCGTTTCAAATCGTGAGGTTGCAGTTCAGTTTGCAGTGTAGGCTATCTCTACAGATATAACTGCTGGGAATACCAGCAACGTTTCTTGGGAACTTAACCCTTTAACGCTCACATTATTTTATGTTTACTTTGCGTACATGAACAGTAGCTAAATATTTAGATACTTCAATAGAGTTGAATATGCTTGACAGAAGCCGTTGATATTGAGCCTTATTGAATTTGGTGGTGTCTGCAGACGTTCAGTGGCTAAATATTTGGCCACTTTGTTCTGTATGTCATTTCCTGCACTGTGCTGCTATTTGGGACAAAAGTGGCTAAATATTTAGACACTGAGTTCTTGCATACCTAGCAGTATCACATGTTGTGTGTATTCTCAGTTTGTTGCTATATATTGAGTGACTGCTATATTATATACTGATATTCATCATTTCATGTAAGTATAATGATTTTTAACTATTGTGAATAATCCTCTTGAAGTTAATACCTAACAGTGCACATAATTGTCAGTAGAAATGAACAGTGGCTAAATATTTAGCCACCAGATTCTGAAGTTCGTCTGAAAAGGTTTTATGAAAAAACAATATCAAATCAAATGACATCCAACTAAAAGTATACAATGTTCTTCTAATAAAAAATAAAATTTGATCACTCAGGGAAAATTCAGGTGGCTAAATATTTAGCTACTGAATATAAAAGGTCAATACCTTTCTTACTGTCAGGAAGATCCCAGATCCATTTCTAGTAAGATATAGTGTAAACAGTGTGCCATGTCTTGTGATATGGGCAAGAAGAAATTGTTACTTTCATCTGTTCCAGTCTTACCTTTGGCTTGATAATATGGAAGAGACGAAGGTACGAGAAATGCTAAGTGAGGAAAGTAACAGGAAACTACCTCAGTCCTCTCTCAGTAACCCCTGTGATATTTGTGACAACTCATGGCGGAGCAATTATAAATGCACACTAAACTGTTAATACATAACTATGTTAGTAAACTTGCCGGCTCCACTCTACAGGAATGAAGCTTCGCAATGAACGTAAACAACAGCATTTTTCGAAAGTTGCAAAGTGCTTTCTTCAATAGGGTCCCTATGCAACATACATGGCTATTTTCATTCTTTCTTTCTTATTGGATTTACGCCCATACTTATACGGATTTCAGATACACATAAATGTGGTAAAACTACAGACACCAGTCTGGAATACCTTCAATAGAACCGGACATTTAATTTTCACACAGTGTACATGTATTCGTAACAGCCAATCAGAATTGGTGAGATATGAAGAGACCTATTTCGATAGCGTTGTTTTGTAACTTCTGAGACAGGCTAATGTCCAAAGACGGCCGCCACGCGCCAGTTTTCCCCCGGGCTACTATGACTGCATGATATCAGTCCCCTTCATGAGGCTCTTCGAACATTGTGGTCATCACTTCTGTGTACAATGTTTTGAACAGTGCTTGAACACCTACACTTCCATTGCATTACAAGAAACCAGCAGAGATGCTACAACAGAGGGGAAAGAGCGCTATTAATCACTCAGCAAGGGTTGTAGTCTTGTCTTGTAGGCAGGACTGGCTCGAGGAGGGGTCGAGCCGTGCCACCACCCAGGCGTTAGGTATATTAGGGGCGGTAACATCTTAAAACGAACGATAAATACATTTTTTACAATGGATGAATGAAACTTACACTGTGATTAAATAGTGTGAGAGTAAGTAGTAACGTGACGTCGTGGATTTAAAAAATGGATTGTGTGTGAAAGTGAAAAAGTGACTTCCAATTTTCGCACGGGCAGGCCAAATCCTATGACCTCTGACGTGGCTCGAGCATCGACCGATATTACTTAAAATGTGTACCGGATAATGAAACTTCACACCTTCCATACACAATACATTCATAAAATGAACATAACTCAAATGTCCACAACGGAAGTCACGTGCCTCTCCAGCTTCGGCTGTCAAGACAAAGAAAAACGCGCCGGTATTTGTACATCTATGCTATAATTTATACATATAGGAGCTGTACTTCTTAAAACCGTAAATAAGACAGTTATTAAAGAATTGAAAATGAGAACGAAACGAATATCTGTCTAAGCTGATTTCGTTCGTTGGGGCGGAGGTGGATCGTTATATCTAGTTATGGCGGGCAGAACCACTCAGTTTCAAAACAGAACTCAAAAAATAGGGAACTACGGAAAACAATGCGTTTCGAACCTACGATCTCCAGAATGCAAGCTACATCTGTATGGCCCGTACAACACATCGCGGTATCACGATATTGAATAATAAACTTGAATGAATTTAGTTTTGAAAAAAAATATCGTATCTCGTAAAATTACGCCAGATGTCAGAGGAAGCGCTTCTTTCTGGATTCATTTCCACTAAGTTTATTCGGATTTAACTCCATTCGGTGTCTGCACTCTCGAACACTCTGACAATTAAGCTTCGTCGGCAACGTCGGCTAACGTCCACTAAGGAATATCACTGGCATTCCTCAGCAAAAATACATTTCCGATCACCTGCAGCAAGGAATGTACCAGTGGATAAATCGTGTCTCCAGAACATTAAGCGCAAATACAGTACAAATGAATGTAAAATGAATATTAAATTCCCTTCATACGCCATTAGAATGTTAACACTGATCAACGAAACCTTAGTTTCATTAGGTCAATAATTTACTGTCGCAAAACAAAACTCGAGAATCAGAAAATACCATCGTTTGGATGAAAATAAATTTAACATTCCAAAATCCCATTACTGCCTAATTTAACAGAACTAGTTTTATAAATCAAAAACTTATTCTAGTATATATAATACATTTTAAAATTGCCTATACGAAACGTTATTATGATGCTCCTACACCAAACAAAAGTAATAAGTTTACGACACGTGGTAGGAGACTAAAATGGACATAACTAACAAATGTTCACTAAGGTAAACTAGTTCATAGTACGACTCACGACTACATCCCTGTGGCAGCCAGTGTCTTCTCCTACCGATCCTCCCCTATGTACACAACCAAGGAGCGTACCTGTATTTTATTGAGAAACAAATATGTGTAATATTAACAAGTGCTGTACTTTCACAAAGTACTGTCTGAAGAAAAATGTAGACTGGTTAGGGATTGTCTGGAATTTGGAAGCTATTTATGGAACAACCTGCATTTGTGAGAAACTGTTCTCGCAAATAAAATCTGTAAAATCCAAATGCAGAAGCTGTCTGATAGACATCACAGTGACCAGTTGCGATTAAAAGTATGTGGCAAATGTGACATAATTCCTGACTTCAGTTCCACAAACAATATGTGACGGGGAAGAATGTTTAAAAATTTACTCTTAGTAGTACACTGACAGTGGTATACAAAAGTTTTGAAATATATAGCTACATCCATTAATTAATACGTCGACAGTCAGGCATAAACTATATCAGTTATTTTCTTCACAAGCATTTCTTTGTAATTACTTTATAAGCAGTGAAGTAATTTAGAAATTTCTGTTCCGATGACCACTCAGACCTCTCATAGTACTAGAAAGTGTACTTGGCTCTCACGTCAACAGGGTAGCCATGAAGTTTGGTTTGCAGGATGTATTTCCAATAGGACTCGGGGCTCAAAGCATATTTGCCACGCTTTTCACGACGGAATTCACTAGACAGCTTTCGGATTAAAACGTAAATAAGTTTGCACAATAAAATAACTAGAGAAAATGTGGAAAAGTGAAAGAAGACTCTGCACGAAGAATAACAATTAGCAGCCGAGTCAAGGTACGTGACGTCGCGATTTATAACGAGATTTATCATGCAAGAGAGCATCGACTCTGTTCCACTGAGGAGTAACAAAGCCAATGAGATAACTCCGTAATAAAATACCAGACAGAAGATACAAACAAACTCTACAACTATAATGTTTGCAATTAAGAACAGGACGTTAAGAAAAGTAAGAATTATTTTCGATTCAAAGGTTTGAACGCTGACAAAGGAACTGTTTGGGTGGACAACAAAGATGCAATGACGCTTGGTGGGGTGATCAACTGAGACATAAGAATATCGCTGCAAAGCCTGCCGTTGTCACACAGGTTGTCTAAAACATGACAAAGCAGAAGAAACCCTGCAGTCTTTTCGTTTATGGTAATAAAATATTACATTAACAGTATGCATGTATATATACCGATTACAATACTTCATATCACCTATTATCTTCGTTTCCCTTTATCAACGATATGGTAGTATTAAAATTCGAATACTTTCGTGTGTTCGTACACTGTATGCGTTAATAAAATAGGTTCGTAGAGCGTGAAATTCAGTACGTGTAGTCAAACTCATTTTCGGTATAAAGAGTTTTATGTAAGTTTAAAACAAAACTATCTAAATATTTCAACAGTGCACACGCAGGTAGGCCCTATTATTTTTCAGTAATTGGTTACAGATAAACTTATGTTGATTTTATGGCAAAATTAATATTACCAATAAATGTAAGATACGTCAATTGACCGTACACCTAAGTTTCTGGTTCAACCCGAAAAGTTATCTTGTATTAGGTTCTGTATAATGTTATTGGCTTTACAACCCACTAACTACTTTTTACGTCTTAGGTCTCTGTGCATAACACGCGAGACCTAAACAACCAAAACAAAAAACATAAAAAAAGAAAGAATTGCATTTCGCCTTAGTGCAATTCTAAATTTAACCTCTTAACATGAAAGCCCGAGTATACTCGGGGTTTTACATATTTGTATAAAATAAAATCCCGAGTATACTCGGGAATGTCGTTCATTGATCGGTACCTAATTTAAAAGCCCGAATATACTCGTTTCTTGTTGTTTCTCAATATTTCCGCCAGATGTTTATGAAATTATTACTTTAGGGTCTTATTTTTGCCAACAGATGTCTCTGACTCAACCGTAGTGGATGTCGGTGACTCAGGCAGTTCGTTTTCGCGGCTTTCCCGTATTTGTTGCTAAGTGTACTTAGTCTGTTAGGTGAAAATGGAGAGTGAAAAAGAGTTTGACTTTGAGTTTAGTGAGTCTGGTAGTTCTGAAGAAGTTTCTGAAGACAGTTCAGAAGAAGAAATTGGTAGTTCTAGTTCATCTGATTGTGATATTGCAAGTGCCAGACAGTGGTGTGAAATTGATACTTCCGGAACACTACCACCTGCCCCACCACGTTTTCCTTTCAAGGCTAATCCTGAAATACATTTCCAGCCGTGTTGTGAGGATGTTTAGTGCTGTGTTATTTATTATAGAACCCGTAAAATGTATCACGAGTATACTCGGGATTTTAAAAGAGGAACTTTTCGGTGGCTTATATTTCATTGTTAAGTTCGAAAAATGTATTTTCATTGTTACCACTCTCATTAGTTTTCAATAAACAGCGCATTTTAGCAATAACAAATTAGGTAAAAAAAGATCACAATTTTGTAAATAATTGGTATGTTAAGAGGTTAAATAAGATCTGGAAAAGCAGAGGCATCTGCAATGCAAGTAAACCCCGCACAGCCAATGCCACAGTATTTCCCATCATAACCTACGCTTGTGAAATCTTGACGCAAAAGAAAACACTGTCCGGCGGAAGGTAGATAGATGCCTTTGAATTATGGTGCTGGACGAGGCTCTTATGCATTCCATAGACCTCAGAAATCACTAACAGAGGCGTCCTTGACCGTATCAGACCAAGGATGTAACTAGAAGGCAATAATACAAAACACAGCCTCTCATATTTTCGTTAAAATATGCGTGCTGGATCTTTAGAAAAATTGATCATGTTGGAACAGTGGTGAACGAAGACCTAGATTAAATGTGGCAAGTATACTCTCTTTAGAAGAACCCAAATTTTAGAAACGCTATGTAAACCAAGTATAAGTAACCACGAGTTCTTAACCTGGGAGTCAGAAGAGGAGATGCCCATGATATCCTTCTCGTTGGGAATTTTCTTTTACGTTTTCTACGTGAGTCTGGCCATGATTTCACTTTTGCAACTAGCCATTAGTCTACTCTTGTTATATTCCGCGAGGCTTAAAGAATCTTTCAATCTTATGTCTTGCATGAACCTTCCCTCTGTTCCTTATAATCCAAGGCTTACTACGAAGGACAGTAGTGTTTATTCTACAGAAATGAGGCTGACGTATTTGAGTACCTTCCAATATCACCGGACTGAGCGAGGATCTTGGGACTCAGGGCGCCAGCGCTATACCGCCTGAGCTACTCAACCCGACTTCAGATTAACGGCCTAACAGGACCAGGTAAGTAGTGGTGGTGAATAGCGAGATGAGCTTTATTTGAAAATACATGAGAATATCCATAGATAATTAAAAGTAATAGGGCGCTGTATTATTTAGAGAAGCGAATGTGCGTCACTGCTTCTGCTAACTTTATAGTATTATCAGCAGTAACAATAAAACCGATCAACATCTGTCAGGCACATGAACTCTATAAGGTGAAAAGAACTAGGGATTTACAGTATATGGCTATGCGGATAGAGCTATAGTTATGTACACTATTTCAGTATGTTTTATATTAAACAATGCAAGGAGAGCTCGGGTGGGAATATTAGCAGCTTAAAATTTGCTGTGGTAAAGCTTCACGAGTAATCTGAATGAGTGCCATAAAACATTTTTTTGTGTGTTGTCAGAATTATTTACACATGCGTCATTATCATCGTACGGGGTTGGTGCTAGTTGCACTACGTTGTCCTTATGGCGCCACGTGTTTAAAGGAATAGAGTAGATGTGTCCAGAAAATGTTTACGTTGTGGGTAACTGCCGACACGTGAGAACAAACAAGGATGAAGGGAAAATGGGAATCTCGAAGAGACAAAGGAAGGAAGGAAATAGATTACTGGGATTCGAGACATGGGAAAATCCCTTGGACTACATACTACCCAACAGAAGGGGAAGGGCACCGGTAAGCAACAATGTAACTTAATGCTACTGATTGCTCTCTATTACCTAAACTAATTAATATAAATTGTGAATTTCTACATACAAATTCGTAGTTCAATGCACACAATGGAAAGACGACAATCTGCCACTTGTAATGATAAAAACTATTACATAGCTCCTCTTTAAACAGAGCATTCAAATATCTGGTATTTACAACGACCCACATTATTCTGGGCAAGACAGTGTCACAACCCTATCTTTAACTCTGTCAAGGTTGCTCGGTATAAAGCTGGTTCCATGCACGTGTTCCGAACGCCCCCCCCCCCAATCCAAGTACTGATCACGCCCGATGTTGCTTTACCGCGGTGATCGGACGAGAATCTGTGTATTCAACATGGTATGGCCGCAAACTACTAAAAGCAATGCAGTCTCTAGATAGAAAAAATATTAACCACTAGCACTCAAGGCCCTAATTGGGTCGACGGGCTAGAATTCCTCATATGGTACCGGGACCTCCCGGCACCGTTGAGAATTGTAGCTTGTGTTTCGAACCCAGGAAGAAAGTCTGACGAGGAAATATAAGAACATCCGTAAAACTCTGAATGGTTTCTGAGGTATCAATCGAGCTGAACCCTCAACATTCGTGTAGCTAGAGAATTTGTTATTAAAGTTCCCCCCAGAAAGGACACCTTTCTGTAGTACTATGAACGGATGAGAGGCGTGTACTCAATTCATAGACCACTCTGTTCTGTAATAAAAAGGCGTGGTCCGAACTCAGGACTAGTCACTCCACCCTACATGGGCGACGTATGTATGACGATAAGTTCGGAAACCGTAAGAGCAACTAGTCCCCCGCGTTGAACCAACCACTGAACATTTTCAATTGACGGCCTGAAATAATTATTATTCCTTGTCGGGGGCAAGAAACATGTCTGGTCATTAGGCGTTCGCACGTATCTGGTGAGACTGTATTTACAGTGCACTGAATCTTCTGGTGTGGGTTAGAGCATTTTCAACTTTAGTTTTGCAACTATAAAAGTGACTAAGGCCATTAATTATACAGTGACAGCTTTATTCACATACTCTTGTTAGTTTATGCACTTCAGAGGACGTGGTAAGCGAATGACTCATTGAAGAAAGCGTTGGGAAACTATATCTCTCATTTCTCTAAATAGTAAGACTCTTCACTGATCGAATCTCGGCACAGTCGGCTGGCGTTATTTACAAGCGTTCAAACGTGATAGATCCGCGTCAGTTGAAAACCGGACACGTAAAAAGAAAATCCTTGGCATTATTTGAGAGTATAAGTAAAGGACACTTTCTTTTTCTGTAGGATTTTATATTTATTTGGACAATACCAGGTAAGTAGAATTGTGGTGTGCTCGAATAATGCAGTTAATAACGTAGTATGTGCGAAATGACGAACGCAGCGTTTTGTTAATACGGTCTCATTTTCGTCCAGTTCTTCCTTTACCGCTTATTGAAGAGACGAAAATATTCACGCAAAAGACAGGAACTTTTCAAAATCACACTACAAAGATTAATTTAATTGCATCGTTCAAGCTTCCTGCCTGGGAGAATGATTACCTCGGATCGAGTGGGGGTGTTTCAGTCGCCTTGACAAAGAATACTGCTATGTATTCGAAACGTCGGCAAACTGTACAACACGGTTCATTCCGGAAAATAAACTAATTCTACACACTGTGGAAGCTTCGCCTCTAAGATAAAGGCAGAAATGTACATCATTAAATTGAGTAAGGCTGAGAGAGAGTGTTTCTTAATTTCTCGTTGAGCTTGAAAACAAACTTGATTATGAATATCTTGATTTAGTTAGTCTTAACTTTCATGATTTACTTGGGTAGGGAACTTCCATTATTACTGATGCTTACACTGAGGTTAGTTTCTTATATCTGTTGATGAAATGAAACGGCGTACGGCTTTTAGTGCCGGGAGTGTCCAAGGACATGTTCGACTCGCCAGGTGCAGGTCTTTCGTTTTGACGTCCTTAGGTGACCTGCGTGTCATGATGAGGATGCAATGATGATTAAATGAAATGGCGTATGGCTTTTAGTGCCAGGAGTGTCCGAGGACAAGTTCGACTCGCCAGATACAGGTCTTTTGATTTGACACCCTTAGGTGACCTGCACGTCGTGATGAGGATGAGCCCCCGTGCCAGCGAAATTAACCAATGATGGTTAAAATTCCCGACCCTGCCAGGAATCGAACCCGGGACCCTTATGACCAAAGGCCAGCACGCTAACCATTTAGCCTTGGAACCGAATGTCTGGTAATAATATGTAACTAGTCAAGTTAGCAGCAGTTATTAGACATTAAAAAAAAAAATAGAACAGGACGGCGACCTTACTTGCCGAGGACTATGCCTTCCGTCAGAACGCACACACTGCTCCTTTCCCTGCCTGAGCTCACTGAGCCGAATTGTGCTCTCCTTTGTTTCAAGAGACATTGGAGCTAGGTTGTTAAATGGCTTTTCTCTTTTCACGTTTGATAAATCTGTGTCACCCGAACGTGTTTAGGTGCATCTACCAGTTATACGACATATATTGGGGCATTTTCGTCGGAAGATTTGAAGCAAGACACCATTCTGATTCTAATATATGTCAGAATGTGTGTGCATGAAGTTCTAAGAAAACACCTGGAATCAAATAATTCAACTTGAGCTTCCTATTCCTCTAGAGAGAAGTTTCTTAGGTATCAATGAGCGTGAAAGGTGTTTGGTATTACGGGAGAGCAGATATTTTCTTCTTGTTGCTTAAATTTATTGCCTGACTAGACTTTTCTCTTGCTTCGGTTTATCGTCGTAACTGTAACAGGTATGGGCTACTGACACCGTGATTATAGCCACGGAATCTCCAATGGAACCTGAATCACTGGGCCGTGACTTTTCGTTTCAAAAATCCGATTACATGTACTGGTCGGGATTCAAACCGCGGCCACCTCAGTGAAAAGCCAGTGGCGATGTAATTCGTCTATCGCGTTCCGCCAAAACTAGCTCAATCTCCAGGGAGAAATAAAGCGACAATATCCTGGGAACCTCCAGCTCACAGCTCCGCGGTTGTCTCTACAGCTCTCTCTGAGGGGAATGGGACCTTGGGGAAAAAAGGAAAGTTACTTGTGATGTAACATCGCCACAGTTCAGCGTTAACCACTACGCAAGTTCGTACACGATAATAACGTATCAGGGTTCGTATTGAAAATTCCCATGCCATTTCCGCATTGTAAGTGACGCACGAAGTTTTGTACGAAGATCCCAAAACACTTGTTCTTAATTCTGTGGCTTAGTTCTTTTTTTTTTTTTGCTAGTTGCTTTACGTCGCACCGACACAGATAGGTCTTATGGCGACGATGGGACAGGGAAGGGCTAGGAGTGGGAAGGAAGCGGCCGTGGCCTTAATTAAGGTACAGCCCCGGCATTTGCCTGGTGTGAAAATGGGAAACCACGGAAAACCATCTTCAGGGCTGCCGACAGTGGGGTTCGAACCTACTATCTCCCGAATACTGGATACTGGCCGCACTTAAGCGACTGCAGCTATCGAGCTCGGTTGGCTTAGTTCTAAAAGGGCCAATGTCATTTTTTATCGAAATTGAGATATTAACTGATACAAACGCGTTTTATCCTGGCTTGCAACATGTAAAAAAGGGCCAATGTCTCTTAAGTACTAAACGAACAGTTAACGTTTAATTAAATAAGCCCTTGCCAATAATGTTGGATTACCAATAAAGATTAGAGACCTGGCAATTTTTAAAGAATACGATAGAAAAAATTAGCGTTGAATAAGGTGACTTCCACAAAGAAAGTATAAAGTTATTTAAAGTTAGTTGTTGAAAAAAATAATTGGAAAACTATAAGCAAAATTTCAAATGCTCATAGCTCAGGAACAGTTTTTATTTTGACATTGGCCCTTTTAGAACCAAGCCACTGAATTACGAGCTTTCCTTGGTCGAACAGTCAGGGTACTGGCCTTCGGTTCACAGGGACCCGCAATCATCTCCGGTCGGCACGGAAATTTTACCTATATATGGTTAATTCCTTTATTTCGGGGACTGGGTGTTTGTGTTCGTCTTAATATAAATCTTTTCATCGACAACAACATACCACACTACCAACCACCACAGAAACAACATGCAGTAGGTCGGCGTCATTCGAAACTTGTGGATGGAACCGGTTCAAAACTTTTAAGAACAGCAGTGTTCAGTCAGGGTTTCGAGTTCACAATACTCACACCTCATTACATTCTATTCGCACAATGAGGTCTTAATTGTCTCTGAATTTAACTCCAAAACTCCACTTTAATACTAATGGGTGTATAGAAAATCTTGTCGAGAGAGACACTTGCCCGATATGTTCGTATCTCATATATAATCATGAAAGAGATGGTTGGATTCTCAAAAGAAGTGTGACGACACTAAAAGTATCTTAGTAGTTTTAAAAAAAATAAGCCTGGCATAGTAATCAGATTTTTCACAATCAATTACAAAATTCTCTGAAAAACAAGCCTGCGGTTCAACAAAACGCCAGGTCAGATCAATAGTAGTCTACACCTGAAAAATGTAGATTGAACAGTACAAAGGTTTTCTGATATCAGAATATCCAATGCATCGCTAGAACATACATTTGTTCATAATTCATCAAGTTAAAAATTTTAATTTGTCAGGTAAATCCCTCTGTGCGCCAATGGTTGTGTCGGTTTCTGGTTCCGAAGATCGCGGGTTTTTGAAGGGCGGTTAATAGGTCCATTCGCCATTCCATATCCTACGATGTCAGCATGTAAAACATATCTAGCGACACATTTGGTTTACTCTGGAATCTGGTAGAGTAAACCGAAACATCGAAACTTGATGTGCAGGCAACCTAGATCACGTCAAATCAAACTGCACAACACTATCTGAGGCCATGTGATTATTAATCAGCATAACATTCTCAGCTTTCTTAAAAACGAAAATATGTATACGTTTTCGGTACTGGTGACCAGTGAATAACACATTTTAGATTTTTAGCGATATTCTACTGAACCGCTGACACCATGCTGAAGAATAATTAAATAGCGTTTATTTGACCGGACGAGTTGGCTACCCAGTATGGGTCGGATAGGAAGATGGTGGCTTGGAACCCCAGCGTCGGCAAACTTAAATATGATTTTCCGTGGTTTCCCATTTTCACATCAGGCAAATGCTAGGTCTGTACCTTAATGAAGAGTACAGTTCACGGGTGCTTTTCTTTCATTTTAACATCGCCGAAAATCTTCCGTGCTGTGTGTGTTGTTAAACTACAAAGAAAACGAAAAGTTTGAAGTTTCTTTGATTGTCATAAAATATCTCTGGGTTGCCTGGATTTTCCTGCGAGTTTCTCGGTGAAACATGGGTATCGCATTTATGCACCCTTAAATTTCGAATGGTTAACCATGACTCGATCATACAATCTTAGGTACAGGAGGTAAATAGATGCCTATCTATAAATAATAATAATAATTATTATTATTATTGCCTACCATTCAAATAATACATAAAGAAATCAGACGGCATTCATCAGCCGGATGCCGAGGTACTGCTAAAAATTAAAATATCCGAAGAAACACAAACCGGTAGAGTAAGTCTATGTACTGCTTGCACATACTGTTATTTAAAGCAAAGTAATCGGTCAGGTGACGAAGCCGAGATATAGGCCTATCGCATACCTCTGACAGTGGCAAACTAATACTTTTGAAATAATATTGGAATGAAATTGGCAGGGGGACGGGAAATCCGGAAAAACTCCGCTTTGTCTATTACAAATTTCACCATAGTAAACGAGATTAGAACCCAGAATGCAGTAACAGAAGGTCGACGACAAATTTGCGAGTTACAGGAGTTACTTTGGCAGTGCCATACGATTATCTATCTTGCTATACAGTAAATAGGGCTTTTACGCTGTACTTGAAGACCAGACCACTTCCTACTTCGGTCTGTACGGGATAAACTACTCTTAAAAGAAAATTAGCATAACAATCGAGACGGTCCCTCATGACAATATGCAAAATATCATAATGGGTGAAAGAAATTCCGTCGCTGCGTTCTGTAGTTAAAAGAACCAAACATTGTAAAACAAGAAATACAAAGGTTAGAAGTATGCGGAATGCTGTTGCATTTGACATCCAAGGAGACACAATGGAAGAGATAACCAAACGCCTGCTGAGTCTGTACAGGCAGATACCACAGACAATAGTTAAAGTGGAGGGGAGGCTGCATTGAGCTCCATTCTCAACGGTCTGGGTTCGTTTGAGATCCACGTGAGCTGACCATTTTCTTTTATTTGTATTTATCGGAAATTAAGGTTCAGCCTTTCAATTTTATTGTCTCTGTAGTATGGTAAACGGACAACTAGTCTGGCTAGTATTCACTTCTAAATTCTTGGTCGTATGAGTACGATAGAAGTTTGTTTTTATCATTATCATTATGCAAGAATATGTGCGTTACTGGTTAATTTTATTTGCAACAGGATACAGAAGCATCGTAAATGTGAAGCATGAACCGAAAACTATAACGCAATTGCTTGAAATAAACTATCAGTTTATTACGTAGTGTTGAGAACATGGCCAACCGCACACCAGTCAGTGGGATCCGAACCCACAGACAGAACAGTACTGAGCAGTGCCAAGCCACGCAAGTTAGGCAGCTAGACATAATAGATGTGCAGGAACAAACGATATTAAGGGACGTATTTCAGCTTGAAAAATCTTTGCGTTTTAGCAGATCGCACTTCGAAGTTTTAGTTTAAGACTGTTACTATACCAAAAGAATATACGGTATAATGGCAAATAATACTTGTCAACAGTGACTCTTTTTTGCAACGTGCGAAAACACTGACCTAATACGCATACACAAACGAATGTCTGTGAGACGTTCAGTTTCTAGTCTTGCCCAACCCTTGCCGGTTTATCAACACATTCTCAAAACTTTAATATTCTTAAGCAATTCCTTAACAACAAACTACGTTTGAAAGTATTAAATATGACATCGCACGTCGTTGCTTATGGGATGAAGATGACAAGTAAGGCAAAATATGTGTGGCACAAAACAGAAACCCAATTAGATGACCCGGTAAGGTATAAGAAGACAATGGAACAAGACGACTCACTTTGGCATCGCTGGGCAAGTAGGGGGAGAGACAAACACACTGTACAAGGTTACGAACAGGACTGGCTGCTTGCTCACCCGTTATGACCATTGACGACGCCGTTGACGCAGAGAGGTTCCTTCATGTTGGCGGGGATATCCAGTGCACTTCACCTCACAACACAACACTAGCACTGACACACACAATAACAAAACACTCGGCACAAGTGAACGCGTCCCTCCCGCTTCAACGCTCGCGGCCGACTGAGCGAACTCGCCTCTCTTCCAAGCAACGCAGCCATAGTCCCCTTCTCTAACGAATACTTGCAACAAAGATAGCAGCGGCTACCAATGACTCAACCTCCAACGCTTTGTTTATGTATTGTACTTCAGTCGCCGAGACTGAGATAAGAAACTGATTAATGCTCTCGTATAGGGAAAGCACGTGCGCAAGACTTGATGATAACGGTACGTTTTCAATCTCTCTTCCACTACTGGTCTTAAGCAGGGGCATACCATTAGAGCCTTTAAGGGGCCCCGAAAATTCCTCGCAAATAAATGAAAGCAGTGGCGGCTCGTGACAAAATTTTTAGGAGGTTCACAACATTTCTGTTCATGTCTCAAATCAGCAAAAGAGTAACATAGGTACATAAATCATTTCACTAACAGCTCCTTGTACGGTTCCTTCTTCACAAATACTTTGGTAGAACCCCTGTAACCGAGGATAAATTTTATACGAGACTTATTTGTTAGTGTAGAACAAAAGTAAAATTCACAATAACTTTACTACACTGAGATTATTGAAGGATGCGAGCACTATTCTTGGTTTTTAAACAGCACGAATTTCACCTGGGTGTTAGTGTAGAACCAAACCAAACCTCATGGCCTACCAAGCAACTGCTGCTCAGCCCGGTGGTCTGCAGATTACGAGGTGCCGTGTGGTTAGCACGACGAATACTCTCGGCCGTTATTCTTGGCTTTTTTGACCGCCATCTCACCGTCAGATAGCTCCACAATTGTAATCACGTAGACTGAGTGGACCTCGAACCAGCCCTCAGATCCAGGTTAAAATCCCTGACTTGGCCGGGAATCAAAACCGGGGCCTCCAGGTAAGAGGCAGGCATATTACCCCTATAATAGTAAAATTCATAATAGCTTTATTGCACTGCGAACACTGAAGGATGCGAGCACTATTCCTGGTTTTTAAACAGCACGAAGTTCACCTGGGTATGACGAGAAGCATAGAAGGAATGTGTACCGCATTTACCGGTAATTTTTTTTTAAATAATTATTTCCGAATTGACCCCAATAGTCTTCACATTATCTCGGTTAGTTAGGGTTCTACTGTATCACATGGTAATTATTCTCATTTTGCAAATTATAGCCACTACTCTAAACAATTTAGCATGCAGTACAACCAACAGTACTAGATCATGCTTATTTAAATGATAGAATTTAGATTAGAAACTCACGTAAATGCTGATTATTTGTACAGGAAAGCAATCCTTCTGTCTTTCAATCGCGCAAATTTCTCAATCACTTTACGATTGAAGTCACTGATGTTGTTGACAAATCTCTTCTCAATAGCAAGCATAACCACCGCTGACAGTCATGGTGTTCCTCAGAAACGTTTTAATTCGTATTCAAAGTAGAAAAACACCTCTCAGGCTCCGCTGTCGTAATTGGGGTTGTGACAACAATTCGGAGTAATTCGCATACTTGTGGAAATGTGTCCCTATCTAGTTCATTGTCAAGCAGAAACTGCAACATGGAAATGGCCCCATCATCTTTCTGAAAGCCATTTCTCATATACAATACTTCTAGTTCAGTCTTCAGCTGTATCTTATTTAGGCAGGGATACATATGCGCCATTGTATTCAGTTCTCTTTCTGGAAAAGAGTCTGAACAGACACCAAAATGCCTATTCAGAATTAGGGTACTAGCGAAATCTGCCGGTAATGTAATACAATAGTAGCTCCTGGGAGGCTGTGGCTAACCATAATAGGGGAGGTGGCGGACCCTTGTGGTCAACTGTAATACTGCCACTGGGTTGAGGGTGGCTCTAGACGACAAGGCACGTACCTTACCGTGCTCCTCGCTAATGGGAATATCAGTGCAGAAAACCATGACGTCATCTGCTTTGCGCATGCGTATAGTCTTCAGCACAATAGCGCATTATCCAGTGTGCTCGCTGCACTGTCAGTCAAAACGAACAACTGTCGGTGTAACGGAGCTTCGATATAAGTCGATTGTCGAATGCTTTCGATCGATTGTCGAAATCAGGTCGAAAGAAAGGAATGAATGCGTAAATATGTAATAAAACTGGGTGTTCACGTGCTCATGTGCTCCTGAGAGCCCACCGCCACTGAATAAAAGTAATATCTAGCCTAATGCCACTCCGCACAGAAAATGATTAGGGCTGTTTTGTAAAATCAGTCGAATTTTTATTTGAAATTATACGTTAGGAATTGCCACTTGGTTGCATCTCGCAGTAGTTTATTATTCTGAGTGCAACACAGCACAGCTATAGGTGCTTGCTTGCCCCTGCTATCTCTCGCTGCACAGAAATGATTAGGGCTGTTTTGTAAAATCAGTCGAATTTTTATTTGAAATTATACGTTAGGAATTGCCACTTGGTTGCATCTCGCAGTAGTTTATTATTCTGAGTGCAACACAGCACAGCTATAGGTGCTTGCTTGCCCCTGCTATCTCTCGCTACACCGTCAGGCTCCTCGCAATACACCTGCACCAAATTATTGAAAAATAATTACAGCAATGAATACTGATACCAAATTTTACATTTCAGTTAGAAAATTATACTTTGTTGATCTGTAGTGCACCTGAGATCGTTTTTGCACAAAATTTTGCTGCACATTTCACTTCTGCCACACATTTTTATTGGACAACAATGTACAATGCCAATAAGAAGTTGGTGTAATAACGATGAATCAACTCAGTTTCGAACGAGGTCTCTTTGCATGAAGTTAATAATAAATTAGGCTTATCAGTTGTGCGGTCTGCCATTTTTTCAAACTTTATTTCAACATTTTACATTTTATTCTTTATAATTGAATAAATTATTATAAAAAGACTTCGATACCAGGGGCAGAGTACAGTTCTGTAGTTACCGAAAAAATTAAACCAATTAAAGTTTAGTTCGAACATCTAAGTGGTGCATGGTTAGCAGTTCAACAGCTCAGCCGTTAAACCCCATTAAACCTATTAAACGCCCCTGGTCTCTTTTTTTCTGCATTTTTTACAATTTGTTTTACGTCGTACCGACACAGGTAGGCCTTATGGCGACTATGAGATAGGAAAGGCCTGGGAGTCGGGAGGAAGCGGCCGTGGCCTTATTTTAGGTGTAGTCCCAGCATTTGCCTGGTGTGAAAATTGAAAAACACGGAAAACCATCTTCGGGGCTGCCGACAGTGGGATTCGAACCCACTATCTCCCGCATGCAAGCTCACAGATGCACGCCCATAACCGCACAGCCAACTCGCCCGGTGCGCCCCTGGTCTTAAGAAAATCGGAATTGCCGAAATATCACTCTAAAATGGGACTCATTAAGGTGACAATAAAGCATGGGTGCCCAGTTATAATTCCTCTTAAAACCAGAATCACCACCCCCCACCACCACCACTTAAGCTGACTCTATGTCACCGTAGGGGTATTCAATTTTAGAGTTTGATATCAGAAATGTTGATTTGTACATATAAAAGTTTGTACAGTTTATTTATTTGCAATGTAATGCTTTGACGAAGAACGTAAAAACACATTAAGACCTAATAGAAAACACAAATTTAATAAAGCATATTAAAATCGTACTCCTATTTTGAACGGATTTATGCTTAAACATGGCAGAGAAGAAAGAAGAAATTTATATTGATGCAAAATCGGAATAATCATAATTAAAAAATACAGTATACAAACTTGTCATGTTCATGAATCAGTAATACTGTTCAAGGATATCAAAGAACATAGCCTACCTGAACATTTTGATTTGTCATTCGAGTTCTCCTGTAGCTTACAATTCAATTGTATTTGCTGAAATTTTCTTTAGCATCTACAGTACACTGTTGGTAGACCCCAAACACATTGCAGAGCTATTTAAGCACATTCTGCATACATTTTCAAGGTGTAGAACAGGCGGCAAAGGAAATCACAGAGGAATTCGGAAAAGGAATCACAATCCAAATAGAGGAAATCAAAACTCTGAGATTTGTCCATTATATTGTTATTTTATCAGAGTCTGCAGAAGATCTGGAGAAACTACTGAATGGTAAGGAGAAGGAGTACAAGATGAAAATAAATGAATCCAAAACAAAAGTAATGGAGTGCAGTGGAACGAAGTCAGGTGATGCAGGAATTATTAGACTTCAAAACGAAGTCTTAAACGAAGTAGATGCATAGTGTTACTTGGTTAGTGGAATAACTAACGAGGGCAGAAGTAAGGAGGACATAAAATGTGGACTAGCACAAGCAAGGAAGACCTTTCTTAAGAAAATAAATTTGCTCACTTCGAACACTGATACAGGAATTACGACTTTTTTGAAGACTGGATCGTGGGACTATATGGAAGTGATACATGAACGACAAGTAGCTTAGAATGAAAGAGAATAGAAGCTTTTGAAATGTGGTGTTACAGAAAAATTGCTGACGAGGAAAAGGGTATCTCGAATCACAAATGAAGAAATACTGAATCACATTGGTAAGAGGAGAACGATTTGGCGACATCTGACCAGAAGAAGAGACAGGATGAGAAGACACGTCTTAAGACGAATTGTTCGGTAAATTTTTGAGGGAAGTGTAGGCGGTAGAAACGGCAGGGGTATACCAAGGTATAAATATGACATACAGATTAGAGTAGATGTAGGACGTAGCAGTTACGTAGAAATGGAAAGGTTAGCATCATAAGACAGGGTGGCGTGGAAAACTGCATCAAACTAATATATGAACTGATGCTCCAAACAACAACAAAACAATACACGAAGTTGTATTTGAAAAATCATTGGTATCGCAATATTTATCTCTAATTCAAAACACATGTCGTGAAAAAAAGTACAAGCCTTTATAGACATTTCGCTATTGCGATAACTCACCACCTCTATACAAGGTAGGTCGGCGCCAGAAACTAGTCCTTTCTTTGGTGACATGTCTGCGGGCAGTAAGCCCCTTCCATCTGGTGAGACGAGTTGTCTCAGGAGTTCCCTCCAGCGGCAAGAGTCCTAGCAAGGAAGCTCTTACGGGATCGGAGGCGAGACCTTGCAGCTTGGTGACCATGGAGTGGATGCGATGGTCATTCTCCTTTGTTCTCTTGGCGTCTGCAGCAATGGTCCTCCGGAAGTTGGGTGGGGCTATTCCAACAATCGGGTGCAGTTTCTGCACTGGCGTTGCTTTTAGGCATCCCGAGGTTATTCTTGCAGTATCGTTGACCGCGGTTATCAACCTGCTTAGCTTGTACTGAAGTGTTCCACACAGGAGCGGCATACTCAGCGGCTGACACACACAGCGCGAGTGCGGGCTGGCTCCCCAGGTGCTGCTGATCGACTTCTTTAGTAGGCTCCCCAGGTGCTGCCGATCGACTTCTTTAGTATGCCATTGCGAGCACTGGCCTTCTGCTTCGTGTTCAGGCACTGCTGCGTGTACGTTAGAGTGCGATCTAGTGTGACACCTAGATAAACTGGTGTGGGCAATGTTTCAGTCGTTCCCTCGCCATGTGACGTTCAGCTGTCGCTTCCTTGTTTCGTAGATGAATCACACACACTTGTGTTTTACTGGGGTTCGGCTTCACATGACTGCCAACATAATACTTGGAGAGTTCATCCATCGCTGAAGTTAGATTTCCTTCTACTTCTTCAAAGGTTGATCCCTGATCAGCTACCGCTGTGTCGTCGGCATAGATGAAGAGCCTCGTGATTGCTGGAATTGGCTGAGCATTTGTGTAGAAGTTGTACAGCGCTGGAGCTAGCACGCTGCCTTTGGGGGAAACCGTTCTTCTGGTTTCGCCATCTACTCTTCTTACCCTGTAGAGAGACTTGGAATCTTCTGTTCTGAAGGAAGGTGTTGATAAGGGATGTTAGTTGGTGATCCTTGGTAAGAACATACACTTTCTTCAACAACTTCCTATGATTCACAGTGTCGTATGCAGCTGTTAAGTCAACAAAGGTGACTCCAGTTATCTCACCACGCTAAAAACCATCTTCAATGTGGTAGGTGAGATTCAAGATCCGGCTACAGCATGATTTGCCAAATCGTGGATAAGATGCAAGTCATAAGTCTCAGCCTATGTTTCTAGATTTGTTCCATTTGGATCAGAATTTAGGTATCCCCAAGCAGTGCTTCTACAGTTGAAATCGCCAATGACAAAGTTTACGTCCTGGTGGTTGAAGTTGGCAGGTGTTTCAAAGCTGAAAATGGCTTCTGGTGGTTTGTAGAGTGATGTGATGCAGAAGTATGGAGTGTGGACTGTAAAGAGTTCGATGCCATTGTCTTCAATCGATGAGGCTGAGATGATGTTCAGGTTAGGTCATAATTCGCTATAGTAACATCTTTTCTTCTACTTGCTTGAGGTCGCACTGACACATCGAAGTATTCTGGCGACGGGAGGATGGTAAATGGCTAGAATTGGGAAAGAAGGGGCCGTGGCCTTAATTAAGGTACAGTCCCAACATTTGCCCGGTGTGAAAATGGGAAACCACAGAAAACCATCTTCAGGACCGCCGACAGTTGGATTCGAACCCACAGATTCCCGAATGCAAGCTCACAGCTGCGCGACTTTAAACGCACGGCCAACTCGTTCGGTACAGCAGCATCAATCATTGTTATGAAGTACCATATGGTATAGGCAGCACAGACAAACTAATTACTCTCAACGTGGTGTTGCCAATACATACACAAAGCTTAAGAAGATGAGAGTACACTGGAACAGCATTTTATGATACTGTCCCAAGGGAAAACATTTCAGGCGAGCGACTGACAACACTAATGTATTAAAATGTCTGGAATTAAGTTACCGTATTTCACAGCAATAGTGAAGTAATTTAATATTCAGCTCACATTCCATACAACCTTTCGAAAGTTAATTGGAGGCAAAGATTGTCTCATGAGAGTCGTTTTCTGTTAATGAGAAATGTAGGTTAAGGACTAGTTTAACATCGCACACGGACGACTGGTTAGGTCTCGCTGGAATAGAGTAATCGGTTGGGGCACAGGCTTTCTTTGATCTCAGTAATTATTTTAGCCATTGTTACTGTTATAGCCGAATGTAGCGAGCGAAGAGCCGTGAAATTGACTCTTTTTTTGCCAGACAACGACTATTCGACACATCGTACTCATCGCCTTCCAGAGGATGTGTCTAGACATTTTTGACCACTTATGGCCTCCATGAAAGAAATAAACGATACAGCAAACATGAAGACAGGAAAGGTAAGACCGGGTCGGGGATTTTAATAGCGTGTGACTAATTCTCCTGATTCGCGGACTGGGTATTTGTCCCAACACTTTCCTCTTCACATTCAGTCAACACACTACCAACCACCAGAGAAACACGCAATAGTGATTACATTCCTCCACACTGGGTTGGCGCCAGGAAGGGCATCCAGTCGTAAAATAGGGCCAAATACAGATGTGCAACTCGATTCGCACCCGCGACCCTACAGGTGTGGGAAAAACGGAATTAATAATAATAATAATAATCATAATTGCAGCACCTCTGCTACGTGTAGAGGCATTCTACTGTGACGCCATCTAAGAACTCCTGCGGGTCAACTTCGACGTTCCATTTTACTCCACCAGATGGCAGACTAAACGAGATCTCTGCTGGACGATCTGTGGGTGAGTTTTAATTATTTTAGTCAGGTAAACACCAAATATGTAAGCAGACATTTTTTATATGCCGACATCATACGGTTTTTATTAAACAAGACTACCTCTGTCGAATTTGAGCCCGTCTTCCGAACAGCTATATCTCCACAGTGCACCATAAGATGAGAACTCCTTCATAACCGATAACAAGACTCCACTACACACAGAGAGAACATAAAAAGTAAATCTAAGAAGATGAAGAAGTAGATCGTTTTTTTAAAACGTAAATAAGTTTGCACAATAAGAGAACTATAAGAGGAAATGTGGAAAAGTGAAAGAATGTGCTGCATGAAGAATAACAATAGCCGCTGAGTCAAGGTTCGTGAAGTCGTGTTTTATAACGAGATTTCTCACAACAGAGCATCAACTCTGTTCCACTGAGGAGTAACAAAGGCAATGAGATAACTCCGTAATAAAATACCAGCCAGAAGACGTAAACAAACTTTACAATATCTTCAACTATAATGCTTGCAATGCGAGTATTACGTTAAGAAGGGTAAGAATTATTTTAAATCCAAAGATCTGAACGCTGACAAGGAAACTGTTTGGGTGGACCACACAGATTGCAATGACACGTGGTGGGGTGCTCAACTGAGACATAAGAATATCGCTGCAGGCCTGCCGTTGTCACACATTTTATCTAAGGCATGACAAAGCAGTAACCCGGCAGTTTTCTCGTTTGTTATTTAAAAATATTACATTAATAGTATGTTGGGTACTCAGCCCGAAGGATGGTTTGATCCTCCACTGCTCCGCCAACAGCTGTCATAGTCAGTGAAGAAGCATCCTAGGGATGTGAGGAGTGAGGCAGTTTCCCGTTGCTTTCCTCACCGAGCTAGAAGTTGCTATTACATATCAGTATGCCAAGCGCATTGAAATGGATGTACTAATCGACACTGTGAGATATATTTTCATATCGTTCATAACAGGGACTGGCTACATAAGGAATGGAATTACTAGCATCGCTCATACCTCGGTCACTTTCACGTTGTAAAAACCGAGGAGGAGTCAGACACGTGAACAGTACGAATGCTTATATACAGATGGCAAATATTTCATAACCGGGAGATAGTGGGTTCGAACCCCACTGTCGGCAGCCCTGACGATGGTTTTCCGTGGTTTCTCATTTTCACACCCGACAAATGCTGAGGCTGTGCCTTAATTAAGGCTATGGCCACTTCTTTCTCACTCCTAAGACTTTCCCATCCCATCGTCGCCATGAGACCTATCTGTGTCAGTGCGACGTAAAGCAAATTGTAAAAATATATATATATATATATATCATGTGATGAACCCGAGTGACTTAGGCCCATAGTCAGTCATGATTTGATTGGTAAAATAATATATGGTACATTTATTGGAATACAGAAGTGTAGTTGAAAATATTTCGTTTATGTAATGTCAAAATCAGAGCGAAGGAAGGACGACAGACTGGAGCCTGACGGATTAGCTCGACACGACAACTTTTAGCTACTTCACAGCAGGGAATATCATTAGTTGGCGAACAAGGAAATACAGAGTCCACAAATAAGTCTTGGTCAGAAAGAGAAGGGGGAGAGTCATACAAAGGAAACTCACAACATGAGTAATACCTTGAGATATTTTTGGCAGGACGGAAATTCCGGGAGCTCGTGGAAAATTACAGCGGCTGCGTGTACGTTCGCTGGCCTAAGTTCGAGCAGGTGGAGAGTTAAATCACGTGACCGCTTGCCGGCCAATCGTAAAAATTTAATGGAAGGCTCAGGGATACCATCTTAAGGAATGATGGATGAGATATTTTCGTAACTACAAAAGTATTCAGTAATAAATTATTGTGAGTACACGGATGGATGTAATGAATTTATTAGATGTCACGCATGGAAAAATAATCAATAATTATTGGCAAATTAAATAAATTGAAGGCTGGATTTCTTGGAAACCAGACAGCTTGAATGTCATTGGCTGAAAGAAGACCACGTTGTAAGGGACGCTTACGAAGGCGCGAAATGTGAGGAGCTAAATCCACCCGTATCTCCTAAATCTGTGATCACCAGGAGTTCATATTTAATCCAGCAGATATGCTAGCGGAATGGATTAATTTGATGTAAATCTTAACTTCCAATTCGGAGTGCAAGTACCGATATTAAAAATCCACCCCCTCCCTCAGGGGTATGACGTCAACGAATCCGCGGGAAAAAGGCTTCATCCATATATACGGGGCAAGGGATCCTCGCCAACACACTTGAAGTGAATCTCGGGAGCTGAATTGACGGTCGCGGTACACTTGAATTGAATATCGGGAGCTGAACTGTTGGTCGCCGCTAACTTAGAATTCTACGGACGTACAGTCATTTAGTGGCGCGAGCATCCGCCAGTGTTCGTAAAATGTGATCGCGCTCAAGTAACATGAACTAGAAATAGTTAACGTAGGACAGTGTTTGTCATTTATAAATATCAGTGATGTAAAGTAATTACACTGCAAGAGAGTAGTATAAATTATATCACCATAAGTACGTACATAACAGACTGTGTGACGAGCAGTACTTTCAGGGAATAGTAGCCTGTACTTTGCTATATCGAACCGATATCATGAACACGTCAAGAGTGCCGTACGAAACAAGCGTATCGCGACGGGCGTAAAAGTTGACACCTCGTCGTACGTGTCCAGGTCCATTGTGCGGTAGTTGGACGAAGATTAAATAGTGTAAATATTAAATTCTTGGGTCGAGGATAGTAATTTGTTGTATCCAAGTTAACGTATTCAGTGTTAACGTTGTAAATGGTGAAGGTTTGTGGTAATCAAGATATTAGTGTAAAATGGTAATGTGCCAGGAAATCTTTTGTGGAACTACGCCATCAAGAATGGAGGAGTAAAACGCAGAGAGGGGCCGGAGGAGCCTCTCATCTGCAAAGCTGTAATGGAATACCGATAACTAAGATGAGTACTAAATTGTAAATAATATTTGGGAAATGTTACCGTGATGGGAAAAATGGGAATAATTTGATTATACTTGGTTACCTTCTGTAACAAGATGGGTCGCTTAACGACCCCATCCTAAATTTGTAGCACGGACAGTAGTAAATAATAATAATGTAAATAATCGGGTCTTTTATGTATTCAGTTTGTTGGGGATGTAAATTTGTATATATAGTGTAGTACGTTAAGTCATGCATGCATTCATATTTCTTCGTAGTCAATAATTTTCTTTACGTTTGATTTTGGTTATGGTAGTTAAATAAGACCCGATATGTGTTTTCTGTTTTATCATTTTAACGAGCTATGTAATGATATGGAAGGAAAATCCAGCTTCGCCATACCAGTTGTGTTTTGTTGTAATTAATATGGTCATATTTCATAGTGAAGTTGTTAAATTTGTGAGATGCGATTAATATAATATTCAAAGTAAATCATATCTGGAGTGTTTAGTGCCAGAATAAATCGAGTTTGTGAAAGGGGTTATGCGTTAAACATATTAAGAGTGAACTACCGTGTAACAGACGAAATTATTTTTTTATTAATAATAATAATAATAAATAAATAATATAACTACTTTTTTTGAAGAAGATATTTTTTAATATAATTTGGATATAATAATAATTCATGTGATATTGGAAGATTTAGTGCGCAGTGCGTAATAATAAATTTATGTGATCAGGTGTTGAGTTTATTGGGAATCATTTAATGACGGGAGGTCGTTTTTTTAATTCGGAATTAAAGTGCGTGGTAATTTAATTTGATCAATTAATAATATTGAAATGTAGATCGGTGCTAATAATCCGTACATGTTATGAACGTGTGGTTTAAATTACGGTCCAATATTTTTTTATGTATAAATGTCGTGTTTTAAAAAGTTGCGATTCATTAGCCGGAACACGTAGGACTAATATTACGAGACCATGACTGTCAAATTTTGGTAAATATAATTTCAAGATGTTACGATTATTTGTGGAGAATGAACTAAGGCGTAGATCAAAATGAGATAGAAAATGTTAAAGAATCTGCAGTCAGATAATAAAAGGTCGTACGATGTCAGAAATGAATAAATAAGTCAGTTGATAATTCTGTGAGAAATAAATGAATCGAGGGATATTGAGATAGAGAGGAAAATAAATTCCGTACGAGAGACACTTAGGATATTGATATGAGTGTAAAATGTACGGGCAGTGTCACAGAGAAAGACTGAGTTACAGAGCGGGGAGCATTCGAACCCGTGACAGCATGTACGAAATAAATAGACTGCACAGCTATTCGTTGAGATACAACGGATTTAAGGATAATGAGAGTTCAGATGCCACATAAATGGTCGTATATTGTATTCATTGTAATGACGAGCGAGGACAATCATGATGTCGTGATAATAATAATAATAAATATTGCAGATAAAGGATTGGACCGCCTTAATTAAATGAGCGTAGATAAAGATGTTAAACGGGAATCTAAATGATAATATGCAACCGATAATAATAATAATAATAATGTAAGGACGATGTTAAATCATCGCGGTCAGATTAATAATAATTGTCATAATAATAACAGTAATGATGTCGTTGGTTGATCAGTGAAATATTTGTAATTGCGACCGATATCTGTATATATTTTGGCGGAAGTGACCGGTCCATTAATAATAACCTCTTAAGTGACGTGAATAATAATAATAAAATCTTGAGTCACCTATTCATTAATAATAATAATAACCACGAGAGGGATATACTAATAATAACAGTAATAACCATTTGTGTTTGCGTCCCGCATAATAATGACGATATTAATCAAACGTGACAGTGCCAGGAACCGTCGATGATGATGATAATAATAATAATAATAATAATAATAATAATAATAATAATAATAATAATAATAATAATAATAATAATAATAATAATTTCATGAATATTCTGACGGTCGTGGATTAAATTGTTTGGTGACAACATCCCTCTATTCGTATGTTGAATAATGAGAATGATAATATTAGAGTCATTTGGTACCTCGTTATCGTACGGCTTCCGCATGGGACGATGTGACAGTAATACTTGGCGTGTTTGTTTACTTCGCTCGCGATGCGAGGGGGGGCCATTGCCACGGTATTTCCCAACCGCTTCTCGTTATCTCATCTGTGTCAGTAGTCTGTTGAGGCTACTTTGCAACATTTCAAATCACATGTAAATAAAATATAAATGCTGATTCAGTGGTATGGCATCAGCTGGATATCGTAAGATAGGAACTGTCCGTGGAATCCAGTTTTCGCATTTCACGAGAAACATTACCCAGTCCGAGTACCGGTCTCGGAAAAATGTACAGTGCATAACAGTCTTGTTTGTACACCCCATTTAACAGATATAATGTCATTATAATTTCTAAATAGTACACAACCAATGCACGAGACTTGGATAAGTTATTGCACAAGGTGTTGAGAACTTGATGTTAGCGATCAAAAGTCTCGGTACATCATATTTAAAGAATGGGAGAGAAATATGTTGTGTAGTGGCCTACTTGCTTGCAACAGTCTTGTTTGTACACGTTCACTACCTCGTATTTGCTCGGGAACACTCCTAGTTAGCTGGTGTGTGTCTGATGTGCTAGTGTGTATATTTTCGCAGTTTGTGCACCAGGCCGTGAGTTACATAATAGCTAAAATAACAGAGTTAAGTGACGAACAAAAAATGTAATTTTATCTCTTGGATTGCAAGGGTATTCTTTGCCTGAAATTGGACGCAAAGTAAATAAACCGCATTCCACAATACACTATGTGTTGGAAAAATTCAGATATAGAGGAACCACAAATAATTTGCCAAGAAAAGCAAAAGAAAAGATACTGAACAGGAGAGACGAACGTTATATTGTGAAACAAGTAAAACAGAATCCACAATTAAGTGCACATAAGATCCGCGTAATGCTGGAAGGAAGTACGAAGAAGAAAATATCAAGTCAGACAATTCGTAGCATATTATGGAAATATTATTATCACAGTAGACGGCCACAGAAAGGGCCGTTTGTTACTAAAACAATCGAAAAGCCAGAATGAATTTTTTGCAGAGAGTGTGAAAACAAGGATTGTACGTTCTGGAACAAAGTTATTTGGTCAGATGAGACCAAAATATCTCTATACGGTTCGAATGGAAACAGTTCTGTATGAAGACAAGTAAATACAGCCAATAAATCTTCAAATACCTTAGCCATCGCAAAACATGGAGGTGGATCAATTCTGATTTGGGGGTGCATGTCGTCTTGTGGAGTGGAAAATACTGGAATCGTCAATGGCATCATGGACAGATGAGGTTATTTAAACATTTTAAAGACCAATGTCAAACAGAGTGCAGTAAAAATGGGGTTGGGGTCGCGCTACATCTTTCAACAAGACAATGACTCCAAGCACACAGCTAATATTTGCAAACAGTGGCTGATATAGAACTTACCAACGCAACTGCGAACTCCTGCCTAATCCCCTGACTTGAAACCCACAGAAATTTTGTTGGTCGGCCTAAAAATACGGGTTCATGAAAGGAAACGTCAATCATTTGAGCAGTTAAGAAGTGCATTTGACGAAGAAGGGGTAAAACCGATCCAGTAAGATGTAACAAACTGGTTCATTCCATACAGCGAAGGTGCAAGGCCGTTCTCAAGGCCAGAGGATACTCATCGGGGTATTAAATCCAAGGAAACAAGTGTTTTGAGTGAAAATTTCATTTTCTTCTGCAAGTGTACAAAAAAGATTGTTGCACGATGAAACGCCCAGTTATGGTACATTGCTTCTATTTGTGTTAAATTGTAAGGTCACGTATCTGTTTCTTTATTATTTAAATTGTTTATTAATGTATCTATTACGATATGGGTAATAAAATACAACACAATAATTGTATACAAAAGTTTAACCGTTATTTCGTTGCAATAAACTGGTGTACAAACAAGACTGTTATGCACTGTATATAGCCGGAGTACATCATCTTAGTTAAATCGGGAAGCCGACCGTAACATGGGTTATGCTCGGGCTCCCGATAGAAGGAAGCTATATCTTTGAGTAACGGTTCGATTCAAATGGAATCGATCCGTAAATTATACCTCCAAAATGTCATTTTATTTCAGAAGCAACCCAGCAAGATATTGATACCACTTGCGGTATGGCAAGTGATTTATGTATGTAACATGTGTGGAAATTCAAATATCGTTGCCAAATGTATCAAAGTTCCATACGTCGGATGGCGTAATAAACCGCTCCTTCTGGCAAATTATTTCAAAGGAAACCACTCTCATAATCTTTTTATTGTAGTTAGATGATGCCCTTTTTAAAGTAACAGTCACTTCCTAGTCCTATCATGGAGTCCTTAAATTCAAGTTTACAATCGAGCCTTCCCCATTTTAATTTTAATTGCTCCGTTCATTCCCGTGTTCTATTATGCCGTTATATTTATATTTGATGACTTAAATCATGAACCGACACCCCTGAGATAAATGCTAGTCTGGGACTCGGGAGGTGGACGGGTGCAGTATTATCTCTGTTTCCATTATAAACGATACAGTAGTATTGAAATTCTAATACTTTGATATGTTCATGTACTGTATGCATTAGTAAAATAGGTTCGTAGAGCGTGAAATTCAGTACGTGTAGTCAAAATCTTATTTTCTGTATAAAGAGTTTTATGTCGGTTTAAAACAAAACTATCGGAATATTTCAACAGTGCATACGCAAGGTCATTACCTCCACGCGGGTATTTCTTTAAGTAATTTGTTATAAATAAACTAATGCTTACTTTATGGCAAAATTAATATTACCATTAAATTTAGGATACGTTAATTGATCATTCACCTAAGTTTCTGGTTCAACCAGAACAGTTCTCTTGTAAGTCTTAGGTTATTTATAATGTTATTGGGTTTACATCCCCCTAACTACCTTTTTAAGTCTCAGGTCTCCATGCGAGAGCTCAACAAACGAAACGAAAACAAAAACGCCATAGTGCAATGCTAAATTTAAATAATATCTGGAAAAGCAAAGCCATCTGCAATCCAAATAAATCTCGCACATTCAATGTCACAGTATTTCCCATCATAACCTTCGCCTGTGAAAACTTCACGCAAAAGAAAACACTGTCCGGCGGAAGGTAGATAGATGCCTCTGAATTATGGTGCTGGAAGAGACTCTTGAGCATTCCATGAACCGCACAAATCACTAATAGAGGCGTCCTTGACCTATCAGACCAAGAATGTTTTAACTAGAAGGCAACAATACTAAACAGCGCCTATCATATTTCGGTTAAAATATGCGTGCCGGATCTTTGAAAAAAATCGACCATGCTTGAAAAAAGAAAACGGGGATCGAAGACCTAGATTAAATGTGGCATCCATACTGTCTTCAGAAGAACCCATATTTTAGAAACACTTCGTAAACCAAGTATAAGTAACCATGAATTCTTAACTTGGAGTCAGGACAGGAGATGCCCATGATTTCCTTCTCGTTGGGAATTTTCTTTTACGTTTACTACGTGAGTCTGGCCATGATTTCATTTCTGCAATTAGCCATTAGTCTACTCTTGTAATCTTTCGCGAGGCTTAAAAAATCTTTCATTCTTGCATTAACCTTCCCTTTGTTCCTTATAATTCAAGGCTTACTACGAAAGATAGTAATTTTTATTATACAGAAATGAAGCTGACGTATTTGAGTACCTTCCAATATCACCGCATTGAACGAGGATCTTGGACTCAGAGCGCCAGCGCTATACCGTCTGAGCTACTCAGCCCGACTCCAGATTAAAGGCCTAACAGGACAAGACAGGTAGTGGTGGTGAATAGCGAGATGAGCTTTATTTGAAAATACATGAGAATATCCATAGATTAATTTTAAAAAATAATAAGACGCTGTGTTATTTAGAGAAGCGAATGTGCGTCACTGCTACTAATAACTTAATAGTAATATCAACAATAACAATAAAAGTGATCAACATCTGTCAGGCACATTAACTCTATACGGTGAAAAGAACTAGGGATGTATATGGCTATGCGGACAGAGCTATAGTTATGTACAATATTGAGTATGTTTTATAATTACAAATACAGGGAGAGCTAAGTAGGGAAATATTTGACAGTTTAAAATTTGCTAGGGAACGTTTCACGCGCAATAATAAAGATCCGACTGAGCGCTATAAACTTCATTTTTGTAGTGATGTCCGAATTCTTTAAACATATACGCCATTTATCATTGCAGGGTTGGTTTTAGTTGCACTACTTTGCCCGTGCTGAACACACGTGTTCGAAGGAACAGAGTAGATGTCCGGAAAATGCCATGTTCTGGGTAACTGCCCACACATAAGAACAAGCTTAACAAGGATGAAGGGAAAATGGGAATCTCCAAGGGACAAAGTTTACTGAGGTTCGAGATAATGGGAAAATCCTTTCGACTACAGAACTACGAAAGAGAAAGAGAAGGGCAAGAGGGTGGGTAAAGATTTAACTTAATATTACTGCTTGCTCACTAACCTAATTAATATAAATCGTAAATTCTGCATAAAAACAAGTTGCTTTACGTCGCACCGACACAGATAGGTCTTACGGCGACGATGGACGGGAAAGGGCTAGGATTTGGAAGGAAGCCACCGTGGCCTTAATTAAGGTACAGCCCCAGCATTTGTCTGGTGTGAAAATGGGAAACCACGGAAAATCATCTTCAGGACTGCCGACAGTGGGATTCGAAGCTACTATCTCCCGGATACTGGCCGCAATTAAGCGACTGCAGCTATCGAGCTCGGTAATTCTACATAAAAATTCGTGGTTCAATGCACTATGATAAAATGACAATCTGTCATTTGTAATGACAAACTATTTCATGGCCCCACTTCTTTAAACAGAGCATTCAAATATCTGGTATTATACTGCCCCATATTATTCCGGGCTAGGCAGTGTCACAACCCTATCTGTAACTCTGTCAAGGTCGCTCGAGATGAAGCTGATTCCATGCACGTGTTCCGAACCCAGTAGAAAAGTCAGAACGGGAGATTACAAGAACATCTGTAAAACAGGTTAATCAACATTCGTGTGGCTATAGAATTTGTTCTTGAAGTTCCCCAAGAACTTCAATTCAATTCATTGTCAAATATGAACGGATATGACGGGTGTGCTCTATTCATAGACCACTCTATTCTGTAATAAAAAGGCGTGGTCCAAACACCGCCCACCGGGCGAGTTAGCCGTGCGGTTAGGAGCGCGCAGCTGTGAGCTCGCATCCGGGAGATAGTAGGTTCGAATACCACTGTCGACAGCCCTGAATATGGTTTTCCGCGGTTTCCCATTTTCACACCAGGCAAATGCTGGGGCTGTACCGCTTACTTCCCATTCCTAGGCCTTTCCTGTCCCATCGTCGCCCTAAGACCTATCTGAGTTGGTGCGACGTAAAGCAAAATACGTTGCAAACACCGCCTTACACAGGCGACGTTTGTATGTTGATATAGTCCAGAAACAATAGGATCAACGAGTCCGCCACGTTGAACCAACCCTGAACACTTCCAATAGACTGCCTGAAATAATTATTATTTCTTATCGGGGCCAAGAAACACGTCGGGTCATTAGTCGTTCGCACGTATCTTGTGAGATAGTATATTTACAATGTACTTATGAACTAGAGCAAGTTGTTTGCTTTCGCGGATCTGTCGCATTTTCATCTTTAGCTTAGAATATATGAAAATGACTTATTTCGACATAGTCTGCAGATCGGTACACATGTATTTCGTGGTATTTTCAAAGTAATATGTGGACGTCAGAAAAAGGTTGGATGTATAGAGGTAGGGTTACCATATTCTGAAACCCGAAAATTAGGAAACCCTTAACGGAATTGATCAACACCGTCTTAGGACTGCCCGATCGGGAATGAAACATTAGTAGTTCAGTTTTATGTTGTCAAATAGCTATATTTACATAAGAAACAAACAAAAAAAATTTTGCACACGGTGCACATACACTTAAGAGCCCATGTCCTATCTCATGGGTATTTCTCACTGAATCTTTTTTTAACAGTTCCTTTTGTTGACACAAATATTTAAAATAGTTTTTTCGATTCATATATTTAACATTAATTTTTACCATTGCAATCCCTTTCACACAACCTACTGCCAGTATATTTCTCTCCTTCATCCACTGTGCCTGTATTAAGGATAGCAACCTCCCAACACAAGCGTTTTGGGCTGGGTCTGCAAAGCAGAAATGCGCTGAGGAATATGTAATTTAATGAAGATGCAGATGGATGAATACATTAGTTCTCTGGAGTCTACACGTGTATCGCACAAACAAACTGTTTAAGTGCAAACCGGAAGGAGAAAACAACTATCGCGGCTACCTCTAAGCTAGCTAAAAAGATCGATACATGGACTGTAAGCAATGCAAATCGATCTTTTCGGGTTTACTAGCATAACAGATTGATTTTAAGCGAATAACAAACGGCGTAATTCAAGAATTGATATAAAAATATATAACTTGTTGCGGATACGAGATGAAAACACAAATCAAAATATCTTACTTCCCAGAAATAAAAAAAATCAGACATCAGCATCAGCAGTAATCGTAAAAATGTACGCGGACGCTACATTAAACGTCGCAAATACGGACATGTTATAACCCTGTGTCGAGGTCAGTGACATGAAATACACGAATTTAGGAACGATGATTCACAAGAAAAGAATGTATGAAATTTGTAGATGCAACCGGCTCAAAAGTTCAAAGAACAGCACACCTTCAGCGTTCAGTCAGTATGTCTGGGGTTCACAAATCACACACCTAACCATTATACTCTATTCGCAGAATGGGGTCTTAATTGTCTCTGAATTTAACTTCAAGAGATCACGATAAAACATCATCTTCACTTTGCGAAGCGAAACCTTAATGCTCGACAGCCGAGAGAGAGAGAGAGAGAGAGAGAGAGAGAGAGAATTTCCCTCAGAGTAACAGAAAAATGAAGCCTCTTTAGACAGGTACCGTTCAATACCGTAACATGTATGAATAATTCATCTTCCTGAGCTACACTAGCAGGAATTGTCCGTATCTCGCATATAACCATGAAATGGATGGATGGATGGATGGATGGATGGACGGACGGACGGACGGACGGACGGACGGACGGACGGACGGATTCTCAAGAGAGAAGTGTGTTACGATACGAAATAAATATTTTAGTTGCTTTTAAAAAAAACGGAAGCATGGCCGATCATTCACAATACCAATTACAAAACTATCTGAAAAACAAAAGACCTACGCTCATCAAAGACGGGTCACTTCAATATATTACAACTGAAAAATGTGGATTGTCCAGAACAAAGGTTTCAGATATCAGAATATACAATGAAAATAGATGTTTACGTTTATTTCGAAAATAGTTTACCATGCTTATTCCATTGGTAAAATATGCAGGTAGTGGTATCCTTATGAACTGCGCTGTATCGTTAGAACGGACACATTTGTTCTTAATTCATCAAGTTCGAAATTTTCATTTGTCAGATAAACCTCTCTGTGGGCCATTGGTGGTGTCGGCTTCTGGATCCGAAGATCGCGGGTTCAATCTCCGCAGAGATAGATGGGTTTTTGAAGGGCGGTTATAGATCCATTCGCCACTCCATGTCGTACATGTTGGCATGTAAAATATTTGGAGTTTATCCGACAAAATTCATTTGAAAAACTCAGCCATGTATCACCCTGGAATCTGGTTGAGTAAACCGGAACATCGAAATTGATGTGCAGGCAACCTAGATCACGCCGAATCAAAATATCTGCACACGGTAATTGAGGTCATACGATTATTATTATTTATTTATTTATTTATTTATCAGCTCAACATTCGCAGCGTTAAAAGAACCATAATACTGTGAGTTACATGAAACTCATACTCATGAATTTATACGATTCGTTATGAACAGAAAGTTGGTTGATATTTGTCATATTTTTATGTGCAATGTAACGTTCATATCTTGTATTATCATGCCACTTCTTGTTATAGCTCATTCCATACTCTTCTGACAACAGGGTTGCCATATCGAACGGCTCTGTTCAACACCATCACGGGAAAACGGCGGCACAAAAGTTTGTGAAATTCAGTATTTAAGTTTAAAACAAAAAGTGGAAGAAATTAAGCTACAAATTATGTTTATGAACTAAAGCGGCCGCGGGGGAGGGGGGGGGGGAGTTCAGGGGCTATTTTCGCTTTGTACAGAATCAGAGGTAAACTAAGACATATAAAAAACACCAGCATTGAAGTGTACAGCAAATTGTGGGAGGAAATAGAAAAATAATTGTATGGGCTAGAGGGGTGAGGTATGCATTTAATTACATTTAATACATTTCTCCAGGCAATAAAGGCTAGAAAACCGACGCAAAAAATAAATACTGTAGATGACTCTACAAAAGATCACAGTATTAATGCTAAAGAAATAAATCACACACGTAGGCGTATCGCCTAACTATCACTTAACGCAAGAGACGTATGCACTGATTTAATGCCTAAAAGCACACACGCAACAAATACAATACTGTAGATGACTTCACCACAGAAGTGAGCTGCCGGCGGTTCACAGAGCGAGGGACTACACGAGCTTGTACCAGAGCAACACAGAAGAATGAAAATGAAGGAAGGCAACAAAGCGATGGCTGTTTCCACCATTTTGTTTCCTCCCTATGAATGTATTTATGAAAAAGTTATGTAGTTATTTTAATAACTCACGGGAAGAAATGCCTCATCATTTTTATCAATCTTTCATTATACATTACAAATTACAGTATAATATCCCTTAATCACGAGGAATTACAGGTGTCTCACAGGGAGTATGTTCACTCCTTGTAGGTCCATAAGAACAATACTGTTTTCTTAACGTGGAATGAGCTATAGTTATCTTGTAGCCTCCATAAATGTACACAGTATCTCTGCATTTTGATTCTATGCTGCTGCTCGAGGTCAGAAGGAAACTCATACAGACCTCGATGGACAGGTATGAACACCGTGCATTTGACTGTTAGTCTAAGTGCAATACGAAAGGCAGGAGACAAGATCAGTCTATCGTCAAGGGTTGCGAAGAAAAGAAACGCTGCGGTGTAATATTGAACCGTCAGAAAGGCCAGTTTTCGAAAGAAGCAGAGAGTTGATGATATTTCATTATAAAACTAGAAACTCACTAAGAGAAATTGGAAAAACTGTGAGCAGAAGTCATTAACTGTGCGATGCGTTATAGGTAGGTATAAAATACCAACCGGATTGAAAACAAGGACAAAGCAAGTCAGAAAATAATCTTTAATTCGACAGACAGACGTTGGATGCTACGATAGGTTGAGAAGAATCCTATGATTAATGCTCCAAAATTGATGTGATGGTTAAGGAACTATTAGGCGCATTATCAGGAAAAGTAATAGGCACGGAAGAGCAAGTAAGAAAAACCACTGATCAACAAACTGAATAGGAAGAATAGGTTACAGTTTGTTAGAGAGCACATAAGAAAATGTTTAGACTTCTGAAAAACGGTATTATTTGCAGATGAAAGCAAATTCAACCTCTATGGATCAGATGGAAAGACACGGTCTGGAGAAAATCGAATGTAGAGCTAAAACCTATGCGTCCGAGTGTTAAATACGGTGGACGAGGTGCTAATGTCTGGGGGTGTATGACAAATAGTGCGGAACAGAAGTTCACTTTCATGTATAAAAATGTGTATTGGAAAAAACAATTTGCCTGTTAGTGCTCAGAAATTTGGTATACATGACCAATACAGGATAACGACCCCAAGCACAAAAACTCACATAGTGAGAATGTGGCTCCTGTATAACTGTCTAGAGGTGCTGGAAATACCTCAGCCACCGGATTTAAATGTTACAGATAACTTGTGGTATCACTTAGAAGTGGCAATAATGAATTTGGTCTTTTTTTAAGCTTTTTCTACGAATCTGTGATTTGCAACCAGAATTCAAAAGAGTTTATGATTTTTATGGTATGGTCTGCAGCGTCTATTTCCTGTAAATCCTGCTTAATTTCCTCCAACCAGTTGATTTTGTCCTCCTTTGAATTCATTATGGATAATTGTTTTTTAGCCAATCCATTATTGTCTATTCTACAGATGTGACCATAGAATTTGAAGCGTCTCCAGCGTACGCCATCAGTAAAATCTGTTGCGGTGTACAGATCTGTAGTATTTCTTTTAATCCATATGCCATTTACTGTACATGAGTGGGGCCATATATTTTCCACAGGATTTTTCGTTCTTGCTTTCCAATTTCATCAATTTTTGAGTGGCCTCCTAGAGATGTAGTTTCTGACCATGCGATTATTATTATTAGTTTCGCTTCAACCACCTATGGGTTGCGATTACTCACTTTCCATCATTTTCTCAAGTTCTCGGTCTCTTTCCTATTTTGCCAGTACTCCATCCATTGGCTTACTTGCGCTCGTTCTTCTGTCGAGAATACTCTGTTCTTTCTGTCCGGCTCCATGGATAAATTATTATCGTGTTGACCTTTGATCACAGGGAACCCAGGTTCGATTCCCGGCGGGTCGGGAATGTTAACCATCATTGGCCAATTTCGCTGGCACGGGGGCTGGATGTACGTGTTGTTTTCATCATCATTGCATCCTCATCACGACGCACAGTTCGCCTAAGGGCGTCAAATCAAAAGACCTGCACCCGGCGAGCCGAACATGTCCTCGGACATTCCCGGCACTACAAGCCCTACGTCAATTCATTTCTGTTCTTTCTAGTTTTCTCACCGGACAGATCCGGCTCCACGGCTATATGGTTAGCGTGCTGGCCTTTGGTCACAGGGGTCCCGGGTTCGATTCCCGGCAGGGTCGGGAATTTTAACCATCATTGGTTAATTTCTCTGGCACGGGGACTGGGTGTATGTGTCGTCTTCACCATCATTTCATCCTCATCATGACGCGCAGGTCGCCTACGGGAGTCAAATCGAAAGACCTGCACCTGGCGAGCCGAACATGTCCTCGGACACTCCCGGCACTAAAAGCCATACGCCATTTCATTACCGGACAGATCCTTTACCTCCGCAACCCTTCTTCTGAAGACTTCTCTGTTTCTTACGTCTTCTGCCGTGATTCCATACTTTTCAAGACCCCTATGGACTTCTTTCAACCATGGGACTTGCCTTTCCTTATTCTCCAGGAAAATGAGAGTACTGTTGGCGAGCCTTTCTGGTTCCATCCTTTTAATATGTCCATAAAAGCCAATCTCCTTTTCTTCATTGTGGTAGTGATATTTTCGAATTTTTGATATAATTCTTAGTTTGGTCTTAAGCGGAAAGTAAATCCATCTGTTGATTTCTTGGGTCCAAGAATATTTCTAAAGTGTTTTCTTTCTTTCTCTTTTCAGGTCTGAGAGTCCCTTACTGGCTGTTGTCTCAGCTGCATTTAAGCATTCAGGTTTGAATACATTATTATTATTATTATTATTATTATTATTATTATTATTATTATTATTATTATTATTATTATTATTATTATTATTATATGCCTCTGGAACACACTACCACCTCTTCGCAGAAGAGACTGCTCTTCCGCAAATAAAACGTTTGTTCCTCCTTGGCATAATTAAACTAGATTTTTCCTACAACATTGCACCTCTTTTAAATAGCACCAGCCATGCATCATCATTGCTCTGATGGCGATATTTACAAATCGAATAATAAAGTTTTCACAATTCATTGTCAATATTATTACAGGCTATGCCCAATAACATACATCTTACCTTAAACAGATAGTCCAATAAGCCAGGATGCATGACAGGTACTTACCTGTAAAGAAACAGAAATAACCAATTAGTTGAAAAAATTAGTTCGACACCAAAAACAACTGAGACACATACACAGTAATTGAATCCTGCCTGATTACCTGAGTTAATGTTATGGGTGTCGATCGCTACAACACTCGTCATGCTTCCTGCACAAAACATAAATCACTACAACACGCACTATCCCTTCAGCTACAACTTGCAGCCGCGTTTAATAATAAAATTATTATAATGGATATTTACTATTTGTATCATATTTTTGGAGGTGAAGTGTGCTACATGGTCCGATTTATTATACAAACTCTACACGTAATACTTTACCATTAAGGACTTCCACATTCAATATTATTCTTTCAGCACGACAAATGTTTTGTTCTTTGCTTGGAAGCTGGTCTGTTGTGCTGACTCGCGAATCTCGATTTGTGTGTTGTACTGTATAAAGGACTTCAATGACCTAGACGGAAAGATGCGAATTTTAGGACTAATCATCGCAACGCCTATGAAATGCCTCGGGACCATTTGATGTGGAGTCAATTATTTAATTCGGAGGCTATGCCCACATTGAAGAGGGGAAAAAAGGCACTGTGGTAACTGGTATTCATCATCACCAATATAGTTTTCTAACACGTAGTCAGAAAATTGTTATGCTTCTTGCAAGAGTGGCCCGTTTACAAGATCAACAAATCTTTGAAAATATCGACAGCCAAAAACACTCTAAAAAGATTTTCAGCTACTTCCCAGTCAGCAAGACCACGCTTCTCGATAGATTCGGGCGGACTGAGAGATTATAGCCCTTCGACCCTTTTAGGATCTTTAATGCATTTCTGAACAATTTTAGAATGAAGACAGCATAGATAGCAACCGTTAGTCAGAACGGATTCGAACTGATCAGAATATGGTCTGCACCCATACGGTGGTTTAGGCTAAGATGACTTTTTCCAAGCCGACGTTGGAGTACATCAACCAGATAGATAACGAAGATACCGACTGTCTGACCAACAGCGCTTTCGAAAGGAAGATGGAAAGTAGAGTGTCGTGGCGATTGCTGCCACCCAACATATGGGTTAATGACAGAAGAAGAAGAAGAAGAAGAAGAAGAAGAAGAAGAAGAAGAAGAAGAAGAAGAAGAAGAAGAGGAAGAAGAATAAGAAGATAACATTAACGTGAACGAGGTCAGACGTCTGCAGTGCTTAGAGAGCTGGTAATTTTCTATCACCTACAGGTCATATCTTTACGAGACATCGGTTAATCGCACCAAAACTCGCCAAGGAAGAAGAAATCACCTTACAGTAAAACGGCGGCCAAGAAACTGTTAGAAGAATCCTTCGCGCAGTAGTACCGATGAACAAACATTAGCACAACGAACGAACGAACGAACGAACGAACGAACGAACGAACGAACGAACGAACGAACGAACGTATCAGGTTCCAGTTTTCCAATGAATGTGTATTCAATGTTTCTGCGTCAGTTAGGAAGCCAGTGTCTGGCTTAAACCAAATACGGTACTTAAAAAACTGAGATCAACAGTGAAACATGCTGGTGGTCCCAGATGGTATGGGGATGTATGGGAGCTTCAGGTGTCAAGATATTGTATTTCATAGCTGCTAGTATGGACAGATATATGTATTTGGATATTTTGAGAAAGAACTTGAAACCGAGTGCAGAAATGTTTGGCGCAAATGACTTGTTTCTCATTTTACCAAAATGATGATTCGAAACATAAGGCTCAAAAGGAACGCATATGTTGAAAATATCCGGGCACTGTTAAAGGAAAATGGCTGCTAACTTCCTATTTTTAACAAGAATGAGATAAATTTGAACCCAGCTACCGTTAAAAGTTAGTCCATTTGATGCCAGGGAGGCTTAAGGTAGTGAGTAAGAACGGTGGTCGTCACGGACATGTTCTTCGATGAGAATACTTACAGACTACCACTTTTACTGTGATGTCGAAAGTGGAGTCAGACTGTGTATTATTATTTTTACGTTTATATCATATTTCTTGGTGAGTATTGTTTACGCATATGCTGTACGATAATTAATAACTATTTTGCGCAAATACAATGGACCTTTGTAAGCAAAACTCCAGCGTTCATATAAAAGGACAGGTGTGTACACTTTCACTGTGAGCCACTGTATGTAGTCGATGTTATGGATGCATCTTCATTTTTAGAGTTCTTAGGCCGAAGCCTGGTTGTATCTACAACAGCTACACTCTTAGCTGTCATGGACAGCCTAAATTTCACTGAAGATGCGTACAGAGAAATACAGGTCCTACAAAGAGTTTAAGGACACGTGCATATTTCATAAACACGATTCCTGTCCTTAAACTTTTGGTCTCAGATTACGACTTATTCCAGGGAACTAGAACATATTTAGAGGAGCATCTGATGAAATTTTCATTAAAATATCACTCTTTGTTTTTAAGTCACTATTTTTTTTTTTTTATAATGGTTGAAAAGAAGCTATATTTTAATACTTGAGATGTGGACAGTACAATATGAGGATTACATTAAAAATGTTATTATGGAGAAACACAGACACATGCAGCATATTTATAACTGTAAAAGAGCAACAGAATGTGTTTTCATTAAAATAATTCCCCCGTTTTATAGCTAGCATTAAAACCACGGAAAGTGGTCATAAAACAAACACACAAACGATCTCGGTAACTTGAGGGGACTCCTGTTCAGCCAAGGCCAAGGAATGTTTGTTTTCTCTTTCTTTCTTACTTCAGAAAATCCTAGTACAACACCTCGTTTCAAGTCCACGGGCACATATCCATTTGTCTTGAAAAAATATATTTGAACGTGTGTCAACTGAATTTTCTAGCATTTGATCCCGCAATTTTAAGCATACGAGGTGAGCGCGTAACCAATTCCGCTAGGCAGCCATTTACATGAACGAAAACAAAGAAGTTTGCACTTTCATGAGACTGTCGATATCGTGATGGTCGCCTTGTGACCTCCAGTTCGACGTGGAATCCTAACCAAAAGGACGTAACTTTGCATTTCAAAAACTCCACATGGATTGACCAGGGTCCGAACCATGGCCACCTTGCTGAGAAGCCAGTGACGATCTCACTCCGCCTACAATGTCACAAACTTCGGGCTGAGTAACTCAGACGGTAGAGCACTGACCTTCTGAGCTCAAAGTTGGCGGGCTCGATACCGACTCAGTCCGACGAAGATGCTCAAATATGCGAGCCCCGTGTCGCTAGATTTACTGGCACGTGAAAAAACTCAAGTGGGTGAAAATTCCGGCACTCTCCGAAAACCGTAAAGGTATTTACTGGGACGTGAAACAGATAATATTATTATTATTATTATTATTATTATTATTATCATAATTTATATCGTTATGCCCGACTGAGGAACACGACTAGATTTATTTAGCTGATGTGTTTGTTTTCATTCTTTCCCAAAATCTCTTGATCTTCTTGTAGGTAAATTTTCTTGTGTTCTTCAGTCCAGGTTTTGTTGGATTTTGGGGTTGCTTGCAGACTGGTGACTGTCAACTAGTGTCCAGCACAATTTTGCCTAATAGAGGTACCCTTCTCTGGGACGCTTGCTTCTATACTCAGTGGCACGGAGATGGTTCTGGATGGTATGGTGCTCGTAAGACATTGTTGTCCAGCAATGCACTGTGGCCCGTTTATCCGCTCTTACCATCCGAACTAGTTGACGTCGAGGCCTGTCACCAACGCGTCGTGCATCACGACAGTTCACCCTGACTGCGATAGACTCCACTTAGTCACAGTACACTCTTGATACGGTGGCCCTAAGAAAGCCCAGTGCCTGCACGACTTCAGAGATGGAATGAACTATACCTAGAGTCCTGCATGGATATACAAAATTATATCCGCATCCGCACTTCCTTCATCCGCACCCGCATCCGCAAAATGGTTATCCACGGATATTGTACTACAGTATATTACACCCAAGATATTGAAATGGATAGATATGTTAACATAACACAATAGGCCTGACACCTGGCACCAGAACCCTCACAGTCACAGGTTTATGAGGGATTTTCTTTTGCGACAACTACCGACGTATTGACCTGTGTTCCTTCCTTCCATTAATTGCGGGCAGGAGTCTGTTTGGCTTAGGTCAGATTTACGGCTTTATCGTCTCAAGGCTCTTTTACACTGTTCTCCCATACCAATGTCAAGGGCCGCCTAAGTACAAGCAAAAACAAGAGTGTACCTGAGTGAAAATCAATAAACTTCATTATTTAGAAATTATCAGCAAAATTATCCGCACTGCCATACAGTTTGTATCCGCCAAGACACTAACATCGCGGATATCCGCATACGTGCAGGGCTCTAACTATACCCTAAGTCTAGTGCAGACAACCTGGCCGTAATCAAATGTGCTGAGGTCTCGTGTGTTATCCATCGTGTAGTTAACTGTTACTTATACAGCCCGTACAGACCTCGCTGTTACATTCCACACCCTCCTATTAAATTTGCCGGGGTGATCAGAGCCATGCATTCATTACGGCAGCTATCTCTAATTCAATTGCTCATTAGTGCACAATTTAAGAAACGTGAGGGGGCCTGATATTTCCCTGCATAAGTTCTCTATTTTGCAAGCAATTCTACTGACATGAGTTTCTAACATTTAAGCAATTCTGAATGCCAACCGATCACGCCCAAATGCGATCCCACAGCACCGAGCTTAGAAGATGAGCGCCTACATGAAGAACACTACGCAACAAAGCCCTGGTAGGCACACTTCCCTCCTTACGATATCATAACAAACCTAATGTTATTGCTTTTACGTCCCACTAACTATTTAGTGACGGTTTTCGGAGACGCCGAGTTGCCGGAATTTTGTCCCGCCAGGAAATCTATGGACACGAGCCCGACGTATTTGAGCACCGTCAAATATCACAGGACTGAGCCAGGACTGAACCTGCCAAGTTGGGGTCAGAAGGCCAGCGCTTCAACCGTCTGACCTAACAAACCCTTCTACTATTCTTTCATAACGTCGTGGGCATAATTTCTCTAGTTTTCCATTTTATGCAGCTAATAATTTTACTTTTGGGTATTTAACATACACTTTTTAAGAAAACCCCTCCTTCCAGCTTCGTGCATTTGTCGAGCTCTGAACTGAGACCTGACACAACTTTCTTTCTTTCTTTTTTTCTTTTTTCTTTTTTTTTTTTGCTAGTTGCTTTACGTCGCACCGACACGGAAAACCATTTTCAGGGCTGCCGACAGTGGGGTTCGAACCTACTATCTCCCGAATACTGGATACTGGCCGCACTTAAGCGACTGCAGCTATCGAGCTCGGTACACAACTTTCTAGACGTTGGAGATTCCGCATAGTTTTTAAATTATAAATGGCCAAATTTCAAGTTGAAATTACGCTAATTGCACCAACAGTGCTTCACGGCTAACTTTAAAAAATACGGAGGGTTCCAAGTGATGTAACGGATTCAGCCAAAGCCGAAAGCCTGAGCCATTCACACCTGGCAGGCTGTAGACTAAACACTTCAGCGCGATGTGTCTCGGAATGGTACTTGTTTTCGTTTCTAGTGGTGGCGCGTTGTAGACCTAAGTTCTACAAGTATGGAATAAGATCAAGTCATAAATCAAACGCAACACGATTCTATAAATAGAAGAGTGCGAATACATTGACAGGAATAATATAAATATTGGGAATTCGGTCGAAGATCATATGTTTGTACGGCGAGTTCTCTAACCAAAAATTCAAAATAACACATTCACTTTTTCAAATGATAAGAATAAGCCTTTCTTTTGACAATGTAACCGTATTTTCTTTTTCATCCGACCCAACCTGGTTCACAACAATGGAGGACGAAGTTAAGAGGAAAGTAAAGAAGACTGCGATGCCATATAAAAAAATATATATACTGTTTACAAGAGCAAACGTTATGCCCGGCAATGAAAACGATATTCTCAAATAAGATGAAATCTGCTCGTACTTTAAGTGATGCAGTCTGATGTTTAGTCCTTGCTAACTGAAATTAAAACAGATCCTGTGCCCTGCAACTGGCTTCAAATTCAAAACCGTTTGTCATCATCATCATCATCATAAAGATGGCGATTGCTGTTGTAAACTGTTGTAAGAGGAAGTCCAGCTGGGCACCATCCTCTCATAATCGAAAGTCTCCCCAGACAAAAGAACTAGGACTACCTCTATCCTTACCTTATTTAGTGAACCATCTTACTGTCTATAAAGCATGATAATTTTAATTGAATACGTATCAATGTTTCATGAAAAATTGGACAATACTTTCTGATCTCTTTACAGTAGGATCTTGAAGCTACACTAATGCCGTGAGCTCGCAGCTGCGATCAGTGTCAGAAAGAAGTGAGCCCACTGATGAAATTATCTTTGCACTGATCTGTTTTCAGGCCGGCTTTGCTGTACGGGAGTGACAGCTGGGCGGACTCAGGTTATCTTATAAGTAGCGAGAATGCTTGCTGACACAAAAGATGGTAACAAAGGCAGAATGACACTCATAATAAGGCTGTCAGGAATGAACTCCATGGATAAAGCTGTGCGTATGAACTGCCTTTGGTGGTGAGGTAATGTGAGGCCCATCCAGCGAGGCGGCCGTGTGGTTAGGGTCGCACATCTGTGAGCTGGCATTGGTATAGAGTGAGTTCGAACCCCTCTGTCAGCAGCCCTGAAGATGGTTTTCTGTGGTTTCCCACGTTTACACTAGGCGAATGCTGTACCTCAATTGAGGCCATGGCCGCTTCCTTCTCACTCCTAGACCTATCCCATCGTCGCCATAAGACCTATCTGTACCTGTGCGACGTAAAGCAAACTGTAGAAATTGTATGTGAGGTTTATGGGAGGGGGAGAATAGATTGCCGAGGAAAATAATGAACTCAGCCATGGAGGGTAAGACAGGGGGACACGACGATGGCTAAAAAATAAAGATACGACTCGTAGAACTAGACGAAGCGGCAGAGATATTTGCCAATAGAGGACTGTAGAGGCGCACAGTTAATTTACGGACGCTTGCAGACTGAACGCTGAAAGTCATAGAAGATAACAGTCTATATATATATGTAGGTCTATATACTCTATGTAGTAATGGGAAAGTACAGAGTGGGGAAAATAAAACGGCCCGGAATGAATGAATGAAGGAAGGAAGGAAGGAAGGAAGGAGAAGGAAAAAGAATCAGAACTCTTGGTATAACGATGCAAGCATTAATTCATCCATTGTCATGCATTCATCCATATGGAATGTTCTCAGTTTATCTGCTGGAGTTCCGTAGATGTGGGCTGAGAGCATTCAATTCATTCAATCATTTAATCACTCATTCATTAGCGAATGCTCATCCACTCATGCATGCATGAATCCAGTTCAATCAGACCATTCATACAGTCATTCAGTTAATTCATAATGTATATTATAAGCTAACGATAACACTGTTCAGACTCGTGACACAAATCAGTACTTGCACTAACACAAATTAATAAGGGATGAGATAAGTGTTGTCCTGGACTATATAACAATGTTGACGTCTAGGACAAAATAAATAAAAAAATCTTAGAAACTACAATTTAGAGATCGGATGTAAATAGTGGGTAGGCATAATTGTAATATTTAAGGTAGTAATAAATCAACTGTAACAAAATGATGCATGTATCAAAATAATTTGGATTACAATAAATGGCCACTTTCTCCCCAGTTCCTGGCGATCCGGAACTAGGGGATGGGAGTATTCTATTCGATTTAATCACGGACTCCGAGCGGAGTAAGATATCTACTTCACTTGCATCGAGCTCCAGTCTTGCATTTTCCATCTGTAACCTTTTATTGTCAAGATTCCTTCCCTCATTCCCTCTCCCAGTCGCATGGCCTTACTATTTCGAAATTCAAAGTGTAGCTGCTTTATCAACGATATCGCCGGGCTACAAAACCTAAACCAGTTAATCATGCTACATCTCTCTTTTCCCATCTTTCCATTTCGATCTACCTCGGCCAACACGGATCCTCGTTTTATCTTAACGGTATTACGTTCGCGAGACAGAATTTCTAATGTCTTATTCCTCCGCCTATGGGCGTGAAGTGTAGCAACATTTAGTGAGGTCAAGGATCGTGACAGGTACCCTGCATCTTTAAATGGGTACTATAACAGAAGCACGCAATAACGGCTGTAGTTGTGAGCATCGCGATTCGAACCTCTCTTCACTGAACGTTGCAGCTTCCCAATTCTATCACAGAACACAATTACGCTTACGCTCGGCTACAAAATAGGTAAAGAAGACATGAAAGAGGAGGAAAACCTATAACTTGGCCGTAGCCACAGAAAATGGGTGCGGCTTAAGGCCGCTTTCTACACTTATGTAGAACTGAAATACGATTCAAACACACATCTTACCGAATGTACTTACTTCTTTGAAGAACGCGAAGTATTTGGTTCACCTGTTTACTAATATCGTATGTATGTGCATCTATCCTTGTACTCTCAGCGATTTGTAAGAGTAGCGAAACGCATAAGCATCGCAAGTCGTTACATACAGGGACTGCTAACTAGAGTATTATGCTCTTAAAAACTCAAATCTCAGTCACTCATTACATATTCATGTTTAACTCGATAATCTGTAATTACACTTTGGAACGCTGATGTAAATTACATACTGTAGTTAGCAAGGAGTATTTAACTGACTGAATCACAGAAAGTTGTAGCGTGCGATGATAATCTCCTTGAACCCTACAACAGAGGGTTAGGGAGGGGGAAGAAACCTTGTCTGATTAGACGGGTGCGAAGACAAAATAATATCTAAGTAGAAGAAGAAGAAGAAGAAGAAGAAGAAGAAGAAGAAGAAGAAGAAAACAAGGGCTTTCCCATACGCAAAGGGACGCAATGACGCGAATACAGAACGTTCAAGACATATTTAAACACACGGTTCGCTAACTGGCGTGCAAAAGCTGTCTCCGTGGGAAATACAGTTTCCTCTCAACAATAAATTTGAAACCAAAAGAAATCAAAACATGCTATTATACTGAAACCCCTCCTTTCTAAAAGGGCCTCAGTCCAAATGTTGATGAAATGAAAAGGAAAGGGCACTTCAGGGGTCAACACATTATGCTACAGCAAAAGGGCGTCAGTCGTAGATATATTTATGCGTGAACTGCCATGTCAAAGCGTTAGTCCTGGACTTTATCCACTTTGAAATCAATGTACGCAGACTTCGTTGCTTGGAGTGAGGACCTTCTGCGAAGGAGCGATTCAGTATGGATAATGCCCAACACCATAATTGCACGATGCAAATTACGTATATTCTTATTTCAAATTCCCGTCTGGTCGGCCAGAGACAGAGCATGACTATAACAGGTTCTTAAACTCAAGTTCGCAAATTTTAAAAATTCAAGAAATGAATTTTGCAATAAAACCATTTATTTATATCTTGATAATCGTAAAGATAACTAAGATTAAGCCTAAGATTGATAATAATAATAATAATAATAATAATAATAATAATAATAATAATAATAATAATTCATTCGCGTCAGGAACCTACTACGTTAAGACACACAAAATTATGCAGTACATAAGTAAAATGCAATGTTGGGTAATCATGACATTTATGGTACTAAACAAATCTTCACATCAGATAATTTTTGTCTATAATTGTGCGCAACTATGGCTTTATCACTGACAAGCAATAAGTAGGCCTACTATTCTGAACATAAAAATTAACACAAAGGGCACTGACAAGGAAAGAGTGTCCCTAAAGATTGTGCGATATTGTACTTTCGGGCGTTTCCTAGGTAAATGTGTTGATCTTTCCACTGTAGGAGTATCTATTATTATTATTATTATTATTATTATTATTATTATTATTATTATTATTATTATTATTATTATTATTATTATTATTATTATTATAACCTTTTCTTAACTGCTATCGGTCTTGAGAAACGTCGGAATGCCAGAATTATGCACTGAAAAGCGGCCTTGAGAGAAAATTTACTGACACAAGTCTCTAGCAATTAAGCATTCGAGTGCGTGATAGTCGCGTAGCATTGTCATTAGCTTCTTACCAAGACGACAAGGGTTTGAATCCCGGCCAATGCATGTGGGAGTTTTGAAATCCCCCGCTGGGTGGTGCGGTGGAGTACATCCACGCACGGCATTCCTTGCCTGTTGTAAGAGGTGACTACAAGAGAGAACCACAGGGGCTCTCAACTTGCGAGCGTGGGTTGGCGACCAATGATCTCCTAATTTAATCTGGTACTGCTTCTACTTGCTTGTGCCCGTCTCCTCACTCATCTTTCCTCCCTGAATTCTCAGCGTCCTCACCCACAGACGGAGATCATGAGCGCTCAAAATTTCTAATCGTAGGAGAAGGAAAAAAGAGTTCTCACTCTTCTACTTATGGTATCGGTTAAATCCTAGAAACCCTTGGAAGATGAAGTAACGAAAGCCGCTGGCTCCGTTCAAAACTTTGCACGCAAAATACCGCCGGGATGGAAGAGAACGAGAGTTAACGAAGGGTCACTGAATACGACAGATGTAAACGAGGAGTCTGGGATAAGAGAGTACGTGGAAGCAATGTCAGACTCGGCTGGGATTCCATGGATGCCAAAGCACACGCTCAAGTTGTGAGTTCCTGGAGATGGGGATAGGGAGAGCAAGAAAGTGAATCCTTACTTTTCTACAGAGTGTTTCGATTAACTGAACAGCAATTCTATTTTAAACAAGTACGAAAGGAAAAATCTCTCGCAGAAATATAGGAATAAAATACAATACGTCCATAAACTATTGGACTATTATATAATACTACTAGCTACTGTACCCGTCGCTAACGGAACTATCACTTAGCGTGTGTATGATTACATGTCTGCCGATCTTTCATGTTGTTCCTGAGATTCTGATGAATGTAGGTGGACAGTCTCTCCTTGAAAATGGCTTGTCGTGATGTATTTGTTTCCTAGCTCTCTCAGGCCCTGTAATTTCATCTTTTTTTTTTTTTTTGCATTTGATCTCTTCCTTCTGGCATAAAAACCAAGTGTCATGTTAATATTTACAGACAGATGTACAAAACATTTAAAACGTTGCCGGTATGATCTCCAAATCAACTCTCCACAGAGTTAGTTATCGGCTCTTGAACTTAAACTTTCAGACGAACACCACTGATATTTCTCTTAGGCTTATTATTCCTTGTACTGGAAAAATTACAACGAACAAGTTTGTAAGTAACATTCTGAATCAATTTTGTTATGAGCAATGTTCCCGTAAAACCAACTGTAAAAGAGATACATCGAGTTTTATGTTTTAAGCCCCCTCTGAAGTCACCCTCTGCCCGAATTAAAAAAAAAAAAAACATGCTTGTACCTAAGGTCCCACTCGCCCTTATCCTAAACTTAAATACCAAGTTTCATGAAAATCCCTTAATCCGATTTCTCGTGATGCTTTAACAGATAGACAAAAATAAAAAGAACCCGACGTAAGGTATTATTTGCCTTGTCCGGAATAAAAACAGTCTTATTTTTCTTCTTCTGCGCGAATGGGTCACTTAGGACCACGCGGAATCAACATTTGTTGAGCTTTCCACCTTGACCAATAGTTATTCATTTTCATCCATTGTTACAATTTCTGTTCCTCCGACCAAGTACGCCGTGCTGGTTTCTTCTCGTCTTCCTCAAACCCCCTTGTATGAACAATTTTCCCGATTACATTCCTATCCTGGAGATTTGGTGATCCTAATTCAGCGAGGTCTCTTTCTACTAGCTTATACCATTTTGATATCGTACATTTGATTTGCAAATATTTGTGCATTTGATAAATAAATCTGTTGTTATTCATCTTTCCAAATGGCTTGTAAATTGAATTCGTCGCTGTCTCATTGTATCAGTAAGTTTGGATACAGTGAAACCTCGGAATGCGAGTAACTTGGTCTACGAGTGTTTTGCAAGACGAGCAAACATTTTAAATACATTGTAACTTGATAAGCGAGTGAGGTTCCGCAATACGAGCGTCACGTGTGCCTATGTTTTCCCCTCCCATATTCGTTTGTTGAATGGATGAACGAGATCTTTGGTCCTGTAGTGAAGAAATACCTTTCAGAAAATAATCTGCCGCTCAAAGTCTTGCTGGCTATGAACAATGCTCCTGCTCATCCTCCAGACCTTGAGGCCTTGAGGATGACTTACTGGAGGAATTCAAGTTCGTTAAGGTTAAGTTCCTTCCTTCCTTCCAACATACTCCACTACTCCAGCCTATAGATCAGCAAGTCATTTCGAAATTCAAGAAACTATACACCAAAGCACTATTTCAGCGATGCTCCGAAGTGACCGAAGGAACAAACCTTATCCTTCGAGAGTTTGGGAGAAATCATTTCCCCATCGTGAATTGCCTGAAGATCATTGATAAAGCCTGGGATGGAGTCACCAAGAGAACTCTTACTTCCGTTCGGGGAAATCTGTGTCCTGACTGTGTTCTTGGACGTGACTTTGAGGGGATTGTTGGAGACAATGAGCCGCCGATTGTCGATGAAATTATGTCCTTAGGGAAGACTATGGGGCTGGAGGTGATTGACGTGGACATTCAAGAGCTGGTGGAAGAACATAGCCAGGAACTGACCACCAACGAACAGATGGACCTGCATCGCGAACAATACGACGAGGTTATGGAGATCTCGTCCGGGGAAGAGAAGGAGGAAAAGTCAATGGAATGTCTCACTTCAACTGAGATTCGACAGAAGTGTAAAATGTGGGAAGCGGTGCAAAATTTTGTAGAAAAACATCACCCAAATAAGGCTGCAGCAGTGCGTGCGATGAATCAGTTCAATGACAATGCTATGTCACACTTTCGTGAAATCCTTAAAAAAGAGGCAAACGCAACAGTCATTGGACAGGTTCCTCCTTAAAGTTGTACGAAAAGAAAACAATCCCAGTAAGACAACAGATAGCAGTGATTCCGTTAGTGAAATTCGTGCTACATAGTAACTCTTCTCATGTCATCTCTAGTCTCCGTCTCACCAACAGTGATTCTATTGTAAGGAAAAGTGCACTTTAATTTGTTTTACGTTATATTTTGTTTTAGAAATGGTATGCGAATAAATATTTTTGTGTTGTGGACGAATCGTCCGCGTTTCAATTGTTTCTTATGAGAAAACTTGCTTTGATATACGAGCGCTTTGGATTACAAGCAAGTAGCCGGAACGAATTATGCTCGCAATCCAAGGTCCCACTGTATTTTGAAATATATTTCCGACATAGGTTTAGGGTAATGTATTCCATTTTTAACTCTTGGCCTTAAGATTTTTCTCATGATTTTCCTTTCTTTAATGTCTAATTGTTCTTTTAAATTTTTATGATGTAAACTGAGTGTTTCTGAAGCATAAAGAGCTTCAGGTTTGATCACTGTTAGGTAATAACGAATTCTACTGTTCCAGGGCAAGCATTTTTTTTATAAACGTTCTTTGTGTGTTGAAAAGCAATTTCCACTTTCTGAATTCTTGAAGCTACTGATTTATTTTTATTGCTATTTTCAGTGATTCATTAACCTAAGTATTTAAATTCCATTACTCTTGCAATTTTATTCATATCAATGGTAAGTTCAGGAGGAGCAGTTCTGATATTTGCCATATATTTAGATTTTATATACATGGAAGATAGATATTATCGCTAGCACTGAACCGCGTGAACATCTGCCGAGTTACACGTGGGGCACACACAGAATATTTACGGCAAAACTTCACAGTCATAGTAATATAATGGATTTCAGTTCAATCCACATTCAATAGCATTACCGAAACCGATAATTTGTGGACACCGTGTAGAATAGTAAACTATGTATGCACTCAGAAATAAAACAAAGTCTTTTCTTTGTAACACCATTACTTGAAAAATAGTATTTTGGTATCCTCAGCATTTCAGTATGGCTATTTCGTGCCTGGTCGACCGTTTGACATTTCCGCCAGCATTGCACAATGTTAAAAGGCACAGCCTGTACAGAGCAAAGTGAAAACGCAGTATTTACATTCTTTCTCCAGCACCTCGTCGCAACTTCATGCCATATTCAGAACTGTAGACAATGAGTGACCGTTATTCACATTATCTCACTATATTTTATGTATAATTCATGAAGTTCCCACGGCACAGTTAAGATGTAACGGAGTCACAGCAGTGAGCTATCCGTTTCGAAACTAATATCAATAGAATACAACACACTCTTCCGCTAGTTTTGGATCACTAGAAATCGAGGAGAGAATATTCATTTATTGTAATTCAAACTGTTTGATAAACCTTATTAATAATATTTGGCCCTTACTACATTATGCATTAAAACACTACGAGGTCTAAGCGTATACCCATTTTACTCGCTACTACGATTTTTAATTCCTAGATGTAAACAGAGTATGTATCCTATACATTATTTACATTTAGAACCTATTTTTAAATACGTCACGTCGCCGCCATAAGACCTATCTGTGCCGGTGCGACGTAAAGCCCCTAGCAAAAAAAAAAGTCACGCATTTTATTAACTCTCTGTTTATTATTATTATTATTATTATTATTATTATTATTATTATTATTATTATTTTGCTAGTTGCTTTACGTCGCACCGACACAGATAGGTCTTATGGCGAAGATGGGACAGGGAAGGTCTAGGAATGGGAAGGAAGCGGCCGTGGTCTTAATTAAGGTACAGCCCCAGCATTTGCCTGGTGTGAAAATGGGAAACCACGGAAAACAATTTTCAGGGCTGCCGACAGTGGGGTTCGAACCTACTATCTCCCGAATACTGGATACTGGCCGCACTTAAGCGACTGCAGCTATCAAGCTCGGTACTCTCTGTTTATTAGTGTGACGATTGTATGGAATACTTTCTCTCTCTTTCTAACTTTAGATTCGGTTCAAGATATTTGACTAATCGATTTTGTCTCCCTGCAGACTCTTAACAGACGTGCTTCTCTGTAAAACAAGCAACTATTTTCGTCATCTACCTCTCTTTCACCTTTATTGTTGTATATCGGTATTAACCACAACACTAAACCTCTTACTTGTTGATTAGTAAGTACTTCTTTCTTTCTTTCTTTCTTCTCATTCGTTATATTTTGCAAATATTTGCACTAACACAAGTTAAAAAATAAAAAATCTTCTAAACTACAATTTAGAGATCGGGTGTAAATAGTGAGTAGGGGTGATTGTAATATTTAAGGCAGTATTAGATAAATTAACTGTTAACGAAATCATGCACGTATCAAAATAATTTGGAGTGCAATAAATGATAACTCTCTCTCCAGTTCCTGGCAATTGGGAACTAGGAGATGGGAGTATTCTATTATTCATCTTTTGCCATCTTTTTGATAATTTCACAACGTGGGCACCACTAGATAGAAATACGATGTGTTATATTTTGAATAATGTAGCAATGTCAAGCCATCGACCTGACTGAGAATCGATTGTACGATTTAATAATAATAATAATAATAATAATAATAATAATAATAATAATAATAATGATGATGTCGTGTGGTCTGCGGAGAGGTCCGGTGGAGGTCTTTAAAGCGAATGCCCATGAGCAACCTTCGCGTCTGCGAGGATAGGATCCGCACTAGGATGAAATCTAATGTTGAAGACGCCACACACATACCCAGTCCCCGAGCCAGAGAAAGTGAGCAAATAAGGTCAAAATCTTGGTCCGGCCGGGAATCGAACCCGGGATTCTCCTTATCAAAAGCCAGGATGATAAGCAGTTAGCAACGAAGTCGGAATAAATTCCTGTCCTCGACCAGAGGTAGTGCACATCTTTTCAGGACCTCCCTACCCCACCAAACCCCTAATGTAGGTGGGTTGCATATGCCTATTTAAGCATATATCAACCCTCCTGCCAATCATAAATGTCTGGCAATACCAGGAATCGATCCCAGGCCTACAAGGACAGCAGCTAATAGCACTAACAGTTATATTACAGAGGTGATGAGCAGACACTATCTGTATTTCGGACCATTCTAACTGCTGGCATATAAAATACTAGAATCTTTTTTATACTTGCTTTACGTCGCACCGACTCAGATAGGTCTTATGGCGACGATGGGATACGAAAGGGCTAGGACGGGGAAGGAAGCGGCCGTGGCCTTAATTAACGTACAGCCCCAGCATTTGCCTGGTATGAAAATGGGAAACCACGGAAAACCACCTTCAGGGCTACCGACAGTGGGGTTCGAACCCACTATCTCCCGGATGCAAGCTCACAGCTGCACGCCCCTAACCGCACGGCCAACTCACCCGTTAATACTAGGATTAATGTGGCCACAGTGTAGAGAAGTGTTTCTGTGCGTCTTGGCTTCCAATAAAACTGATGATAATCTGAACATCCAATTAACCATAAAGCCACACAAATCGACACACGATGTAACGAATCCTCTCAACATCACCCTTTCCAGGAACAGGAGATTCTTAACACACAAAGTGGGTAAGAACAATATTCGAAGAGTGTTAGCAAAACGATAGAATAGTTTCTCACATTCAAGACAGATGAGTACACTGCAATAAAATGCACGGCGCCCCTCCCCCAAAAAAGGATAACCGAAGATCGTATGCGACGTACAATATTAAAAACGTTTTCTATGTTTACAGATTATGAAGCAACTAAGTCAACTATGACGCAGTACGTCATGGCCGAACGGGAAATTATTTCGCAGCTACGGTGCACCATCGTTGAAAAGTGTCCTGGGGGGACGGGGTCGAAGTGAAGTTTACGAAAACCATACCCACCACCAATATGGAAACATTTTGTGCGCTGAACTACCCTAATATGGACAAACAATTGTTTCAACACGATGGGACGACCTCCCATATTGGTAATGGGAATGGGAACCTAGGGCAATCGCTATTTACCGATTGGCTGATTTCTAGTCTACTGCTTTCCATATCCGTCACGAAATCCTGATAATTACGTCGTCGTGTGATGAGTTTTTGTCGAGGATACTGAAGGAACAGTGCTTCATTCCCATTCTTCGTAGTCTACGCAAACTTCGTGAAAACTGTTCGGCACATGTCACATACGATGGTCGAAAATAGAACACAGTTGCACGACAGGTAAAAGTTGGGTCCAAAATGTTCCTACAGTATCTCGGTACGCTCTTTGTAATTATCGTCAAAATACATGATATTGTGAAATTCTCCATCTGCGAGATTGTCTTTTCTGCTTGATGTGCATTCTAGCACAAACAATTTTAATAACCTTTCCTATCGTTATTGATATTAGCACATTACATAAGAATACCGTTGCAAGCAAACCGTTGGATCTTTGAAAGATACGAATGATCTCATCAGTTGCGAAAGAAATACATACCATGTTGCCAAAGAACCCCATGATATTTCCATACATATAGAAAAACAGCAATACTGGTTCAAGAATACCGGAAACATATATGTCCTTGCCAGCCGGAGGAATCCCCCATTCCTCAATCTGCCACAAGAAACATTTACAAAATCGCCTTCGATGGAACGTCAAACATCTGTATCGAGAAATGCACCACACCAACAGCCCTTCGAGAGACTTATATAGCTCTATATTTCAAGACAAGTCAAGGCTTATTCTAAGGAGACCATGATTGTATTTATAGTTAGGTCTTTTCTGAAACAGGAGATCATGGAATAACGTTCTACTGTATGATACATAGCCTCTGTAAGTCATATCAACAGCAAACGTTTCGTTGCTTTTACTTCCTTATGAAATCTCATGAATGGGGCCGTCGGTTCACAGGGTCCCCTGTCCGGTTCCCGGTCGAGTAGGAAATTTTAGAGACACAGTTCGCACATGTAAGCCCTAGGGGATGAGAAAAGCGGTGGAAAAGGGAAAAGAAGAAAAGCTGTAATGAAGATCTCGATTATCAGGTACAAATATTTGTTTCATAATACTACAACGATCTTTAATTCCCCAAATAGCATTTCATTTATCTTTCTTTTTCTAGCACTTATCCCACACCCTGGTGTGGTTACGGTGCGAACTGCAAAGCGCGCATTTGGCCCTGTTTTACGCCCGGATATCCTTCCTAACGACAATCCTCACAGCCATGGAAAGGGCAAGGCTGGGCTATACAAGGAAAGATAGGAAAGGAGCAGCTGACATCCGATCGATCACTAAGGTTAAGGATATCTTGGAGAGAATATGCTCTTTAAAATGGAAGTGGCGTGGCCATGTTGCACGACATAATGGTGAAAGATCGACAAAGCTAGTGCTAGAATGGAGTCCGAAAGACCGTCGGAGGCCTAGAGGAAGACTACCAGACAGATGGGATAGAGATATCAGGAAGATTGCTGATATCACTTGGCAGAGAACCGCACAAAACCGTACCACTTGGAGAAGCCTATCTGGATCTATAATTTAAAGAGGGCACATCAGTTAATTATTGATTTGGCTGATAGTGATAGTGGTTGGTAGTGTGGTATGTTGTGTTGAGTGAATATGAGTGTATTGGAACAAACGCAAACACTCAGTCCACGAGTTCAAATGAATTAACCAAAATCTCCGATCTGGCGGGAATCGAACCCGAAACCATTCGAACCGAAGGCCCAAACGCTGACCATTCAGTCAAGGAATCAGAGAAATTTCCTTTTCCGTTATATCCTCGAATATCTTGATACCAATTATTCCAATATTTTCTTGTCAAACCTTAAGAATTATTCTCAGCGGCCATATTTCCGCAACTCTTTAAATACTGACAACAGAACTGCTGATTTTGCATACTCATTTACATTATAGAATGCCTAGAAGAAGCAGTCAAAGTGTTGGCTAAACCTCTTCATTCGCAACGAAAGTTTCACAGCAATGGTAACGGGAAATGAAAGTTTCAGAGCCTGTTTCCACCAATTCACTATTGCAGCTAGTCCGTGTCCATGTCATCCGGCTCCATGGCTAAATGGTTAGCGTGCTGGCCTTTGGTCCCGACGGTCCCGGGTTCGATTCCCGGCCGGGTCGGGGATGTTAACCTTCATTGGTTAATTCCATTGTGTGTGCCGTTTTCAACATTAGAATTCATCACAGGTAGTGCCCCATTCTCATAGATGCGCAGGTCGCCTATGCGGCGTCAACTCGAAAGACTTTCACTCGGCCTCTTCGGAGGCCACACGCCAAAAAAAAAAAGTCCATGTCCATGAATGTCAATAATCAAACAGAAGGCCATCAATTATTTCAGTCTGATATCCTTAAAAAAAGAAAGCATTTTAATTAAAATTTATTTAGGATCAGGGACATGACCAATGAGCTGAAGCAAGTTACTAATCAATTCTAATCAATTCTTACGTTTCGCGATCTCCACGGACCTTGAAAAACAATGAAAAAACCCCCACACAGTTATATTTAAATACATATGTTTAACAGCCATCGAATTATAAATATATGTTTCTGGTGTACTTAGAATGTTGAGTTAGTTAATATTTATAGCATGATCACTCAATGAATATAGAATTGCTGTAGTGAAACAGAACGTGCTGTGAATAAAGTGTCCAAAAATGAGATTCACACATGTCTATATACCGGGTGGTTCACCAGTTCCTTTTTTTTTTTTTTTTTTTTGGAGGTAGGTAACCCAACTAACGCGTATATCAGTCATCCGAAAATCATTAGTACTTGCTTCTTTGTGGCCTTAGTACAACCATATCGTTTATATAATGCTCGCGAATATGATATACATCATTAACGGCAGTGTTATTTGTATTACTTAAACTACAATGAATATGGAAAACGATCACAACTGTGAATAACACTATTTTACGTTTAGACAGGAAGTGTCTATAAGGTCTACAACGCGCTAGCAAAGTATCGAGGCTTGCGGTAGCTAAGGTGACTAAACTACTCATCACGGCTGTTGCATCAGCCAAGCTGTGTGGTAGTAGGTTCGAATCACAGACTAGTATACTTTTTTTTTCGATTAACGCCGTTTACAGTGACTGTAATGTGGCCGCATATCATCCCGGTCCAAAGAGCGAATTTTTATTTGGTCCTGAAAAGGACCGTTATAATTCGATGTTACGTAACCAGGTTGGACTACGACATGATGGTCTGCAGATAGGAAGTAGGGTACCCTGCATATTCAGAGTAACAAGTGGTCGAAATGCTGACCACTTTACATAATTCATTTAACTTTTTACCATTACGGAGCGCGTGGCATACGTTTTAATTCGACCGTACTTTCTTTCTTTCTTTCTTTCTTTCTTTCTTTCTTTCTTTCTTTCTTTCTTAATCCATTTACCGTTCAGGGTTGGTTTTTCCCCTCGGACTCGGCGAGAGATCCCACCTCTACCGCATTAAGGCCAGTTTTCAGGAGCATAATACTTTGGGTCGCGGATACAGCTGGGAAGGAGGACCAGTACCTCGCCCATGCGGTCACACCTGCTATGCTGAACAGAGCCCTTACTGGGGGATGGGAAGATTGGAAGCGATAGGCAAGGAAGCTGCCGTGGCCTTAAGTGAGGTAACATCCTAGCATTTGGCTGGAGAAGTGGAAAATCACGGAAAACCACTCCGAGGATGGCTGAGGCGGGAATCAAACTCCTTCTACTCAGTTGACCTCCCGAGACAGAGCTGACCCCGTTCCAGCCCTCGTACCACTTCTCAAATGTCGTGGCAGAGCCGGGAATCGAACCCGGGCCAGCGGGGGTGGCATCTGGTCACACTAAACACTACACCACACAGGTGGACTTGACTGTACTTTCACCATAAATTAGCAACAATTCATACGATTACACCGTGAGGAATTTAATAAGTGCTGTGATGTGACCCGGTAGGTATGGGTTATTATTTGTGTGCGTTGGATTCGGTAGATTGTGGATTCGAATCCCATGCTGGCCGTTCTGAACATGGTCATTCTCAGTTTTCCATTTTCTCCACTAGGCGAATGCCAGGACGGTACCTTAATAAAAGACCAAGGCCGATTTCCTTCCCAACCCTTCCCCCAACTACCTATCCTTAGGGTAAAGACACCAAACTAGAGCGCACCCCTTGAAACCAATAGCAAAATAATATTATCACTGTATCCCGCTAAAATGGAGCACCTCTGTAGATCAAAAAAATTGCCTTATGCTGGTTTCGAACCACTACGCTGCTGATACTCAAACATCTTATGCTCCAGCCCTCAACCGATTCAGCCACGAAGTCAAAATACATGAAGCTTGCCAGAGGTTTAGTACTTAAGCACGGCCGTTCCACCTCGAAAGTTAACATACGTGTCAAAGTATTCAATGACGGTTTACAGTGTTCATTTAACTTCCTTACATTACAGAGCACGTGGCATAACCTATTAATTCGATCGTATTACGGGTACCTGTGTTATTTCAAGGCGCAATAAATCACATGTTTGCAGAATGGTCCTTAGTGTTTCGCACGTAATTGTGCATAGTAGTTTCTCCTTTGCTAGGTCCATGGATCAATTTACAGTGATGACACACATCTAGGGGAAAGCCTTAGTGACCATAAGGAGACATTTCAAGTTATTTTGGTGATCATAAAACGAAATTATAAGGATTTTAGGTTACATGCGTTATTTGGGTTGCCTGTCTCCGAAAAAGTAAGGGGCTGGTGAACCACCCGGTATATCAGAATTTTGTTCGTTATCTCACTAAGTCAATGCTTGGTCTCCCTATTAATATACGCAGCATAGTATTTTTAAAGGGAGCCTCCGTGGCTCAGACGGCAGCGCGTCGGCCTCTCACCGCTGGATACCGTGGTTCAAATCCCGGTGACTCCATGTGAGATTTGTGCTGGACAAAGCGGAGGCGGGACAGGTTTTTCTCCGGGTACTCCGGTTTTCCCTGTCATCTTTCATTCCAGCAACACTCTCAATTATAATTTCATACCATTTATCACTCATTAATATAAATCACCTTGGGAGTGGCGACCCCATTGTACTAACAGCCTATATATGTTTCATTCATTACATCCCTGACCCGGTCAATGACTGGACAACAGGTTGTAGGTTTTCATTTTCAGTATTTTTAAAATTAAAAAAATATCTCCCTGAAGTCTTATTAGCATAAGAATGTAAGTATTGAGGCAAGACTAATTCTCAAAAGATTACAAGCTTCGTTAAGTCACAGTCTTCTAGTTAGATATGAGAAGGGAAGCTCGATTATGAAAGAATGAAATTTCTTACAAAACTGCGTTGTTGGTACAGTGCTGTCTGGCAAATTATCAGGGACAAGTTCGCCAGATGGCAGGCACAGAACAGTGTGACGTCATTCGAGTTGTCGCTCCCACTAATCGCGCGTTGAGCTCTATTTTAATAATGTGCAAGCGTCGCTGTACAGATAAAACTTTCAGGCTGTCAAGCAGAGGTCAACTCACCTGCTTCGTTCCGATGGCAGGTGAAAGTCTGATAACAACGCTCTCATTGCACCGCTAGTTTCAAATTACGAGAATAATTTATATACAATAGAGGGATGCAAAACATTATTATTAATATTATTAATATCAAACAATTATGGGAAGATAAAGTCAAATACATCTTAATTTAACTCGAAAAGAAGAATGGTATCTACGTTACCTAACATGCTCGCAAGCAAAAACGAAGTATATTTCAAGAGGATAAGTAGGATCCTAAATACCGTGCAACTATTGTCAGCTTCTTGCATTGGTGTGTGTAGAAACTCTTTAATACTACGTAAACGTAGGGTCTGAAATAGACCGGATCCTTGACTGAATGGCCAGCATAGCGGCCTTCGGTTCAGAGGGCCCCGGCTTCGATTGCCGGTCAGTCCCCTGGCTCGGGGATTGGGATTTGTGTTAGTCTTAATACAAATTTCCTGACTAACACACAACACGCCACATTGCCAACCAAAGACACACGCAATAGTGAACCCTCTGAATACATCCCTCCACACAAGGTTGGTCCCAGGAACGGCATCTGGCCGTAATATTGCAGACCCCGTGCAATCGGAGAAAATGTCAGGAATAATAATAATAATAATAATAATAATAATAATAATAATAATAATAATAATAATAATAATAATAATAATAACAGTAGGAAGAATAGTACTGTATGATATAAAAATTGAAGCATTTCCCTCGGGATCTAACAATGAAATTATTTGAATTGCTGGTTTACTAAACTTTGGGACTATATACCTTTCAAAAAGTGAGTCTTGTTTCCAAATATCTTGACTTCCCCAAAAGGAAATTGAATACTTCCCTTTCTGCGTAAATCATCCATACTTTTATGATCTCAACCAACAACCTAAAACCGGAATAGGAGCACAGAGACTTCAATTTAGAAACTGTACCAATAATCTCCCAAATTTATCGCAAATATCCTGGGGAAATATTTTTTTTTTAATTTATGAACTGGCTTTACGTCGCACTGACACAGATATGTCTTATGGCGACGATGGGATAGTAAAGGTGCAGGAGTGGTGACGTTATTGGCTTTACGTCAAACTAAATACGTTTTTTTACGGTTTTTGAAGACGCCGAGATGCTGAAATTTAGTCCCGCAGGAGTTCTTTTACGTGCCAGTAAATCTTCCGACATGAGGCTGACGTATTTGAGTACCTTCAAATATCACCGGACTGCGCCAGGATCGAACCTGCCAAGTTGGGGTCAGAAGGCCAGCATCTCAATCGTCTGAGCCACTCAGCCCGGCCATGAAACAAATAGAGATAAAAAGTGATGTAGGGCAAACATTCTGTATAAAGAGAAAACGGATAGTTTCTGACTACGAAAATTAAGGCGTATTTAGACGGAATTAAATATAAGGAGGCTAGAGCTTAGCAATACGGGTTGTCGTGGGTGATGACGATACGATAATCAAAATCGTATGGCCTCGGCTAGCGTGTGCAGGCGTTTGGATATGATGCTATTTAGACTGCCTGCACGTCAATTTCGACGTTCGGTTTTACTCTACCTGATGACGAAGTAATTTGGACCTCTGATGGGCGATCTATTGCTGTGGCCTTAATTAAGGTACAGCGCACATCCCTAACCGCACGCCCAACAAGCTTGCTGGAGGTGGAGTATTTTAACAGACAGATTACAAAGATAACCATCGCACAGTGGAAATGAAACATACAATTCACAGCGAAATCCTGAAAAAAAAATCGAAGGCAAAACTGCAAAGGTTAAACTCATTTCAAGCTACAAAGTTCGTCTAGAGGTAAATGGGGAAATTTTCCAGCATTTGCTGTAATAGAGCAAGTTTTACTGAATGTTGACTTTCTTATTCGATTACATAAATCATAACAGTTTGGATTAAATCGATGTAAAATTCGCCAATGAATATACCCTCAAAATGATGCACATTAATTCACATTCTTTAAATCATTTTCTTTTCAGCTCTAGTCTGTCTGTCTGTCTGTCTGTCTGTCGAAACTAGAGCATAATGTACACTATACTGTAAATGGTGAAAGAAAAAATGCTTTTGGTGCAGTTTGTGCTTGTCACTATTATATAAGTTTGTATGTGGTGACAATATGTTTGCTGAATAGTTAATCATTCTGATGATGAGATTAATTTCGCCGACTTAAAAAAAACCGTTTTCGAAGTTGTAAGCCAAGTACTGTATATCGTCAATGCGCCTGGAATCATCGCTAGAGGGGAGAAATACTGACCGGCAGCACATGTATCACTTACAACGATAATTCGTTGATCAAGTTCATCCAGTACTGAACCATTGATGACAAAACCTTTCTGGTCAGAGTTCGAAGCTGAAATATTATAACTAGAGTCCGGAATTTTAGGTACTCAAAGGTTAGAATGCCAAGTTACTGAAACGATTAACAAGTATAGTCTACCCTGTACAACGGTTATGGTTTGAGATTTGCATAGACATTAGGCGTACAGTCTATAGAACTCCCGTTATTTATGTTACCCTTGCTACATTGTGGAAGAAAGGGTTGCATGCCATTTCCTACGAACCAGATTACTTTGCATTCTAACCTATTAATAAAGATTTTACTGCAGCCAATGGCCCTATTACCACCTACAAATCCGAGCTCTATTTTATAACATAGCAGTTTTTCTAGCCGTAACGACGATATTACAGTATGCGCCCGCTGAATAACATCGTGGCTGTCCGACATATTTTGCGTTCTTGGCATGGCAAGTCTTCAGCCCGGAGGTTGGTTGGACTCTCAATCAGCACAACCAAACGTCAATCGGTTAGGAGCAAAAAAAAAAAAAGGCGGCACCAAAACGAAGCGAACACGGCAAGATTAGGTAGTTCGCAACTGTTTGTCTCATCGAGTCAGAAGTGCTATTGCGGCACGACAGGCCCTATGAGTAGCATCTTCCGTAACACTCAACCGCAATAGTTACGTTCTGATTGTCATTACTCAGCATCATCCATACTTCAGCAGCTTCCATACAGTCACAGCTATAAAACGAGACTGGGACTTCGGTGGAAGCTACACTTCGATCCGCCAGGGCCAAGAGACAGATGCAAAACTACTGCATCTGTGAAGAAATAGCACAGGTGGACGACACTACTGTAAATGAGTTTTCCTTCATTTTATTGCTGACAAATATTTATTACGTTCTTACCGTAAGTAGCTGGCACTCAGTTCTGGATCGATTTTTATAGAGAAAGCTCTTTATTTTACTAAATACTGTATATCTCCGAGGACAGGCAAGTCATGGCTGACGTAGTCTTATTACCGAAGCTTTTAGCGAGCCGATTGTCGATAAGAGAGTTAACAAGAGCGGGAAGAGACACGGGCCAAGCTGCAAACTTCCGTCCCCAACACTGGTCCTGTCATGATTTCTAGACCATATTGAGCAGCTTTTGTAAGACTGGAGAGTCGACACAATTCACAGCCTACTTACTGCATAATCTGGTATTACCACTTACTATAAGAATATTGTCTCACTAGTGCAGATCGCTGTGGTTATCATTAAGCTTTGAACAACACTACTTATTTCGCGTTTTGGTCCTACTGCACATGGAAGAAGGGGAGGAAAGCTATACACACAGAAAAACAAAAACAAGGTTACGTTCGCCACAGATTGACCTCTTTGAAGGTTGTGTAACATGAATAACATATTCATCACCTCCAGTCATTTTTATATCTCGACACATGTTTAGAGGGTAAAAAAATCAACAACATATAGCAAGGTAAAACTCTTCAGTAAGTATGATTGTCCTCAAGTGTCCAATCAAATGTCTGTCATTTCTGACGATGACTGTGTCATGAAATAAGCAGCCTAAATTTTCGAGTCGATCAAATTTATTAAAAAACTAGTTAATGTACCCGTGCTTCGCTACAGTATTCTACCCTGTATAAGAAGTTCTACGTAAATTACTGTACAGACAGTGAGTATGATTATATTCAACTGCATGTCTCTCAGCGCTATCCGAGAAATAAAACAGGGAGGACACTATACGTTGTTTCCAATGTAATGTACGCATTAGGAAAGTTTTGATAATAATGGCAGGCCACATTTCCCACAATCGAGTTCAAGAGTTTATACTATAACGGCAGGCTCCCTAGGCAACTATCATTCACAGTAGAGATGGAGAGTATTCATTATAAAGACAGGTCCCTTTCCCTAGTGCCAGTCACAATCGAGTTAGAGAGATTTGATTACAATCGTGAAATGCAACTCTATTTAACGTATAAGGAAAGAGATGCGACAAAAAGTCATAGGACCACAGTTGTAGGTCTCTCCAAATTCAACGGCGATTGTGCTATCTCTTTTGTGATACGACTTACCGTTTAGCCACCAATTACGCCGAAACGAAGGTCTGCACCGTAGTTAAAATTGTATCCATATTTCGATATTTTCCGGGACCAAAAAGTTACACATTTGAACAGCTTGGAATTTTTCCTCAAAGGAAAGAGTGACCAGGTTTCGGGATTAGCACTCGCATACATACGGAGTAATTAAGGAAGAAAGTAGGCCTAATACAGTTAAGAATGTTGAAATGAATAGAAAACAGGATTATAACCGAAGACATACGGATACGACAAATATGTAAATACCAAGTGGATGTATTGGAAAATATAATATCCCTCACTAAATTGTGATAATATGAGTTACCGATATATGAAGGCGGTGAAAAATTTAGGCGCAGGGATTCTTAGGTAAACATATAAGAGGATGATTTATGGTGTTATTCGTACTTAAGCCTAAAGAGGCAAGAAATTAAAGCGGAAAACAGTAAAAGAGAAATACAGTAAAAATTATAGCAAATGCCAGAAAACACCTTACGGTGTGAAATAATGGGCTACACTCCGCGGTACTGTTCAAATATTAACAGCGCCCATTAGTGCTATTCGAGGACGATTGTAACTTCCAACGGTATTCCGCATATATCCCGACGAATGGCCACTTGACGTCTCTCTCGCTTTCGACCCAAGGAAAAACCACGAGTTTAGAGGAATGATGACGAAAATGGCATTACGTTACTTCCCTGCTGGCAAGCAGGCAGAGACGTTGCCATGGTAACCGATAGATTCGTTGTCGGTCTGTCGGCCACTCAATGCAGATCATGAAACCCGCAGAAAGTAGTATTTTCTCCGTCATTTGAAGAGTAAGCGAAATAATGTACATAACAAAAGTTGTTTATAATGAAGGGGCGTTTAATATATAGTACACGGATTTTACAGAAAAGCAATGGTATAAGAGAAAACGAAGAAAACTGTTCTGCTTTTCCAATAAACCCCCAGTCTATTCAGTGGTTTTTAAATCAGAAAACCTTCCCCAGGGAAGCATACTCTAAATAGGAAGTTTGGTCGAGATTTATCCAGCCGTTTCGCCGTGATGGTGGAACAGACAAATAGACAAGAAAATAAAAACCACTGATACAGAATTGAGTTGACGTAAAACGGATAATTATATGAAAAATTGGCAAAATAGACGAAATTGCGGACAGCTGACCCCCTTGAACTTTATTTATTCAGATGTAGGTCTATATTTTTACTTTACGTACAACTGGATCAGGTATTTCATCCGATTTATGTTCAGTGAGTATTTAGTGTATTTCAAACGATTTAAGTAGGTTTATTGACGGAAATTCTGGGGACGACTGTGGTCAACTTTCCTTCATTCGTATTGCTAAAAGATATATGTGTATAATATTCACTATTCTTTAATTGATTTGCTGCAGCAAATTAATTCCTCGTGAAGATTATATGTTGAATACCGAAGATACTTACGTGTTAATCTTAATAACATCCAGTCAACAGCTTCCTTTCTTGTCATAGAATCTATACCTGGGGCTCAGTACTACAATCCTGTAAGAGATTAGTATATTTCGAGCATCTCCAGTGTGAGAATGTTACTGTGATTCCTGCATAAGCGAGTACAGTTGTATTCGCAATATTATTTTCTTCTTCTTCTTCTTCTTCTTCTTCTTCTTCTGATTCACCCTTACCTTTTCTCAGTTACTTGCGGTCGGCGCTAAACAAAATAATTCACCTAGATGTTACATCGAAATAACTTCTCATCCGGTGGCGATATCGATATTCTGGTTTAATATTCTTAAAGATTTTAATGGACTCGTAAACCATTGCGCTACGTTTTCTCGTGGGATTATTAATAGGGGATATATCGACACCAACTTTGTTTCTCAAAATATAACTACAGTAATTTCTGTACGTAGCAGAAAAGTTCAAACTGCTGCAAATTCAGACATCGGGAAATCACTTCTTGAAATACAATCAATATACTTCAACTTGATTTTTTTTAGCAACGAGAGCTGGCGCTGGACTTAGCGTATCAGACTGTTCGCTGAAGCAAGGTTTAATAATGTTATTGGCTTTACGTCCCATTAACCACTTTTTCCGGTTTTAGGAGACGCCGAGGTGCCGGAATTTTGTCCCTCAGGAGTTCTTTTACGTGTCAGTAAATCTACCGACACGAGGCTGGCGTATCTGAACACCTTCAAATACCAACGGACTGAGCCAGGATCGAACCTGCGAAGGCCAGCGCCTCAACCGTCTGAGCCACTCAGCCCGGCGAAGCAAGGTCTTGTTGACACACAAGCTGCTTCCTACTTGAAATCTAAGCCACACACTGGTTTTGTATAGTCGCTAGAAAATATCCATGGTATTTTATGTTCCTGGCACTTCATATTTTATAAAACTTAATTTTAATTATGAGTAAAATTACAATTCGCCTCCCATGTAGATATAAACCCTGTGGATATTAAAAAAAAAATCTACCTATATGTTTAAAAGAGTCTGAGAAAATGTACTTGCGAGGAAATGATAACAGTGCCACGCGCGACTATACGTATGTACAGTATAAGCACGCTTCGTAAATATACTCCAATGCAATGTATCGCTTGGGTTTTCAATGTTATTTGACAGGCGAACTACAGACGGGAAAGGGAGGTTTACATTTTTAAAAGCAATAGAATAATAGTGTTGTTTGCAAAGGAACGTAAATGACATCTCTGTTTTGAGAATTCAATATATGTGAACTGAGGAATGAACGAAACCAAAACAAACTCCACGGCGCTATAGCCCTATTGGGCCCTGGCCTGCAAAGCGACTGCTGTTCAGCCGAAAGGCCAGCAGATTAGAAGGTGATGCGTGGCCAGCGCGACGAATTCTCTTGGCTGTTATTCTTGGCTTTCTCTCGCAACGCCAGATAGCTACTCTATGCTAATCACATAGGCTGAGTGGACCTCGAGTCAGACTTCATATTCACGTAAAGTCCCTGAACTGGTCAGGAATCGAACTCGGGGCCTTACTGTTGTGTGAAATATTTCAGTTTAGAAAGAGGCAGGCATACAACTCCTACATTGAGAGGCCTGCTGCACTGAGTATTGAGAATGAACCAAATTTAACCGAAGCTTTTTATTCTTTTATTGCGTTTCGAAAGTTTGACCATGTGAGAAGGATGAGTGCAAGCAGGACTGCAAGAAGAGAATATAAAAGAGAAGTAAAAGAAAAAAGACCAGTGGGCAGACCCAGAGGAAACTGGGCCGAACTGGTGAAGAAAGATGTTGAGGAAAAGGGACAAGACTGAGAGAAGGTTACGTTAGAACAGTGGTTCATGGACAGACAAAAACGGAGGGGGCTCGTACACCACGCGCAGGCAACTGGAGATGGTCGATGATGATGATTAGACAGTTTATGAATATGAAATGTTTATACTCATAAGTCGGACGAATACTGTTAGGTAGTACAGTATAACATTGCACATTTGGACGTTTTCATGCATTCGCAGTTCACATTCAGTAATGCACGTCCTGCAAACGCCGCACCATCACAGCATGTTCTGTAATATCTAGGGCGGCGGTGTCCAGATGCTGGAAAACTGGCAGCAAGCGCACCCCTATGCCTATACAATGTGCCATGTGATAATGTTTTGGGAGAATACTGACCCGCAGCACATGTATCAAGAGCGAGAATTTTTTGAAATACTCGCACCCCTTCTTACCCACCAAAGTTCTAAGCTGAAATATTTCACACAGCGGGTTTCGCAGGCGCAACGATGATATACAACGACCCGTACGGTCACGAAAGGTTTACTATTCAAGCGTTGTTTTTCATTCCACAGTTCTATGAATATCATACATGATACTATCAGTTTACACTTATACAAGAAAATATATTCCTTACATTTTTAATTTTATAACCTTTCTTAATAAGGAACAACCGCATATACAAATTATAAGTGTTTTAAACCAGATATGCTCAAGACGTAAGGAAAAACTTGCCAAAGAGAAATTACATATGATTTACTTGAATTACATTTTGTATAGGTGGTTTTTCACAATAAAAGGTCCTCTTAGGACTGCGAGAACTATGACGACACCATAATTAATAATACAAAAGAAACTATACCACTATTTTCAATCAAGAAAGGAACACTTTTTAACTGACTACATTTTTTATGAATAAGTTTTCAATGTTGGTCTTGTGTTCTGAGCTGAATGTATTCTACATTTACAATTTAATAAAAAGAAAAACCAACAAACAAAAACGGAACACCATGTGAGAAACTTCGCGGTACGGGTCGTGTAATTGGAAGCTTTTTCGAGGGAACGTGGGTTAGAACTCTACCGTCGACAGGCCTGAAAATGGTTTCGTAAGGTTTCCCACTTGCACACCAGGGACAGTGCCACGTGCGCTACCATCCCTGCTAAAGCACTTTCCTGTCACAGCGTCACCAAAAATCTACCGGTATTAGATCAATATTTAACCGCTAGGGAATAATAAAGCAACACATCCCGAAAAATTCTTCGGCTACCGATACATTCAACGTGGTGTATGCAGTTAAGACAAGGGATGTATACCAAGTGATTCCATTTCACTTCAAAGTGAGTTCCATATAACGTTCCAACAGAACACCATCGCTATCCACGTTGTGTATGAAGAGGTTTTCAGACCTTCACTACCAAGAATTTGCTTCATTATCTTCTAATTAGCGATAGGAACGCTTATTCAATGTCGTAGTAAGAACTATGGGGAAATGAGTAATTTTAAATTGAGTGAAACAACGGACATTCACCGTTCTGATGAGATGATATTGGAAATAGTGAATGCATTCTTGACTCAGAACAGTCCCCTATTCAACTTAATCTCTTCTCAGTCAACTAGGCAAACGCCTTTTATTTATAGTCACATTTCTGTCAAACGAGATGTTTTAACCATGGAGTTTTGGAAATTAATTTGCAAATTTATCGACTGTTAATTAGCTCAGGTTATTACTTTCAGAACAATTCTTTTCTCAGGGGAGACTTAACAGCTAGAGAAATGGAAGGAAGCTAATCGTTTCACGTGACTCTTGGTACCTCGATCATAGCCACAGGACCTTCAGTTTTACGTGGAATCCCAATCACATAAACGTGACATTGTATTTGAAAAATCCCGCATGAATTGGCCGGGCAATACCACTAAGCAAGGGGCTAGAGGCTTATAATTATACCATCAACATTCGGTAATGAAAAGTCAGAAATATATTTCAAACCTGACGTATAAAACTGGAACATTATTCTATACACGAATTTTTGTTGTAGTCAATAAATAATTCTAATAATAGGTACAAACTGTATTACGTGTCTTAATTACGAAGAAAATGAATAAACGGAAAGCATCTAGGTCAAAAGCTTGGACTTCCACGTTTCTGATTTCAATAAAAACGCTTTTTTTTTTTAACGGACTATAGCTTCCTAAAGTACGACAGGTTTAGTCTAGTGACAAATAAAAATAACATGAAAAAGGATGTCTGTTTCATAGCACTGGTCATTTCGGAATATCTACCGCACTTCAGAGACAAACTTTGGAAGCAGCGAATGGACAGCATTTTCAGATCCTATCACAGCAAGCATCATTCGCCCTGGAGTGTCACAGCTCATACAGGAAGTCCATCGTTCCTCCACAAACCAGAAGGGGGGAAGCACCGTAAGCTGCTTATCTTGAGCAGGGGAAGATGGTAGTAATCGATCGTCTCCCTTGAGCTCGCAGTAGGGAGAAGAATCGACCAAGCACGAGGACGTGCAGTAAACAGCCCGCAGCCCCGAGGGAGACGGGAAGATATGGGGGAAAGAAACGTGAACCTCCATTCCTAGAGACAATTGTGTACAATGGAACACAAAATGTAATGTAAGGAAAACTTGTGTGTGTATGGAGTGGTCTGAAAATTTCACTTGTACTGTCAACAGACTAATTAACAAGTGTAAACTTTCATTATAAAATATAACAAGGATAACAAAAGACAAGATCAGGTACACAGCCTACTAATAAAAACTGTCCAATTCGAAAACCATGAGAATGTCCATGTTCATAGCCAAGTCGTCAGAATAAATAAATAAATAAATAAATAAATAAATAAATAAATAAATAAATAAATAAATAAATAAATAAATAAATAAATAAATAAATAAATAAATAAATCGGAAAGTACTTGGCGGGTAATGCAGATTCGCCTACTCATGAAAGGGACACAATCAAGCAGAAACGATAGCTCACTGGTACCTGGCACTGCAAAAATATTTAGACATACTCAGTTATACAGAAGTGACTGTAAGCGCGCGCGATCTAATATGCTACATCAAATTGCTGTGGGGAAGTTCTGTTATTGCATGTGATTCAATACCAGCAAACAGACCATATAAGGCGTGGCATTGTTCCCACTTACTTGTGTTAGATTCCACTCTTTCACTTTCCATATTAGACCTCATTGACTAACTGACTGTAAATTGTACGCCTACTGGAGGCCTATAATCTACAATGCAACCTGCACTGCATCACTAACACGAAAAGATATAAATTATTTTCACGTAAATATTTTTATGGTACTTAAGATAAATGAAATGGCGCAGTTGTATTTCTAAGGTAGAATGTAAAATTACTGTCACTAACAAAATAACATGTTTCCTCAGTGCAATGTACAATTGGTATTCTTCACACCCCACTGCATTTTACATGGTAAGTACCTTCCTGTCCGCCTCTGTGGTGTAGTGGTTAGTGTGATTAGCTGCCACCCCTGAGGGCCCGGGTTCAATTCCCGGCTCTGCCACGAAATTTGAAAAGTGGTACGAGGGTTGGAACGGGGTCCACTCAGCCTCGGGCGGACAACTGAGTAGAGGCGGATTCGATTCCCACCTCAGCCATCCTAGAAGTGGTTTCCGTGGTTTCCCACTTCTCCAGGCAAATGCCGGGATGGTACCTAACTTAAGGCCACGGCCGCTTCCTTCCCTCTTCCTTATCTATCTCTTCCAATCTTCCCATCACCCGCAAGGCCCCTGTTCAGCATAGCAGGTGAGGCCACCTGGTCGAGGTACTGGTCATCCTCCTCCGTTGTATCCCCGACCCAGAGTCTGAAGTTCTAGGACACTGCCCTTGAGGCGGTAGAGGTGGGGTCCCTCACTGAGTCCGAGGAAAAAACCGACCCTGGAGGGCAAAACGATAAAGAAGAAGAAGAAGAAGAAGAAGAACTTTCCTGCTTGCAGTAGGCCTATCTTTTCAAGTCCAATTTCTCATTTTTCAGTGCAAATTACTACTGCCTTTGGAATATCTTCTTTGCTTTCAAACATTTTTTCCTATCTTTAGCCAATCAATACCTTGAAGGTACTGGCTTCCTTCTCGTTTCTGAACTACAAGGCTACTACAACGGCTTTCAAATTAATTTCATTAGTGTTCACTTTTTGGTGAAAGAAATGCAACTTACGAGAAGTGTACTATACGCGAACCTTTTCTTGAGCCCTGAGCTCGCTAGTGCTGAATCGGTAGACCTCGGTTATCTTCGACAACCATATTGGTAACCTTTGAAACACGAAGTATGAATCGCTTATTCATCGTTGTGCGACATCTGGCGTAGACTTTACGAACAAGTTATGTTGTTGTTTACACAGCAAAGCCAAACTATATAATTCATGCTAGTAATAAGATTCGCATCGAGAAATGTTATATCATGTTAAATAATGTATGTGTGACACAGTTGTTGACGTAAGATAATAAATGTTTAGAAAATTCATATCAATCGATCATATTATCGATTCAATTCAGATTTCATTTCCATCCAGTTGGCAGTATAACCGGAACCGTCAATGCTCCCTCCTTACTCCTCACCCCGTAAAAATCGGGCTCAAGAAAAGGTTCGCGTATAGTATGACATCCTTCGCAGAAGTGAATGTGTTGCCACAAATTTCCACGATATCATGATCTGCCATTCTGGCTGGTATTTCAATGACATTTGATCCCTCACGATCCACAGACGGATAGTCGCCACTTCCACTTTCTTGCAAAAAAAAAAAAAAAAAAAAAAAAACCCAGCAAACTCCATTTCTTGTGGTTTTATCTGCATGTTTTATGTAAGCGGCGTATTCTGAAGAAGGGCTAAAGAGGAGAGTATTCTATTTAATACAAATTAATATAATAATAATAATAATAATAATAATAATAATAATAATAATAATAATAATAATAGCCGGAGGCCTCCGTGGCTCAAGAGGCAGCGCGTTGGCCTCTCACCGCTGGGTTCCGTGTACAAATCCCGGTCACTCTCCGGCTCCTCCAGTTTTCCCTGTCATCTTTCAATCCAGCAACACTCTCCAATATCATTTCATTACATCTGTCAGTCATTAATCATTGCTGCAGAGGAGTGCGACAGGCCTCGACAGCCGTTACAATTCCTATCCTCGCCGCAAGATGGTGGCTTCATTATTCCATCCCTGACCCGGTCAATGACTGGAAAACAGGTGGTAGGTTTTCAATAATAATAGCTGTGCTGAGTGGCTCAGACGGTTGAGGCGCTGGCCTTCTGACTCCAACTTGGCAGGTTCGATCCTGGTTCAGTCCGGTGGTATTTGAAGGAGCTCAAATACGTCAGCCTCGTGTCTGTAGATTTACTGGCACGTAAAAGAACTCCTGTGGGACTAAATTTTGGCACCTCGGCGTTATCATTATTATCGATTATACTAATAATAATGATACTAGTTTCACGTACCACTAAATAATTTAACGGTTTTCGGAGACGCCAACGTGCTGGAATTTTGTCTCGCAGGAGTTTTTTTTATAACAATCTACCGACATGAAGAAAGAGTATTTGAGCACCTTCAAATACAAACAGACTGAGACGGGATCGAAACCTCCAACTTGAGCTCAAGAGACAAGCTCTCTACCACCTCAGCTACTCAGCCCGGCTACAAATGAATAATTGTTTGGCAAAACCTGGCTGAAATCTCCCCCAAGAACAATAATCTTTCTACCAAAAGGAAGACTAATTCAGAAGACGATTTACACACATTAATGAACGAGTATCTGTCGCTGGGGCTTCATTCCTATTATGAGCCGTGATAATCGAATATCGTCAGCTGATTTACAATTTAATTTTAATCCCGACACCGAACTCGCATTTGAATTTAGAGGAATTCTGAATGTACTGTGCAATGTTCGACTTTTCGGCGTGCAACATAGAAGACGGATCACAACCAAACATTCACGCATATGAGTTCGAGTGCGTTGCACATCAACCGGTTCCCTTATGCACCCTTCGACGTCGTCCACAGGAACGGGACGACTCCATTCTGCTATCTCAGATAAAATACAACAGTCGTTTACAATAGTGCTTACAGTACAGTCGGATTCAAATTTACATATCGATAAAATAGATAGTAGCACAATGTCAAACCCAACTGCATCAAATTATAGCTGCATTTTTCCCGCGTTTACGGGTGGTATACAATATTCTTTTGGGCGTTCAGTGCTTTAGGTACTTTAATTTGAACGGAAAAAGAACCTGTTTTTCTCCTCCTACGGAGAAACTTCGATTTCAAAACTCCGTAAAGTAAAAGGCACCACCCGATCATAATAAAATTTAATAAGTAACAGTCCTTAGTGTCCTAACATTCTTTTCAAAATTACTGACTTTTATCATTATTGACGACAGCTGATATTGGATCTGTTAGGGATCCAACCAGCCGTTGGAGTGAAAACTCAACATTCCTAGTGCTAAAAATTTAAGCCTGACAGTAGGGCTGGTGTGTGGTTAAAAAGGTACTTGCAACTCCCCTCCACTGGGGATGTGCCTGAAAAGAGCTAAACCACCTCGGGGCAAAGACACGAATTACACAATAATAATAATAATAATAATAATAATAATAATAATAATAATAATAATAATAATAATAATAATAATAATAATAATGCCCAGCTCATTGTCCGAATGATCAGCGAATTGACCTTCGGTTCTGGGGGTTCCCGGGTTCGATTCCCGGCCGAGCTGGGGATTTTTGATTAATTCCTCTAATACGCGGACTGGATGTTTCGTGTTCGTGTTAACACACTTCTTTTCATCTACAAAATATATATTACGATACGAACCACTAGAATCACGAAATAGTGAATACATCCCTCCACATAGGGTTTTTGGGCCAAGTTCACGCAAAGTGCCGACCCTAATAAATTGGGAAAAAGGTAAGGAATCATCATCAATTGTTCTGTAAGTTTTATAATAAAAAATGTGTTAAGCATTCTTTAAACTACCGATGTCTTAAAAGTATCTCTTTAAATTTTTGCCTCCGAAAACCGTAAAAGTAGTTAGTAGGACGAAAAGCAAATAGCAAACATTTTACACTGAAAGAGATTCTCTAGAACGAAGGTGATTTGCATTTAATCATTCTCAAATGCCCAACAAGCTAACAACAGTACTGTGGTTCGGATCCGCAAATTCGGACAAGGTGAGCGCCAAATCTGGTGCGCCACATAGTGAGCTGGTGCTCAATGGCTAGATTTTCAGACTATTCAAAGAAGAAGGACCACATCTGGAAAATTCTAAAAACCGTAGATTGATATTTGACGACGTCTCAGAGTGGTTTGTTTACTCCACGATGGTAATTCTATCTTATGATCCTACTGTACACTACATGAGCATGCAAACAAATAACAATGCATATCCAACACCAGGTATGTTACATCACTGTAAATTCAAAACAAAGAAAACTAGATCTTTGACACAGCGTTACAGCTCCTTTCCCTACGCTTGATGCTGACGAGCAAGATTCTTCTCCGTACTGAAGGGAATGTGCACTGGACGTAAATGGTAAGACAAGAGTGAAACAAACACGTGGAGAATAACGATCTCGGCACAGTAAAGGGAGTCACTGTAATTAGCTCAGCAGACTAACACGAATCACTATAAACAGAAGCGTCAGCTAGAGCAAATTCATCAAAAGACTCTATGGTTAGTTTGATTTTCAGAAGGGCCGTGACAGCTCTTTAAGTACTAGACTCTCACCAATGCTGCTGCAGATCGAACCTCAGTCAATGCGCACGGCTTATCTGAAATTCATAACCCTATTCAACTAGTTCGTACACCACGTAAAACTGTGGTCCCTGGCTTATAGTACAAGCTTAACAGTCTTCTTTGTGCCTTTTTTTTAATCATTCTTCCTCAGGACGAAGTCAAAAGCCCACAGACAACATAACTTTCGAAATATGGATGATGGCCACCGGCGCCGGATATCAGAATCACTTCACTCTAGTTTCTGTCATTCCGTCTAACCTTTATTTCCAGCCCTGTTCCCTTCTACTGTAAAGGGCAATCTTAAAGAACTAAACTTACGAATCCAGTTATTAAAAAAATAGAAACTATAACGTGAATTCACTTCGGCCTACTTTCAAAACAATGTGAATCTAATGAAACTTAATGTTTAGAGCAGCAACCTGCCAACAATCAAAGAATCGAATAAAGTATGCCTCACTCTGCCGAAGAACAAGGTTATATCATGTGTACTTCTGAGTCACATGATCTTTATTCAGAAATGTTGCACTCCACTGAAGAACGTGTTTTTATGCGCACTAATTGGGTCACATGATCTTTTCTTACAAAACTACAATACTTCAGGACTAAGTGTGGAGGGCGAAAGGTCCCACCAAAATTGACGATACATGATTTCACCTGGCAGGACAGGGTCACTTCTGAACGAGCGCAGGAAACATCGGTCACCACTGTCTGAGAGAATTATTCGTGGCATGATCAAAAGATCAATATATGTATCCAAGATTTATTTGCATCGATTACCCTGAAAACTTGCCAAATAGAAGCAAAAAAAGGAAAACTTCGGCCGTATATAATATCCTACGTGCTGTAGCTACATGGATCTGAGAAAATGAAGAGGATTCGTTAACGCTACTGCTTATCAGGATATTTAAAGAGTTTGTTGACGATCAATTTTATGACGTGAAACTGAAACTGGGATGCTTCCAGCAAGATCGAGTACCCTGTCATGTTAGAAGAGTCACTGACGATTAATTTTCAGTTAACAACCGAGTTATTCCTGCGGATTTGCGACCACTACGATACCCTAATCTCACGGGCCCTAACTTCATGTTATGAGATAATATAGAAAAATAAGTTAATCAATTTTCCGTAACAAACTTCAAACCACGGAAGAGTTACAGGACTAGTCTATGTCAAATAGGAACCGTTTTGGTCTCGAGGGGTTACTGAGAAATAAGGGGCTGCTATGTTGTCGCGTTTTCCCATCTGCTCAAAGCGTTGCATTCCGTGGAAAATACCACTTGCGCCAGGCCACAATATTTTACTTCATAAAAATGACCGCATAGCTTCCCATCTGAGATGGGCGGGAGTGAAATCTGAAACACTAATGGTAGGATATAGCGACACCTAAAGCAAAACCTGTCGTGCTGCCTTACAGCGGCGGACGGCGGGTCATTCCTAGCACCTTAATTATGTTACCTGTCTCCAAGTATACATCGTTCTAGTCCCACAAAGAGCCGGAAATCGAAACTGTGCCAACCGGGAGGGAAGAAACTATGGTAGGGAGAAGATGGAGTTAATAACCGATCTAACGAATATTCTATGTACATGTACTTCAAAAAGCTACAGACTATGAATAGAAATGCATTTTAATTCGCGCGTATCAAAGATAAAATCCTTCTATTGTTCTAATTGTACTCCACGTGTGAGACAGGGCTGCTAATGAATAATGCAATAAAAACGGTAGCACAAATGTTCATTATAGGAAAGCCTTCCAAGTGTACAATGACAAGATAAACCATCTCACAATTAGTATTCTCTTGCGATATCCAGATTATAATCCTACAATTGCAAGCGCGAATATTCCAGTATGCAAAACTAATGTTCAATATGTGGATGTAGAATGCATGCCGAATAAATGCCCCCCACCCCACATAGAGAGTATGCCGCCCAGTATTATTTTAAATTTCGATTCTCGAGAACTACAGGAAAATCCTCTATTCAATGCTACTGGCTTTTTGACCCTCTAACTACTGTTACGAATTTCTGATACGCCGAAGAGCAGGAGATTTTGTTCCGAAAGAGGTATTGTGCGTGCCAGTGAATCTATCGAAACAGGAGCTGGTGTATCTGAGCACTTTCCAATACCAACGGACTGAGCCGCGATCGAACCCACCAACTATGGCTCAGAAAGGCAGCGCTTTACCGACCGAGTTATTCAATTCGGCAGGAAAACTCATCCCTCTTCTCTCTCTTTCTTGGTTCCTGAGATCATGATTACGCCTTGACACACTCCATAAAAACTCCCCTATTGATGAATCTTTGAATATCTGGTAAGCTGTGCAAACTGCATGACAAAGCACCAATCATGGTCTCGTCACGCCATCGAGATGGCGTTCTTCCACGCATCCAGCCGAAGAACATGAAGTGTCCTATGTTTTCGCCTCTTATACGAGTAATATAACCAAGAACTATAGTTTGCCGGCGCCGTGGTGTAGGGGTAGCGTACCTGCCTCTTACCCAGAGGCCCCGGGTTCGACTCCCGGCCAGGTCAGGGACCTGAGGGCTGGTTCGAGGTCCACTCAACATACGTAATTAGAATTGAGGAGCTGTCTGACGGTGAGATAGAGGCCCCGGTCTAGAACGCCGAGAATAACGGCCGAGAGGATTCGTCGTGCTGACTACACGACACCTCGTAATCTGCAGGCCTTCGGGCTGAGCAGCGGTCACTTGGTAGGCCAAGGCCCTTCAATGGCTGCGGTGCCATAGGGTTTGGTTTGGTTTGGTTTGGAACTGCAGTTTGCATGGACAGCTTCTTTTCAAACTGCAGTTCCCGTAAGATGAGATGTGTGTATGTATGTATGTTGGGTATTCAGCCCGAAGCTTGGTTTGATCCTCTGCAGCTCCGCCAACAGCTGTCATAAATAGCCTAGGCGTCACTGAAGAGACGTACTAGGGAAATGAGGAGTGAGGTAGTTTCCCGTTGCTTTCCTCACCGAGCCAGCCGTTGCTATTACGTATCAGTCTGCCAAGCCCACTGAAATGCATGCACCAACCGACCCTATGAGCGATATTTTCACACCATTCATAACACGGACTGGCTGCATAAGCAATGGTATTACTAGCATCGCTCATACCTCAGTCACTGTCATATTGTCAAAGCCAAGGATGAGACTGAGACAGGTCAATGAAAGTAACAAATTTGATATAGCCCATACCAGAAGACATAGTGCACTGTAAACACTACATCTCGCCAGCAAAATTAATTCTAAATTCTGTCAATGAAATGTAAGAACATTCTTTTTCAGTATCACATTTCGAATACATCACATGTCTGTTTACATTTTTCTGATGCACTGAGAGTCAACCAGGCTCCGTAAAGCAAGATGGAGAAGATAATTGTACAAACTAGGTGCCCTCACTGAGACATAAAACCCCACACATTGTTTTATTCACCCTATACCGTGTGAACGAAAGCTATGGATTTTAAGGTCCTAAAGATGAATGCTTTAAGCCGTTCGGTATGGAATTTCCTGACCAAAGGATAGGTGGCGTTCTGTGAGCAACTCTAGCGTGCGTAAGGTGAGCGTTCAGCGGACTAGTAGAAGGAGCAGGCACAATATCATACCACCAAAAATGTGTTCCATCACCTCCGACCAAAGAGCTCCTGACCCTTAAAAAAAACTAAAGAACTATATCAGCGTTGCTTATTTCCCAACAAAACGACAAATGAGAGCCTCTACAACAATACAGGTTTGCTTTCTCAATTTAAGTTAGTGAATAAAAAACAGACCAGTACCTTTAACACCGGCAACACGCCTCGCTGTACTGATGCATACCTGTAATCGTCTTGGCATACTGTTCACTAGTTCATCAAGTTTAATATTAGTCGTAACTGTCCCACTCCTCAATTGTAATTCGGCGTAGATCTCGTCGAGTGGTTGGCGAGTCGTGACGTCCATAAACAGTCTTCTATAAATTTATCGTAGATTTGTTCGATAGAATTCATGTCTGGGCCGGGAAACACGGCGACCACTCCAGTCGAACGATTTTGTGGTCACGGCGGAAGTCATTACCGAAAACCACACGGTGGATGCGCGCATTATCGTCAATTAAGACGAATTATCCTTCAAAATGCTGGCGATACGGTGTCACTATGGGTCGGATGATGTCGTCCCTGCATCGTACAACCGTGACGTTGACTTGCATGACTTAAGAGTGGCGTACGGTGGCCCCACATATATATTAGAGAACCACCATCTTGCTGCACGTGCTAGACAGTGTGGCGGAGACATGAAGCTGACCAGATTGTCACCAAACACGTAAGAACGTTACTGGCTTTACCTCCCACTATCACATTTTTTACGGTTTTCGGAGACGCCGAGGTGCCGAAATTTTGTCCCACAGGAATTATTTTACGTGGTAATAAATCTACCGACACAAGACTGACGTATTTGGGTATCTTCAAATACCACCGGACTGAGCCAGCATCGAACCTGCCAAATTGGGGTCAGAAGGCCAACGCCTGAACCGTCTGAGCCACTCAGCCCGGCTCCAAACACGTTGCGACGATCGTCAGGAACAAGGCTTATGCGGGTCTCATCGGCAAAAACGACTTTATGCCAATTCTGGAGAGAGCATTCAGCATAATGCCCATCTGTAAGGTGGTCTATGATGTCTAGGTTTGAGAGCTGGGCCTCGCCGTGGACGACTAGAGTGAAGTTGTGCCTCGTGCGACCTGTTTCTTACAGTCTGAGTAGAAACGCGGCGACCAGTGACTGTCCCAAGATCATTATTTAGCATAACGGCATTGCGTACAGGGTTCCTACGAGCTGAAATTCGAGGGTAACGGTCATCAACTACAGTCGTAGCCCTTGGACATCCTACGCGAGGCGGTTCCTGTCTCCCTGTACCGCTCCCATGTTTGAACCACATCACTAGAGATGGGAATTATAGGCACGAGCAGGTCGGAACGCAAACGTATTTGAACAAGGCGCAAAAGTAATCTAGCCGCTCTACGGGTATGCCGGTGAGATGCATAAAATTTAGGGGCTCTGAGAGTTCAGATCAGTGCAAATCTCACTGAAGAACTGTCCTGCGGGTCGAACAACTGCCCTTGTTGATCATCCTTCTTGACATAATGTGATTATGCGAACACATTCACATGTCGACACTGAACGTCGTGCCATCCTAGACGCCCACTACACGGCTTAGAACACACCTCTAATGATTTCTACACTAGTGCTGCAACTTCAACTGAGGCCAAGATAGCAACACAGTCAAATGACACACAGGGGTGATACAAAACTTCGTGTGATATGTGTAGTTCCTGTAAACATACTATGACTGCTGCAAGTAGCAGTGTAGTAAAGCGATGTTTCTTCCTCTTCTGAGTCAATGTACCATACAAAAATACGAAATAGCACTACATTTGTTGTTTGTTGTTTAAAGGAGCCTAAACAGCTAGGTGATCGGTCTATCATTATATTTAATATTATTATGGAGGGTTTTGAAATGTCCCTTGTTCAGTACAGTATTTAAAATTTTGATTACATTTTATATGCCAGTCTTTATGTGTGTACGTGCTTAACTCTCAAATTCTCATGAGCTGTCAAGCATTGCCTGGCTTCGATGATATAGATGTTAAGCTCCATAAAACAAAATCATCACTACCATAAAACAATTCCTAAACACGATGATAATGCTTGTTGTTTGAAGGAGTCTAACATTTAAGGTCATCGGGCCAATTTCTAAACATAACTCAATATAGACCTAATTGGAAATCAGCAATAATAAACATTTCTACTGTTGGAAGATAGCATATTAGTCTAGCAGAGTTAATGCAACTTCGCTCTAGGACTTTTGTCAGTTAACAATAATTCGATACGCCTTGTCATTTGTCGCGTAAATAAAAATGTATTATTTGTACGTTGTTTCGTATAAACACACTTCATCAATGTCACAATTTTTTACATAGGCCTATATTGGTTTGATTTGTAACTTACGTCCTACTCTGTACGTTAAGTTCCCAATAGAAAATGAAGCATATATTACCGACAATCTTCAAAGAATTTCTAACGAAACTAAAATCTCAAATGCTGTAGTAAAAATGATCGGGGTATTCGTTTCTCTGTGCCTTTCGCGGTACATTTCTGTTTTGCATTGAGCGAAATGGTGGATAAATTACAGCAGTAAAATAATAGCAACGAATGTCGTTTCAACACACTTATATGGCCTATCCTGACTACCTTTTAATTCTAGTCCCCACCCTCCATAAAGGAAAGGGCGGAGTCTTTTCTGCCGGAGGTCGCTCAATAAATGTCAACAGCGCTTCCTGTTAAATACATTTATAAAGCATTAACGGAATGGAGGTCCTCGATAACCACAAAATTCACGAGGATCATCCATGTAAAACATATCGGTCTCTGACAGAAATAGAACCGAATAAAAGATGATCAGCTCCATATACAGATTAACGCCAGGGATTTTTTTATTGGGGAATATGCTTTTTTCAAACTTAACATACAACAGCAAATTTTAGTTTCAATATTTCATTAATCTGTACGCATTTGCTCAGGTTCAGAATCACGTTGATGAGATTTCCTTGGTTCTTTCCATTCTTATTTACTTGTCCTCACACCGCTATTTTCGAAATTCTGTCAATAACAGAAATTCTGATAGTAAGTAGGATGCTTACAATTATTATTATTATTATTATTATTATTATTATTATTACCATCATTACTGAATGGTTTGAGAAGTACAAATATTAGGGCCTGAGTAAGAAAGTATAACAGTGAACAACAAATATTACACAGTTAAAGATGAATATTGTAGATTTTACAACCGGATTAGTGCATTTGGTGTGGATGCGGCCTAGAGAACCAAGCCATCTACGAAAGCTGTAAGTGGGCAGTTCTCCACAATGTGCGTCATGATTTGTTCTTCGGCGGTACAGTCGCAGGATGCACTAATTTTTAATCATAAAATCACAGCTCACATTTCCTTTTCTGATTCGGTTTAGTGTAGTCAATTCATGGCGAGGAAGATTGGAACCCCCGACTTTTCTAACAGGATCCTTGATAAGGTGGGCATTGTGAAGCGGATGTTCTTTCCAACATTCTGTACACTTGATGCCAGCACTGCTGTAGATACACACTGCCACAAGCAGGTGAAAGCAATGTCATACTCAACTACGGCCCGCGGTTATCCCACGCTGGAAACACACGACTCCTTTGGGAGAAAAATACCAATGACCGATACGAACTGGCGAGGGCAATGACAGAAGAGTATTCGAAGCGAATTTACAACGGCAACTATGCGTATTATTTAATTCAAGCGGTGGGATCATGCGCAGCAAATGGAGTCCCAGGAGATGATGTTTAGACTCAATTTCAGGTAAGAGGCGAGAAAGACTGTGAATGCTGAAAAGGCCAGTATAATGAAAACTGTATGTATGCATGTATGAACAAGAAACTGAGTATGAATTCTTCGATAGAAAAACTACCGCTATCAGTGTATCATCTGCCTTTACAAATAAGCCCAAGGAAAAATGAATTTTAAGAATTACAGATAAAGTACTAAATCCTGACAATTTCTAGCAAATACGCATAAAGTAAAGTGAAACATGCCACTTTAAAAGGTCACTCCAAGTCAGGTGACGCTAACAATTCCAAGGCTACTCTGTAAAAGAACATTCGATTGTATCACCAGCTGTATTTTCCTTGGAAGGCAGTTGGAAATAAGCCAAGCACTACCGGTCTTGATACACTTTCATTCCCCCATGTAGGAGGCATTACATGTATGTTAACTGAAGGACATTAATCTTCCTGTTAGGAGAAGTCATGTGACTTTCACGACCCATACTACGGGATTGTCAAAGGTAGCAATCCTCAACCTGTCTACGCCGAAGGAAATCATTCTTAGTACTAAGGGAGCCTTTGTCAGTACCTTGCTGCTTCAGTTTAGGGAGTAAAAACATTACGAACAATTTTCTTGTGCATTTACTTAGCGAGTAAATTCAGACTCATACCACTCCCAAGTCTGTGCATAATTTATGATTCCGTGGTGATCACAGAGTTCTACTAGCTGAGTTACATTGTCTTCACTCGCTAGTAAAATACTCTTCCTCTGGTCGTCCTTCCCCTCCCCTAAGTCAACTCTTGCTTTGCTCTTGTTCGAGCCCAAAAGTATCAGTTTTGTGAAGCCTAAGTTGGTGGTGCTTCATTGTTTTGCCCCTTTAAACAACAACTACCATTAGTCATCACGCATTAGTCTCCTAAAAATGTAAGTGGATGCATTCTTGTTTCGCGAAGGCCTATGGAAGAAAGTGACCAAGTGACCATTACTCACGGTTACTGAAATGCTAGTCACTTGAGTTGACGTCATATGAACGACTTACGAGTCGTTCGACGTTCCTGTTTCACCAGTAACTACTACAGTAAAGGCAGTGACCCTAGTAGAAAAACTAATGGATCACAAGGCCCAGAAAATGTAAACGAATGAACATTTAAGGTTTTCAACAGAGTTCTTTTATATTCCGACGTGAACGAAGTGACATGCTATAAATAATGGTGTGTGGCCTTCGGATAGGCCTGGTGCAGGTCTTTTGATGTGACTCGCGTAGGCGACCTGCCCGTCGTGATGAGGATGAAATGATGATGAAGACGGCACATACACCCAGTCCCCGTGCCAGGGGAATTAGTCAATTATGGTTAAAATTCCGACCCTGACGGGAATCGAACGCGGGACCTCTGTGACCAAAGGCCAGCACGCTAACAATTTAGCAGCCGGACAGTGGCGTGCTGTGAAATAATCAGTTTTAAGAAATTCACCGACCTCAGTCAGAACTGAACCCCCGAAGACACGGTACAAGAACGTACCACGCTAACCACTAAACCACCGAAAGCAGATGTTCTGAAGTGGGCTACTTACAATTAATTACGTGTGAAGTTCGGGAAAAGAGTACAGAGTCCAGAAACAAGTAATTTTTTCAGCCTGGAAGAACCGACTAACGTGCATCGGGTAGGGGTGTAAAGTTCACAGAGTAATTTTTTAAAGCTTCTGAACAAGGTGGCTGAGGTGTGAATCGCAGCATATAACATGAAATCGTGTCTCCATACTTCGATATCCATGTAAAACGGAGATTCCTTGACTACGATCACGACGTAGAGAAATGAAGGAAAAAGTACAGTATTACGACACCAAAGAGCAAGATGAGGGACTTTAGCTGAAAGCCTGCATTCAGAAGATGGTGGGTCCGACCCCCAAGTTCGACAGCCCTGAAGATCTTCCAGAATTTCCTATTTTTCCACGATGCAAATTCTAGGGCAGTACTTTGATTTATTAAAGCCACGGTCACTTCCTTTCCAGTCCTAGTCCATCGTCGCCGAAAACCTGTATGAGCTAGAGCGACGTTAAGAAAAATAACGGAGGAAGAGATCACATTAACCCACAGGTTTAGTCGGGCCGGTAATCGCCGGTGTTCGATACCGATAGTTCGAAAAATTGCTAAATGAGTACCGGAGCTTTTCATACGTGTTAGAAAGTGGTGGTGGTACGCTCCGGTCCTCATGAATATTCTTTCGATAGATTTTTTTCACATATAGGGTGGTCGGGAACAAAGTGAACAGGATATATGGGCGTTAGAGGATTCATCATGCTGATAAATAATTTGAAAGAAATAATTCGATATCTCACACCGTTGTCATTTTATCAGCTGCTGAAGTTAGCCAATCAGATCGCTTCGCGGGCGAATTCAAATGTGCTTTGCGAGGCGGTGTTGCTAAATCTGCATGTGACTTAAGAACGGCTTGAGAGTCATGCGTAGAAATCAGCATCAAACACACCGTTGGTTCCAGCCAGTATCACCGCATCGAACCTGTTTAGGCTGGAACCTGTTAGTTCGGAGGTCTGTATTCAAATCCCTCCTACGGCGAAGTTTTATTCTTCGACCCGTGCTCTGATGCCGGTCTTAAGTTACGTGTAGATTCAGCAACACCGCCTCGCAAAGCCCATTTGAATTCGCCCGCGAAGCGATCTGACTGGACAATTCTACAGAAGTGTGATAGATCAATTTGGGACCGAGGCTGCTGATAATACAGTCACTGCATACAGCATTACATTTTGACAATTTACAGGAAGCTATCTACGATAATCTTAGTTCTGTTTGCGTATCGAATTATGTCTTTCAATTTATTTATCAGCATGACCAACCCTCTAACGTTCACGTTGTTTCCGACCACCTCGTACACTGGATCAGATTTTATCTGTACAATCCCCGAGACCCCTGTCATTTTGTGATTCTTGCTTAAGTAGTAATAAAGTTTATTAATACCGGATAATTCTATAGAAGCGTGGTAAACCAATTTCGAACCGAGACTGCTGACAATACAGCCACTGCTTACAGGACTAAATTCTGACAATTTACAGGAAGACATCTACGATAATCTTGCTTCTCTTAGCGTACGGGTTTTAGTGAGCTACATGTATCGCTGTGTGCGGGTGTTGTTTTTGGGTGTACGTGAATTTTTACGGGCTAGGATCGTGAGGGAAGCGGCCGTGTCCTTCAGAAAGGTACCATCCCGACATTTGCCAAGAGCTGAAATGAGAAACCACTGTAAACATTTTGAGGATAGCCGACGGAGAATTCGAACCCACCGGTCTCCCAAATACAGAGCTAGCAGTCATAACGGGCCATGCCTCAACGCATTGAGCTAACCTGTTCGGTGATAAACTTTAGTCACCTAAATGTATTGTATCCATTTTAATGGTCAGAATTCTTGGTGTAGATACAGTACACTATATGGAGAGGACTGATCAACTAAGTAAAGTAACCTCGTGTCCTCATCCCGTGCAGCTCTTTTCAGACACAACCCCAATGGGGGTGAGCTGCATGTACATCAGCCCTCCTGCCATTCTTAAATTTCTGGCATTACCGGGAATCGAACCCGCGGACGGCAGCTAATAGTGCTAACCGTTACGCTATGGAGGTAGACACTGGTCAACTTAACAGTCAAGATTCAAGTAAAATAATTAAAGCTTGCCGATAGTGCAGTTAAGATAAAAATGAAGAGGAAAAACAAGCATACAAACAAACAGATGATCTCCTCCCACTTTTGTCAGCAGTACTATTGCAGTATCCACAACAGTGTGCCCGAATCTTCAGTTCAGTGAATGAAATTGTGACTCCTACGTCCCGCTAGAAATACGGTTTTAGTGAAACACGAAGCAGACTCAAACAGTTTGTCCACTAGCATACGTGAAGAATTAATTATCACCTGCAACAGATGTTTGATGGTGGTGATTGTTGTTTTAAGAGGAGGTACAACTGGGCAACCAATTTCTGTTAACAGTGATCAGAGGGAAAATGGAACAGGTCCGACACATAGAAAAATGCAGCGGTCGGCGAAAGAAAGACAAGGGCCACAAAGTGCGTGAAAATGAAAAACTCTCTGGGTCTCACACACTTAACACCGTCGGGCTCGAAAAAGAACAAGAACCGTCCAAAAGAAGTCGTATAGGATAGATGAGAGTGAGGAACCTGGCGCAAGTGGAAGCAATGCCAGGACTCATTTAAGGGCCCCGTTGTTGCCAATCCACGCTCCCAAGTTAAGAGTCCCTGGGGCTCCTTTTAATCGCCTCTTAAGACAGGCAGGGGATACCGTGGATGTCATTCTACCGCCCCCACCCACAGGAGGTTAACCTGGAAGACGTTAAGTAGATTACTTCTACTCCTGAAAAAAATAACAGAGGAAAATGAAGAAATGTTATGTGAGTAACGGTAGTTCATATTTTACAACTCAAGCCCTGGTGTAACCAATAAAACTACACGTTCCGTGCCGTAAGACCACAGTCAGATAGAACTCCAAGCGTGTTTTTTCTTATCAGTACTTCAGCTGCTTGCAATACTGCTTGCAGCAACGACCCGCACCTTTGCTGCCAGCAAAGGAAAAAAAGGTTACGCATTGACGGCTTTTTGCGATGGTCGTTGTTATTACTTACGAAGGTTTCACATTTTCACCTCCAGGCAAATGCTGATTGATAGGTCCTAGCTGATTCCGTCCTCCGCCTGACCCAAATTCATTCACCATCATTCGTTTAATCTTCATTAGCTCATAAACTGAGGCTGGCGTCAGGAACGGCATCTGGCCGTAAAAACATGCCCTACACATTCATCTCATCCCCGACCCCGTAAACAAAACTGGAGTAAGGGGCAGACAAACAAAAACACTGCTATTACGTACGAATGAAAACAAGAAGGCTTTAAAAATATTGCCTTTCGATATGTTTATATACAGTATTCTATAACAGTTCCTGCAACAAAACAGTTGTGTCCAAGCCGCCATTTATTAGGCCTATATAATTTACTGTAGATATAGTGCCATGTTCCGTGTCGTGTCAAGCGAAAATAATTATTTCATGCTGAAACGTATAAGAAATATTAAAAGTAGGTTCTGCTTAAATAACTTTTTGCATGTGTGTAAACGTTTTTTTTTTTTTTCACGGCAAGAAAATTACAGACGGATTCCGTAAAATATGCAAATAATAAATTACCTTGGCAGCCTTGATTGTAAGGATACTCAATTTGCAATGAATGTTGAAAGATATTCACTTCCATCAGAATAATTAAAAAAGATTATTCGCTAATTTTTCCTTCCTCATTTATTTGACAAATTCGTGAGCATGTTAGGAAGAGTAGTGTAAATGCAAATTGATTTTCTTTTTATCACGTAAAAATTCTAATTACTTCGCCAGCTTGTTAAATCCAGTAACAAGAAATGTTTCCTACCATTCAAGATTGAATCCTTAAGTTGAAGGTAAACTCCGTTTTGATTATCAAAAACAACCAACCATACAGCACGACCTCAGCAGTCCGTAATTCCCCACTGCCGTAAACGAGACGTTCTTCCATATACATACTGCACTCGAAGTTACACTGCATATTGAACCCTTTAGGTCCTTATTGAGGGATACCTACCTTCCTTACCTATCAGCAACGCTCATGAGATCTGTCTCTTGGGTCGTTTCGGGTTCTTCGTCACTTGCTGAGGTAAAGGTAGGGTTCATTAATTCTAATCTATCTACTGGAATGAAAGGTCTATTTAAAATATTCCTATTTATTCAGGGAAATGAAGTAATTTACTATGTCAACGATGTCATAGTCAATTGTGTCCACTGGACACCACAATCATTTTTACATAAATGTCAGAACACTGGTGTGAGACTTTAACGTAACTGCCTGATGGGCAATCTTACTAGAAACCATTATCTCAATTATTAATCATTTAAGAAAGGAAAGTCTGGAAATCCTTAAATTCGGCTTCCATGTGAGATCACATGTACCATCATAGTGATTCGTTATGGTCCAGCCCTCGTAATACGAACTCTGGACTCTGAGTATAATTAAGGCCGTCCAATCGGTGTGTGCCACACAGTGGTTCTACGGCATGGACCCTTAATTGAATCGATGTGACCTGCGTCTATGTCATGGACCGACATCTAATCTTCTAAGTTACTTTAAAGTCATTGTGGATGATGACCGCAAGGAAATGATGCTACAATGGCATATGGCCCTAATCTAAGTCACTGAGGTTGATGACCCCCTGACCATCCAAGTTTCTAGGCTGAAGGCTAAACACAATTAAGTTACATCGGTTGATGACCAAAGTTTCCACTTTACTATCCCCAGCACATTCACTGCTCAATCAATCAAAGTTCAATAATTACAACCACAACAATGCTCACAAACTTTGTGGCAGTAAAATCCATTTCCTTCGGATATGTCCCCTTAATCGTTACTTTACATGTTAATATTCCCCAGAAAAACAAACTAAAATTTCCAGAATGCATCTCCAAGTTATTCGCTTGATTAAAGTTATTTCAAAATGCGGTTTCACTGAATTTAATAATTTAATAAATTTAAATGATTTATCGAAATGTTAAAGAACAGTAAATTTTATCTCCGCGGACTCTGGTTTCTTCACAACTTTCTAGGCAGCTGCGATGTGAATTCAATATTGCGATGTTTATCTGGCTGGAAAAGAATTTGTTACATCATTCATGTCCAGCTATATATCTCATCTCGTGATATCATGCTTAAAAATCTAATCTAATCCTAACCGTTATTAACACTTGGATATCCTAATAATCTACGTACAAACCAAACAACTCGCCATATAATTACGATGTCATATCTCGTCATTACCATTATGAATTTTGCACACCCCTCGCAGACAAATCGATCATCACGACCATCGCTCTATATTTTGGACAACCTTGAAATTGGGTTACTCTGTTCCTTATACTCAAAGTTCATGGTTTCGAATGTTCATTACGTCCCCAATTACAGTACTTCACAATACTTAGATCATTACCGGCTATGAAATTTCAACTAAATCCAGCATTTTAACATATCCCCTGGCCGAGAATACAGTACAATCTCAACTCCACTCCTATTCCCGTTATTATCCCCGCTGTCCGCTTAGGTCTCTCACCCCATGCTCGCTTGGCAGTTACATAAACCACCCGGTTCGTTCTACCTGACTGACTTCTCAAAATGCTCCCTTTAAACTCTGCCGACATGATTAAACAAATACGATATTCTAACCAACAAAATGCACAGATTATGCTTCCAGATGCCCACACTAATTATACGCGTCGCCAATTATACCGCTATGGATTTCTATGAATTTCTTTCCATTCTCAACATTATAAAATATTCCTCGGGTTATCATATCCCGGCTTCAATGACAGGACTCTAACCTGATTCGCACATCTCATCTCAACTCATATAAAACACTCCTCGGGCTCTGTATCCCGGCTTCAATGACAGGTCCAACCTGATTCACAAAACTAACCTCTGTTTCCCAGCTCCACAATTATCATCGACAAAGAACTGGAATAAAATCCTCACTAGAAATACCGACGTATAATATCGCACAATGCATTAATCATGAATAACTTCGCATAAATGATATCGTATTTAATAACTTGATTTTTACGAGAAATGACTGAAACATTCTACTAGATCCTTTTATTGTCAGTCAGACACAGTTTAAAATGGGCATAGGAAAACGTTTCTCTCCGTGACCAAATTCATCACCCTTGGCTCTCACCCGACAGCGCGCTTCCACTCGATTGAAAATGAGTGACCATGGATTATTATTATTAACGTCAAATTGCAGACAGAAGAATTTTACATCGAATGAACATCTTACATTGACATCACAGAATACAGGCAGTACACTCACACGGATGACGATCTACATTGGACGTGATATCACTTCAGAACCTTATTCAATAACTTTTTACAACATTATATGGCACTCGCAAGACTTCAAAATTTTATCCAAGTGGAAAATAAAACAAATGACTCCTTTAGTCGTACCCTCACATTTACAAAACTTAGTAGGGGTGACCACTGCGTCGTAAATCCCCATTCAAATACAAGAAATCACGAGACAAGATATAAGAGGTAGTAAGATGGAAAGCCACCTACCTCATGTCCACGCCAGTATTCGTCTTAGGGCTCACCTGTGACCCTGGCATTTATTTAGCCATCTTTACATTCATGGCTGTACATCTCATTATGTTTCTTCAGGTTTCCTGGAATAAAGCATAAAAAAAAAGAAATACCCTTCACTTGTTTGCGGAGCGCACACGATGGATTATAATTATTCCCGCACACGAATTACTTAATCACATTAGAATATTTCAGTACTTTGACCGTCCTATCTGATACACTTATTTCTCTCAAGAAAACTATCTCCCCATGGAGTCAAGACTTAGCCGCAATGGCTAAAATCTGCAGCCGAACTCAGTCTACTTTCGTTGGTTTGATTTCGCAGAGCAGGTCAACAATTTGTCGTCCGCTATGTATCACAAATGCCGGAGAAGGAAGCTTCGTCATGGCGTCCCTTCATATTTATAGCAGTTACCCCCTCTCTTCGGATCTCTCCCTTTGCCGCCAAGAAAATTTCTCTAAATTTTCTGACTTACCTAGACTGTAATTTCAAGAGTTTTGAAAATGACTACATGCTTGCTACATTTCTGACGATAGTGTTCATGGACATTTAAAAATTTTACGGGTTCGATTTGTGAGATGATCGACCTCCTTTGATAGGCACTATATTTTTTTGACTTGGCGTGGTCACGCCGTGTACACGCGCTTTGAAATAGTTCATAAAAATGAATTGAGATTCTTCCGCCGTCGACACGTGTGGTTGACGTCACGTACCCCAGAGCGTGGGACCGAAGGTAATCACCCCCTCGTCACGTGTCAAATCCATGCTATCAAGAATCCAACTTTTAGTTTAATTGTTACACTATGCATAATGTTCTTAGGGCACAAAGGTCATGGGTTCATATTTCCCCCAAGACACGAATTCCTTTCGCACAGTGACAAGGAATTTCCTTTAAATACTCCAGATGGCGAAATTTCTAATTTTGACGTCTGATGAAACATGACCTTTGAATGTAAATTCCTTTCCTCTCTCTTATGCAGTTGTTCATCTCCTGGTATACGGATACTGGTTGATGCCTTCAGCTTCCTGGTAGTTCTTGGTAGCTTGGAGAGTTCGGGGTTGCGGGGTAGATCTCCAGTGAATGGTAGTTGACTTATTGGAAGTTAGGTGGTTTGTCCTTCCAACTTCTCGACGAACTTGCATTCACATCAAAATGCGAAGTTTCTGGGTTCAAATCCCTGTCCTGGTGGTAGGTCTTTCGGATAGCTCCAGTATGGGACATGTCTTGAGCTCCTACACAGTCAGTGTTGACTTCCCTTCGTTGGATGCTGTCCTTCCATTTGTCCTGTCCGGTACCTGACCTCAGCTCTCTCAAATACTGGTCCCCTTCTGTCCTTCTCTCCTCGGGCCCGTGCCAACGGTCAGAACGTCTGGAATTTTCGTAACCGTCCCCTCTTCTGTTGCCTTCATTCCCGCGTGGGTTACTTCGTCTTAGATCTGAGTTCCCCTGGTATCGACCCTGGTTTCTTCTCCACTGTTCTCGGCGTCTGTCCCACTCTTCGTGATGGTATCTGGGCTGTTCCCAGTTCTTCCTACCTTGGTATGGCCTGGTGTCGAACCGCCGCCCCTCATTTTCATATCTCGGTGCTCGTGAAACTTCCCTATCTGGCGCGCTCTCCTGGCTGTGATTTACGACATTCACCTGGGGCTCTGAATGCCTGACTATTCGCGGGGCTGATTGATGCGAATGGGTCTGGTCCAGCTGTCGCAATATCAATTCTGCCTGCATCGGGGTTTCGACCTTCGCAGCAATTAATATTCTCTGGATATCCGGTGGGAACTGTTTCTGGATAGCCTGAACCAGTTCCTGCTGACTTGGGGCTGATTCCAGTTCCTTGAACTTAACTAATTGTTCGGTAAAGTAAAGCGAAAATTTCGGCGGTCCTGCTGTGTTATACCGGCGACTATATAACTCTAGCCTTAGGTTCTGCTGAATCTCAGAATTCCAAAATTTGCCCAAAAATGCGGTCTGAAATTCCTCGAACGTGTCAAAGCTATATCGGAAACCTTTGAACCACAGCGACGCAACTCCGTCTAGGTACCGTTCCACAGTCCTTAGTTGCCTCTCTTCAGGTATCCTATTATCGCGAATATACTCTCTAAGTTCTCTAAGAAAACCCTTTGGCGTCTGGGTACCACTGCCATCGAATTTCTTAGGCTGATCTTCCTTGAGACGAATCATGTTTATAACATTAGTGACGTTTTGCCCCTGAGAATGGGTAGAATTGTCAAAGTGTCCGTTCCCTGCAGGATGTATGGGACTACTAGCGTTGCTAGGGCAACTGAACGACATATCTGAGGCGCGGCGAGATTTACTAACCACTTCCTCTATCTTGGCCTGGACTCCTACGATATTGTTCACTAACCCATCCAGTTCTAATTTCTGGGCACTAACTTCCCCCTTAAGAGCCTCATGAACAGATGTCAACTCGTCGCTCAGTGTTATGACCTTATCTTGGGTATCTTTAAGTTGTTTCGATAGGTCTACCCTTGTATCGCCTAGATCCTTTCCTAGTTCCTCAATATCTACTTGTACCTCCTCAATACTCCTAGCCGTTTCTTCCTGAGTTGTACCTAATTTTCTCATATCCTCTTTATTCATCTGGATTAATTTAAAGTCAATGGCCTCAATACGCTGGTCTACAGTTGCCTTCACGTCTTCGGCTACCTGGTCTACTTTGTCATTTACGACGGCTATCTCTTTACACAACATTTCCTTATGTTCATTCATTGCTGTGAAGACCTTTGACTTATCGTCTTCACGCATGATGTTGAACTTCTCTACCTCTGTCTTCAAATCGGCCTTAAGTTCAGCTTGATCTGACATCAACTGCTTATGTAGTTCCCTACTTTCGTTGACGTGCCTATCAAGGTCTCCTCTAATTATGTCCTGATTTTCACTGAGAACACGATGTAGCTCGCGAGTTTCTATGAACTGCTGATTTATTTCATGTTTAAAGTCAACCTGTGCTTTAGTGTTCTGCTCCACCTTCACATTTAAATCACCAATGTCCTTCCTAATATCCCCACTAGCTTCTTTACAACTATCCTGCGTGTCCTGTACGACCTCCTTCATACCTTTTAATTCTACATCTGCACTATCTAATTTATTGTCCACTGTTTCCAACCTTACACTCATAGATTTAATATTCTCATTTAAGTCCTTTCTATCGGCTTCCGCAACCTTCCTATCGGCATCCATTCTCTCCATAAAGTCCTTCTTATTATTTTCCATCCTCTCCATTAAGTCCTTGATCATTTGGGCCACCTGGCCTTGGGCCAATTCTCCCTCCTGCATAAACATACTGTATTTAACAGAAACGATAGGTCATCGGTGAGCCCGAGACTTCAACGGCGTATAATAAGACTACAACGATAAACATCACAACATCCTCCTAACACATCACACTGTTAATGCAACATTCTCTAAAATTTTATTTAATAAATGTGAAATTCAATGTTCACTCGATCAAAGTGATCAGCCAAAACACTCAAACCAGTATTCAAAAATTTGGGAAATTACACTAACACACTTAAATTATACCTTTCATTCAGTAGATAAATTATTCTCATAGTGGTATCTCCTAGCCTTACTCATCGGGCGTTTATCTATTTCTTCGAGTTCACTATCAACTCTGGCGCACGATTTTATCATCCATAATGTGGCATAGCCTCAACATTATTTCTCTTTTCCCCTAGTACACGATTTTTTTCAAAATATCCTTATCGTTATCGTGACTTAGGTTCCCTCATCGTTATCGTGACTTATGCCCCATCGTTGGTGCGACATTTTACTGGTCGACCAACGTATAACAATCCTACAATTGGTCATCGTTTCACTGATGTCAACCAATTTAACTTGTAGTTCTTCTCTCGATTGTACTTAGGCCCTCTCTTAAGTGACTGAAGCCACCACGTTGAAAGCCATTTTAATGAACCCTTTAGGTCCTTATTGAGGGATACCTACCTTCCTTACCTATCAGCAACGCTCATGAGATCTGTCTCTTGGGTCGTTTCGGGTTCTTCGTCACTTGCTGAGGTAAAGGTAGGGTTCATTAATTCTAATCTATCTACTGGAATGAAAGGTCTATTTAAAATATTCCTATTTATTCAGGGAAATGAAGTAATTTACTATGTCAACGATGTCATAGTCAATTGTGTCCACTGGACACCACAATCATTTTTACATAAATGTCAGAACACTGGTGTGAGACTTTAACGTAACTGCCTGATGGGCAATCTTACTAGAAACCATTATCTCAATTATTAATCATTTAAGAAAGGAAAGTCTGGAAATCCTTAAATTCGGCTTCCATGTGAGATCACATGTACCATCATAGTGATTCGTTATGGTCCAGCCCTCGTAATACGAACTCTGGACTCTGAGTATAATTAAGGCCGTCCAATCGGTGTGTGCCACACAGTGGTTCTACGGCATGGACCCTTAATTGAATCGATGTGACCTGCGTCTATGTCATGGACCGACATCTAATCTTCTAAGTTACTTTAAAGTCATTGTGGATGATGACCGCAAGGAAATGATGCTACAATGGCATATGGCCCTAATCTAAGTCACTGAGGTTGATGACCCCCTGACCATCCAAGTTTCTAGGCTGAAGGCTAAACACAATTAAGTTACATCGGTTGATGACCAAAGTTTCCACTTTACTATCCCCAGCACATTCACTGCTCAATCAATCAAAGTTCAATAATTACAACCACAACAATGCTCACAAACTTTGTGGCAGTAAAATCCATTTCCTTCGGATATGTCCCCTTAATCGTTACTTTACATGTTAATATTCCCCAGAAAAACAAACTAAAATTTCCAGAATGCATCTCCAAGTTATTCGCTTGATTAAAGTTATTTCAAAATGCGGTTTCACTGAATTTAATAATTTAATAAATTTAAATGATTTATCGAAATGTTAAAGAACAGTAAATTTTATCTCCGCGGACTCTGGTTTCTTCACAACTTTCTAGGCAGCTGCGATGTGAATTCAATATTGCGATGTTTATCTGGCTGGAAAAGAATTTGTTACATCATTCATGTCCAGCTATATATCTCATCTCGTGATATCATGCTTAAAAATCTAATCTAATCCTAACCGTTATTAACACTTGGATATCCTAATAATCTACGTACAAACCAAACAACTCGCCATATAATTACGATGTCATATCTCGTCATTACCATTATGAATTTTGCACACCCCTCGCAGACAAATCGATCATCACGACCATCGCTCTATATTTTGGACAACCTTGAAATTGGGTTACTCTGTTCCTTATACTCAAAGTTCATGGTTTCGAATGTTCATTACGTCCCCAATTACAGTACTTCACAATACTTAGATCATTACCGGCTATGAAATTTCAACTAAATCCAGCATTTTAACATATCCCCTGGCCGAGAATACAGTACAATCTCAACTCCACTCCTATTCCCGTTATTATCCCCGCTGTCCGCTTAGGTCTCTCACCCCATGCTCGCTTGGCAGTTACATAAACCACCCGGTTCGTTCTACCTGACTGACTTCTCAAAATGCTCCCTTTAAACTCTGCCGACATGATTAAACAAATACGATATTCTAACCAACAAAATGCACAGATTATGCTTCCAGATGCCCACACTAATTATACGCGTCGCCAATTATACCGCTATGGATTTCTATGAATTTCTTTCCATTCTCAACATTATAAAATATTCCTCGGGTTATCATATCCCGGCTTCAATGACAGGACTCTAACCTGATTCGCACATCTCATCTCAACTCATATAAAACACTCCTCGGGCTCTGTATCCCGGCTTCAATGACAGGTCCAACCTGATTCACAAAACTAACCTCTGTTTCCCAGCTCCACAATTATCATCGACAAAGAACTGGAATAAAATCCTCACTAGAAATACCGACGTATAATATCGCACAATGCATTAATCATGAATAACTTCGCATAAATGATATCGTATTTAATAACTTGATTTTTACGAGAAATGACTGAAACATTCTACTAGATCCTTTTATTGTCAGTCAGACACAGTTTAAAATGGGCATAGGAAAACGTTTCTCTCCGTGACCAAATTCATCACCCTTGGCTCTCACCCGACAGCGCGCTTCCACTCGATTGAAAATGAGTGACCATGGATTATTATTATTAACGTCAAATTGCAGACAGAAGAATTTTACATCGAATGAACATCTTACATTGACATCACAGAATACAGGCAGTACACTCACACGGATGACGATCTACATTGGACGTGATATCACTTCAGAACCTTATTCAATAACTTTTTACAACATTATATGGCACTCGCAAGACTTCAAAATTTTATCCAAGTGGAAAATAAAACAAATGACTCCTTTAGTCGTACCCTCACATTTACAAAACTTAGTAGGGGTGACCACTGCGTCGTAAATCCCCATTCAAATACAAGAAATCACGAGACAAGATATAAGAGGTAGTAAGATGGAAAGCCACCTACCTCATGTCCACGCCAGTATTCGTCTTAGGGCTCACCTGTGACCCTGGCATTTATTTAGCCATCTTTACATTCATGGCTGTACATCTCATTATGTTTCTTCAGGTTTCCTGGAATAAAGCATAAAAAAAAAGAAATACCCTTCACTTGTTTGCGGAGCGCACACGATGGATTATAATTATTCCCGCACACGAATTACTTAATCACATTAGAATATTTCAGTACTTTGACCGTCCTATCTGATACACTTATTTCTCTCAAGAAAACTATCTCCCCATGGAGTCAAGACTTAGCCGCAATGGCTAAAATCTGCAGCCGAACTCAGTCTACTTTCGTTGGTTTGATTTCGCAGAGCAGGTCAACAATTTGTCGTCCGCTATGTATCACAAATGCCGGAGAAGGAAGCTTCGTCATGGCGTCCCTTCATATTTATAGCAGTTACCCCCTCTCTTCGGATCTCTCCCTTTGCCGCCAAGAAAATTTCTCTAAATTTTCTGACTTACCTAGACTGTAATTTCAAGAGTTTTGAAAATGACTACATGCTTGCTACATTTCTGACGATAGTGTTCATGGACATTTAAAAATTTTACGGGTTCGATTTGTGAGATGATCGACCTCCTTTGATAGGCACTATATTTTTTTGACTTGGCGTGGTCACGCCGTGTACACGCGCTTTGAAATAGTTCATAAAAATGAATTGAGATTCTTCCGCCGTCGACACGTGTGGTTGACGTCACGTACCCCAGAGCGTGGGACCGAAGGTAATCACCCCCTCGTCACGTGTCAAATCCATGCTATCAAGAATCCAACTTTTAGTTTAATTGTTACACTATGCATAATGTTCTTAGGGCACAAAGGTCATGGGTTCAATATATATATATATATATATATATATATATATATATATATATAAGGATTCAATCTTGAATGGTAGGAAACATTTCTTGTTACTGGATTTAACAAGCTGGCGAAGTAATTAGAATTTTTACGTGATAAAAAGAATATATATATATATATATATTTTGCTAGTTGCTTTACGTCGCACCGACACAGATAGGTCTTATGGCGACGATGAGAGAGGAAAGTGCTAGGAATGGGAAGAAAGCGACCGTGGCCTTAATTAAGGTACAGCCCCAGCATTTGCCTGGTGTGAAAATGGGAAACCGCGGAAAATCATTTTCAGGGTTGCCGACATTGGGGTTCGAACCCACAATCTCCCGGATGCGAGCTCACAGCTGCGCGCTCCTAACCGCACGGCCAACTCGCCCGGTACTGGATTTTTTACACCATACTGCGCGGACTCTGAGTTGACGTTTGTACTAATTAATGGTATGTTGCACTAGTTACTGGGCCTTACTGTACGTGGAGAGCACCCTTCTTCACTGGAATTTCCATATTTCTGTTCAGAATTATTGATGTAAATAAAATGATGCTTCGCGACTCTTGTAGTACAAACCTACCTTGGAAAGTCTGTTAATACAGCAGGACCGAAAAAATAAATCTTCACTGGTATATGAATTGCTTCTTCTTAACATTTTATTTGATGCATCAAACGATTTGGCGTGGTTAATACCTATTATTCTCAGTTGCCACCTCTGTAGTACTGTGGAATCTCCACGTCGGAGGTGCTAAGAAGTACGTGTGCACGTGAGGTGTAGAAACGATCACTTCTGCTCATTGTCTTTTGACGCGTCACTGGTAAATGTTCGGTGGCAATGCGCCAGGAATGTGCCTGTTCTCTGCTCTGTTCTCCCTTGACAAAGTGGGGAAGAAGGTATATAATAGTGTTATTGGTTTTACGTGCTGGCCCCGCGGTGTAGGGGTAGCGTCCCTGCCTCTTACCCGGAGGCCCCGAGTTCGATTCCCGGGCAGGCCAGGGATTTTTACCTGGATCTGTGGGCTGGTTCGAGGTCCACGCAGCCTACGTGATTACAATATTGAGGAGCTATCTGACGATGAGATGGCGGCCCCGGTCTAGAAAGCCAAGAATAACGGCCGAGAGGATCCGTCGTGCTGACCACACGACACCTCATAATCTGCGGACCTTTGGGCTGAGCAGTGGTCGCTTGGTAGACCATGGCCTTTCGGGGCTGTTGCGCCATGGGGTTATTTTACGTCCCACATTTTTATTATTTTCAAAGCCGCCGAGGTGCCGGAATGTTGTCCTGTAGATCTTTTACGTGTCATAAATTCTACCAACACGAAGCTAACATATCTGAGCACCTTTAAACACCACCGGACTAGGACGGATCGAACTTGCCAATTTATTGGGCTCACAAGGCCAGCACCCTACCGTTTAGGCTACTTAACTCGGCGGAAGGGGTTTACGGAATCGTATCTAAAGTTTTAAGAACTTCGTTGAAACATTTATTACATACATACATGCATACATGAATTCATACTACATATATCAAAGGCATTCACTCGCTGACATGTAATATGATTGTCTTCCAAGACGGCTAAAAAATACCAATTTTAGAACCACAACCTCTGGCGCATCATATCCAGCCAAGAACACTGCGATCAGTCCTACTTTGATTTTCTCGTTCGTTTCTACAATCTCTTTTATCGGATTCGTGCCTCTGTCGCTGTTGAGTAGAATGTTGTGATCCCCGTCGCCGCGTCGGCCGAGCGGAAGCTACATATTTCCAGTTGCTGGGTTGTCAGGACCCTTAAAACTAAAATAACTACACACAAACTCCCACCAACTTTGCTCTTTATATACGCCATCGGAAGATTTTCATAGTTTCCACTTCCAGATCATTCCGGGCATTATCCATTGTTAGCTAGCTTCCAGTTTTATCTAACGAGCTTCCTCATTGGGACCCTCAAAATTCGCCGAGGCTGCTGTTTTCTCGCCACTGATCCCATCCCCTACATTTTCGGTCTTCATTGTTACAGAATAGTAGACGTGGCATGGCTCTATTATTTACTGTCACAGGTAGCCTTGCATTATCGTGTTGAATCATAGGATTCTTCCTGCTCAACAAAGACATCTGTCAGCTATTGGTAAATCTGGATAATTTCGCCTCATTTTGTACGTGATCTCATAGTTAGAATCACTCAGTTCAAAAAGTAGTAAATATAACTTTCTATGGATTCAAATTTGGTTCAAGACGCAATCATGAAAGTTGGGCATTTACCTCCATTGTCCATATAGGATGTGCTTGTCGTGTAACACTCACTTTTTTCTTTGCCAAAACTAGGAAATCAGCAGATAGTTCCAACAGCGGCCCTGTAGACCTTGTCAGTTAGCTGGCTGCACAGCTCGGGTTGTTAGGCTTTCTTCTCTATTGCTCAAGATTCTGGCACCGAAATCATGGTGGAATCGAGTGGCAAAGCAGAGTGCATAAACGCGAGAGATTCTTTCTAGCACGCTAAAGAGCTCCTTTTCAGGATGAAATTTCAGTTTTAACGCGTCCCTTAATACTGCTATTAAGCAAAGTGACATTGAATATACGGTATTATTATTATTATTATTATTATTATTATTATTATTATTATTATTATTATTATTATTATTATTATATCAGCCCTGTAGTGTAGGGACAGGAGTGTCTGCTACTTAACTGCAGTTCGATTTCCTGCCAGGCCATAGCTTTCAATTCTGGGCTGTCCGGTGGAAGGGTTTCTCTCAGCCTCGTGAGATCAACCAACTAACTTGTCTACTACGGGATACAGCGGATCTAGTCAAGAACGCCAAGTCATATGACTGAGGATGTCATCACGCTGACCACGAAGATCTCCACTATTTGCAGGCAATCTGGCTGAGCAGCAGTCGTCTTAGCAGGCCAAGGCCCTAATGGGCTACTGCATCACCGGTTTATCTATATATTTAAAATGTTTACAAAAACAGCTTTGACCAGTCCGTCCGGCCAATCTACTGGACCATTTTTGTTTTATTTTCTCCGAAATTACCTACCGGTGAATCACTAAGCACTGATACGAGGGGGAATCAAATATAAACGGGATTTATTTTTTATTTAAATTCATTTATTGAAAAACACAAGGCAAATACAACTTATTTTTCCACATAGTTTCCTGCTTTGGAAATGCATTTGTCCCAGCGTATGGGCAGCTTGTTGCCCTCATCGTGAAAAGAACAGGGTCGTGTCACCAGCCAGTTGCGCACGAAGTCTTCCATACTCTCGTCATCTTCAAATCGTTGCCCTCCTAGAGCTTCTTTAAGTGGTCCGAACAAGTGGAAATCGCAGGGCGATAAGTCCGGGGTGTAAGGATGATCAAGTGTGGTCTAGTGCATTTCCTGTGGCCTGGAGACATTTAGAGCTGCAGTATGGGGCCGCACATTTTCGAATCCGCTGGTCTCGTCTTTTGCGGCGATATGCAACCCTCGCCTTGTTCAACAGCTCGCAGTAGTAAGCAGCATTGATTGTGCGTCGCTCATGCAAAAAATCAATCAGCAAAATGCCTCGCCGATCGAAAAAAAAAAAAACCTGTTACAAAAACCTTGCCAGCTGACAGTCGAGTCTTGGCTTTCACTGATGCTGCCTCCCCTTTCCTCCGCCACTCCTTACACACACGCGTCCTTGACAACGACTGATCACCGAACTGTGCAGTCAATCTCTGGCAAAATTTCCGCTGCTTTAACTCCTTCACGAGCAAGAAATTGTATAATCATGCGTTGCGCAGTGGAAACGGCGGGAAATATCTAACATCACGCACAGCAGAAGTGCGGGGCCAGTCCTACCAACTGTTGATGTTCAGGAACAAAAAACCCGTTTATATGATCGACCTTCGTAGATCTCAAAGTTCAGTAAACTTTGAGAAATCATAAAATTAAACCATTAAATGATCACTTTAATAACTGCAGGCGAAGGGTTACCCTAGCCCGCAATACATTCTGCAGTTAGCGGGTTGATACAGTTAAGGAGCAATATCTTTACATAAAGATATCGGCGAAGCTAAGCGATTAAAAATGATGGCGACTACTGGCAAACGTACAATTTCAACCAAACTTGGTACACACATGACTTAATACTATCTAGAGAGAAATACTGTGGGATAAAGACACACCTAAAACCCCTAGGAGTGGAGGGCCCCAGGGGCTCTGAACTTTGGAGCGTGGGATGACGACCACGGGGCCCTTAACTGAGTCCTGGCATTCCTTCCACTTATTTGTGCCAAGCTCCTCACTTTCATCTATCCTATCCGATCTCTCTTGGGCAACTCTTGTTCTTTTCCGACCCCGACACTATTAGGTTTGCGAGGGCTAGGGAGTCTTTCATTTTCACGCCCTTCATGACCCTTGTCTTCCTTTGGCCGATATCTTCACTTTTCGAAGTGTCGGATCCCTTCAGTTTTTCCCTCTGATTAGTGTTATATAGATGATGATTGCCTAGTTGTACTTCCTCTTAAAACAATAATCACCATCACCAACTAGGGGTGGAGTGGGGGAGGGAGTAACATAAAATAATAAAAATTGCGCTATATGAGTACTGAATCCATAGTTTTTGGGGTCGCTGAGATGAGAAGAATAGCGACATTCCGGATGAAATTTACAGTAAGTCCAAGTTCAGCCACTATCAGCATGGGGGCGAGATGAAAAAGAAAATGTCCAAAATAACCGAAATGATGTATAGCATAGCACTCAACCAAACTTAGTACACATCACATATGATTTACTATCTGGAGACTGTAGGGTAAAACACCCCTACGATTGTGGGTTGGGAGGTAGTGACACCTAAAATTAATCGATATTAGGGTCGAATCCATAATTTTCGGGGTCATTGAGGTGAACTGTGACACTGGATGCCGTTTATCCATCGGCATGCGTGTCGGAAAGGATGAGAAAGGAAATGTCCAAATGACCGAGATTAGCATCGAATTCACAGCTTTCGAGTTCGCTAGGTTGATTTGTGACAGTCCTAAGGGCTGTTGGAATCGTGTACATCCTATCTATACCGCGACATGAAAATACGTTCACTTACCACTTATTTTTATTATTTTAAACGATCAACTACTTCCCAGACAATCTGGGCTGCCACAAGGACAAATTTCCACGCGAAACAAAATAATCTAAAACTAAGACTTTAAACACACAACAATAGGTCTAAAGCTACAAAATATTTCGTATAAACCGAACGAGTGACTGCGCGGTTTGGGTCATGTATCTGACAACTTGGATTCGAACCCCATCGGACAGCTCTGACTGTGGTTTTCCGTGATTTCCTATTTTCGCACCAGGGAAATGCTGGGGCTGTACCTTAATTAAGGCCACGGTCACTTCCTTCCCACTCTCACTCCCCTTTCCTATCCTATCCCATCGTCGCCATAAAAACCTGTGTCGGTGTGATGTAAAACAAGTAAAAAATTTCATAAAATATCAATGAACGTCACAATGAAGAAATATACTGAAGTTCACTTCACACCTAATTGACAGGTAATACAAATCCTAGAAGTAAACGTTCAAAAAAGAACTCGGGCAGTGCATGGAGTAATTGTATATTAAAGACCTATTTGACCTATTTATGACGTATGCTGCGGAGCAGCACGAGTCCTCTAGTAGACTACATATTTTTAAAAAGTTTACTAAAACATCTTTGACTGTCCGGCCGATCTGCCGGACCGATTTGCTTCATACCTTTTCTTTTTAATTCTCTCAGGAATTACTTGCCGGCGAATCATCAGTACAAAGCGGGTTGCACATATATATATATATATATAGATATCGAAAACTGAACGATTAAAAATGACACACGGCTACAGGCAAACCTGCAGTTTCAACCAAATTTGGTACACCTATGACTTAATACTATCTGGAGAGAAATATTGTGGGGGCAAGACACCCCCAGCACCCCTAGGGGTGGAGCTGATGAGGGAGTGATATGTAAAAATAATAAAAAACGACCTATATTAGTGTTGAAGCCATAGTTTTCGGGGTCGCTGAGATGAATACTAACATTTCGGATGCCATTTAAGTCCAAGTTCAGCCACCATCGACATGAAGGTGAGAAGGGGTGAAAATAAAATGTTCAAAATGAGCGAACTTACGAATGTATGTGTGTATGCTCCAGCATAGTTCTCAACCAAACTTGGTACACATATGACATACTATCTGGAGAATAATTGTCTTGGTTGTTAGACATCTCTAGCACACCTACGGTTGGGGTGTGAAAGGGCGAAAACGACCAATATTAGTATCGAATCCACATTTTTCGGGATCGCTGAGATGAATAGTGACACTCCGGATGCCATTTAAGTCTTCACGGCACGGGAGGGTGGGAGGGGTGAGAAGGTGTGAAAAATAATATGTCCAAAGTGACCGAGATTATGAATGTATGTACGTTCTTCCAGCATCTCTCAATCAAACTTTGTATACATATGACTTACTATCTAGAGAAAGGTACTATGGGGGTAAGATACCCCTAACACACTATGGTTGAGGATTGCGAGGGAGTGAGATGTAAAAATAATCAAAAACCACGTAGGCCTACAGCTGATGCAGACTGGAAAGAATGATCACCGAAATTAAAAACAATCAAGACAACGATTTTGTCAATACCACGTTCCCCCTAAATGGACTTAACTATTTATATCAACAGAGTTGCACAGACTACCGCGACACTCCGCTGGGTAATCTTGAATGCGTCATGCTCCGCCGCAGTGCGCAACTCTCACCTGAGCCGCTAACTTCAACTGTCTTTACCTTGCCCTCTCTTCCCAAGATCCTCCCTTTTCTCTTCATACCCGCCATCCAAACAGCGGAGATTCGTTTCCAATATCTGTGGTTGATTTCCAGTTGGGGAACGAGAGAAGAACCCATCCCTGCGAACACACATTGATTGATTAATGGACGTTTCCAAGGGTGCGTTTGAGCGTCCCTTGAACAACGATCGGGCGATTTTTTCGCGAAAAGACCAAAGAGCCCAACTGTGCAAGGTTAACGAATAGTAGCACGACAGATCAGAGATGTTCACTTTCATCCTTCTCATGCTATAGAGAAATGTATTAAGACAATACTGAATTCAGAATTAAATAAATTTGATTGATCTAGATGGATTGGGGGTAGAGAAAATCACGAGCCTTATTCAAAAGTAACTCGTATACAACTGGGACGAGCAACTAACTATACGTAGGGCACTGAGTGATACTTTCATTGAACGATTCACACATTTTAGAACAAATAAAATTCGATATAAAATATAAGCAACCTTTATTAAGTTTGGGAGTATTCTGTAATCGTAGTAGCGAACTCTTCACCATGGCCATTTTGTCAAAAGGAACTTCTATCTCCTGTACGTAGATCATCATCATATTCGAAGGTAGATGTTTTGTGCACTGCCCGAAGGTCCTTCGCACGCCAAGAGTTCACAAAATGATCAAAGCAAACTTTTAACTTACACCATAAGCAATATAAATCAGCGCCGGCCGGTTCATATGGGCCGGAGAGAGGTCATGACAGGAGTTAACACTTCCACAGCACGGAAGACGTACATTGCTGCCCTCTCACCAATATATAAGCCTTGAGGAAACACCAGTTGATGCATTCAATTTTCATGCCTAGTCTGATAGCGAGCAGCCTCCAATGATAAAAATCATGCGATCTCCTTCGACGTAATAAAACATTCAGGACGAAATAAAGTTTGTAACCACAGTTGAACGTAATAGAAATTAACAAAAAGATTCGAGATCCAATCGTTCGAAGAATGAGTCATTAGCAAAAGAAAGAAAAGTGCCACAAAGGACGTGAAAAGAAAGACACGCTAGGTCTCAGAAACTTAATACCCTGTAGGGTTCAGAAGCGAACAAGTCAGATATAACAGATGAAAGTCATTGGCGTAACACAAAGTGGAAAACATGTCAAAATCAGCTAGAGGGCCCGTGTCTGCCAATCCACATTCCAACACTGATAGTTCCCTTTCAGCCGAGGCAAGAAATACCGTGGGTGTGGGCTATTCTACCATCCCTACCTACAGGGGGAATAGATTAAAGTGAACTTTGGTGGTCAGTGAAGTGACTCGTTCTTTATTCGCTGAGCAATGTGAAATTAAAAAGTCTGCTTCGATCATTTAGTAAAATCCGGCGATAACCACTTCGGGAGTGTAAAACCTGTTTCATACAAATATTATTTAGAGGCAGATGCTTTTAGCATTATTCGAAGAAAAACTTTATGCTAATGTTAATTTAGTACAGGGAATGCGGCCAATGGGCATAATAAGTACATTACATTTTTTTTCTAAACAGTATTGTGTCAGTGATACTGTTCTCTGAGCACACTTCATGACGCGATATTTTTCAAACTTTTTCCGCATAAATCGCAAATGCACTCGTCCAGTGTCTCGTGGAAAGATTTCAGTCTGCAAATTCGATGTGGAAACCATGCGTTGCGAATCGTGTCACTACGTGCCTCAGCTCGTATTCTGCTTCCATCGCCATGGTAGTGTCAAAATCTTTCTGTATGCCAGGGCCTCTCAAACGCCCAAACTCTCACGCGTGCAGAGCGAGGTGCATAGGTTCTGTGCACTGTGCATCGGTACGCTTCGCCTCAACTCGGCTTGACTCGGATGGTGTAGTGTGCTGAGAGCGACGAAGCGTTTGGTGGTAGACGACGTGTTTATCAGTGAAATAGATAAGCGCACGACAACAACATAGGAGCAACCTGTTTCGAAGAAAGCAAAGACTTCCGAAAGTCCATTTCAATCGAACTGGGAACTTTCGTATTGTTTTGTTTTTGTTTGTTTGTCGTGACGATAACGCCAAATGCTTAATCGTGGGACGATAATTACGTGCGTAAGAAAATCGTCTATTGAAAGACACTACAACAGACTACATTCGGAAAATTATTGTGAAATCATAGGAGACGTCAGAGAGAAAGAATTAAGGAAGTTGAAACAGCTTGAAGAAGAGCATTCTATATCCACAAATGAGGTTTGTTCCAGTACTGTAGCATTTTGATTTTGGTCACGGGTTCTGCATTATTTTCAAATTATGTTTACATTCCTCTGAAACATGTATGTGTATTTCTAATTCACTTTTTTAATTTTTGTAATAACACTGGTAACCTTGTCCCATACAACTGTGCGTCTCCGCTCACCACACGTAAACATTTCGCAGTGGGGGAGAAACAGCAGTGAAGGTGAGGAACGCGGAGACAGGCCGAACGGGGAGACAGGTGTAAGGAGTGAGGAGTGGGGTTCTGCACTCTGGTCAACCAAGCGAAGTCGTCTTTTGCACCGTGCACAGTGCATGCACCACGCGCATGCACCCTGAGAGGCCCTGCTGTATGCTATTCCGCTTCGTTTGCAACTCTTGCAGGAGTTCCGTGTAAGCAGCTGTAGATGGCAGGAGCAACTGCATCCACTACTTACAAATTCTTCCTCACCAGTATGTAATGTAGCAAGACTGCGTATATTCTGAGAGCACTAGAACTCTTTTCAGGTACCGGTATACCGGGCGAGTTGGCCGCGTGGTTAGGAGCGCGCAGCTGTGACCTTGCATCCGTGAGGTAGTGGGTTCGAACCCCACTGTCGGCAGCCCTGGAGATGGTTTTCCGTGGTTTCCCGTTGTCACACCAGGCAAATGCTGGGGCTGTACCTTAAGTACCTTAATTAAGGCCACGGCCGCTTCCTTCCCATTCCTAAGCCTTTCATCTCCCATCGTCGCCATAAAACATATCTGTGTCGGTACGACGTAACGCAAAAAAAAAAAAAAAAAAAAAAAAACCGGGATCTCGCTTTTAGATTTTCAACCTCCCTTAATTGCTTTTTCCATACGTGTTCCCAGATTAATTCCAGACAATAAGTAACCATGGGTGTCACTTTCACCTCGAATAATTTCATTGCCCTGGTTACCGACATTCTCTATATAATTTGTTTTATGTCGCTTATACTTTGTACCAGCAGCTAGTCTTTTACTTGTATGAATTGTAAAGGCTGATGCAGTTTTTTGGATGAGATGCCCTGGTACATAAAATGATTCCTTTGTGTTAACACTTGTCCTTTGTAACTTATAGCTGCTTTTCTGTGTAGTCTACCTCTTCTAAACGCTACAAATTCTTTCTTTCGCCGGGCTGAGTAGCTCAGATAGCTTCTGAGCCCAACTTGTCAGGTTCGATTCTGGCTCAGCCCGGTGGTATTTGAAGATGCTCTGCTTCTGTCGGTAGATTTACTGACACGTAAAGAAGAACTCATGCGGGGGGAAATCCGGCATTCGGCGTCTCCGAAAACCGAAAGAGTGGTTAGTGGGTTGTAAAGAATATATAATATTAATTATTATTGTCTGTCTTTCATTTATTACCAATTCATTCTCCTCTGGCTCAGTAACGAGGTCTATCGCTAATATTATGCATTCAAATGAGATGTGTGGCGCTTATAACTATATGAACAACGTTGTTCTTTCGAAGTGGGATGAGTTGCTCGTCATTCCAATGCACCGAATGTCTATTGACAGAACAAATACAAGATACCGGCTCCTTAGCTGAATGGTCAGTATAGTGGCTTTCAGTCGCAGGGTCCAATGTTAGATTTCCGGCCGGACGGAGTTTTATTAGCCGCATCTGGTTAATTCCTCAAGCTCGGGGACTGTGTTTTTGTGATCGTCTTAATACACATCTTCACTTACATACAACACATCACACAACCAACCACCACAGAAACACGCAATAGTGAATATTTCCCTTCACGTAGGGTAGGCGTCAGGAAGGATGATGGATGATGATGATTACTGTTTAAATGGACCTAAGTTCTAGGTCATCGGCTTCTGATGGCGCGCCAGGAAGGGCATCAGCCGTAAAATGAGCTTGACATGACTGTAGACCAAAATACATTGAGGGAAAAGAAGAAGATACAAGACTGCATTGAAGGGATCTATACACTATGTCTTCCACGAGTAATTCAAAAGACTGTCCCGTATTTCTTACTGAAAAGAAAAGAGAGATATACACATTGCTTTTTTTTTTTTTTTTTTTTTTTGCTATAGGCTTTACGTCGCACCGACACAGATAGGTCTTATGGCGACGATGGGATAGGAAAGGCCTAGGAGTTGGAAGGAAGCGGCCGTGGCCTTAATTAAGGTACAGCCCCAGCATTTGCCTGGTGTGAAAATGGGAAACCACGGAAAACCATCTTCAGGGCTGCCGATAGTGGGATTCGAACCTACTATCTCCCGGATGCAAGCTCACAGCCGCACGCCTCTACGCGCACGGCCAACTCGCCCGGTGATATACACATTCACCTGGCCCCTGTCTTACATGCAAATTGGGGCAGACAGTCACGAAATGACCTAGATTAGAAGTTAAATTGTACATACAATGCGCCCCCACTCTCTGAACAAAAATTCTTGGAGAATTGTTTAGCTAGCCTTGGCGTGTTATAATACGCTTAGAGAGCATTCCTTCAGAAAGAGAAATGGATAGCAATAACACAAAATGAGGTTTTTATACAGGATTGGTCTTATTTACATTTGATAAAGGTTTGGCTCCCTAACTATGCTGAAAGACTACTAAAGTTAATAATGCAGCCATTCAGGCAAAATATAAACTAATACTGTCGCAAGGCCATTGGTCAAGTCAGCACAAGAATAAACAACGAGTTAGTTAGCGATGCAGCAGAAAGTTACACAATGTGACTGAATGCCAACGAGCACAGAATAATATAAAGATGGCGACGCATACTGTAATGCCATCGCTCGCTGAACCACAGTTATGCGCGCGTCGCCATATTGGCATGACCACCAGTACCCATTTAATCCTATCAGAATCTGTCATTTCAAAGACATTTCAGTATTGTTACTTCGTCTGTTTTTAAAAACAATTTGACGCAATGAAAAGGCAACTTGTTCGGCTCTATGGCTGAATGGTCAGCGTCTTGATCTTCGGTCCTCCGGGTTCGATTCGCGGCCTAGTCGGGAGATTTTAGTCCTTAACGTTAATTTCCTTTGTTCGGGAAATGGGTGTATGTGTAGGGCGCAACATTCCTGCATATACCGGTACCATACACAACACTGCCCTCTAACAAACTAACAAGCAGTTTCCTATACACGGCAGGCGCCGCCCACCCTTACAAGGAACACACCACACAAGCTACACGAAATTAATTAATCTTCCTGGGTTAATTTCTAATACAATGACATTGAATTGTAGAAAGTGTTTCTCATAACTGAATACCGGTATACGTTTGAATAAAGAAAATGAAGGGTAGTAGCAAATGCTTACAACTCGTTGTCACATAGCTTTTGTAGTTTTTTTTCTTTTCAATCTGCTCTAAGTCTCACCGACGCAGATAGGTTTTACGGCGACGATGGGATAGGAAAGGCCTGGGAGTGGGTAGGAAGCGGCCGTGGCCTTAATTAAGGTACAGCCCCAGCATTTGCCCGGTGTGAAAATGGGAAACCACGGAAAACCACTTTCAGGGCTGCCGACAGTGGGGCTCGAACCCACTATCTCCCGAATGCAAGCTCACAGCTGCGCGCCCCTAACCGCACGTCCAACTCGCCCAGTTTGTAGTCTGTTAGGCGAAGTCTTACTTGCTATCTTTTACACAGACACAATGATGTAAACCTGTGTGACAAAGCACTGAACATCTTACAGTAATCATTCATTATCTACCGGAATCCTTAAGGCCGTCTAAAATAGTGCCTAGTTCAGCAAGTGTTTTTATTTTATTTGCCTCTTTTTCGGCACGATATTTTTGTTTTATTTCTATAAGCAATTCCCAGTCTTCAAGACATTAGCACAAGTTTCTCTAATTTAAAAAAATGTAATTTGTTTTGCTAGGGGCTTTACGTCGCACCGACACAGATAGGTCTCATGGCGACGATGGGATAGGAAAGGCCTAGGAGTTGGAAGGAAGCGGCCGTGGCTTTAATTAAGGTACAGTCCCAGCATTTGCCTGGTGTGAAAATGGGAAATCACGGAAAACCATCCTCAGGGTTGCCGACAGTGGTATTCGAACCCACTATCTCCCGGATGCGAGCTCACAGCCGCGCGCCTCTACGCGCACGGCCAACTCGCCCGGTAAAAAAAAATGTAATTGACCTTTGTTGTAACAACATTTGGTCATCCTCCATGTACAATGAATACTCACAGCACACATACAAAAATATGAATTGTCAGCAAAAAGTACATGAAAATGAAAAAAACAAATCGTCCACATTCTTGAAGAACATAAAACCACACTGAATCTCTCTTTCTGAAGGAGACTGGGAGAACAAACAAAACACTGACAACAATGCGATGAGCCCAAGGTCAAATTCTGATATCCGCGGTTCTCAAAAAGTCCATCACAGCATTGAGAACTGAACTGTTTTCACATTGCAGCACCAATGCAGCGCTGGTCGGGAACAGCACTTGTAGATAACATAGTTCAGACAGAAGGCAGCTTTGAGATGCATCATAAAGGCCGCACTTAAACAAAATGTGGTTGAGATCTCCATCCTCCGCATATTAGCATCGACAGTGCGGTGAATCCAAAAATTCTATGCGATGTAGATGTGAAGAGAATGATCCATGCTTTAGCCTCATTCGGATGACTGAAACCGTTAGATCTCGTGACCGATGAAACTTATAATACCATGGCTTAGGAGGGATGTTGTGTTGTACGAGAGCATAAGTTCTACCTTTGTGCAGTTGAGATATTTCCCATTCCGTAGACCACTTGCGACGAATTTGTTGTCGAATGGTGGGAATAAAGTCCATCCATGGGATTTGCAGAGCTGTAAGTAGACCTTTCTTTGCACCACGTTTGGCTAGTACGTCAGCCTTTTCATAGCCAAAAAATTCGACTGTGTCCTTTGACTCAAAGAAATGCCACGGAGCAACCTGAAGAGTAGATGTTAAAACCACAGTCCGCAATGTCGTACAAGTAACCATGTGTTTGGAGATTCCACTGGTGATTCTGTAATTTCTTCATTACACTTTGGAAGTCCGTAATGATGAGAACGGAATCGAATCGCTTGTTTTGACAAAAACGAAGTGGCACATATAGCTAAAATTTCCACTGTATAAATAGAGGTTTCGGGCGGTAGTTTGAAGAGACCATGTTCTCCCGTTTGTTAGCAGTAATATACATATCCCACCGAGTCATCGAATTTGTAACCATCGTGAAGACATAAGTACTATTGAGCCACGTGGAATGCAGTTCTGTGTATGAGCTTCTGTGGTGAGATATCTAGGTAGATAGTATATAGGCAGTCGATGTGAAGAACACTGAAAGCTGGCTTCAAATTCGGGCATGTTTCGTGTTTTGAGGGTTAGTGGGAAAATCGTCTGAAGTTCGTTGTAGCAGCGTAACAGAAGCTGTGCCTTGTATCGTAAGCGTCGACCATGTCTCTCTTGGATAACGGTCAATCAGTTAAGTGTAATAAGAATGGGATGCTGTGAAATAGCAGAACGATGTAATAGAAATGTATTGCTTATCATTTCTCGACGCATTTGCAAAGATTATTCTCCAGATTCTATTAAAAGAGCATTTGTTGGCGTGGATCGTAGAGCACCCAAACAGATGCGGATTGTACGAAATTGTATGGTGTAGAGTTTCTTCGTGACGTATGCAGGAGCATTTCCATACAAAAATTTCCCATAATCGATCGGTGAGCGTATCATAGAATGATACAGAGTCAGAAAAAGTATAACAGGATCAGCTCCTCACCAGGTACGTGTCACAAAGCGGAGAATATTAATCGCTCGTTCACTTTTTGGAAGAACGTGAGCGATATGGCAACTCCAATTTAACCAGCTATCAATAGACGTAATGATGTTTTCGCTGGAAATGTGGATGGTTCTAAATGGATATCACTAAGCTGAGGCAAAGTCCCCTTCCGGGTAAAAGTCACCACAGTAGATTTCGATGGACAATTCAAGACCATTATTATGCAACCATTTTGCCAGATCACACGCCACATAATGTAAACAAAGAGATGTAACCTCCAAGCTAGAGGAAGTAGTGTAAATACACACATCGTCCGCGTCTTGTAAAACGTGAATCGAGGGGCTAAACAGATGCTCATGATCAGCAGTAAATGGCGTATGGCTTTTAGTGCCGGGAGTGTACGACGACATGTTCGGCTCGCCAGGTGCAGGTCTTTTAATTTGACTCCCGTAGGCGACCTGCGCGTCGTGATGAGGATGAAATGATAGTGAAGACGGCACATACACCCAGCCCCCGTACCAGCGAAATTAACCAATGATGGTTAAAATTCCCGACCCTGCCGGAAATCGAACCCGGGACGCCTGTGACCAAAGGCCAGCACGTTAACCATTTAGCCACGGAGCCGGACAAGATCAGCAGTATAAAGTGTATACAAAAGCGGGCTGAGCACAGCGCCCCGTGGGAGACCTTTACACACTCGACGAGGGCTATGTAAACGACTATGTCCATCTCGTACGTAAATATATCGTTCTTGTAACAATGTCTGAAGACCATATATAAAAGCTGGAGGGATATGGAATGTTTGGAGCTTACTGAAGAGAACTTGTATACCGACGTTATCATAAGCTGAGCTGATAACCAGTGAGAGCACCGTTAGGTATCCATTAATCGCGAGAGCATGTTCTACATGTTGGACATGGTCCAACGTTCCTCTCCCACGGCGGAATCCATACTGCGACTGAGGAAACAGCTGCTGATGTTCTAACCACCACTCGAGTCGTGCTTTCACCATCCTTTCCAGTCTTCACCGCACACGAGGAAAGAGCAATTGCTATACAAGAAGGGTCACTAGGGTTCTTTTCAGGCTTCAGAATAGGGATGACAGTTTGAGTAATCCAGTCCAAAGGTAATTCTTCCCGTGCCCATATGTTGTTAAAAATGACTAGTTATAGAACATGCGCTGAGCGAGGGAGATGGGATAACATCGAGTAGTCCTTAATGGGGGCAGTGTTGTTGTCGTGTTTTAACGCCAGTTGGGTGAAAGTCACCAACCGGGCAATTGAGGCACAGTCGGTGGAGCAATATGAGTACGAAAAGCCTCGGCGCACTCGGACGGAAATGAAGTACGTGGAGAGCTACTCCCTAGCCCTTTTAAGGCCCTTACTTTATTCCAGATTGTAGTAAGCGGGTTTTTTTCTGCTAATTTCTTCACAGTATCTTCGACAACTGGACCGCTTTTTTTGTTTAAAACATCTTTTGACCTGTGCGTTGATACGTTGATGAAAATGAAAATCCACAGCCTATTTTCCAGTCATTCGACCGGGTCAGGAATGGAATGAATGGGAGAGTTGCAGTACGAAGTTTGGAGTCTATGTTCCCGCTGGAATCCAATTTGCTCGTTTGGTGTTCGATATCACTAAATACTAATTGAATTGCGAAGTATGTCATTAGGCTAAACACTAGGGAGACGTAGTCACTGAAAGGCACGAATAAATGTCTTCACAACCACCAAGTCCGTACTGCCGTACTCTAAGTGAGCGCGAATCACACGGAGCGAACACACAAGCAACTGCACGCCATGAAGGTTACGAACACACCGTTCTTTAATTTTACAAAGACAGAACGTTCCGCATAGCATCACGTATTTCCTATACTGCCATAGAGCAGTCTACAGAAACAACTATAACAGTTTAAGGAGTAATTGTGAGGACCGTCCTCTCCAGTAATTTTAAAAAAACATATTACTCTCTAATTTCATTCCAGCAACACTCCATTAACATTTCATTTCATTTGTCAGTTATTTATTATTGCCCCAGAGGAGTGCGACAGGCTTCGGCAGCCGGCACATTTCCTATCCTCGCCATTAGATGGGGGCTTCATTCATTCCATTCCTGACTCGGTCGAATGACTGGAAACGGGCTGCGGATTTTTATTTTCAATATTACTCACTAAATATGTACTTAGACGTATTTTCACATCCTAGCAGATACTTGGAGAAAGCAGCAAAGGTAAATAGCACGGCCAATTCCCTTAGCCGCACGAGACAATGAATTACAATTATGATGAATTACAAGTTCTATCAGCCTTACGGGATGCCGGAGTGACGGAATTTGAGTTTATGAAAGAAGACTGTAAATTTACAGAGACAGGTCTCACGCATTTAAGCTAATCGACAGTGTCAAAATTCGATCCCAAGACAACAGCCTAATCACTCACGCTGTACAGTGGTCCAGTGAAAAACCTTATGAATTTACCTCGTTCACTGTTTCCTTCAAAGTAGGGTATTTATTTATTTATTATATATATATGCATTAGGCCCTCTAAGGAGCACGTAGAACCATTAGTTAGCATTCTTCTTCTTGTTTCTCTTATCCTCCCAAAACCTCTTCATCCTCGCACTGTGAATCTGTCGTCTTTCTTGAGTCCATGCCTCCTGGAGTTTCAAGTTTCTTGTACACTGCCTGGCTTCAAAGCTGTGCAAGTTAATTTTGCGTCTAAATGTAGCCCGTGTAGTTGTCAGTGGGTCAACGCCGACTTCTGCGAGATCTTTTTGGGTGTCAGCAAGCCACCGTACTTTATTTTGTCGGGTTCCGCTGATAATGAGGAAGATTTTCTTGGTCAGTCGCGAGTCGTCCATTCGTGCTAGATGTCCGTAGAATTGCATACGTCTTTTCCGGGCGATTGAAGTGAATCTTTCGGTCAGCGAGTAGAGTTCTTCCGAGCTTTTTCGCATCCATATTCCATCTTGGAACTTTGGTCCAAATATTTTCCTAAGTATTTGCCGTTCCATTTTCTCGATGCCATTGACATTGATGGTCAGTGTTGATGTTTCAATCGCGTAGAGTGCTTCAGGAAGAACTACTGTATGGTAGTGACGCAGCTTGGCTTGGATGGAAAGGGATTTATTGTAGATATTCCAGGTGACTGTGTAGGCTTTACGTAATTTTTCGGCACGGGTTTTGTTGGCTATCCTGTCGTTACCAGTGCTTCCGATAATTTCACCTTAGTACTTGAAATGTTTAACTCGTGTGATATTGCCATATTTGGCCCCAAGCGATTCCACATTGCTGTTCTTGGAGTCTATGTATTGTGTTTTCTCGTATGATATTTGGAGGCCAGTCTTAATAGCAATCTCATGCAGATTCTCAAGAGCGGTTCTGGCTTCCTCGGGAGTGCGGGTGATTATTGCTAGGTCGTCGGCAAAGGCAAGACATTTAATATTGATTCGCTTATCTCTCGTTCCCATATTTATCCCGTGTACTTCTTTCTCCCATGTTCTAACGATCTTATCTAGTAGAAGATTGAACAGCAGTGGAGATAATCCATCACCCTGCCTCACGTCTGTTCTTATCTCAAATGATTCGGAGATTTCGCCCATGAATTTCACTTTAGAAGTTGTGTTAGTTAAAGTCTGTTGGATTAACTTCGTTGTTTTGTTGTCAACACCATATTCATGAAGTACATCTAATAGGGTGGCACGGTCAATCGAGTCGTAAGCTTTTTTAAAGTCAACAAAAGTGACCACTGTTCGAATTGATTGGTGATGTTTTTTGGAGAATCATCTTGAGGTTCCAGATCTGTTCTGCATTTATTTATTTATTTATTTATTTATTTATTTATTTATATATATATTTGTTTCAAAATCTCTATCAAACTGTTTGTTTTTCAAGGAAAGACAAAAAAATTAAAACCACCAAGCCCTCGGAATGCTTTAATACGGGGATCAGAAAGGAACACGGGATGACAATGAGGGAAAGAGTGGGAATAATTAACAAAAGTTGGGAAAAGTGAGATGGATCAAAGGCAGACTCATCTCATGACCTGCTGTTGGATGTCCACGTCTTTCCAACATCAAATCAAAATCGACTAGAAGTTGCTGCTCGCAGGTCAGCGACTCCGAGGAGGACAAAAGCGCTGCTTGCTTAGCTTTGTCCGGTCTACTTGGCAGGTCTCTGGTCTGCATAACGCGCTCACAATTCAGTGGAGGGCAAATTCTTGCAGCTCCAGCTAGTTCAGCGCGCCTCCAGGTAACAGCTACTAAACAAAAGTCGAATAATTCAACAATAAGTGCACGCAGAACGAGTTCTGGGCGAGTAGGAAACCTTATAACCAAAGTTAAATAAGCGAATAAATATATTTCAAACAAAATTTAGGAGGAGGACGAGAGTTACAAAAACGGCTATCTTAAAAGTTATCTCTTAAACTCTCTTTATTCAAGGAATTTTTGATAAGTATTGAAATCTTAGTGAATATATGGACAGCTCACGGTTCAACAGTCTCACCCATCCAAAGATTTGATATACTCGCAACATGTTCTTCTACATTGTTTTAGCCAAAACTGAATATTGTTTTCCAAATTCTACGGTTAGTAAATACTATGATAAATCTGTAAAATATTTGTGTTAATTATGCCACGTTTATTCATGGGCAGTATAAGGCACAAAAGCTACTAAAATGCATCAGACTCAACAATGTTAATAAATATATAGAAAAGGTCTGTTTTTCATCGCTGTGTCTAGCTAGTCACATTTCGATGGCTACATTAAGACGGAGTGAATAAGAGTGAAAGATAATTAAAGTGAGAAATGTCATATAAATAATATCGTCAATGTTCCACTGTCTCGATAGCATCCTCGATCACCTCTTCATAATTCAACACCACCTTCGGCGAAATGATTTAAAATGCCAAAATAAAAGAGAAAAATATCACTCAGTTTTAAATGCATTAAAACACACAGCAACATCCCATATTTTCCAAAACTATCGTCAAAACTGAAAGTATTTTAATATAATTTTTTAAACTGAGTCCCCGGTGGATGCAGGTATTTCTGCATTTCCATTCGTATATTTCATATTTTCACGGAAGATTTAATAATTCATCATACCTGTGAAAAGTGCTGTCCGTATCCAGAGATTTTTTTGAATATTTACCATTAAGAAATCCGAAAAGAAACGTGAAACATGACTCCATATCGATCGACTTTGAGAAAAATATAACATACTAATATGTGAGTGAGATATGTATTAAATAACTATAGAATGACATGCACATTCTATTGTAAAGTATTCAGAAGATGATGTAGTAGTAGTAGTAGTACCTTACGGTCGATCTGGTTCAAACGTGTCTAAATAATTATGCCATGGAAACGAATGTTTCAGCTGCATGAGCATACATTCTCTCTCTATATATAAAGTTTTAACAAATTTCAAGTGAGCCACTTTTAACTCTCGTGAAAACTTTGCAATATTCCACCCTTTTTAAATAACTGTCCGCCTCTTAAAAGGTTGATACAGTTGTCCAAGTGTTGCTATAGTGTAACTTGCTGCTTCCAACTATAGAATTCTCATTGTATCTGCCCTATCCATCAGGGTGGAATTTGGCAGGTGTGTATAGCGGCCAGAACGAGCATTTCTATGTAGGATTCGAAATAGGCGCTTTACATCCAAATTAGGCAAAACCAAACCCCATCCCAGCCCTAAAATGTATCTTATTTCTACAAAATCAACTACTTCTATACACAAAAATATTTTGGGCCATCCGTCTGTAAATTCTCCCACGAAAGAAAATGCATATATTTAAAGTCTACCAAAATGCCCACTTATTGCTCTGTGCAGGAGAAAGGAGTCACCCGCGAGGTCATTCTGTTCCGTGGAGTGGATCGAGCCCAAGTCGCGGTGGCTGCCCGCGCAGGGGTCAGGGAGTGCCCTGACGGACCAGATGGAGCGGAACAAACCGTGCAAACAGCTGGAGCACTTCAAGCGAATAATGGCACGGAGCAGTGATTCTCTAAAAGAACGTAATAATGCTGTTCTTACTGGGACAAAGAACCACGAATAAACTTATTTTTGTGTGATTCCTATCAAATACTGTTTACTCAAACGATTGCTTTTCTAATATATATAATGACTCCTTGACTAGCAACGTTGCCTAGTGAGAACGCTGAAAGAGACTACAGTATTATCGTAAATATCAGATATAGTGTAGGAGTGAAGAAATACGGGCTTTCGGAGACGCTGAGGTGCCGAGATTTTGTCCCACAGGAGTTCTTTTACGTGCCAATAAATCTACCAGCACGAGGCTGACGCATTTGAGCAGCTTCAAGTACACCGGACTGAGCCAGGATGGAACCTGCCAGAGGCACCTCCATTTCGAATGGTAAGCATTGTGTGAAACGTCATAAATCGCGAGAATTTCTCCAGCAAATTGGGTCAGAGGGCCAGCGCCTCAACCGTTTGAAGCACTCAGCCCGGCATAAATAATATAAATGTTAGTTTGGAACAAAAAAAAAAAAAAAAGCATGATATTAGTGTTAGTTTATTCTTCATATATTATTACATTATATTATCCTGTAATGAAATAGATGAGCAGTGGAAGCACTGTGAACTACGGTGTTTAAGGATTCTTTCGATATCTGCTTCTCGTGGAACAGCGGTTGGTCATCATAATGCAATGGCGCATCGGTGTATATTCACAGTTCAAGTATCGCCATTTCTTTCTTTTTTTTTTTTTTTTTTTTTTTTTTTGACGGCTGTACGTGCGTCTCGCCTCCACTGTGGGTGCTCGTGAAAAGACCTGCACCACCTCAGGCAAGGACGCGAATTATCCGGCTCCATGACTAAATAGTGCGCTGGTCCTTGGCCTACGGTGTCCCGGTTTGAATTCCAGGCCGGGTCGGGAATTTTAACCGTCACTGGTTAAGGTGTGTGCCGTACTCAGCATTAGAATTCATCACAGGTAGGGTTCAAACTCGAAAGACCTGCACCACGCATTCCCGGAGGAAACACGCTGCTATTATTATTATTATTATTATTATTATTATTATTATTATTGCCATCCATGGTGGCTCCAAAAGACATTGACTTCTGTACGTTTCGCACGTATTGGATTTGGAATGGTCAGCATTGTGTGAAACGTCAAATTTCGAGAATTCCTCCAAAAAATTGAGGTTTATTTGTTCGACGTCAATAGTTTTCCTCTTACAACTTCCTACACCATCTTTTTCAATATTGTCTTTCTATAAACTAATGTTTATAAGACTGGTGATAATATACTCTTAGAACAGCGTTTGGAATTTCTGTGTGTTCTTTCTCGAGGAATAACTGATTAAAACTCCCACACACACAATTTTGATAACAGTGTGTTGAAAAGAAGAAAAAATTAACAAGAAAACCAAAACAAAAAAATTAAAAATGCTAAGTCAACTCTACGCTCTGAAAGATCGATTTATTAGGAACATCTACCTAATAACGGGTTGGCCTCATGGTTTGCTAACGTCGAGGGACAGATTCCACAAGGTGACACATCGTCGATGTCTAATCCAACCCATGCTTCTGCAGCTTCTCGGATATTTGACGCACATTTTGTGGAGACGTAGGAGCAGCCCTCGCAGCGCGTACCAGCATATCCTAGACATGTTCAGTGGGGTTACAGTCCGGGAAATTTGGAAGAGTGGAGGATTCGTTGTGTTCCTCGAACCAGACTACAGTGACCTCAGCCCGGTGACATGGTGTTGGAATATGGCATTGTTTTTGGGAAGGAGTGCCTGCAGATACGGGTGCACATTGTTGGCTAACAGGTTCCTGTATCCTTCACCATTCAAAGAGTGTGGCACGATGACGATTTGCTCTAGGGCATGCCAGGAGAACGCTCACCACACCAAGATACCACCACCGGCCTGTTGGACGTCAACGGTATAGGCGAGGGAGGCTGACCCTCATGCCGTTTAAGCCAGATGCGGACTCTCTCGTCAACACGGTGCAACAGAAAATGGGACTTGCCATTCCACACAACCGTCTTCCATGCGTCCAAGGTCCACTGATGCCTTTCTTGTAGCCACGCGAGGCGTTGATTATGATGATGTGAAGTTGATTGGGGCATCGTTCATGGTCTACGGCACCCGAATCCGAGGTGATGCAAGGTACGTCGCATGGTCATCGTGGAAACCGGATGTACCAGCCAGATGTGCTGGTTGGTCAAAGTGATTGGATAACAGAATACTTTTAATAATGGAATAGCCTCCATCAGAGTATTTAAATAATCGAATGAGTTTCCAATAATAATAATAATAATAATAATAATAATAATAATAATAATAATAATAATAATAATAATAATAATAATAATAATAATAATAATAATAATAGGGTTATTCGCTTTATGACCCACTAACTACTTTTACGGTTTTCGGAGACGCCGAGGTATCGGAATTTGGTTCCGCAGGAGTTCTTTTACGTGCCAGTAAATCTACCGACACCAGGCTGACGTGTTTGAACACCTTCATATACCACCGGACTGAGTCAGGATCGTATCCGCCAGGTGAGTTTCAAATATAATTCAGTTGTCATGAATATATTTTTCGGTTTAAGTGTGTCGGATGGATAATTGCTTGACATAAGCGAATAGATGAACTGTTACGGAAAATAGCAATACGCCTTTTTTTTTTAAAGTGAATATCCAAATGTTGAAACGAAATGAGTGAAATACATGTCTTAATCTTTAATATCTGTGAAATGAAATTCCTCATTTAAGCAAATGCCATGTTCTGGCCATATAATGGAACTAAACCCCAGTACTACCAGTTGGCAATTTCTTTTAACTAGCAGCATGCAATATACCTACTTTAATTTTATGCCGTCCGGCTCCATGGTTAGTATGCTGGCCTTAGGTTCAAGCAGTCCCGGGTTCGATTCCCGGTCGGGTCGGAGATTTTAACTTTCATTAGTTAATTCCTATGGCTCGGGTATTTGTGTTTGTTTTCAGAATTAGACTTCATCTTAGGTAGGGCCCTACCCTCATAGACGCGCAGGTCACCTATACGGCGGTGGCATCAACCCGAAAGTGGTGGTGGTGATTATTGTTTTAAGAGGAAGTACAACTAGGTAACCATCCTCTATATAACACTAAGCAGAGAGAAAAATGGAAGGGATCCGACATTTCGAAAAATGAAAGTATCGGCCATAGAAAGACAAGGGCCACGAAGGACGTGAGAATGAAAGACTCCATAGGCCTCGAGTGCTCTAATACCGTCGGGGATAGAAAAGAACAAGAGTTGTCCAAGGGAAGTCTGATAGGACCCACCCTTCCAAGTTCAGAGTCAGTGGGGGCCACATTTAGTTGCCTCTTACAACAGGCATGAGGTACCGTGGGTGTTATTTTACCGCCCCAGGGGGACGACTCTAATAAGAGAATTCATGAATTTAGATTAATTTAGACTTTTGATGCTTAGTCCATATCAACGCCGAGCATTGCTTACATGGAAATATTGTTCAATTGTGTCAACCGGATTTGTCATGATTGTCTTAAGGGGGTGAATACGCAAGGTCATCGGTCCATGTCCACAAGGGAAATTGTAAACATTATTATAAAAATAAAAGCCATGAAAGAACGATCGCCTGAATAATAAGACAAGATGGAGTGATGAAAGAATAGGACTCGCTTTACATAAGATGTCCTAATATCACAGAGTTGGAAGAAAACTGAATATGAAGGTCTACAATATAGAAAGCTCATAAAATTGATCAACAATAACATTACATTGACCATTGTTTGTTGCGATGTGCTTTGTGTCTTCTGCTGCCACTCATCTCCAATAGATATTAGTGCTGCGTACTGAGTAATGACCTATGCTCACTTCAGTTGGGAAAACCACAAAGACAGTCTTTCTGAGAATTCCGGGTACATCAGCTAGTATGAAGATGAAGTTGAAATTCATGAGGACAAACTGGGGCAAACATTCGTTTTTAGGAAGAGGAGTTAGGGATTGGAATAATTCACCAGAGGAGATGTTCGATAAATTTCCAAATTCTTAGAAATTATTTTAAGAACAGACTATGTAAACGCCGGATACGGAATCTGCCACTTGGACGATTGAGCTAAAATTAAGATCAACGGTGAGTGATTGATTGACTAATTAATTGATTGATTGATTGATTGATTGGTTGTTTTCCTTTTCGTTTACCTCTCAGTCCTATTTCCTGATACGGTGTAGGAAATGGAGTGAGATGACACTGCATGGTATGATTTTTCCAGCCGTATGGACTTCCTGACGTCAACATCGGGTGAGGCGCTAATGAAGGTGAAATGAATGATGGAGAATGAAATTGGACACGGAAGAGGACAGAATCGGCTTTGGCCTATGAATAATAACTGTCCCGGCATTTGCTTGGAAGTGAAAGTGGGAAACCACAGAAAAGCATTCTTAGAACAGACGACGGTTGTGTGCGAATTTGTATAGATGATGCTGGATTTAGAATGTTAAACTGGTAGTATTTCCTGTGATAATTTATTTCTACGGAATGGCTTGTTTTACTCTTGTTGTTGTGTAATTATGTTTTATCTTTGCTTTTTTTATCACACTATTGTAAGTGGTCAATGCCACCGGGATATTTCCCAACTGCGATGCACTTTTAATAATAATAATAATAATAATAATAATAATAATAATAATAATACGCAAACTCAATAATGTATTTTTTATTTTTAGAATTTGCTTTACGTCGCACTGACACAGATAGGTCTTATGGTGACGATGGGATAGGTCTAGGAGTGGGAAGGAATCGATGGTGGCCTTAAGTAAGGTACAGCCTCAGCATTTGCCTGGTGTGAAAATGGAAACCACGGAAAACCATATTCAGGGCTGCCGACAGTGAGGTTCGAACCCACTATCTCCCGGATGCAAGAATAATGTAATTTCAAAATATTAAATTATTATAATATTAAAGTTCCTCGTATTGAGCACCAGTACCTATTATATTAGACTTAAAATTAATTATAATCAAGATGTAATTCACCTCCCATGGAGACAAAAGCCCTGTAGTTACCCACAAAAATCATATTTATAGGTTCAGTTGGCTCCGAGAAAAGTGTACCTGAAAAGGACCGGGAATCAAACCCAGAAGATACTGAAGCGAAGGACATTATGATGACCATTCAGCCAAGGAGCCAGACTTTTGTCTTGCTGAAAGAATAACGTAAACGAATAGTGTGCTGCCATTCCGTGTTTCCTTCGGGAGGTAACAGGTATACACAACTGATGCTATTACTTAGACCGTGTCAACTCAGAATCTCACTCGTCAGCATCTTCAATCACATCATTCTGATATTAAAAATAGTATTATCAACATGAATTAATGGTCTACTTTTGTAACATGTTGTATCACCTCACGATACTAGTAGTCATAAGAGCACACCATAAAATTAATAGGTACGGGTAATCGAATACGTGCTGTGGTTCATGTTACGGTCCAGGACTACAAGCAACGCTAGACCTTCCTTGGTAATTACCAGTCACGATAGTAAATTAGAAACCAATTTTCACAAGCACAGAACTTGCTCAGCTACTGGTCTTCATGGCCACGTTATCGAGTACTTGAGGTAGTACTAGGCATAGCCTTGGCAAGAAACACGCACGGGTTTAAACAGCATGAATGAATAGGCCTATAAATAAATAAATAAATAAATAAATAAATAAATAAATAAATAAATAAATAAATAAATAAATAAATACATTAAGCTATATAGGCCTTTTCCAATCGTGAATTTCCCAGCGTTTCGCCCCAGAGCTTAATGTTTTTTAACATTTGCCATCAATGAAATTAAATTACTGTTTCCTTCTGGGAACGATCGCTACTTCTGAAAGTCGGCAGGAGCGATCCAGGCTCAGTCCAAGGATTATTTCAAGGCACTCAAATACGTCAGTCTCGTGTCGGTACCGTTGAGTGGCACGTAAAATAACACCTGTGGGACAAAATTCTGGCACTCTGGTGTCTCTGAAATTGTAAATATAGTTAGTGGGATGTAAAACAAATATTATTATTATTATTACATTTGAAGCGCGTGGTGGCAATCACTGCGTCATATCTGAGTACAATAATGTTTGTACGTGTGCCACGCTTCTGTCACCTTTTCTGTCGGACCTCAAAAATACATTTTTGTTTTCAGTGTTGCAGTCAGTTAGTCCTTGGCCTCCTGTTCCCAAGATAATAGTTTCGTACCCAGACGAGATCGGTGGAACTTTAGAACATTTATATGAAAAGACTGCATTGTCTTGTCACACATCACGTTAAATAAATCCTGGAGGGGGAGGGGGCAACATTCCGACACCTTAGAGTCTCCTAAAAACTATGAACAGTCTGAATGGACGTAAACCAGAAAATAATAATCTATCAATTCCGACAGTGTTAGGTTTGCAACGCCTAGAGAGCCATTTACGAGAGCAAGGCGACAATGGTTCAAATTCTAATCAATTCATGTCATATTCAATAAGTGAAAAGACACGTATCTGTTGTTCAGATTCCACGTTAAAACAGCATTTTCCGTTGCTATATTCACAGGATTAACAAATACGTAAATTTTAATCTTGGGTTACACTATTTGTCTCGAATTCCTACCTTGCCGTTATCTCTCAAGGGGTTCGGTATAACTATACTGGTCGTCGTGATGGTGTGTTGACACACAGGGGTCGGCAGAACAGCTAACTTACTGCACCGACTAGCAATATCCACACGTTATTATTATTATTATTATTATTATTATTATTATTATTATTATTATTAATATTATTAATATCATTATCTTTTATTATACAGCGAGATGACGGATAAGAAATCTCAGAAAATCACCATTACAATGCAATTACTCGTATTTTACTTGAAACGGCAATAATAATAATAATAATAATAATAATAATAATAATAATAATAATAATAATAATAATAATAATAAGTTATCAAAAGTAAACAGAAATGATGCGCGATCATTGATATATTACGTTAATTATGCTGAATTCATGCAATTTATATGTGAATGTTGAAATTAACAAACCTGGGTTGCTTTTACTTCAAATGGAGAGCACTTTGATAATTCGCTGTACGGGTGTAAATAATGATCAAAGCTACTCCCATATTTTTATAACATTTATATCACAGCGATATTTTATTTCAAAATACAACAAACTAGTAGATAAAAATGAATGACTTTTTTATTAGCAATTTTAACTTACCATTAGTAAAGGACTTCATAATGGATAAGAAACCAAGACTTACCTGAAAAAAAACAAACAAAGCAATAAATAGTAACTTTCCAGAAAACTTGAAGGTGCAGGGAGGTAGACAAAAGCATGCAACTTGGTGTTAAATAAGCAGAAAATAAGGTAAGAAATAATGATACGAAATACGTATTCAAAACCGTGGAAATATATTTCCTATCTGATTGACGGTGCTGTGATCATACAACGTATAAGTACATGTATTTCTCCAAATATACAAGTACGATAAAATAGTCAACTATAGTTAACATTCAGGTATTCAAAATAAATAACATTATGAGCTGGTATGCCCTCACCGTTTAGTCCGCAAATCTCAAAAATCCTGTACTCCTCTATATGCAACTAGTTCTGAGGCTTCGTTTAGTTCCACACCTCTTAGGTTTAAATCATTACAATTTAACTAACCTCTGTCGTCTTGGTCTTCCTATATTTCTCTTACCCTCCATTGTCGGACCATTATATTCCTAGGTAACCTACCCCGCTCCATCCGTCTCAGATACCACACCAATGTAGCCTGTTTACAAGCACATTTCCATCCAGTGTGTTCATTTCAACCTTAGCCTTACCTCCTATTTCCGAATAACCTTCTGCCATTGTTCGCATCTGTTTGTCCCAGTAATAATTTTTGCTAACTTAATGTCTGTTACTTCCAATTTTTGAATGAGATATCGGTACCGTAATCTTATCCGAGAACTCACTTATTTCTCATACACCGTGTTGGAAGCAAGTGGAAGCTCCCAGCAATAGCCTTGCTACACTTTTGTTCGATTGTACTGAGTATTATTATCATCATCCTGGGAAAACACACGTCTCAGGTGCTTGAAATGACTCATCTGTTCCAGTTCTGTAGTCCTCACCTACCTGATAGGTTTCTTCCCAACTGACATAGCTTTGGTCTAGGAAATGTATAGCTTTCAACGTGTTAGATTGCAGATGGACATTAGAATAATCAATTAAGCCAATACGAATAGACGAATTATGAAACCTCAGCGCCAAAACACTTTTAAACATTTTTTCTAAAACAGTCAATAACAGGTAACTGAAAGCTGTATCTGGGTAATAATGGGTAAGAGAGATTAAGTTTGTTTGTTATTTTCTTTTTGATGACACACGCAACAATTTCCAAGCTTAGAATTCAATCTGAATGAGACCGGTAGAATGCATAATCAGATCTTCAATCTTATTTCTTCATTTAGCACAACTGATAAATCAGAGAGACGAAACGCCGTTTACCTTTAATAGCGAACCAACGACAGTCAATACAAAGAGAAGAATAAGGTTGTTTTCTATAAGGTATGACGGACCTTGCTTGGCACAGAGGAAGTGCGGGAAGTTAAATGTAATTAGCAGACCGCTACCTCAATACAGACAAGCGTTATGTAAGAAACAACAAGACGTGTGAACACCCCGCTACTTTCACCGGCTGGAGGCTGTTGCTGTTGTAACGCAGGATCAGATGTTGTATCCGTTATACTTCTTTCTGGTCCACAGTGATTTTCAACGACAGCCACAGACTAGTTTTCTCCGGGCTGTTAACATTCTTCTAAACAAATGCAGAGATCCTTAATTCTCTGTATCACAAGCTCATAGCCTTCTCTTCACGAAAAATCTAAAAATATTACCTATAATGCCACAACATTCGTTGTTGAGAGAATACATGGTATGCAATAATGATGTTATTCAGTTTACGTCACATTAACTACTTTTACGGTTTTAGGAGTCGCCAAAGTGCCAAAATTTTGTCCCACAGGAGTCTTTTAACGTGCCAGTAAATCTATCGACAAGAGGCTGTCGTATTTGATCACCATCAAATATCATCGGACTGAGCCAGAATCGAACCTGCCAAGTTGGTGTCAGAAGGCCAGCGCTGTACCGCCCGACCTACTCAGCCTGGCTACATGGTATGAATGAAGAAGAAAACCTCTAACATTCGTTTTTTTCTTCTTACATGTGAAAGGCCAATAGTATTGAGAAATCAGCGAGTTAGTCAGACGGTGGTATGAGTGAATGGACTTATCTGATGGTTGAGCGGAGGAATAATTTAGAAATCACTAATAAACTGTGGTTTGGAAAATTAATACAAAAATAACTATTCGATTCTCTTTTATTTTGAACCATCTCTGCATCGATGAATGAAGCGTTAACGTTAACATAAAATACAAACCAATTACTAGCACATACAGCCGTGCTTTGCCAAGACGACTACTGCCCAGCTACGTGATCAATTTCTTATTGGTCTGAGTGGCGATATCCTTAGTCCTCAGCCTACTGTGGAATGGGAAACCGCGGAAGACCATCATTAGGGCTACCGACCGTAGGATTCCAATCAACCATCTCCCGAATACAAGCTCACAGCTACGGACCCTAACCGCACGGCCAACTCACTCGATGAGAAGTGGACTACTGACATGCAGTTCAATGTCTCACTTCTTACCAGAGGATACTGAGGGTGTAATAATAAAACTCTGGTAAGAGAGGATGTTGTTGTAGTAGTTGTTGTTAGACCCGGCTCTGATCTGTAACATACCTTTGCATCCCTCTTCGGTACCTCGTTGTTTGTACATTTGACGCCACTGATCAATCCTTCCTGCCTGTCACCATATCGGTGAACTGTCTATTCTGTTTGTTAATGGCAACATTCATTTTTCCTAGATGTGGCCATAAATAAAATATTATGCAGATTGTACAGAGTGCACGAAAGTCAAATTCTGAATTTCTGATTCTCTGACATCTAATTTTCATTTCGATGCATTCCTGAAAACAGAAGTCAAAGCAAAATCAGTCCGTTCCCTCAAAATTCTCCTTATGAGTACCAATACCTCCTAGACGAACAGTACACTGATGAGCAGCTGAATGAAATATAGATGGCTAGTGGCGTGTACTGCTCCCTTTCGCCCTGATGATGGCAATTACGTGGCGTGACATGGACTCCACACGGTATCGACGGCGTTAGAAAGCCATTTTGATCCATGACCGCCGCATAACATTCCATAATGCACGGAGATGGTCGGAGCAGATCCCTCTCGACGGCACTCAACAGGATTGAGGTCGGGTGACCTTTAGGTCTAGGCAAGCATCCTCATGTCTGTGGAGTGTTCACTGAACTAATCGGCCACAATTCGGGAGCTACGGGCCGGTGCATTGTCTTGCTACAGGAAAAGGTTTTCTGCAGGGTGCTGGAGGCAATCAAATGGGTGGACATAATCAGATAGCAAGTTCCTGTAAAGCTCACCGGGGAGGGACGTTGGCAGATGTACCAGGGGTCCCATTTCATCCCACGCGAACAGTCCTCATACAAAGATACCTCCAACACCAAACAGGAATAACCTACTGGCACCCATTGTCTCAGGTGCTGGGTGACACACTAGTACCCTGCTATCGTCGTGTACCAACTGGCACCTCGACTTATCTGACCAAGCGATCGTTTTCCATACTTCGAAAGTCTAAACGCAATGTTCCTGTGCCAATGTCATTCTTTGAGCCTTGTGACGTGTGGTGACTCCTGTACCCTGTTGCGAGGGGATGGTTCTGGATGGCATAGCTGCTCATACTTTGTTCTTCTCTAATATTTTCCATACTTCGAAAGTCTAAAGGCAATGTTCCTGTGCCAATGTCATTCTTTGAGCCTTGTGACGTGTGGTGACTCCTGTACCCTGTTGCGAGGGGATGGTTCTGGATGGCATAGCTGCTCATACTTTGTTCTTCTCCAGTATTGAATTCGCTAGCGATATGCTGCACTCTAGGCCCGTCTATCACCTCTTATCATAAGAGCTAGCCGACGGTAACGTTTGTCATCAACACGTTGTACGCCACGGCAGATGATCCTGATGGCGTTTGTATTCCCCGAATCCACACAGTCACAGAACACTCCTGACACGGAGGCATGTGGAAAACCCAGTGCCTGCACGATTTCGGAGATGGAATGACCAATACGCTTAGCAGAGACCTCGTGTCTTGGCCATCCTGTGGTCAACTGTTACTCACACGAGGTCTAACGATATTGCAGCCACGTGCTACGCCGTCCCCTACTACTACACTTACCGAGCTGACCAAAGCAGCTACCTCTAATTCAACTGCTCATCAGTGTATGCAGTCTATTATGCAAGGATTATCTTTGGTTACCCTCAAACGACTCGCTTTCGCATTTTCCTCACTATTGTCGCTTCAGTATCCACAATGATCGCGAACCGTGAATGATAAATCACTTTCTCAGCGCATGGTATGGACATCGACGTATTTTGCCGTAGAAGTCATCCTTTCACCAAAGTGGTGAAAGCTGAAATTGTTAGATTACATAACAGGTTATAATTTTGGAATTGTTTGACTCCTTGGCTGAATGGTCAGAGTAGTTGCCTTCGGTTCAGGGGGCTCCGCATGTAAATACTCTTAAAAACAACTAAATTCGGCCAGGATCAAACACGTTATGTTGGAAACGGAAAATAAACTACTAACTGACTAAATCTATGAGATCAGCTTGACTGTATATAATAATGTCCAAAAAATGAACCCCATGGCGCAACAGCCCCGAAAAGCCATGGTCTACCAAGCGATCGTTGCTACGCCCGAAGGCCTGCAGATTACGAGGTGTGGAGTGATGGGCACGACGAATCCTCTCGGCGGTTATTTTTGGCTTTCTAGACTGGGCCCCAATATCTCTCAGTCCTCAATTGTACGTAGGTGGATCAAAAGGTTGAGTGGACCTCGAATCAGCCCTCAGATCCAGGTAAAATCCCTGAGCTATCGAGGAATCGAACCCGAGACCTCCAGATAAAAAAAATGAACCCCAAGCGCAACAGCCCCGACAAGCCATGACCTACCAAGCGATCGTTGCTACGCCCGAAGGCCTGCAGATTACGAGGTGTGGAGTGGTGGATCCAAATACTGTAACTACAAGATGCATGTCTCTCCTCAACCTTGAGCTACTACTCTCTTGCCTCTTCCATGGATGTTGGTCATTTTTACGGCCGGATACCTTTCCTGACGCCAACCCTCTGTGGAGGCATGAATAACTTTCTTCAGCTTATCCCAGGCTTATTTTGGTTTTGGCCAGGGGTTTAAGGCCGGATGCCCTTCCTGACGCCCCGTGCTTTTTTTTTTTTTTTTTTTAATTGTTGAATATCTCAGTTCAAGAACGACCGGGATTCAAACCTCAGTCTTCCGAGGGGGAAGCCAAGCAGCTTAGCCAATAAGCTATTCCTGCGCCCCCTTTTCCTCAACCTCGAAAGTGGATTGCAAAATTACTGCATCAATGTGTTTAAAGTTTTAGTCTCTAATCATAAGCTAATAAGAATGCAGTGTCTGTCTATATATTCGTTTCTTTTTCTCTAGCGATTTTGAGGGGATTGATAGTATAATATGACGCAGAGACGTAATGCATAATTTTTTTAAGTTTTTCCTTTCCGATGTTTTGTTTAGATGGAATATACGTAAGAATTGCTCATTCGTTTCTCACGAAACTTGTCAATACTGAAGTAGAATCCGTTAAGTAAGAGGAAAGAAATAACATTATTAACTACCACAGCACTGCCTTTCAGCCAGAGAGAAGCGAACATCAGCTCGGCGATTTCCCACGCGGGTCACCGATACCGCGCCGAGGTCCACTGCTGGTTTCTTCGTAACAATAGTGGTGGCATTTGATACTTAGTGCCTTCTGCTCGCTATGAAGAATGCAGAACTATTCGAATTAAACTATTTTACATCCTTCACAAGGGTAATGACAGCGAGCTTTCCCTTTTCTGATTGCTGCTTCACTGAAATCTGTGATTTTTCTTTCATCTGCACGTACCGAAATTCTTGCGTTACGCATGTTGCTGTGAGACCTCAATTTTACTTCGTATTTGTATAACATTTCGAGATGCCAGTCATAGCGTTCGATGGTGAAGGGTAGGCATTCTTACTTTCAACTTGAAAGTCGCTGCGTGGAATTCAAAGCCAGCCATGTTGTTTTGGCACCTCAATTTTAGTGGTGTACCACTTGGAGTCGCCAATCGCGGTATTATATGCCCACGTGGTATCATCGATTTTCTATGGATTGAAGGTTGCTTTACACTTCTCCTCTCTCTTATTTATGAAAACATTCAACTTCTATCAACAAATCAACAGAAGTAAACATGTTTCCACATTACTAACAAATATCGAACTCATTCTGTTAACATCTGTTCATATATGAAGGATGTTATACAAAATAAAGAACGATAGCAGCAACGGTAAAAAAATCAATATTATTAGTTATTACACTGTCTCACACAGAAAAACAGCTGCCTCTGTGGATCAGTGGTAGAGTGTCGGCCTCCGGATCCCAAGACAGCGGGTTCAAACCCGGCAGAGGTAGTCGGATCTTTGAAAGGCGGAAAAAAGTCCATTCGACACTCCATGTCGTACGATGTCGGCATGTAAAAGGTCTCTGGTGACGCATTTGGTGTTTACCCGACAAAATTAATTAAATCTTAGCCATATACGCCCAAGAGAGTTCCGGTTTACTCGGTCTGCCATCTAGTGGGCCTAGAGTAAAACGGAACGTCGAAATTGACGAGCAGACAGCCAGATGGCGTCAAATTGAAATGTCTGCACACGGTAACTGAGGCCATACGATTATTATTATTATTATTATTATTATTATTACACAGAAAAACAAAAAATCCCACTCGAGTTGAAGCAGGTACATTTTAGCTATGTTTTTCTACAGCTTTCAAATCTGAATAGATAAACTGGCTTTGCTGGGCTGATCAGCTCACATGGTAGAGCGCTGGCATTTGAGCCCAAATTAGCGAGTTTCATCCCTGCTCAGTCCGGTGGTATTTGAAGGTGCTCAAATACACCAGCCTCTTGTCTGTAGAACTCATGTGTAACAACATTCCGGGACATTAGCGTCCCCGAAAACAGTAAAATTAGTTAAAGGGGCGTAAGTCGTTATTATTATTATGTACGGCTCCATGGCTAAATGGTTAGCGTGCTGGCCTTTGGCCACAGCGGTCCCGGGTTCGATTCCCGGCAGGGTCGGGAATTTTAACCTTAATTGGTTAATTTCGCTGGCAAGGGGGCTGGGTGTATGTGTCGTCTTCATTATCATTTCATCCTCATGACGCGCAGGTCGCCTACGGGGTCAAATCGAAAGACCTGTATCTGGTGAGCCGAACTTGTCCTCGGACACTCCCGGCACTAAAAGCCATACGCCATTTCATTTTTCATTATTATTATTATTATTATTATTATTATTATTATTATTATTATTAATATGTCCGGATCCATGGCTAAATGGTTACCATGCTGGCCTTTGGTCACAGGGGCCCCGGGTTCGATTCCCGCCAGGGTCGGGAATTTCAATCTTACTTGGTTAATTTCGCTGGCACGGGGGGCTGGGTCTATGTGTCGTCTTCATCATCATTTAATCCTCATCACGACGCGCAGGTCGCCTACGGGAGTCAAATAAAAAACCTGCATCTGGCGAGCCGAACTTGTCGTCGGACACTTCCGGCACTAAAAGTCATACCCCATTTAATTTATTATTATTATTATTATTATTATTATTATTATTATTATTATTATTATTATTATTATTATTAAAATTGGCACTATTTAGATGATGTATCGAACTAGGAACCTGATTCGTTTAGATGGCTCAATCGCAGCGATGACGATAATATTCTAAGTGTGGTATTCCTGGAGTTTATTCACACTCACTCATACCAATGATGAAATGCTACCGTATTTCAAGTTTCAAGGAACTCTTCCGAATACCAAACCGATTATCGAATATCTCAACTTTAGCTTCCTATTTCTTTCAAGGTATATAAAGCTCATAGAAGACTCTTCTATATAAGCAGTCATACATATTTCAGAGTAGAAGAGGTCTGGTGGATGTATAGCTGGCTACACTACAGGCTCGCCACCAACACACCTAACAGAACACGCGTACAGCCTTATACATCACGTAACAAGAGAAGCACTTGGTTGGCATTTGCACTCCTCACCTCAACCGCGACCAAGCAACCAGTTTTGACATACGATAGGTAGGAGTCGTGAGAACCCACCTCCAGAATAAAGAAAATATCAGAAAGGTGAAAAATCTTTTCCTCAGCTGAGACTGTACGTATTTTCTACCCTTAATGATATTATAAGAAATCGAATCACTCGGAAAGAAATGTTTAACCGATATATATACTTATGGTTTAAGATAGCATCAACTCGGGCAAGTAGGCGACCGTCGTCTTAATTCATGTAAAGTCCGGTGTAAAAATTAGGAATCCATGGAAAAGCCATCCTTAGGGCAGCCGATCATGGAATACGTTCCCACCATCTCCCGAATGCAAGCTGACAACCACAGGGTCCAAATCGCGGTGCCAACTCGCACAGTCAATGGAAGATAAAAAGTTAGTGTGCCGATTGCAGAAACGGCATTTAGATTATGTTTAAGGTTATTGGTGTAAGGTTTAAGGGTATGGCTGGCGCATTGCAAATACGTTATTTATTACTGTCTACAACCGTTGTTTAACAGGCGATGTTTAAACACTGTCTAGGACACTGTTTAACCTGAGTGAATCACAATCCGAGGTTATGTACCACGAAAAAACAATTTGTATGGTTATGTTGAGGCGATTCCGGGTAGAAAGGCTAGTCTGACGCCTTTCTGTAGGTCTTTTGTTGCGAAATCGTAGCCATTAACTTGAAATGTAGGAGAAGGTACAGTTTCAAATACGTTTTCGTTTTTCAAGATTTAATACTGTCTTAGGCACTTGTTTCTCGAACCTGACATAAGGGATAGTCCGGTAATTGTGAACCTGACCACGATTCTTGGAAATCAATACCTTTTATTTTTCCTGTAATAATTTCCCTGGAATAATAGGTCCCATCGACTATATCCATATCAGAAAAATTTGTCCCGATCGCCAGAGGGCTGTCACACACATCAACCAGCAGGGCTTCTATTCTATTGTACGGTATTATATTATATTACATTGTATTTTATTTATTGCCAAGTACATACCCATAATAGCGACACTACAAAGTAGGTTGCGTATGTGGGTCTGTTTGCGGATTGCTGTCGCTCTAACTCAGATAAGGTTTCGGAAACGATGAGAAACACAAAGGCAAGGAATCGGAAAAAAGTGGCAGCGGCCTCAATAACAGTCCCCAGTAGTTGCCTGGTGTAAAAATGGGGAAACTACGGAAAACCATCTTCAGGGCTACCGATGGTGGGGTTTGAACCCACGGTCTCCAGAATGGAAGTCTACATACTGTATATATGACCAGGACAATTCGCTCCATTACGGAGAACTATAGTTAAATCTTCCCTTTGCAGAGCTATTCAGACTACACTCATCGTTACGACAAATAATGACAAAGCTGCACTTCTTCGTACGGCGGTATGTCGCTTTACTCTCGATAATACTATGAGATTTCATTTCCACAGAAAGCGGTGTTCTTATCAGTGGACAAATCATGCTCGTGTTTAACCATACCCTGTAATACGTAAGACAGATGCCAGCTGACTAAAATTTAGCGATCGCAGTGACGAATTTCATTTCTTGCGACAAGCAAAAATTAGCATGAGAGATACGTCTACTTCCATTTTTCGAACCAATATTGAAACGTAAACGACATCTAGCTAAACACCGGCTGAACATGGTTTATGCAATGGAACATAGTGCGTAACTTACCATGATGTTTAGGTACACATTGTCTACGCCTTAAAACTAGTCATCGTTTCTGCATATCGGCCCATTGAGTCTAGCGTAATATAGAATATACGTATAAGAAAAGGAAACTTATACAACACAATTCATTTATTCCAGAAAAGGAAATAAATAAATAAATAAATGAAGGAGCGATATGAGAAGCAGTTGAATTACTTCTGGCACGAAAGTAAGCGGCTGAAAGGTGAAGAATTGATATATGCAATTTCTGGAGGATGTCCTGAGGGATTGCATCTCATGTGGTGTTCCATCGCCGGGGTACTTCATGCACATTCTAGGACAGGGACGGCAAACTTTTACCGACTAGCGTGTCAATTAAGGTTTTGTTTATTACTTTTTACTGTCTAATGTAACACTTGTTATTTTCCTATAAAATAATTATGAAGCCCCTCATTTGACTTAATTTAGGTATTAGATTGCATTATATATAAATTCATTCGACTGAATGTTTCATGACTATTTTGCAAAAAAAAACACTGAAAATTACATTTTAAATAGCAGGTACATTTTAAGAACAAGGTATATTTTTGCTTTAACCTAATAAAATTTGTAAAAAAAAAAAAATATGTCCATAGAATTAATTGATACATACTTCTTTATTAAAGCGTAGTGTTAAAATATGCAATGTTGCTAGATTTTCGACCTTTTTGTTACATTTTAAAAACATTAAAATATTTTAGTATGTTGTCTGATGTGTCACAGAACTCACGTTCGCGTGTCACCTAGTGTCACGCGTGTCATAGGTTCGCCATCCCTGTAGGATATCCTTATCAGCTCCGAACAGTGTTCGCGAGGAGAGAGTCAGGACGATTTTGTAGGCTAAGAAAACCTGCCGACCACAGAAGATGGTCACTGTAGTACCATGTGTGGTCAGGCATTATTTTAATAGAAAACAGTTCTGAGACACAGCGGCAGGAATGGCATCATAATATGTCGGCGGCTTTCATTGACAAACCATTACGCCCACCGTTAATAGTCACAGAGGACTACCATGGTGATTCAGCAATCAAACAAAATTGTGATCAATATTACAACTTCCTGCTAGCATACTGTGCAACATGCACTGACCAGCGAGTCTCAACACTCATCTTCGCTAGTCATGGGAGCTCTGTATATAATAGTGCTCATCGCTGAAAACAAAATGATCACACTCGAGTATACGTTGCGTAAATCTAGTTCGATACTACTATTGTTTTTGTTGACTATGTTCCTTGGCCAGTATTAGTCGGTAAATGGCCGTTGCAAAGCGCAGTCTTCACATCCGTAGCTATCTAGCAATGGCCGTGACCACCACCGTATCAGCAAGTAATCAATCTTCTGGATGGTTGACAGCGTTCCAACCTATGCTTTTCGTACTTCTCATGCAATTACTTCTATATCCCCATTCAGAAGTCTCTTCGTGCCATCCGCATCTGGGATGCCATTCTTATCTCCTAATTCACGCCGACATTTTCCAAATAGTTGTACTGCTCAAAATTCAATGACTGAGCCAAATGACTATCCGGTCTCCTTCATAATTCGCAGTTCAAACTCCTCAAATTCTTTGTAACGTACACTGTTTCGACGTCACAGTAATCTCACAATCGCTAAAGACACGTGTAATCGTTATTGTAAGTGCACACAAAAATGTTCTTTTATATCCACAAACACATGCACGGTAGCAGCCGTAATCAATTTACTAGCTACGAACGGTCAATAACTTAAGCATTCGGCCTCCCAGTAGCAGCACAAAAAAATTGAGATCCGACATCTTTTCAGGGTGTTTCGATCAGTCTTGTAAATGAGTGTACAAAGGCGCCACACAGAGCAAACGATAAGGAACTATTCCCTCACAACAGATGAAGGTGACTTTCTGTTTTTGTCACGGGTTTCATTCCCAATTCCAAAATATTTCAACCTGACATTGTCGTAACACGTACCAATACTAAAATAAAACCTGGTGTAGATTACGAACAGGAGGACAATGTATTAGTTACTCGCGTAAGATTCTGAGTGATACTACAATAATAATAATAATAATAATAATAATAATAATAATAATAATAATTTTATGTCCCACAAACTACTATTACGACATTCGGAGACGTCATGGTATCGGAATTTTGTTCCGCAGGAGTTCTTTTACCATACCTGCCAACTTTACAAAACCAAATCTGGAGATTTTGATATGAAAATCAGGAAAAATCACGAGATACATTATTGGTCAAAACTGCTTATTCTACGTCTAGCACAGTACAGCACTATGATATATTTATAACACTTATTGTCTCAAAGCCCGACTGTTGCTATGCGAAGCTACAAGGCTAAAAATTACACATCTCTATTCCCTCACAGGAAGTATGTGAGTGAGATGATCGGTCTCTGATAATATTTCCAAAAATAGCATGAATTCATGCTCCACACGTGTGAATAAGTCATGCACTTAGATGCCATTACTTAGTAAACGCATAGATTAATATATTGCATCAAGCTTCCGTGCGATTATACGAAGCGCAATACTATCGTATCAAATAACTAGCTGATGTACTCGTGCTTTGCTACGGAATTCTCAGAAAAACTGTCCTTACAGTTTTCCCAACCGAAGTGTCAACATAGGTCATTACAATCACGTCAGTACGAATGTTGCGATTAAAAGCAACGCTGTCATATGAAATATTCGAAAAAATTAAAAACAGCACATTTTCTTACTTTTAACGAAAATAACACGGTGTCGATCTAACAGTTCAAAGTTCCAGAGCTAGAATGACCAGGACGCAGACAGCCATGAACACTCCTGAGTAATTATTCCGTTTAAGTGTGCACACTGCTCATTTCAATCACTGCCCCAGAGTAGGAATTGAATAGCTGGAATACTATGATGATCCAGTGTGTTACGTACCAGTAGTATCAGAAAATTTATGAACCAGAGGAATATATATATCTATATATATATAAAATAAGAGTTTTGTCTGTACATTGCTCAGAATTTGAAAATAATGGTATTTCTGTATCGGTCATGTCCATGGTAACAAGAAAATGCACTTTTTACGTTTCCGTAATTTCTGTCTGTCTGTCTGTCTGTCTGTCTGTCTGTCTGTCTGTATGTATGTATGTATGTATGTATGTATGTACACGCATCACGAGAAAACGGTTGAAGTAAATTTAATGAAAATCGGTATGTGAAGTCGGGGGATGAGCCTCTACAATCTAGGCTATAAATCATTTTACTCACGCTGAGTGAAATGGTAGTTTAGGGGAAGGCCTAAAATTGAATTCTCAACGATGTATGTTATTAGTGGTCTAATGAAAATCGGTATGTAAAGCCGGGGGATGAGCCTCTACAATCTAGGCTATAAATCATTTTATTCACGCTGAGTAAAATGGTAGTTTAGGGGAAGGCCTAAAATTGAATTCTCAACTATTTATATTATTAGTGGTCGTATTTTAAAGAAAATGGGTATGCAAAGTTGAGGAATAAGTTGCTACAATCTACGCTATCAATAATTGTATTTACGCTAAGAAAAATGGTAGTTTAGGGAAAGGCCTAAAATTTAATTCTCAAATATTGTTGTTATTAGTAGTCCTATCTTGATGAAAATCGGTATACAAAGTCAGGAAATAAGTCGCTATAGTCTAGGCTGTAAATTATTTTATTCACGCTGAGTGAAATAGTAGTTTAGAGGAAGGCCTAAAATGTAATTCTCAAATATTTCTTATTAGAGGTGTAATCGATGAATGCTACATAACTAAGGTTATATAGTATTAAATTTCCTATTATTCATGTCATATACATTTTACCGTACTGGCTATGATCACAAAGATATTCATAAATTTGAATTTTTGTTACTAAGTCCATATCAGCGCCGAGTAACGAGAAAATGGGTAAACAGTATTTAATGAAAATCGGTATTTAAAGTCGGAGAATAAGAAACGACAGTTTGTGGTATAAAATATTTTACAAATCACAGAATCGAAAGAAAATGAAATGTGAAGGCCTACAATATAGAAAGCTCATAACATTGATCAACAATAACATTACATTGACCATTGTTTGTCGTGATGTGCTTTGTGTCTTCTGTTGCCCCTGATCTCCGGTAGATAGGATTACTGCTGCATACAGAGTATTTTTTTATTTGATTTACGTTGCACCGACATAGATAGGTTTTATGGCGACGATGGGATAGGAAAGGGCTAGGAGTGCCTTAGGCCTTAATTAAGGTACAGGCCCAGCATTTGACTGGTGTGGAAGTGGGAAATCACGGAATACCATCTTCAGCGCTGCCGACAATGGGGTTCGAATCCACTATCTCTCGGATGCAAGCACACAGCTGCGCATCGCTAACCACACGGTCAACTCGCCCAGTCGTACAGAGTGTAACAGCCTGTCTGAATATTGATGGGAAGTAGCTGGGGAGTTAGATAACTTTCTTCTTTAGCAAGCCATTCCCCTGGTTTATAAATTTTCTGATACTACTGGTACGTAACACACTGGATCATCATAGCATTCGGGCTATTCAATCCCTACTCTGAGGCACTGATTGGAATGAACAGTGTGCATATTTAGCAGAATAATGGCAGATGAGTGTTCATGGCAATCTGCGGCCTGGTCATCCCAGCTCTGGAACTTTGGACTATTAGATTGGCACCGCAATCTAACCGCAGCACTGTTCGTTAAAAGTGATAAAACGTGCGGCTTTCCATTTGATCGAGTATTTTATATGATAGCATTGCTTTTAATCGTTACATTCATACTTACGTTTTTGTAATGACCTACGTTGATTTCAGGTTAGGAAAACCACAAAGTCAGTCTTTCTGCGAATCCCGTAGCGAAGCACGGGTACATCAGCTAGTATATATATAAAATAAGAGTTTTGTCTGTACATTGCTCAGAATTTGAAAATAATGGCATTTCTGTATCGGTCATGTCCATAGTAACAAGAAAATACACTTTTTACATTTCCGTAATTTCTGTCTGTCTGTCTGTCTGTCTGTATGTATGTATGTATGTACACGCATCACGAGAAAACGGTTGAAGAGAATTTAATGGAAATCGGTATGTGAAGTCGGGGGATGAGCCTCTACAATCTAGGCTATAAATCATTTTACTCACGCTGAGTTAAATGGTAGTTTAGGGGAAGGCCTAAAATTGAATTCTCAACTATTTATATTATTAGTGGTCGTATTTTAAATAAAATGGGTATGCAAAGTTGGGGAATAAGTTGCTACAATTTCGGCTATCAATAATTGTATTCACGCTGCGAAAAATCGTAGTTTAGGGGAAGGCCCAAAATTTAATTCTCAAATATTGTTGTTATTAGTAGTCCTATCTTGATGAAAATCGGTATGCAAAGTCAGGAAATAAGTCGCTATAGTCTAGGCTGTAAATTATTTTATTCACGCTGAGTGAAATGGTAGTTTAGGGGAAGGCCTGAAATTTAAATCTCAAATATTTCTTATTAGAGGTGTAATCGATGAATGCTACATAACTAAGGTTATATAGTATTAAATTTCCTATTATTCATGTCTTATACATTGTTACCGTACTGGCTATGATCACAAAGATATTCATAAATTTGGATTTTTGTTATTAAGTCCATATCAGCGCCGAGTAACGAGAAAATGGGTAAACAGTATTTAATGAAAATCGGTATGTAAAGTCGGAGAATAAGAAATTACAGTTTACGGTATAAAATATTTTACAAATCACAGAGTCGAAAGAAAACTAAATGTGAAGGCCTACAATATAGAAATCTCATAACGTTGATCAACAATAACATTACATTGACCATTGTTTGTCGTGATGTGCTTTGTGGCTTCTGTTGCCCCTCATCTCCGGTAGATAGGATTACTGCTGCGTACAGAATATTTTTTATTTGACTTACGTCGCACCGACATAGGTTTTATGGTGACGATGGGATAGGAAAGGGCTAGGAGTGCCTTAGGTCTTAATTAAGGTACAGGCCCAGCATTTGACTGGTGTAAAAGTGGGAAATACGGAATACCATCTTCAGCGCTGCCGACAATGGGGTTCGAATCCACTATCTCTCGGATGCAAGCTCACAGCTGCGCACCGCTAACCACACGGTCAACTCGCCCAGTCGTACCACAGAGTAACAACCTGCCTGAATATTGATGGGAAGTAGCTGGGGAGTTAGATAACTTTCTTCTTTAGCATGCCATTCCCCTGGTTTATAAATTTTTTGATACTACCGGTACGTAACACACTGGATCGTCATAGCATTCGGGCTATTCAACCCCTCTTTTGAGGCACTGATTGGAATTAACAGTGTGCATATTTAGCAGAATAATGACAGATGAGTGTTCATGGCAATCTGAGGCCTGGTCATCCCAGCTCTGGAACTTTGGACTATTAGATTGGCACCTCCATCTAACCGCAGCACTGTTCGTTAAAAGTAATAAAACGTGCGGCTTTCCATTTGATCGAGTATTTTATATGATAGCATTGCTTTTAATCGCTACATTCATACTCACGTTTTTGTAATGACCTATGTTGATTTCAGTTAGGAAAACCACAAAGTCAGTCTTTCTGAGAATCCTGTAGCGAAGCACGGGTACATCAGCTAGTAGCATGCTAAAGAAGAGCGAGATCTAACTTCCCTGTTACTTTCCGCCAATATTCAGGCAGGTTGTTATACGCAATAACAGTACGCAGCAGTAATCACATCTATCGGAGATAAATGGCAGAAGAATACACAAAGCACATCACATTAAACAATGGCAAATGTAATGTTATTGTTGATCAATTTTATGAGCTTTCTATACTGCAGACCTTCACATTTTTTTTTTCTATTTGCTTTACGTCGCACCGACACAGATATGGCTTACGGCGACGATGGGAGAGGAAAGGCCTAGGAATTGGAAGGAAGCGGCCGTGGCCTTAATTAAGGTACAGCCTCGGCATTTGCCTGGTGTGAAAATGGGAAACCACGGAAAACCATCTTCAGGGCTGCCGACAGTGGGGCTCGAACCCACGATCTCCCGATTACTGGATACTGGCCGCACTTAAGCGACTGCAGTACATTCAGTTTTCTTCTGACTCTGTGATATTAGAGCATCTAATGTAAAGTGAGTCGTCCTTTCTTTCATGACTCCCTCTTGTGCTATTATTACAGCGATCGTTCCTTCATGACTTTTTTCTCATTCTTATAATCATCTTCACAATTTAATTTAATTTTAGTCGGTACACTAAAACTGAATAAGACATAATCGGAAATTGTATTCTCTATTACTTAGTTATGTAGTAATTTTCGATATGACTAAGATAGGTAATCAAAAATTAAATTTCTGCCACCTTCCCCTAAACTACCATTTCGAACAGGGTGAATAAAATTATGTATAGCATAGACTGTAGTTCTTTATTCCCCGACATAACATACCGATTTTCGTCAAATTCTGTTCTCCCATTTTCTCGTACCTCGGCGCTTATATGGACTTAGCAACAAAAATCCAAATTCATGAATATCTCTTATCATAGCCGCTACGGTAAAAATGTATAAGAAGTAAACGATACGAAATTTAATAATATATAACTTTAGTTATATAGTATTTATCAACAGGGCCAACAAAAATATAAATATTTGAGAATTACATCTTAGGCCTTCCCCTAAACTACCATTTCACTCAGCGTGAATAAAATTATTTATGGCCTAGATTGTAGCGACCTATTCCCCGACTTTATATACCGATTTTCATTAAATTCTCTTCGGCCGTTTTCTCGTGATGGGCGTACATACATACATACATACATACATACATACATACATACATACATACATACATACATACATACATACATACATACAGAAATTACGGAAAATTAAAACTTGCATTTCCCCTTGTTATTGTGGTCACGGCCGGTACGGATATATTCTTTTTTTAACTCTGAGCAATGTGCAGACAAAACTCTTATATTCTATTTATATTGAGATAAAATTATTCAGAAGTCTCCAAATGGCTTCTAAAATCTCTAGAAAAGTCACTAGTCGTTATCATTGAAATTCTGTCACTAAATTACTAAAAAAAGACTCCGTATATAACGACTAGTCTCTAGAATCGTTTAGACTGATGTGAACGAACACGAAAATAGCACGCGAGAACGAGAGATTGACAATCGATATACGCGTCGCGATATACAGGTTTCAATAAACATCGCACATTCGCGCATTAATAAACGTCGATATTTCGTTTGAAAGCGGCCAATGAGCGAAGAACTTCCAGCCACTGGCGTAAACAAAGAACAGCGGGATTTGAAAACAAATGTCTGAAGTTCACCACAAAAAAAAAAAAAAAAAAGCCAAAATCGGGAGAAATAATCGGGAAGCGGGAAAAACTGTCGAAAATCGGGAGTCTCCCGCCTAAATCGGGAAAGTTGGCAGGTATGTTTTACTCATCGATAAATGTACTGACTCCCAGCTGACGTATCTGACCACCTTCAAATAACAACAGACTGAGTCGACATCGAACCCACCAACTTGAGCTCAGAAGGCCAGTGCTCTTCAGTCTGAACTACCCAGTCCCGCAAAATTTCATGCTATTCTACTCTTTTCATGGATACAAATTTGTGTTCGTAACAGAAATATGACAACATTCCGATGAAAAATACACACTGTTGAAATTCGCATTATCGAGAATCTAACTGATGACGTTCTATTCTCTTATCGAACGTGTGTTAACTTGCACTGAGGAAGTATCCACAACTTCTGTCTTGTTCCGTAGGTAGAGTGAGCGAGGATATGATATAGAAAGATGCTTCTATTTTGTAATCAGGAAGTGTGTCGACCAAGATGTATTCTATCGCTGCAATAGTTTTTTACTTGCCCTGAATGAGCAAGAAGATAAATATTCGACGAAAGTGCGTCAATGCTGCGACGTCATACACCTCAATTTTACGGAACTGTTCTAAAATAACACAAGTTTTCAGGGAAAGGTTTTATTAAAGAAAGATAGCACCACGCCAATACTTCAGTACATAAGGCAATAACATACATTACAAGCATAACCATACGAGCATCACATTTCATAGCGAATAAATATTTATCGGATACATCCGGGGGTTGGTCGATTTCTCTAACAGGAAATTTAAGTTCAGCTTGCTCTCGTTCGCTCTCTATTCGCTGAATATATATATATATTTTTTGCTATAGGCTTTACGTCGCACCGACACAGATAGGTCTTATGGCGACGATGGGATAGGAAAGGCCTAGGAGTTGGAAGGAAGCGGCCGTGGCCTTAATTAAGGTACAGCCCCAGCATTTGCCTGGTGTGAAAATGGGAAACCAAGGAAAACCATTTTCAGGGCTGCCGATAGTGGGATTCGAACCTACTATCTCCCGGATGCAAGCTCACAGCCGCGCGCCTCTACGCGCACGGCTAACTCGCCCGATGAATATTTTTCTAACATCATAAAGTGTCTTGCAAGGCTGCCGAAGAAACGAATTGAAACTCCTCCGAGTTTCAAAAACTGCATGCCGTAACAACACATTTAAAGCAATGGATTATGTGTTGAATATGTCCCGTAGATCCATTTCCTGCTAGGTTGAAGGGGCTTACATAATACAGCACTAGCTTTCGAAGGCCCAGGGAGCGGGTCAGATATTGGCTCAGTTATGTGGTATTAGAAGGGGGTCAAATACGCCAGCCTTGTGTCTGGCACGAACAAACAAAACTTCTGCGGGACAAAATTTCCAGCACCTCGATGTCTCCGAAAACAATAACGTTAGCTAGCGGAACATACAGATGGTGTGCTATTAGGACAACATTAACAAAACTATAATATTTTAATAGTCCTATTTATCCTTGTTTATCATTAGTAGACTAATACTGGTATTGTTTTACTTCTTGAAGTACTACTATTTAATTTCGTTTAAAAGGGCATATTTATAGAGATATTAACAAATAATTAAATCCATGCTTTCCAATGTACATGGTTCATAAATACAGTTTTATTTTTTTAGAGTATAATATGTTTATTAATGATTGTTATTTATAGCACTGGAATAACTAAAGGAAATTTTCTGTGTGTGGTAGAAACGCCCGTTGAACAATAAATAAATAAATAAATAAATAAATAAATAAATAAATAAATAAATAAATAAATAAATAAATAAATAAATAAATAAATAAATGTAAAAGCATTATTACTGAACTAAAGTTAGACACTAAACTCTCTTCCGCTAATTCTGGGCAAAGTATCGTCATAAATTTACTTAACATTCATTTTTCTCGGATATTTTTTCCTTTTTGTTTGTGTTCTTGTTCTACTACTGCACATCACCTACTCCCAAGCGGAGATAAAAACTCGTGCACTTCGCCGCGCCGGTTGCACAGGTAAGACATTAAGGACGATGAATCACGCTTGTATCAATGACGAGGTTACCTCGCCAGGTCTCTCCCAGTGGATGATCTCATTCCCTGGCTATGTAGCTGGCGGCTGTCTGGCTCTGTTGTCACATCCGAACAAAAACAGAGAGAGCGGGCGAGACTCGCATTACACGGAACAATTCCTTCTTAAAATATAATAGAAAAAAGTTTTTTAAAGAGTTATTTAAGGGAAAATACCTGTACTGAAGTAACAAAATGAAAGTAGAGATGGAAAATAACTCTTCATAGCCTATAAATAGATAATAATAACAACAATAATAATAATAATAATAATAATAATAATAATAATAATAAACACAATTCATCACGAACATCGGTGAATCTCCTTGTACGTTGCATCTGGAACAGGGAGAGATCAGGAAAACCAACAGGTTTAAGTACTTGGGAGAATGGTTGGAATCTAATCTCACTGAAGGAACAGCTTTGTCAACTTGAGTTAACAGGCTTAAAATGGCCTACCAACTGACCAAGAATACCTATAATGAAAAGTGTCTCTCTCGTAATACTAAGATGAAGCACTACCGGACAGTCATCCGCCCTGAAGCCTTTTATGCTTCAGAATGTTTAACACTCAACAGGAAGGGACTTATGGAAAAACTTGAAATTCGGGAAAGAAAGATAATGAGGAAGATACTGGGGCCAGTCAAGGAAGGTGACAGTTATAGAAGACGGCCTAACCAAGAGCTCTACAAGTACTGTGAAAGAATAACGAATGTAGCAACGAAGAGACGCCTAGCATTCTATGGGCACATCTATAGGATGCATCCGACCAGGTTGACCAACCGGATTCTCAGCTACTGGCAAAATAGGAAGACCAAGTCACCATGGTTGATGGAAGTGGATAAAGATCTACAGGAACTGGGAATAGCAGAAGGAAACTTAAAGGATCGGACAACACTCAGGAAGATTCTTAAACATGAGTTCCAGGACAGACTACCAACGAAGAAGACTGGCGCCCTTTGGACAAAGGAGAGGAAGGAGCAACACAGCCTGAGGATGCGCAACTATTGGGCAAACATCAAAGCCCATTCCAAAATGTAATAGTTGAATGTCGTGGTCCTTAGCTGGCCTAAACGAACAAGAAGAAGAAGGATAACAATAATACTGTTATTTGTTTTACGTTCCACTAATTTCTTTTACGCCCTGAAAATGGTTTTCCGTGGTTTCCCATTTTCACACCAGACAAATGCTGGGGCTGTACCTTAATTAAGGCCACGGCCGCTTCCTTCCAACCCCTTGGCCTTTCCTATCCCATCGTCGCCATAAGACCTATCTGTGTCGGTGCGACATAAAGCCCCTAGCAAAAAAAAATTCTTTTACAATTTTCGGAAATACCGAGGTGCCGGAATTTTATCCCGCAAGAGTTCTTTAACGCGCCAGTAAATCTAGCGACACGAAGCTGACATATTTGAGCACATCAAAATATCACCCGACTGAGCCAGGATCGAACCTGTCCAACTTGAACTCAGAAGGCCAGCGCTCTATCGACTGAACTACTCAGCACGGCATAAATAGATGATACGTGTTTTTTCATAACAATGCATGTCCATAGAATACACTGATAGATATTTTCATTTTCAGAGAGTCTAATATTTAGCTCATTAGCCCCAAGCTGCCACAATACACGGTCGCATATTTATTTTACGAAATATGTATTACATAGCTAAGAAATGTATTGGTATAAAACAGAAAAATGTAAGTAGAAAGTGAAAAATTGTTCCAGAGATAAGTGTGCCGTTTGATTCACGGCAACGGTGAATTTCTGCGGCTATCATGTAGGTAACTGTTCCCAATTAATTCCAGACTATAGTCTGTGTCAAATGGGAAGTGTTTAGGCCTCGAAAGGCTGCTCAGAATTATCCTAACAAGCGGCTGCTATGTTGTCGCATTATCCCATACACTCAATCAGTTTTGTTCTGAGGAATTTTTTTTTTTTTTTTTTTTTTGCTAGTTGTTTTACGTCGCACCGACACAGATAGGTCTTACGGCGACGATGGGACAGGAAAGGGCTAGGAGTGGGAAGGAAGCGGCCGTGGCCTTAATTAAGGTACAGCCCCAGCATTTGCCTGATGTGAAAATGGGAAACCACGGAAAACCATTTTCAGGGCTGCCGACAGTGGGGATCGAACCTACTGCAGCTATCGAGCTGGGTGAGGAAAAATTTCACTGCGTTAAATATCACTTGTGCCAGACCAAAATATTTTTTCTTCATAAAAAAGGCCGCAACGGAAACAGTTTCCCAACTGAGACAGATTTTAATGCTTTCTTTTTGCTATTAATTTTACACTGCACCGACACAGACAGGTCTTATGGCGACAATGGGAGAGGCAAGTCCTATATAGGACTGGAAAGGAAGCGACGGTGACCTTAATTAAGGTATACCGCAAGTATTTGCCTAGTGTGGCAATAGGAAACCACGGAAACCCATCTTCAGGGCTGCCGGCAGTGGGTTTGGAACATCTATCTTCAGAATGCAAGTTATAGCAACGTGATTCAAACCGCGTAGCCATTTCGCTCAGTATGGTGATTTGATTTAATTTAATTTAGTAAGTGCATTGGAATCTAAAAAGGGAAAAAAGAAAGAAAACACATAGTGAGTCAATAAGAACGTCCACCTGAAATATTGACCGGCTGATTACCTGCGAAGTGTCAGTTAAATATTTTGGAGAGGACATTCCGTACCACTTGAAAGAAAATTGAAGTACTGCGAAGAAAAACCGATTTCCTAATGAATGTATTCATGTGTATATCCATTGTCCCCTACTGGAGCAGAAGCCTCCGCACGGGGTGACCACAACTGACGTTAACCTTCCGTCGGGCGCAACTGACCTGATTGGTGCACATGTTAATTTTTATCTCGTATTCGCCATTCGCGAGGACCTAGCTACTTCCACCTTTCAGTAGTTTCCTGTTTCTCCGTGACCTTCAAGCCAATATCGGCCAGTTCATCACAATCTTTTACTTGATAATGAAATAATGCAGTCGTTTATAAATATTCACAATAATAGTAATATTATCCATCCTTGTGCTCGTCAGGCACATTGCGCCCGAACACGATGTATATTTCTATTGTATTGTATTGTATTGTATTGTTTCAAGCTTTATACTTGAAAAAATCGACTTTCTTATGATATCTACGTAAACTTAAGTGATACGTATAGTTTAAACGGTAATTATTCAAATATAGACGTTTTCTTCAGAAAATGTTGTAAATTATATTTGTTTCTGATTTCTAAAGTGTGTCTGTCAGGCTCATTACGTGGCGTGGAAACGGAATTCCAACTGGACATCAAGTGGTCCGGATTGTCCTGGCGTAAATACTGTATTTGGAGAAAACCGGGAAAAACGGGAAAACCGTTCGCAGGGTAGATAACGACCTAGGTGGTACGAAATGTCCACAAAAATCAAGTGGTACGGAATGTCCGTGGTACGAAATGTCCGGACACCGTTCCGATCACGAAAAAAGGAGAAAAAAAAGGAAAAAGACTCAGTGATAATATACGCCTATATGCCAACCAGTCAACATCCTGACGAAGAACTACAGGAAAACAGAAAAGATAAAATAAATAGTTCAAATAGTTGCAAGTGGAATGACGATATAGGACTCCGAATACTATTCGAATCTCCGTCACAACACCTCTCCTAAGCTAAAAATAAGGAGGAAAGAGGCAAGTCCAATCACATATTATACCTATAAACAGAAAAAAAATAATCTTATTTGACGCTAGTTAGGTTGCCTGAGTATCAATTTCGACGTTCCGTCTTATTCTAACATGTGACAGAAACACCGAAACTCTGCTGGGCGACCTATGTGTGAGATTTTACCATTAATTTTGTCCGGTAAACATCATTGTGTCATCAGAGATCTTTTTCGTGCCGATATGGAATGTTGAATGAAAGTTTTGCGCCCTTCAAACATCGGCCTTGGGATCCAGACGCGGACAATCTAACAATGATACAAACACGGAGAGAGCATGTCAAACAATGCTTATTTTTGTAGTTCAAATCATTAGAGAGAAATTGCAAACGTATAATTTGTAACGTGCACTTTAATCATGTTATGGTTTTAATAAAGTTTTAAGTCCTAATTTAGAGAATACCAATTCGTGTCTTTCGAAATGTATTAAAATACCTCGGCTACGCCTTGATCAGGTATTAAAGTACAGTAATTTGGAATTTCGATTTTTGAGACTTCACAAACAGGAATGTCATTGCAGTTTTATAGGTAATCAGTGGCGCCAGAGATCATTTTCATGCCGACATGGAGTGTTGAATGAACTGTTTTGCACCCTTCAAACATCGGCCCCACACTTGTAGAGAAAGCATTACATTTTTATTCCAAATTATAATAATTATAAGGAATCATAAGAATTATTAAAAAATGCTATTTGTACTAGCTCTGTTGTCTTATCAGCTAATTCGTTCCTTTATTTTCTTTAATCATTAACAAACTCGGATACTTTTTGTTGTCTGCAAATTTTTGCCCCCCCCCCCCCACTTCTAATTCCCAATCGCCACTATTGTAGGTAATTATAATTCTTCCGGTTAAATTAGCATTACTGATGCCGTTATATGAACAGTTACGGATCTTGTAGTGAATGCTACCGTGCGAAAGAAGTCCCACGACATTCTGAGTGATAAACAAAGCGTACTTCCTGTTAACAGCACAACACTTCAGCAAACACGCTTATGTGCGGACAGCGTCGACTACTGAATTTTCCCGCCATGTAACCCTGTGAACTATGTCACAGTGTACAACACGAGTAGATCACACACTTTCCTTAGACCATCTTCTCTGAATCCGGACAATAGTTTAGAATAGGATGACTATACATTCCGACTCGTTGGCTGAATGGTCAGCGTACTGGCCTTCGGTTCAGAGGGTCGGGGATTTTAACCTTAATTGGTTAATTTCAATGGCCCGGGGGTTGGGTGTTTGTGATGTCCCCAACATCCCTGCAACTCACACACCACACATAACACTATCTTCCACCACAATAACACGCAGTTACCTATATATGGCAGATGCCGCCCACCCTCATCGGAGGGTCTGCCTTACAAGGGCTCCAATCGGCTAGTAATAGCCACACGAAATTATAAATTATTATCATTAAAAAACTAGGATTTTTTAAATGAAACATACGTTATCCAAAAAAGTATATTTGTTGGTTACAGTACAGTACGGCTGTCTAGCCGAGGCGATAAAGGCGTGCTCGGTTCTCTCGGAAGGACGTCGGTTCGATTCCCATCAGGAAGTCGAAACATTGAAGAAACAAGATTCCCACTTCCGGAGGTGCACATGGACCATGGACGCGAGCAAAAATGAGTACCAGGTTAATCCCTGGGGGCAAAGGCGGCACGGGGTGGAGCTAACCATTTCACCCACCAAGTGCCGAGGCTATGGATAGTGGAAACTTTTACCTTCCACCCAGCGGCGGCTCGTGCTGAATAATGTTGGTGGTTCTGCTCTGTGACGCACAGTCCATTGCAGTAAGTGTAATAGACAAATCTAAATTCGTATTGCATACGGAAAGTGTCAGCTGAGTTCGTTTGAATCCGTCCTCCAACTCCGCGGAAACGCTTTATTCCATGTCCTATCAGTGTGAAGTTCTCGAAAATGTACCGAAATAATACAGGTAGACGTTCATCTCAATTTGTAAGACCCCTATTTCGAGGGACATCGACAATATAAATAACTGACTTGTACAAAAAACAACAATTAAAAAGTTACAAAAAATAATGCCCCTCTTCTACTTATCGAAAAAATGTTGACCTATCGACACATATTTACAAAGGTTCCGAGACCTGCAATACATCTTTGGCAGCTGGCTTTCGTAATGGAGGGGGAACATCATCTGATGGTACTTGCGTTCCTGTTTTCAATTTCATGACTACCTAACTCGGAAGAATTCACTACCGTTACGGAGAAACATAGTCATTATTACTGTATATACTTGTAGGCCTAAGAACTCGCTCATTCGCGTCGTACGGGAGAATGTTTTCGGCCGTTGGATAGAATTTTGCTGAAGTCCTGGTCATTTACACCAAAGACAGAAAAATATACATACCCCCAATCATAAGGTATGTTGTTTGAAGACTTAACATGGACAGTAAATTGAATTGTGCTACTTAATCACAACCATCCTCTTTTATCACGCACTTATCCTCTATTTAAGCTATTTGGGCTTTCTTTCCTGAACAGAAGCATCACAACTATACTGTAGTATCTGAGAATGTTGACATGTAATAATTTTAAACCATATCAATATCCACACAGTTTTATAAGTTCTCTGTTTACACTGATGAGTACCATGGAGGGAGTTTTTCCCAAACAGCTGAGATTATAACATGCTCGTTCGCTACAGCGATTCTCTCACGGACGGTGGCGTTGTCTAGTGTATTATTTACTAACTCTATGTCACGGGAATAGGTCAGACGTACTGCAAGGCGTGCAGTTCATACAGAACCCTATGGGCGACCCTTAGCCACCTATCGGAAGAAAGCTGTAGTTAAGTGTGCTCTCCTAATATTCTGTCGTTCACAGTTCTAAACAGGGTTGCCAGATCACCAGCAGCTGTATGGGTATCGATCTTTGGATCGATATAAACACTCAATATGAAGGATGGGATCGCTAATCGCTATATATAACTGTATATCTTTCATTGTGGTGGTTCTGCAGCTCAGCAGATCGTATTATGGAGCCGCGCCTGCTTCCACCCCTCCAAGGGCCTTCATAGCCTGCACGGAGATGATTTGCTTTGCTTTCATACTCAGGCATTCGACGTATGTGCAGAATCGGGTCTCTACCGGTTTTTATCACTGCTCTCACATTTCTTTAACATTTTTGTATCTTTCGACACCAAATGATAAACCTACACATACAAAAGATGTTTAACAGAACTTACAATATTACGTCCAGTGTGCCCATGTCCAGTCTGTTTCTTTCCTCTATCCACTCCTTCCAAAATTTGCATCGCTGGATAGAATTGCAAAAGTCCGGCTCATTGACTGAATGGTCAGCGTACCAGCCTTCGGTACAGAGGGTCTCGGGTTCGATTCCCGGCCGGGTCGGGGATTTTAATCTGTTCTGATTAATTCTTCTGGCTCGGGGACTGGGTGTCCGTCCCAACACTCTCCTCATCATATTCAGACACCATACCACACTACCAATCACCACAGCAACACGCAATAGTGATAGGGTTGGCGTCAGGAAGGGCATCCGGACGTAAAACAGGGCCAAATCCACATGTGCGACGCAGTTCGCAGCCGCGACCCCACAAGTGTGGGAAAAAGTGGTGGCAAAAGGAGAAGAACATAGAATTGCAAAAACGTACCTACAATTTTGTACAGTTCAGAATGCTGTTGAGAACGCCCGCATTTAATAAAATACTAGCCCATTCTTTTAAAAGAATATTTATACATTATAACATTATACATCTCTACAATCAATGACCAAAGAAAGCACTGCTTACTTTATCATTAACCAGGAACATTGTAACTAGACATCGGATATTTAGGTCCCCAAGTTTTAGGCGCCTATATAGATGGGGAAAATGTATTTAATAGGTTCTTATTGCTCAATGGAATTAATGACATACGTAGGAGAAATTACTGTACAAGCAGAAATAATAATAATAGCAAAGTTTTCAGGACCTAAGTAAATAAACACACATTTGTGCTCAGAACTAGAAGCAGGGCTGGTACAAAGTGGTCAGAAGAACGGAAGAGGCAACATAGCGAGTTCATGAAGAGATTTTGGAAGAATAGGAAAGGGGAAGTCATCAAGCCAATGAACAAGTTCCAACGCGCTCTATGAATGGGCATAACGAAACAAGAAGAAGAAAACCATATTTAAAATAGAGCATACAAGACATTATAATGTAGCATTTGTGTACAATAGTTTACATTTGGTTGAGAAGAACTCACTAGAAGTGGCAAATAGCTAATCAACACAACACATTTATTCATGCACCATCGTCATTCTCACTTTCATTTCCGCCATAACTTAGCGCGCATTCAATCGTCAATAACATATCCCAACTTTCAGGTGTAAGTCTATGTCTGGACAGGATTAGTTTGAATGCAGAGATCTTTCAACATCTGCTGAAATGACTGGAACGTACTTAAACAATCAAACCTTGGGTGTTGTCGACTTTGTCCGATGGTTACAGGAATTTGATCAACCAATTACTGTAGTGGGGTCGAACTGGTCCGACTCTAAAATATCAAAACCAAGGATCGAAGAAGCCTTATCGTCTGTTTACACTACTGTCCCAATGAAACGACACAGGACAATATAATGAATATATGTAGCGGCCTTTCGGCCCTGTCAAATAACGTATATATGTATTGCCCTTTAGGTTAGGTTAGTCACTTTTAACCCGGTTGTGTCTTTCACCTTTTTAATATTTAAATTCCTCATAAATGACTTACTTAAAGCTCCTCTCATTTAACACGGTGGACACTTGTACTAGTATTTCACTGCTTTGAAACTGTCTGAGAACTGACACTGAGTCTAGTGAAACGAGGCAGTTGTTGAGGTTTTGGGGTTTAGGTTAATAACCCATTCGGGAATTCCTGCCTCTAACTGCTAACTACCCGTCGGACCAGTTCAACCGGGACTTTTCGTTATGGGAGAAAAATATCTTTGGAATGTTTTGACCGTCGGACCAGTTCGATACTTTTACAATTTGCTTTACGTCGCATAGACACAGATAGGTCTTATGGCGACGATGGGATAGAAAAGGCCTCGGGGCTCAATTAAGGTACAGCCCCAGCATTTGCCTGGTATGAAAATGGGAAACCACGGAAAACCATCTTCAGGGCTGCCGACAGTGGGGTTCGAACCCACTTTCTCGCGGATGCAAGCTCACAGCTGCGCGGCCCCAACCGCACGGCCAACTAGCCCGGTCAGTTCGGTACTATCCGAAACCTTAACAGGATTAAATTCTTCTGATAGGTCTGTGTTACACCCATTCAAAATATCTGACTCGCTCTTCAGTACTGTATAACCCGGATTTCTGTGAGGTACCATTTGCAGTTTCTTCAAAAAAACTTCCTGCCACGTTACTCGTAGCTCTTTTCATCTGTCACTCTGCTTTTGTAAGTACACACATTGATTCGGTGAGTGAATTTTGACGACTAATATAGTGTTTGTTAAGAATGTGAAATTAGCACGAATATATGCCAGATCATCCCTTAGTTTCTTCTCTTGTAGTACACTGACGGCCATCTCAATACACTGCGAGTGATCTTCCGAGAAACTGTTGACAACGTTTTCTATACAATGGATATTCCCACTGTAATACTGAATAGCCTGTAACCATGTACCGCACCTTGTTAAAATCGGTGCTGGGCGCAGGAGTAGATTTGGGAACTTTTCTTTAAAAGTAGCAACTTTAGAACTTTATTTTTAAATTACTTCCTTTAACGAAGAGATTAAATCATTCACTTTTGGGAAGCGATTTCTAATTTCTTCGGCTACATGGTGTAGTGCATGTGCGAGACAAGTAACGGGGATAACGGTTAAACCCACTAATTCCTGGTTTTAGTCTTGTCTCTCGGCTGCTTGGCTTGCACCTTTATCCTAGATACGTACTGTGAAAACTTAATTATATAATAATTTAATAATATTACTGTTATTTTATTAAGTGTATAATAATTAACGCGAAAAAATGTTCTTATAATCACAACAAAATGGGCGGGACAATTCTGTGTCCTAAAGCACTATTTTCCGGACACTTGGCAGAAGGTTGAAAAGGCGCATAATTCCGTTTTTCCCATGACGTATGGTCGCCCTAGTTTAAAAGCTGCTATAAATAATAGCACAACAAGAAGATATTGAAGCCTCCGTGGCTCAGGCGGCAGCGCGTCGGCCTCTCACCGCTGGGTTCCGTGGTTCAAATCCCAGTCACTCCATGTGAGATTTGTGCTGGACAAAGCGGAGGTGGGACAGGTTTTTCTCCGGGCACTCTGGTTTTGCCTGTCATCTTTCATTCCAGCAATAATCTCCATTATAATTTCATTTCATCTGTCAGTCATTAATCATTGCCCCAGAGGAGTGCGACAGACCTCGGCAGCCGGCACAATTCCTATCCTCACCGCAAGATGGGGACATCATTCATTCCATCCCTGACCCGGTCAATGACTGGAAAACAGGTTGTAGGTTTTCATTTTCAACAAGAAGATATTGTAAAACGCTAGTATGAATTTCCGTGAATATATCTGCACACCATTTCAATTAATTACATCAACGAAAGTCAAGGGCCGATATTTTTGACACTCGATTGCTCTGTAATACCCGTGTCGAAAGATTAGACTTAAAATTAAACAGTGCTTTTTTAGACGACCAAATTACAATAGTGATTTTTCGACACTCATTTCCGAAATGACCTACTTTTACGCTGTAGTAGCCTACGTTTAGATTATAATTTTAAGCACTCTTGTTTAAAATAGGAAATATTCAAAGTAAAGACGAAGTTAAGAAGTTGAATATTTGGAGGTACATCTTGTCATTTTCTTCTTCGATAATTTTTCAAAAGAATCTTAATATTTCTCTCTTGTCACAAGCTTAAAAATAATAATAATATGCCAATTGTACCAACCAAACATTGTGTAATCAACTTCCTTCATTACGTTTAATTCAACCGTTAGATGTTTCTAAACTATTTATTTAAAAGCAAATTAAAACATTATATTTATTAACTCACATCGTTTTGACGTAAACTGAATGAAATACATTATTTTATTTTTAATATATTGTTACTTTCAATGCTTAAGATACCGGGTTGATGGATGGTAGAAATAATATTAAAACCATGAAAAAGACCATGTTATATAATACAAAATATATTGTTTCCTTATAGAGCTTCGGAATAAAGTATATTAATGTCCTTCCATTTGGAGGTAAGATGTATACTGTATTGTGTTTGCCTTTCGAACTCTTGAACAATCCACGTACAATTGTCAATGGCAAAAGCACCGTTTTCGAAGATGGAGTCCTACAACTTTAAGCGACTGTTCTATGCCAAAATTTCAGATCTCTGTGTATCGTAGATTTGACTGGGCTTCGCACACGTACACACAAACACTTCGGAATATTAAGGGGTGATGGCTCCTCAGTAGTATAATAAGCGGGTTCGGGCGCCACCTCCACCTCGAGCTCCCAGAGGCCACCTCCACCTCCACCTCAGCCAGAGGCCTCCCAGATGCCTCCTCCACCTCAGCCAGAGGCCTCCCAGAGGTCTCCTCCACCTCCCGCGGGAAATTTGAATTTGTAAACAAAGCCACGTGCTTTTTGACAGCTGTCATCGACAACAACGCATCGCTATCCTCAGTACTGCCATCTTGACGGGCCTAAACCTCAGTAGTGCCAACTTAACCTAACTAGCGCGAGGTAAACAAAGCCACGTGCTTTTTGACAGCCACGTGCTTTTTGACAGATTTGTAAACAAAGCCACGTGCTTTTTGACAGCTCTCATCAACAACAACGCATCGCAAACCTCAGTACTACCATCTTGACGGGCCTAAACCTCAGTAGTGCCAACTTAACCTAACTAGCGCGAGGTAAACAAAGCCACGTGCTTTTTGACAGATTTGTAAACAAAGCCACGTGCTTTTTGACAGCTCTCATCAACAACAACGCATCGCAAACCTCAGTACTACCATCTTGACGGGCCTAAACCTTAGTGGTACCAACTTAACCTAACTAGCATGAGGTAAACAAAGCCACGTGTTTTTTTGACAGCCACGTGCTTTTCGACAGATTTGTAAACAAAGCCACGTGCTTTTTGACAGCTGTCATCGACAACAACGCATCGCTAACCCCAGTACTGCCATCTTGACGGGCCTAAACCTCAGTAGTACCAACTTAACCTAACTAGCGCGAGATAAACAAAGCCACGTGCTTTTTGACAGCCACGTGCTTTTTTGACAGCTGTCATCCGCCATCTTTAAACTACAGAGCACCGTGCTGCCCTCTTTCGTCACCTGTCATCGGCAGTGCTGCCATCTTGACAGACCTAAACCTTAGTGCTACCAACTTAACCTCACTAGCTCGAGATAAACAAATCCACGTGCTTTTTGACAGCCACGTGCTTTTTTGATAGCTGTCATCCGCCATCTTTAATCTATAGAGCACAGTGCTGCCCTCTTTAGCTACTTACCTTTGAAATGTGGTGGCGGATAATTTGAAAAATGCCTTTCGACAAGCAGCCATCTTTAATCCAGAGAGAACAGTGCTGCCCTCTATGTGGTGGCGGCAAATTGAAAAATTCCACGTGCTCTTGTTTGAAAACAAACTCACGTGCTTTTTTGACAGCTGTCATCTGCCATCTTTAATCTATAGAGCACAGTGCTGCCCTCTTTAGTTTGAAATGTGGTGGTGGTAAATTCCACGTGCTCTTGTTTGGAAACAAAGCCACGTGCAGCTGTCATCCGCCATCTTTAATCAACAGAGCACTGTGCTACTATCATGCGGGCAATTTCATCACCTGTCATCCGCCATCTTTAATCCACAGAACACCGTGCTGCCCTCTTTATGGCTACTACCTTAAGCACGTAGTAGCGGACAATTTGAAAAGTTCTGTTAGCTATCATCCGCCATCTTTAATCAAGAGAGCACCGTGCTGCCATCTTTAGCTAGATACCTTTGAAATGTGGTGGCGGCAAATTGAAAAATTCCACGTGCTCTTGTTTGGAAACAAACTCACGTGCTTTTTCGACAGCTACCATCCGCCATCTTTAATCAACAGAGCATAGTGCTGCCCTCTTTAGTTTGAAATGTGATGGCGGCAAATTCCACGTGCTCTTGTTTGGTAAACATAGCCATGTGCTTTTTTGACAGCTGTCATCCGCCATCTTTAATACAGAGAGCACCGTGCTGCCCTCTTTATCGTAGTAGATGTAAATTCGTCACCTGTCATCCGCGGTGCTGCCATCTTTAGCTAGATACCTTTGAAAAGTGGTGGCGGATAATTTAAAAAGAAAAATTCTACAGCAGCCCTCTCTCGACGCTAATTGCATAAGATGGTGGCTATACATGACTCCTTAAGGGTGCTTACGCAAGATGGCTGCTATACACAGGTTCTTATGAGACGCCCTTGGGATGCTTGCGCAAGATGGCAGTTATACATGGCTCCTTATGAGATACCCTAGGGATGCTTGCGCAAGATAGCGGCTGATCTTATGGGATGGCTTAAGGGTCCTTGCACAAGATGGCTTGAGACGCCCTAAGGATGCTTGCGCAAGATGGCGGACACAAGATGGCAGCTATACATAACTCCTTATGAGACGCTTTAAGGGTGCTTGCGCAAGATAGTTGCTACTCTTAGCTTAGAGGCTAACGTGTCGTGATAGTTCGATTCATTAAATTTAGGGCTTAAATGCAAAATGTTAAATATATCGAAAACGGTGCACCGTAGAGCAAAACGGACAAAATTTTTCTGCCTAATACCTAGGTTCGCAGTATGAGGAACAAGAAAATCATAGTCTAATGATGGGATCAACGGTTCGGTTCCTACTTAGGCCCTTTGGCATTTGCTCTGTTTTAGCTTTATTGAAGCGAGTCTTCGTAACATGATCAGGTCTAGCTATGGTAGAGAGTATAACGTACCGTGCAGGTTCGATTCATTAAATTTGGAGGCTTAAATGCAAAATGTTAAATATCTCGAAAACGATGCATCGTAGAGCAAAACGGACAAAATTTTTCCGCCTAATACGTAGGTTCGTAGTATCAGGAACAAGAAAAAACATAGTCTAATGATGAGATCAACGGTTCGATTCCTACTTAAGCCCTTTGGCATTCGCAGCTATCTATTTCTACAAGATGGTGGCTGCTCTTATGAGAAACAAGATGCCTTGAGACGTCCTAGGGATGCTTACGCAAGATGGCAGACACAAAATGGTGACTATACATAGCTCCTTATGAGACGGCCTAGGGGTGCTCGCACAAGATGACGGCTACTCTTATGAAGAAAGCTAGCTTAGAGGCTACTGCGCAGGATAACAGCTGCTGTTATGCATGTGGTGGAGGGCAATTTGAAATTCTATGTGCTTAATCAACAGAGCACCCTGCTGCCCTCTTTAGCTGAAATGTGGTGGTGGATAATTTGAAAAATTCTTTTGACAGCTATCATCTTTAAAAACAATGGCGACTATACATAGGCTGTTAAGGTCTTATCATTCTCCTCCTCCTCCTCCTCCTCCTTCTCTACCTCCTCCTCCGCCTCTTATGTCAAGGCATAGCTTTATATCGAACAAGTTTAAACCTGCATCGCGAAGGCAAGCGTGTGCAGCGATAACATTATTGTGCATGTTTAGACTTTCGAAACATAAGAAGAGTAGAATCAAACGCTGTACTCGATACGACATGTGATCAGAACATTGATTGATGCGTTCAGAAAAACAAAATAAGTGATCAAGACTAGAATCGAACAATGTACTCAATACATCATGTGTTTAGAATATGTCAGGGGATACGCTTGTTCTAAGAAGATCAGATTGAAACATAACAAGACTAGAATAGAACACTGTAATCGATGTTGTTAACTTCAACATGTGATCAGAACATTGATTGATGTGTTCAGAACACAAAATAAGTGATCATGACTAGAATCGAAAACTGTACTCGATACAACATGTGATCAGAACATTGATCGATGTGTTCAGAACACGAAATAAGTGATCAAGACTAGAATCGAACACTGTACTCAATACAACATGTGTTTAGAACATGTTAGGGGGTACCCTTGTTCTAAGAAGATCAGAATGAAACATAACAAGACTAGAATCGAACACTGTAATCGATGTTGTTAACCTCAACATATGATCAGAACATTGTTTGATGTGTTCAGAGCAAAAGTACAATTTTGATGATTTGCTTAGTGTAAAATCAAAAACTATGGAAACACACTGTGCACATATCGCGTAGCTAACTCGCTCAGTAAGCAATATTGCAAAACTACAACTTCAATGATTTGCATAGTGTAAAAATCAAAAACACACTGTACCCATACTGCGCAGCTAACTCGCTCGGTAAACGATATAGCCAAAGTATAACTTCAAATTATTTACCTTCCATCATTCGTCTTGTGTGTAAAAATCAGTCGAACAAGTTATCGCATAAACATGGCTGAAAAAAAATCGTGATAGGGTATGGAACCCAGGGGTTACATCTTATCAGAAGGGCAAAAAGGATGAAAGGACTCTTCCTCCTCCTTACCGCACATTCCTTGAAGGGCTAATTGGCTGAAGGGCTAATGGGCTAAAGGGCTAAAGGGCTAATGGGCTAAAGGGCTAATGGGCTAAAGGGCTAAAGGAGCAACAACCTCGTCGATCGCTATCAGCAAGAACGCTTGTACTTTGTTAAGTGTAGAAAATTAATCTTTATTTGTAAATGGTTTCATGTTCAGAACAAGGAATGGAAAATCCCCGAGGTGCGATGAGTTACGTTTTTCGAACTAGTGTTTGGAACACTGAACTTTTCAAGATGATAGCAGAGAGTTTAGCAATGTTCTGTTGTTGGATTTTAAATTCCGCGCTACAACATGCATAAGGTGGTAGCCTTGAGGTTTACCGCCGTAAAGATGGCAAGAGTGAGGTTAACAATGTTCTGTTGTTGGATTTTAAATTCCGCGCTACAACATGCATAAGGTGGCAGCCTTGAGGTTTACCGCCGTAAAGATGGCAGCAGTGAGGTTAGCGACGCTCTATTGTCCTTCAAAGTGAGGTTAGGGTTCGTCAAGAAGACAGCTGTCAAAAAAGCACGTGGCTATGTTTACCAAACAAGAGCACGTGGTCGTGACGTCACGGTCACGTGGCTATGTTTACCAAACAAGAGCACGTGGTCGTGACGTCACGGTCACGTAGTACGTTGCCTCAGCATGTAAAGTTCAATGTCTACACCTACGTAGTTAACACTCTGCTATGTTCACAAGATTTTTATACATCACTATTCGTTATGCTTTAAGTTCATGCACATAGGCTATGCTAAGATAGCAGTACAAACACATGCGAACTTTGTACATTCTAATGGAATAAGTTTAGTACTGTGTGCATCATGGATACATGATGTGTGCACGCATTTAATCTTGACTATACGTAATGCTGCTGCTTTGTTTACAAGATTTTTATACATTGCTATTCTTTATGCTTTAAGTTCGTGCACGCACAAGCGATACTCGTACGCTCTAGCAGGAGAAGTTTAGTACGATATTCGATACATACATTATCGATAGGTGATGTGTACACGCTTTAGAACATAGCTCATCTTTATGCTTTAAGTTCGTGCACAGGGGTTTGGGATACACAAAAGCGATTGCTACATGCTCTAGCGGAAGAAGTCTAGTACGATAGTCGATGCATGTAAAATCGATAGGTTATGCTAAGATAGCAGCACACTTACATGATTTTAGCACAATCTAGTGGAAAAAGTTTAGTATGATAGTCGTTTCGTGCAAAATCATTAGGTAATGTGTAAACGCTTTGAAACAAGGCTATTCTTTGTACTTTAAGTTCATGTGTATGAGTTATGCTAAGATAGCAGCACAACCTAGCGGAAGAAGTTTTGTACGAGAGTCGATACATGCAAAGTCGATAGGTAATGTGTACACGCTTTGAAACATGGCTATTCTTTGTACCTTAAAGTCTTACGTATAGGTTATGCTAAGATAGCAGCACAATCTGGCGGAAGAAGTTCAGGGTGATCTGTACACGCTTTGAAACAAGGCTATTCTTTGTACTTTAAGTTCATGCATCTTAGTTATGCTTGCGATAGTCGATGCATGTAAAATCGATAGGTTATGCTAAGATAGCAGCACACTTACACGATTTTAGCACAATCTAGTGGAAGAAGTTTAGTACGAGAGTCGATGCTTGCAAAATCATTAGGTAATGTGTACACGCTTTTTTGACAGCTGTCTTCTTGACGAACCCTAACCTCACTTTGAAGGACAATAGAGCGTCGCTAACCTCACTGCTGCCATCTTTACGGCGGTAAACCTCAAGGCTGCCACCTTATGCATGTTATAGCGCGGAATTTAAAATCCAACAGCAGAACATTGTTAACCTCACTCTTGCCATCTTTACGGCGGTAAACCTCAAGGCTGCCACCTTATGCATGTTGTAGCGCGGAATTTAAAATCCAACAACAGAACATTGTTAACCTCACTCTTGCCATCTTTACGGCGGTAAACCTCAAGGCTACCACCTTATGCATGTTGTAGCGCGGAATTTAAAATCCAACAACAGAACATTGCTAAACTCTCTGCTATCATCTTGAAAAGTTCAGTGTTCCAAACACTAGTTCGAAAAACGTAACTCATCGCACCTCGGGGATTTTCCATTCCTTGTTCTGAACATGAAACCATTTACAAATAAAGATTAATTTTCTACACTTAACAAAGTACAAGCGTTCTTGCTGATAGCGATCGACGAGGTTGTTGCTCCTTTAGCCCTTTAGCCCATTAGCCCTTTAGCCCATTAGCCCTTTAGCCCTTTAGCCCATTAGCCCTTCAGCCAATTAGCCCTTCAAGGAATGTGCGGTAAGGAGGAGGAAGAGTCCTTTCATCCTTTTTGCCCTTCTGATAAGATGTAACCCCTGGGTTCCATACCCTATCACGATTTTTTTTCAGCCATGTTTATGCGATAACTTGTTCGACTGATTTTTACACACAAGACGAATGATGGAAGGTAAATAATTTGAAGTTATACTTTGGCTATATCGTTTACCGAGCGAGTTAGCTGCGCAGTATGGGTACAGTGTGTTTTTGATTTTTACACTATGCAAATCATTGAAGTTGTAGTTTTGCAATATTGCTTACTGAGCGAGTTAGCTACGCGATATGTGCACAGTGTGTTTCCATAGTTTTTGATTTTACACTAAGCAAATCATCAAAATTGTACTTTTGCTCTGAACACATCAAACAATGTTCTGATCATATGTTGAGGTTAACAACATCGATTACAGTGTTCGATTCTAGTCTTGTTATGTTTCATTCTGATCTTCTTAGAACAAGGGTACCCCCTAACATGTTCTAAACACATGTTGTATTGAGTACAGTGTTCGATTCTAGTCTTGATCACTTATTTCGTGTTCTGAACACATCGATCAATGTTCTGATCACATGTTGTATCGAGTACAGTTTTCGATTCTAGTCATGATCACTTATTTTGTGTTCTGAACACATCAATCAATGTTCTGATCACATGTTGAAGTTAACAACATCGATTACAGTGTTCTATTCTAGTCTTGTTATGTTTCAATCTGATCTTCTTAGAACAAGCGTATCCCCTGACATATTCTAAACACATGATGTATTGAGTACATTGTTCGATTCTAGTCTTGATCACTTATTTTGTTTTTCTGAACGCATCAATCAATGTTCTGATCACATGTCGTATCGAGTACAGCGTTTGATTCTACTCTTCTTATGTTTCGAAAGTCTAAACATGCACAATAATGTTATCGCTGCACACGCTTGCCTTCGCGATGCAGGTTTAAACTTGTTCGATATAAAGCTATGCCTTGACATAAGAGGCGGAGGAGGAGGTAGAGAAGGAGGAGGAGGAGGAGGAGGAGAATGATAAGACCTTAACAGCCTATGTATAGTCGCCATTGTTTTTAAAGATGATAGCTGTCAAAAGAATTTTTCAAATTATCCACCACCACATTTCAGCTAAAGAGGGCAGCAGGGTGCTCTGTTGATTAAGCACATAGAATTTCAAATTGCCCTCCACCACATGCATAACAGCAGCTGTTATCCTGCGCAGTAGCCTCTAAGCTAGCTTTCTTCATAAGAGTAGCCGTCATCTTGTGCGAGCACCCCTAGGCCGTCTCATAAGGAGCTATGTATAGTCACCATTTTGTGTCTGCCATCTTGCGTAAGCATCCCTAGGACGTCTCAAGGCATCTTGTTTCTCATAAGAGCAGCCACCATCTTGTAGAAATAGATAGCTGCGAATGCCAAAGGGCTTAAGTAGGAATCGAACCGTTGATCTCATCATTAGACTATGTTTTTTCTTGTTCCTGATACTACGAACCTACGTATTAGGCGGAAAAATTTTGTCCGTTTTGCTCTACGATGCATCGTTTTCGAGATATTTAACATTTTGCATTTAAGCCTCCAAATTTAATGAATCGAACCTGCACGGTACGTTATACTCTCTACCATAGCTAGACCTGATCATGTTACGAAGACTCGCTTCAATAAAGCTAAAACAGAGCAAATGCCAAAGGGCCTAAGTAGGAACCGAACCGTTGATCCCATCATTAGACTATGATTTTCTTGTTCCTCATACTGCGAACCTAGGTATTAGGCAGAAAAATTTTGTCCGTTTTGCTCTACGGTGCACCGTTTTCGATATATTTAACATTTTGCATTTAAGCCCTAAATTTAATGAATCGAACTATCACGACACGTTAGCCTCTAAGCTAAGAGTAGCAACTATCTTGCGCAAGCACCCTTAAAGCGTCTCATAAGGAGTTATGTATAGCTGCCATCTTGTGTCCGCCATCTTGCGCAAGCATCCTTAGGGCGTCTCAAGCCATCTTGTGCAAGGACCCTTAAGCCATCCCATAAGATCAGCCGCTATCTTGCGCAAGCATCCCTAGGGTATCTCATAAGGAGCCATGTATAACTGCCATCTTGCGCAAGCATCCCAAGGGCGTCTCATAAGAACCTGTGTATAGCAGCCATCTTGCGTAAGCACCCTTAAGGAGTCATGTATAGCCACCATCTTATGCAATTAGCGTCGAGAGAGGGCTGCTGTAGAATTTTTCTTTTTAAATTATCCGCCACCACTTTTCAAAGGTATCTAGCTAAAGATGGCAGCACCGCGGATGACAGGTGACGAATTTACATCTACTACGATAAAGAGGGCAGCACGGTGCTCTCTGTATTAAAGATGGCGGATGACAGCTGTCAAAAAAGCACATGGCTATGTTTACCAAACAAGAGCACGTGGAATTTGCCGCCATCACATTTCAAACTAAAGAGGGCAGCACTATGCTCTGTTGATTAAAGATGGCGGATGGTAGCTGTCGAAAAAGCACGTGAGTTTGTTTCCAAACAAGAGCACGTGGAATTTTTCAATTTGCCGCCACCACATTTCAAAGGTATCTAGCTAAAGATGGCAGCACGGTGCTCTCTTGATTAAAGATGGCGGATGATAGCTAACAGAACTTTTCAAATTGTCCGCTACTACGTGCTTAAGGTAGTAGCCATAAAGAGGGCAGCACGGTGTTCTGTGGATTAAAGATGGCGGATGACAGGTGATGAAATTGCCCGCATGATAGTAGCACAGTGCTCTGTTGATTAAAGATGGCGGATGACAGCTGTCAAAAAAGCACGTGAGTTTGTTTTCAAACAAGAGCACGTGGAATTTTTCAATTTGCCGCCACCACATAGAGGGCAGCACTGTTCTCTCTGGATTAAAGATGGCTGCTTGTCGAAAAGCATTTTTCAAATTATCCGCCACCACATTTCAAAGGTAAGTAGCTAAAGAGGGCAGCACTGTGCTCTATAGATTAAAGATGGCGGATGACAGCTATCAAAAAAGCACGTGGCTGTCAAAAAGCACGTGGATTTGTTTATCTCGAGCTAGTGAGGTTAAGTTGGTAGCACTAAGGTTTAGGTCTGTCAAGATGGCAGCACTGCCGATGACAGGTGACGAAAGAGGGCAGCACGGTGCTCTGTAGTTTAAAGATGGCGGATGACAGCTGTCAAAAAAGCACGTGGCTGTCAAAAAGCACGTGGCTTTGTTTATCTCGCGCTAGTTAGGTTAAGTTGGTACTACTGAGGTTTAGGCCCGTCAAGATGGCAGTACTGGGGTTAGCGATGCGTTGTTGTCGATGACAGCTGTCAAAAAGCACGTGGCTTTGTTTACAAATCTGTCGAAAAGCACGTGGCTGTCAAAAAAACACGTGGCTTTGTTTACCTCATGCTAGTTAGGTTAAGTTGGTACCACTAAGGTTTAGGCCCGTCAAGATGGTAGTACTGAGGTTTGCGATGCGTTGTTGTTGATGAGAGCTGTCAAAAAGCACGTGGCTTTGTTTACAAATCTGTCAAAAAGCACGTGGCTGTCAAAAAGCACGTGGCTTTGTTTACCTCGCGCTAGTTAGGTTAAGTTAGCACTACTGAGGTTTAGGCCCGTCAAGATGGTAGTACTGAGGTTTGCGATGCGTTGTTGTTGATGAGAGCTGTCAAAAAGCACGTGGCTTTGTTTACAAATCTGTCAAAAAGCACGTGGCTGTCAAAAAGCACGTGGCTTTGTTTACCTCGCGCTAGTTAGGTTAAGTTGGCACTACTGAGGTTTAGGCCCGTCAAGATGGCAGTACTGAGGTTAGCGATGCGTTGTTGTCGATGACAGCTGTCAAAAAGCACGTGGCTTTGTTTACAAATTCAAATTTCCCGCGGGAGGTGGAGGAGACCTCTGGGAGGCCTCTGGCTGAGGTGGAGGAGGCATCTGGGAGGCCTCTGGCTGAGGTGGAGGTGGAGGTGGCCTCTGGGAGCCCGAGGTGGAGGTGGCGCCCGAACCCGCTTATTATACTACTCTCCTCGTGTCGCGGACCGAAAATGGCTTCCTACTCAATGGACTTACAGTCCGAGGAATACTACTTCGCCCGCGGCATGCTCAGTCATGATGGTGGCTTCAATAATATTCGTCATCAGTTTCAGAGCCGTGTTCATAGCAGAGGGAAGGATTCATATTCCTGAGAAGGATAATCGGTGCCACAATCGTCCACCCCAAGGTGTTCGTGGGTGCTCCAGGTGACTCCAAATTGTTCAAAATGTGTGTCGTCTAGTTGACAGCCTCATCTGTATGACATGTCGTGTCGATAGACTTGCCAATGTATAGAAAATCGGATAATTCTTGTTGATGACGTTGACGGCTTCATGTCTTGGTACAAGAATTGCTCTTAGACACAGCCATGCGTCTTAGGTGAAAACCTGTGTCCACCTATGACAAACATTTTAGATCTTTGTTTGTCGTGGATTTGGCTGGGCATCGCACAGACAGACATCATGGATTGAAGGAAAATGGATTCCTAATCCACGGACTTAAAATGGCATCTTGACTGATATATGTATTATTCTTTGTTTATTATTTTCGTCTATCTTGTGTCCTATATGTTTCCTCTAAATGTATACGTGTCTAACCCTTGTCCTCTTTCTCTATGGGATTTGGGTATAAAGTGAGGTAAACCTTCGTAGCGAGTTTTTACGACCGGATGACATTCATGACATCAATCTAATTAGATGAGTTAATGAGATGAAATGAATGACATGATATAATATGATAGTAAGAATGAAGAGGATGAAACCCGGCGCCGGCACATAGCCCACTCCTCCCGAATAGCTCAAGACTTTACGTCCCGATCCGACGAACGAATCACCATATGAGACTAAAAACGACTTTCTACGCCCTGGACGTAAAATGGCTCCTTGAATTGTGTTCTCTACCTATCTTATATATGTTGCCTAGCGACAGTGACTCTATGCATTTAATCTTGGTGACAGCACGTTGTCATATCCCAATATACGTTTTTCGATGGTTTTTCGTTCATAACTCACCAACGAAAGCGAAAATGAAAATTCCGGCTTCGAGGTGCATTCGGACGCCCTTCCATCTACCTATGTTCAAAATTTCAGATCTCTACGTGCTGTAGATTTTGCTGGGCATCGCGCACAGACAGACAGACAGACAGACAGACAGACAGACAGACAGACAGACAGACAGACAGACAGACAGACAGACAGACAGACAGACAGACAGACAGACAGACAGACAGACAGACAGACAGACACTTCCTTTTATTATTATAGATTTTTTGTTCACGTGACTAGGATTTACGGTAGATAGGACTTGCACAAGACCGACAGCTTGTTCGAATAGCAATGCCGTTACAGATAAAGAACAATATGTTCTTGAAGAAACACGTCAGCTTTCTTTATTTACTTTTTTTACGCCAAAACTTACGTTCAACGATAGAAAAAGATTAAAGGTGTCCTAAAACCTAATAATGTCCATGACGGAAAAGAACGCGAACTGACAAAGGAAGGCCAGACATGTGAAATGAAGGTGAAGAAAACTTGAATGAGAACTTAATTTGACACAATGCCAAAGTTATAGAATAATTTTAACATCAATAAACATCAAATACTTTGCATATTTTCTTGGATCTTTAAGTATAATTTCCAAAGAAAATTATGTATTTCATTTGTGCTGTTCTTTCCGATCAGCCGCGTTTGAAGGGGATAACACTTGCTATATAGCAATTGTACCACTTTCGAAGAATTTTTTTTTTTTTTTTTTTTTTTTTTTTTTTTGCCAGAGGTTTAACGTCGAACTAACATACTGAAGGTTTTCTTTTGACTAGAATGACTCTTGAACAGCGACTCTGAGGAGGAAATGTTAATATTCTAGGAGGTCTTATTATCGAACCTTTTGAGGGGAAGTTCGTTCACGAATGGTGTTGTAAATCCAATAAAAAGGTTACTTTTCGTTCATGTAACAAGGATTTACGGTGGATGGGACTTGCACAAGATGAACAGCTTGATCGAATAGCAGTGCTATCATAGATATAAAGGAACGCTGATGTGTTCTTAAATAAACACGTCACGTTTATTTATTTATTTATTTATTTATTTATTTATTTATTTATTTATTTATTTATTTATTTTTACGCCAATGGGGGATCTTAGACCTCGTTTACATTTAACCTCAAGTGATATTAAAATATACCGTAATATGTACAATAATTTCCAACTAACTTACAGGTATTTAACTATAAACTTTATGCATAAAGATGAATAATAAGATCTTAATCGAGTATCTTGCCTTTGCTGGCAAGACCTAGTATTTACAGTGGTACGGACTAGAACGAATGTTACTTTCATTGACCAGTCTCAGTCTTGGCTTTGAAAGTGAACGAGGTATTAGCGATGCTAGTAACGCCATTCCTTTTGCAGCCAGTCCCTGTTATGAATGGTGTGAAAATGTTGCTCATAGAGTTTGGTTGGCGCGTGCATTTCAGTGGGATTGGTAGACTGATATGTAATCTTCTAGCTCGGGGAGGAAAGCGACGGGAAACACCAATCCTAATTTTTCGAGTATGCCTCTTCAGTGATGCCTATGCCAGTTGATGGCGCATGGGGATCAAACCAGCCTTTGGGCTGAATACTATACATACATACATACGGCAAGCATAATCTACGACTTATCCGCCTCGTACTTGTCATAACTACGGCATAATCGAGTGTTTGTCCAATCCTTGTCCCGTTTCCCTACGGTGTCGGGTATGAGGTGAGACGAATCTGTCGTGGCGGTTGTTTTTAATGACCGGATACCCTTCTTGACGTCAACCACATCAGAGGAGTTAAATAAGATGAAATGAATGACGTGTAACCCTGTGCCGGCACATAGCCTACTCCTGTCGAATAGCACCAAGGGGTCTGCTCAAGGCTTAACGTCGCCATCCGACGGACGAATCACCACCAACAGCGTCATATGCCCTCACTCCATTTAAGCACTGCAGAGAGGTTTGGAATTTAATCCAGGCTTTTGGCACGCAATCTAATGATTAGAAATTGTATACCACCACCTCCCCTACCCTGCCGGCCAACATTCTGATGATGAATTTTTTTTCGACCAACGGGACTCGAACCGGCTAACCTCGGTGTCAGACAGTTTAGACTTCAGCGCCTTAACGATCACGGCCACCAGGCGGGCTACAGCATAATCGAGCATCAGCCATATTATCTATATAATCTATATAACAGTTACAATATTCAATAAAGTTGACTGTGGAATAACTTAACATCTATAACAAACTGATGGTCACATGACAATAAGAAATTATTTCAAAATTTCGAAGTATGGAACGCCTCGTCTCTCCCTCTCTTTCTCTCTCTCTTTTTTAATTTTTTTTTTAGAATTTTTAAACTATTCATAAAACAGCTCCATCACGGTTTACGAAAGGCAATTCATTACATTTTGTTTGTATAGTAATAAAATCACGTTTCCATATCTTCGAGGCATTCCGAGGCGATTATATCAATGAATGAGAGACTGCTGGGACGCATCGCCCGATTTTTTGCTAGGCGTTATCAAAGATAGAAATAAGCGGTTATGGAGATAATTGGCCTGTAATTTATAATAATGAGGCGCGTGTCAGTAATGGTCAACTGAAATGATTTAAATTAAGTTCTTCACAATAAGCAGTCATATAACAGTCATATAATTATTATTCACGACGGAAAGCATGACAATAGGGGGATATTTCAAGTTACCAGTAGTAGACAGCTCCTAATTTCCAATACATCGGTAAACTATTCAGCACTTACTATAAAATGTAAAACACAATCAGTTTCATTAAATAGGGATAACGCTTATTATTCATGGCTAAGTCTCGCCAAGTGGATATGATGGATTTTTATAAGAATAATTTTTGCTATTGTAATAATCACAGAGAAAATAATGGTTAAACAATGTGCTATGCACACTTGGAACTGTTATACAGATACAGTGGTATAAAATCTAGTATAATTTAGATGAGACTTTAATATACGAGTGATAGCGATCTTAATACAGGGCAACAGGTCGACATTGCTCAGGAAATCTTTTGTGGAACTCGACATCCGGGAGTTTCAATTAACGATTAAAATCGCCCCACTTAAACAAGAAGTCAACAATTTGCTAGGATGTTACATCAGAGAGAAACGGTATATGAACTAAGTGCATTTCCCTCACTTTTAGCTTGGTGTGGACGAGAACTTTCTGCCGTGACGACTGATGCAGAAACACAAACAATGATGAATCACTAAGCAAGAGTAACCAAGCATTCCTCAGTATCACCTCAAGAACTACCATATGATGGAGATAGAAATCATTTCAGTAATAACCCGAGGTCCAAAAAGTTCCCGGAATATCTCATTTCCCGAGCTTAATAACGCTATGTGGGATATTTTTGCATTAGTTGTTGACGTCACTACTGCACCAATTTCATCGTCTTTCCGTGGTAACTATCTCTTGTTGTTTACACTGATGCTTTCACGGTCCGTAGATTTTTCTTGTTATCTTGACACGGCAAAAGCCAAAAAGCTTATTATCATGTCTATCTCTAGTGTATTACTTGTTCGTTGCATCCGAGCATGTCGGCTAGAGTTACATGCAAATGTCAAATTTTGTGTTTTGTTACATTATTTCCTTCAGAGAGATTAAGGATGCTTCAAGAAGCATATGATGAAGCAGCAATGAAAGAAAAACAGGTTTATGCCTGGCATAAACGCTTTTGTGAAAGCCGAGCAAGTATCAAAGACGATCTGCGCAGCGATAGACTTCCAACTGCTACCAAGGAAGAAAACATACGGCGCGTGCGTGGGTATTGCGAGGGTTGTCGGGCGAAAGACTACTTCAACCTTTTCCATCGCACGCTCGAGTTAACTCGGAACGCAATGCTTCCACCGTCCCATTCACGAGTTAACTCCGATTTCAAATGTCACACTCTCACCCAATCCCGAGTTTAGCTGCATGTCCGTTGGTAAACACGAGGTGGTATCATCTTATAGTTCCCAGTAAATAATAATAATAATAATAATAATAATAATAATAATAATAATAATAATAATAATAATAATAATAATAATAATAATAATTTAAATTTAATGTTATTTTTATGTCCCACTAATTACTTTTTTTGACAGTTTTCGGAGATGCCGAGGTCAGAATTTTGTCCTGCAGGAGCTCTTTTAAGTGCCTGTAAATGTAATTTGAACACCTTTACATACCACCGGGCTGAGCCAGGATCAAACCTGCCAAGTTGGAAGCAGAAGGGCAGTGTCTCAACCGTCTGATCCACTCAGCCCGGCTCCACCTCTTCCATTGTGATTTCACTCTTGGATTCTGTCTCCTCACACTCTACCTCTATCATCTCATTTACACCCCTTCCTCTCACATTCTGTAATCCTTCCATCTTTTCCTTATCCCTTCTGGTTGTGTTATTATCTCCCCTTTTTATCCTTTCACCTGCTTTGTGTACACTCTGTCTTTCCTCTTCCTTCTTACAAGTCCATATAGCATCCTTGCACTGCGATATGCATTAACTAGACACAGTTAAAATACTAGTCCAGCCGGGAATTTAACCTGGACCCCTCTGAACAGAAAGCCATGATTTTGAACATTTGACCAAGGAGCTGGACACTATCGACAGCACTTTGTAACATCCAAATGTGTTGGTACTAACTAGAAAACTTGAACTTCAACCAAGAAGTGTTGAAGTACTGATGAGATAGCATAGGAATAAGTCAATTTAGTCATTTAACACGTTGAGTGCCATGCGACCCCATTTGGGTACGTGAGAGTAGTAAAATTGTTGAGCTACACCAAATACAGTAGAGACAATACGCGACACTGAGCAAGATATCGAGGGACAGCTATTGGAGCTATCTCTAGCGAGTAGACCTGAAAACTACTGATTCTGTCATAAGAGCACGTGTATTTTTGTGTGAAGTTTTTGGTGTTCTTTATGTGTTTTCAGTGAGTTGACATAATTAAATAGTAGCGTGTGTCATTCCTTGATATCTCCTCTCAACATGACGGGAAAGGTATGTGCTGTGTTTGGCTGCAGTGACTATGAAGTACAGAAGAATGCACGGTCGTTCTTCAGGGTCCCTCGTGACAAGAAAATGTAAGTAATATTGTGTTTGCATATATATTCTTCCAGTGACAGAGATTTTTATAGTACTTCATAATCTTCTGACCTGCTCGACCCATGTTTTAACTGGCTTAAAATGTAATACGCATATTTTATTGTATAGTGCAGCAGTTAACCTTCAATACCGATGTGTTGTTGTAGGTGTGATCTGTGGGTTTTGAAATGTCACAGAAGTGATTTGGATAAGGTGTACAAGAAAGAAAGGACGTTACGCTTATATAAGAATTATAAGATCTGTTCAGATCATTTCCAAGCCAGCAACTTTAAAAATCCTCGACTATATAGCCAAGGGTATGTTACATTTTTACTCTAATTGTACGTAAATATTCCTCAAAGCATCACTATCGACAACATTTTCATCCCTCTTCTCAGATTAAAGCCGGGATTTTATAGATTTTCTTTCTGTTAGTAGGCTTCATGTTAAGAGAAAAATTGTCCAGCTATTAAATGTTAATTCATTGCATCATATGTGTAAGGAATGTTCCGATATTTTTATTGACAAGTGTCTTAATGTGATGATACAATGTTTTTAAAAGAGAAAAAAGACAAATCCAACCGTAAGGGTTCAGGCAGGAATGCTAAAGCTAAAAAAGTAATGCATAAATGAAAGATCAAGCCATTTCACACCTTGTTTATATGTCTAATTTCAGTCTTTGAATAATAACCTTTTAAATAATTCGTCATTCATTTATCCAGAATTGCTTTAGTAACTTCGAAGTTAATGTCTCAATAACACTTTCTTTCTAGACGTAATTTATTTATCCATTTCCGTATATACATTTCCAATGATATTTGAATTTAGCGCGATTTTTTCAGGTCAAGTCACTAGGAGCGCCACCGTCGAATTGTCTCCCATTTTAGCAAGGCTAAATCCGTAAGTGTCGCGTATTGACTCTACTGTATTTGGCTACATGTCCCCATATGGGGTCATACATTCGTTCAAAATCAAGAACTGTGCGTACCCATTTGGGTGCGCAGTATACCCGTGTTTCAAAGCTGTATAAAGCCTCTTCTTGTCATCTGTTGGCCATCTATTTAAGTATGTACATAGTTCACCTTTTCTGTTTTGGCGCGACCCCATATGGAAACGTCAGGCGTGCATTGTAGGGTGACAAAGTCACTGTCTATCTCGCGCACGGATTGTTAATGTTGGTGTGCAGTGCTGTGAGTTTAGTGTTGTGTGAGTTAGTTTGCTACTTTTATTCATTACCACTATGAGTAAATCGAGCAGTAAGAGATTTAATGAAGATTGCCTGAATGATTCGTTGAATAATTCGGACAATGATGATGTAGACGAGGAATATAGTTACAGTGACTTTGATCTCAGTACAGACGATGACACTGCTGAAAGTAGTGGCAGTGCTGAAAGTGATTATCGAAGTGAAAACGAGGATAGGCTTTCAGTGCAGAGAACAGCTGGGAATAATGATAATAACAGCAGCAACTGGAGGCCTTGCATTGGCGCTCAGCGTGTCTTTCTTTTTCAAGGGGCAGAGGCACTTCACACTGGGTTGGCGAATAATTCTGAAACCTCACCTTATGATATGTGTTCTTTATTCATAACAGATGATGTAATCAATTTAATGGTACAAGAAACTAACCAAAATGCTCAGCAAGTTTTGATGTCTATGCATTTAAGCAGATCAAGCCACCTTAATGAATGGATCGATACAACACCTGACGAAATGAGGAAATTCCTCGGTTTGCACTTGTGGATGGGTCTTGTGCAACTGCCATCCTTTGCCTGTTATTGGAGCGATAAGACAATGTTCTACACGAAAGTTGCTCGTAGTGTTATGAGCAGAAACAGGTTCCAGTTACTGTTGAGATTCTGACACTTTGCCAACAATGAGCAACAGGTAGGCAAGCTGCACAAAATACAGCCGCTAGCGAATTTGTTAGTTAACCGATTTCAGGAAGTGAAGACCCCTGGGTGCAATATGGTCATAGATGAATCTATGTTTCCCTGGCGAGGAAGATTATTGTTCAAGCAGTATCTCCCAGGAAAGGCCCACAAATATGGTATTAAGATGTTCAAGTTATGTGATGATTCTGGTTATACGTATAGAATTATTATTTATACTTGAAAAGGAACAGTCGCTTCTGATAAAAATCTTTCTATGGCGTCAGAAGTTGCACTCCACCTGATGGAGCCGTACTTAGACCAGGGGCAATTTTTATGCACCGATAATTACTACACTTCGCTAGAGCTAGCAAATTACCTTCTTGACCGCAAGACACATCTTGCCTGGATATTGCGAAAGAATAGAAAGGGCTTCCCAAACGAAGTGACTGCAGCAAAACTGAAGAAAAACAAGTCTAAGGCCATGGAAAATGATAAAGGTGTCACAGTAATGAAGTGGATGGACAAAAGAGATGTGTTGATGATCTCAACTAAACACAACAATACCATCGAAGCTACAGGAAGAACAAGTAGAAATGGTGAAGTTATAATGAAGCCTACTATGACCGTAGATTATAATTGTATGAAAGGTGGCATCTTGTCGTCTTATCACTCTGCTCTACGCAAGACAATACGATGGTACTTCAAAGTCGCAGATGATCTGGTGTACGGTACGTGTGTTGTCAATGCTTTTCTCACTTATAACCAGACGCACACAGAGAAGATCCAGCTTTGTGACTTTCGCCAGCAAGTGGTGATAATGATGCTCTCTCTCCCAGAAGACCCAGTCAATAGGACACCAAAGAGGGGCAATCATTACCTCGAATAGCGAGATCAACTCACAGACCTAAAATGTCGCAGGCGAGTTATACTTCACACAAGTAACACTGAATATAATCAATATTTTACCATAATAAAGTGCATTTATATGACCTGAAATTCTCTTACAGAAGAGTTCGCGGATGCTGCAAGTGATGCTACGACGAGTGCAGGCAGATTCTGAGCAGCAGAGAAGCATGCAAGAAAGCAACAAAAGTGTCCACCATCTGCAAATCTTGCCCTGACAAGCCGTACTTGTGCGTCAACTGCTTTGAACTGTACCACAAGAAGAACTGGTAAGTACTTTCAGCACATGTTTACATTCATGATACTGCAGACAACACAATTACACAGGATTCACACATAAGTGCAAGGGACTGATGATCGTGATGTTCCTAGTCTGTAATGAAGCAGTAACTACATTCACATATAACGTTTCCGGACAATATTTGACTGCTTCTCTTTTTCCTTAGATCACTTCTGATGTGGATGATGTGGATGACGAAGAAGTAGCGCAATTATCTCCAGTTATTGCACCAAATACTAAACAATTCACTTTCTCTGTTATTATGTTTAGTTACGTATATATCTTTCAAATATTATGTATAATGTATTATTTAATTTCCATTTATATGAAATCTTGTGTTCATGAATAAAATTTGAGATCATGTTTGTCATTTAGTTGAAATTTGCTTTCTCGGCCATCCTACAAATCTGAAAATCCCTTCAGCAATAGCAAGCTCATAGTATGAACAAGCTAACACGTGTCTCATAATCAACGACTTATAAAGCGTCACGTCCCTGCAAAGGAAAAGGTAAGTACAGTATGGCTGAGCATTGGGATATAAACAACTGTTTAAGTGTGACCCCATATGGGGGCGCATGTACGTTTACAATTCGTAATGACCAATACGACCCCATATGGGGTCGCAATATTTTACCTAATATACATAATAAGTTAACCCAATATATCATAAATATATCCTCATTTCAGCGATCTTTTGCTTGGTTAAGCCTGTGAACGTTTTGGCACCAGGGAGTAACTCAATGTAATTAGCTCACGGCACTAGACGACAATCCCAAAAATTTCGGTCTGGCACTCAACGTGTTAAAGTACAGCAATCTTGTATTATTCTGAGTATATCTTCAAAGGGCCAGTAGAACTAGTGTAGATTTGTAGCCAAACACCAAAGCATCAAACATTAATGAGGCCACAGAAAATTACAAACTATTTCACTGATGACAGCACTTTATGGAGTTAAGGTATATACACCATCCTTTATAAAAGTAGAACTAAGTTAGATCTCATAGTAGTTCATGGAACACAGAAACCTTTATGAAATCATAGTCATGAAATATACACAAATTAACTTACCCAGCTGCAGTCATGTAGCTGCCCACTGCAGATGACAACTCCTTAAGATCCTCATCTTTCAGTTCCTCAATTTCAGGTTCAAGAGAAGATTCATCCAGGGTTTGCAACGCCGCAGCAGACCCATCCAAGCGGCTGCAGGAGAAGAACCATCAATCACAGTTATAAAGAATAAGTATTACTTAGTAAACAGAGTGGTGCCACATATGCAACAATGGCTTTTATTTCCATGACATATGAAGTTCTACAAATTCTAGTCTCTAAGTTATAACAGTTAACACTGTGTTGAGTCTTTTCATACCCTTTACATTAGCAATATTGTCCTCATCACTGGAAAGGTTTGCATTACAGTCCTGTTTTTATTGAGCACATCAAAGTTTTGAATTTTGGGAAACTGAATTTGGTGAATGTAAATAATTTAATTTATTATCTGTAGTGATATAATGAGAGCTCTAAAATTCACGAGGGTGGATGATAGGTAACATATAGCATTTTGAAACTTTTTGAAAAGCTATTTGGATCTGGATGTCCAAAGCTGGCAGACAGCAAAATTTGAATCTCAGCTACGACTTGTCAGAGTGAGCATTAACTAGTGGTGAAAGATGACACGTATGCTAGCTTCGTCCACATGTGAGGAGCAGTGAGCATTTTTGTGGGCAAAAGGAAAAAATCGGGTGAAATTCATTGAGAAATACTGGAGGTGTATGGTGCTGATTGGATTGCAACATTTCCAGATGGTACCGGTGCTTTGAAGATTGCCTAGAAAACCTTGCCGATGAACTGTGAATATTTCAACCCCACCTATTGCTAGAGGCACTGAGGTGGGAATTTGAAATGATTGGCAGGTGAATGACAGGTTGGGATTTCATAAAGTCAGTATACGCTGCATGCTCAAGAATCTGTCAAAAGGGCCAAAGAATTATGTAGGACAATACTTTCTGAACGGTGGTGGTGGTGGTGGTGGTGGTGGTGGTGGTGGTGGTGGTGGTGGTGGTGGTGGTGGTGGTATTTTTAAGAGAAAGTAACAATTGTTGACTATATCTTAACAAACTAAATGGGAACAACACTTTATAAAAAACTTAAGTTATTTACTAAAAAAACTCATTTTGAAAATAAAGGGAAACACAAAACAAATGATTTTAATAGGACTGTTCCCAAGTAACAGAAAACTTAAAATTTATATGCACTTTATTAGTCCTCTCTCAAGCACAAAGCGAATGATGATAAGATCAGCAGTATTCTTGTTGTTGGCTAGTATGAGTTTGAGTGATTCCTGCTGACTGAAGTTCCAACTTAGGTCAGAGAGACTGACACATTCACTGAGGAAAAGAGTCATGAATTCAGCACAACATGAACACACAGTGAGGTTTGCCCTCTTTCGGAGGTACAAGTGCGATCTTCCACAACCTACCCTCAACTTACATAAAACTACAGTGTCTCTCCTTGAAGGCTAGGAGGAGGACTGCCACTGGGTGGTTGTCTCAATTGTTCTCAGATTGTGGGGAGTTCAAACAGCCAGCCGCTCTCATTTCGTGGTTGCCAAGATCATTTAAACTCTTTGGGCTAAAGTCTGCCAATATGTCACCTTCATCTGAATGAGCAGTTTGTGGTCAAATATATTATTCTGATAAATTTGTATAAAAACAAGTGCACGTAGGTGTGATAATACAAAAGTGATAACACTATGTATGTTTGTATGTCTACCCCTTAGTGCTGTTTTCTGATACAGGGTGAGGAGATGATGTAAGATGCTTTCCTGATGCCAATAAAATTTGAGGAACTAATGAAGATGAAATTAATTATGGTGAATAAAATTGGGTAAGGAGGTGGAAGGAATTGGCTCTGGCCTATGAATAGGAACTGTCTCGGCATTTGCCTGGAAGTGAAAATAGGAAGTCACAGAAAACCATTCTCAGGACAGCCAATGGTAGGGTTCGAACCCATGCATCTCTAGAATGCAGAGCTTCGCTCCATAGCCATGGTGCCTTAACACGCGGGGCCACTCTGCTTGGTAAAATTAAAGTGATAAAATGAAAATGATAAATCATGACGATAGACAGCTATTGACTGGTCGAAGTTTGTGATATTCTTATACCAGATTGGTCATTGGAGCCATGAGCTAAATACTTGTAGAAATATTTGCAAAAGTAATGTTATAGACCACCATGATGGAACTTCTTGTAGTTTTACCCCTGTTACTTACAGAGAACAATGAAGACATTTTTTTTTTCTATTTGCTTTACGTCGCACAGACACAGATAGGTCTTATGGCGACGATGGGAGAGGAAAGGCCTAGGAGTGGGAAGGAAGTGGCCGTGGCCTTAATTAAGGTACAGCCCCAGCATCTGCCTGGTATGAAAATGAGAAAATACGGAAAACCCTCTTCAGGGCTGCCGACAGTGGGATTCGAATCTACTATCTCCCGGATGCAAGCTCACAGCCGCGCGCACCTGACCGCACGGCCAACTCGCCTGGTCAATGAAGACATAGGTCTACCACAAGGAGATGTATCTCTTCAACTTCATAGAATGATTTTTCTCATCCATGATTGAAGAAATTTGTCTCTGATTCCACCATACTGACGGACAAACTATGACCTTTCACCAGGTTGGAACAAATATAATGGCTGGTCAAACATGGAATATCTTTGTATGAACTGCGACAAAATCGAGATCTAATATGTTATTGTTTTATACTTAATGTCTTATTGTTCATGTTTTGGGACAATAATTGTCAAAAAAAGTATATACGTTCATCTCGTTATAAAAGAGGAAGCACTAGACTGGCTGAATTAAAAGGAGCACAACACCACTGAGAATTATTATTCAAGAAGAATGGATAGAATCTGTAAATTTAGTTACTAATATAATAATTGAGGTTATTTGAAGTAAAATATAGGTTACACAACCTGAGAAAAACCATCAATTGCAATATAAATCAGCTGATTATTGATAGTAAATACAGGATTGCCAAGCAAGTGTGTTTCGGCCAACAGTCACTGAGATATGCATGTGTCCTACAGAAAATTATGTTTTTTTTTTTAAACACTAGAACCGCCGGAGCGGTCAAAATGACCGCTACACATTTTCCAAACTCAATTTTGACTACAGTTTTTATTGTATGATATTGAGCTGCAGTGACTTTTCCTGATTAGTGTCCAGGAAAATCCATGTTAAATATAATTCATTTTGCATCAATAGATGGGGCGTTAGTAACGGCTATACCTACTACCGCCGGAGCGGTCATTTTGACCGCTGTATTAAATATCATAATAAAATGTATTATAACACATACCTCTCGTTGAGATATAATCATCTACTTATAATTATCCTATCAACAACGGTAATGTACAAAACCACAACAATGTAACTCGGATATATTACGAATTGTATGAGCATTATTTCCGCTGCGTCTCCGGTAGTGTTATCATTTGTCAACTTTTGTCAATTCGTCAGCTTGTCACAGTACAGTAAACATGTCCCCTAAACCATCAGTTGCTGAGTCTATTGCATGACATTCCTGAAGATAAGTTTGATGTAAAATGTGGTCCCACCGAGCTCGATAGCTGCAGTCGTTTAAGTGCGGCCAGTATCCAGTATTCGGGAGATAGTGGGTTCGAACCCCACTGTCGGCAGCCCTGAAAATGGTTTTCCGTGGTTTCCCATTTTCACACCAGGTAAATGCTGGGGCTGTACCTTAATTAAGGCCACGGCCGCTTCCTTCTCAGTCCTAGCCCTTTCCTGTCCCATCGTCGCTATAAGACCTATCTGTGTCGGTGCGACGTAAAGCCAATAGCAAAAAAGTGGTCCAGATATAAAGGATCTAAAAAGAGAAAATGCACATGAAGCTAACGACCAGTCAAATGATAACTCGTAAAGCAGCGATTCATATCGCGCTGAAAACCGTATTGTTCAGGCTGAAGGTAAGTTCATATTAGTATGAAGGGCATACTGTATTATTTTACAATGTAGTTTTTTCCACACAAATGAAGTACATTACATATCAGTACTTACGTCCACCTTCTCAACATAATCTCCTTGTAACTGTATGCAATTTTGCCATCGATGTGTCAGTCTCTCCAGACCTTCCTGAAACCATTCTTTCGGAATGCTGCGTACCCAGGCCTTGGCATATGTGTCCAGTTCTGCAAAACTGCGACCACGCAGAGGTTTCTTCATGTTCCCGAACAGGTGATAAATTACTTCTTTGGCGGTGGTCTGTCCTTGAGCTTCCATTGCATCGATTGTTGTTTCGTTTGTGGCTCATGGTAATGGAGCCATGTCTCATCACCAGTCGCAAGCCTAGCCATGAAGTTGGATGGATCTTGATCATGGTGTTGCAAAAATTATCTTCACACATCCACACGCCTCGGCTTTTCGCCTGTAGACGAGGATTTTAGGCACCCACATGGATGACACCTTCGGCTAATTGACGTGGCTGCCTCCATTTCCGTAAATGTGATGCATTTGTTTTTCTTGGATGGCCTGTTCGACCTGGGCAACGCTGGCTGGTGTTGACACTGTCACATTCCTTCCAGAACTGGTTCCCTTGTCCACCGATGTGCGTCCTGTTTTCCAACCATCCACCCTGTTGTAAACTGTTTTCCGTGACAACGCATGTTCTCCGCAAACTGCCACCAAGCGCCGATGAATTTCTGCACTGGTCATACCTTCTTTCCATAGGAATCAAGTCATACAGCGCTGTCCCTGACGGTTGCTCTCCATGTTGTCTGCTCCTACGCTGACAGTATTGTTATGAAATGGCTATGACAAGTGCATTCGTTGGCCCCTGTTCGTGTGCTGCTACCAAACGGTGGAACAAGACACTAGTTACACGTCAGCACCTTCAAAAGTGAAATGTGAACCATACCCGGACGTACAAACAATAAAGTGTAAAACAATATAGTACGCCCCTCGTATTATTATATCTAACAGCATAACAAGTTTGATATAATTCCTTGATTTATACCGTATTAAAATTATAATGATGCCTTGCATAGGCTGAGTACTGACGAGTTTTCAATTATTCTATTACAGCCGTAGAAACAGTAACCCGTAAAGCATGGTATAATACGGGACGCAACAACGAAGGTAAAAGCCTCCCATGGCCAGATAATGTGCCTTCAGGTACTGATGGCATCAGGGAGTGGACTGTAGCAGACTGGGAAGATGACACTTGGTTGGATTGCTCGCCATACACCCTTTGAAAGAAAATCCAGGACTTACTCCATATTCAAAGTGGCATGTTTCTGACAATAGTGTAACGAGTGGGTGGAGTCTTTTTATTGATAATTAAATACTGACACTCCTAAAGCAATGTACAGAAACAGAGGCAGAACTATAATAATGAGTAACCGTGCGTATCGAGAACGAAAGTATAGTAATTTCAATAGCGGTCAAAATGACCGCATCGGCGGTTCCAGGTATACAAAATATTCCGGCGGTTCTAGTGTTAAATTTCAGGTAGAACAACAATGTGTGGAAGCCCAAAATATAATATCGAGTGCAAAACTGCGTATGGACAAGTGAGATGAGAGAGACATGGGCAATGGCGGCTGTCAGGTAGCAATGACCAGTCCAGACGAGATGGCATGAATCTACGTAAGATAAGTAACATTTCCCTATCTATTTATTATTAAGAATAGCATTATTCCTCTGAATACTTTTCACCTATTTACATTGTGATAATTTAATTAAATTAATTTTGAATTTAAATAATAATAATAATAATAATAATAATAATAATAATAATAATAATAATAATAATAATAATAATAATAATAATAATCATCGTATGGCCTCAGCTACCATGCGTAGACATTTCGATTTGATGCTATCTGGCTGGCTATTCATCAACTTCGACGTTCTGTTTTACTCTAGGCCTACTAGATGGCAGACTGAATAAACCGAAACTCTCTTGGGCGTCTATGGCTGAGATTTGATTAATTTTGTTGGGTAAACACCAAATGTGTCACCCAAGATCTTTTACATGCCGACATCATACAACATGGAGTGTGGATTGGACTTTTTTCGCCCTTCAAAAATCCAACTACCTCTGCCGGGTTTGAATTCGCTATCTTGGGATCTGGAGGCCGATACTCTACCACTGATCCTTAGAAGCAGCTAATTTAAATTTAAATACTTGAAGAGGAATGACAGGTATTGTGTTTTCAATAACTAGTGGATAACTTGATGATGGATAAATCTTGCTAATGTAGGGGAAGGAAATTTTGTCATTTACAAGTGGAGAAGTGAAGTAGTTAATTGCCATGATATAGGAATTGTGGAAGGATTGAATTTAAGGCTGGTATTATACTATCAAGAACTTGGATAACAACTTTGATCAAATAATTTGATCAATGCCTGATGCCATGTTGTAATCAAAGATATGCTATTACTCTACATCAAATATCTTGGACAATCTCTGCAATCTTTTCTCTGAGAAGGCTGTGTAAACAAAAGTGGAACCTGAGCAGGCTCCCCCTCTAGTTGCAAGTGCATGTGCAGTAATAATTATAGGACTACTGATAAGAAAAGTCTGACATTTTGGGTGAGGTCATGGGTTGTGAGGAGAACTCAATGGAAATTGTGAATACAATAATTAATGAATTTGAAAAGTGAGGACCCAGAAACATACCGGAGATACATAAGAATGGATATAGACACATTTCAGAAGTTAGATGAGAAAGTTGCTCCATTAGTGGTCAAGCAAAATACCCATTTGAGAAATGTTATAAATTTAGAAGAGCAGCTGGCAGTAACTCTTCGGTTTTTTGCCACTGGAGCATGTCCAAATATATATGCAATATATTACATGTATTCCGGGAATTACGACTGAAGATGTGAGAAAAATAAATGTTCTCAGGACCCAATACTCGGCTGGAAAGATAAAGGTAATTAGTGATATTATTTTATGTTGTAATTATAACACTAAGTTTCACTAGGCATACATAGTAAAAATGTAATAATATCAGCAATTACCTTAATCTTTTCAGCCAAGTATTGGGTACTGAGAACGTTCTTTTCCTTTTTTCATTTTTTCATATGCTCAACCATAATGACCCTTAAAAGTTCATTTGCCATATTGCTGTACTTCTTTAATCGCAAATCTCTGTTTTATAATATGTGAACTTTGTGTTATACAGCAAATATTTCTCCTCATACACTGCAATAAGCTGTTTCACTGCAGTGACGCTCCAATTTAATTATTAGCCATTTTTACCAGATTATCTGTCCGGCTCCATGGCTAAATGGTTAGCGTGCTGGCCTTTGGTCACAAGGATCCCGGGTTCGATTCCCGGCAGGGTCGAGAATTTTAACCATCATTAGTTAATTTCGGTGGCATGGGGGCTGGGTGTATGTGTTGTCTTTGTCATGATTTTATCCTCATCACGACGCGCAGGTCGCCTACGGGAGTCAAATCAAAAGACCTGCACCTGGCGAGCCGAACATGTCTTCGTACACTCCCGGCACTAAAAGCAATACGACATTTCATTTACCAGGTTATCTTTCACTTTTATTACGAAAACTTTGATCAAATATAACAACATGGAGAAACTCGTCAAATATTGATCCAGGATGGTTTTCATCTAAGTTCTTTTATCAAAGGTGATCAAATTTCTTTGATCCAAGTTATTTGAATCCAAGTTCTTTGATAGTGTAATACCGACCTATGGATCATCGAAGATAATAATGGGGACATTATTAATATTTAAAGTACAGTTCATAATGAAATAATTGCAACAGTATAAAAAAACTGCATTGATAAATGAAGATTAAGATAGTGTGATAATGTTGAAAATAGGTTGTATTAATATGGGAAAAATTGCACAGGGTCTTTGGAAATACTGAGGAAGAGAATTATGAATGTCATGAGATGATTTATTATGGACATCTGTGTGCATGAGTACACTTCACTGTGGAAAGTCAGCATGAATATTCAATGTCCTTAAGAAACGATGTAGGTATATTAAATTACATCATGGTAATATCTATCTAACAGAGGAATAATGCTGTGTTGAGTGCCATCTTTAGTAAACTTAGATTAAATGCATAGAGTTCAATAACCTCTTTTCAGCATAATCCCATATTGTGAAATGAGTCAAGAAGTATGATCACCAGGAGTTATTGGAGAGATTAATCCAGCGTTGTTGTCTTGGAATGTCTGCGCTGATCTATTCATTTTCTTGTTTGAGTTATTTCTGCTGAATATGCAATGTTGTTTGTAGTTAAGAGTATTTATCCATTGTTAGTTAGGTGGAGAACTACCAGATGTAAGCAGCAGTCTTCGTCATGCTGATGTAGTCATTTCCTTTGTTATTTTATTAGTATTTCAAGAATTTCAATGTTGTTGATGGTTCTAGTTTTATTCTCCATTCAAGTTGAATATTTTAATTATTATTAAAATTCTCCCACTGATGCTTTCACGGCCCATACTTATATACATGATACAGGCTTTTGGGCTTATGCCGTGTCAAGAAAATAAGGTGAAATTCTTTACGTTTCGCAGGGAACTGTGCTCTGCGTCTTCAGAAGAAATCTTGACTGTCCACGAGAAAGGCTTCTTAAACAATGACTCTTTAAATTTAGACGCTATAATAAAGTGGAAATGGTACGTTCATTCGCCACCAGACGGCTCCCAGGACGTGGCACAGCGCTAGCGTTCGACGCAGAAGCTGACTGAACCATCAGAATCAGTCTAAGAGGTTCACAAAACATGTGTATATAACATATGACATTGACAGGTGTATGACATAGACACAAGCCTGGAATGAAACATCTGGCGATGAGGAACGTACGAATTTGGAAAACACCAAGACGAAACAACAATAGTGAAGGGACAGGGAAGGGAACTACCTACGTAAATTCTTAATGGCTGGCAACCAGGTATTACTTAATTGATAGCCGGTTCCCTGTTGAAATTGTTAGGATTTATATGTATTTCCACAGCTTCCTGTATAATCCGGGACCTGTAGTGTCTAGTGTGGGGTAAGAACTCGAACATCTTGGAACATGAAATCATGACCCGACGATACAGCGTACTCAGCTATTGCCGATTTGTCTGGCCGGTTGAGACGAATATTACGTTCATGTACCTTGATACGGGTACCAATGGACCGGCATGTTTGGCCGATGTATGCCTTACCGCAAGTGCAGGGAATTTCATATACCCCAGGATGTAAAAGTGGAGACAATCTGTCCTTGGTTTTACTCAGACTGTGAGTAATTTTAGTGGCGGTACCAAACATGGTTTTTATATTGTGTTTGCGGAGGACCTTGGCAATTCGATCTGTGGTGTTGTGAATGCAAGGCAAGTAGGCAGTTCCCTTCACTTCTTCCTTCTGTGAGCTTTGCTTGGTCCTTTCTCTGGGATGCAGGGCTCTATGAATCTGCAAATCACTATAACCATTACCCTTGAATGCGACTTTGAGCGTGTCCATCTCCACCTGGATATTTGATGGCTCACAAATTCGTCTCGCCCTCTTGGCGAGTGTCCTGAGAATGCCTTGTTTTTGTGCTGCATGGTGGTGAGAATCTGCATGAAGGTAGCGATTTGTGTGGGTAGGCTTACGATAGACAATATGTCCTAAGGAGCCGTCCGATTTCTTTCTTACTAGAACATCCAAGAAAGGAAGGCATCCGTCCGACTCCATCTCCATAGTGAATTTTATCGAAGGATGTTGCTGATTTAGGTGGTTTAGAAATAGCCAAGCTCATGGGAAGTAGGAAAATGATGATGGTGAAATTACGCTTGAGGAAGCGGAAAGGATGGTAAATAAACTCCATTGTCGTAAAGCACTGGGATTAGATGAAATTAGACCTGAAATGGTGAAGTATAGTGCAAAGGCAGGGATGAAATGGCTTCATAGAGTGGTAAGATTAGCATGGAGTGTTGGTAAGGTACCTTCAGATTGAACAAAAGCAGCAATTGTACCTATCTCTAAGCAAGGGAAAGGAAGGATTGCAACAAATATCGAGGTATCTCATTGATTAATATACCAGGCAAAGTATGCCCTGGCATCTTGGAAGGAAGGGTGTGTTCAGTGATTGAGAGGAAGTTAGATGAAAACCAGTGTGATTTCAGACCACAGAAAGGCTGTTAGGATCAGATTTTCAGTGCGCACCAGGTAACTGAAAAATGCTACGAGAGGAATAGGGAGTTGTGTTTATGTTTCGTAGATCTAGAGGGAAAAAATGTTTGCTATACTGGGGGACTATGGTATTAAGGGTAGATTATTAAATCAATCAAAGGCATTTATGTCCATAATTGGGCTGCAGTGAGAATTGATGGTAGAATGAGCTCTTGACTCAGGGTACTTACAGGGGTTAGACAAGGGTGTAATCTTTCACCTTTGCTGTTCGTAGTTTACATGTATCATCTGCTGAAAGGTATAAAGTGGCAGGGAGGAGTTCAGTTAGGTGGAAATGTAGTAAGCAGTCTGGCCTCTGCTGTTGACTTAGTCTTAATGGCAAATTATGCCGAAACCTGCAGTCTAATATCTTGGAACTTGGAAACAGGTGCAATTAGTATGGTATGAAAATTAGCCTTTTGAAGACTAAATTAATATCAGTAGGTAAGAAATTCAACAGAAATGAATGTCAGATTGGTGATACAAAGCTGGAAAAGGTAGATAATTCCAAGTATTCAAGATGTGTGTTCTCCCAGGATGGTAATATAGTAAGTGAGATTGAATCAAGGTGCAGTAAATCTAATGCAGTGAGCTCGCAATTGCGATCAACAGTATTCTGTAAGAAGTAAGACAGCTCCCGATGAACCTATCTTTACATCGGTCTGTTTTCAGACCAACTTTGCTTTATGGGAGTGAAAGCTGGGTGGACTCAGGACATCTTATTCATAAATTAAGTAACAGACATGAAAGTAGCGAAAATGATTGCTGGTACAAACGGGTGGGAACAACGGCAGCAGAGTACTCGGAATGAGGAGATAAAGGCTAAGTTAGGAACGAACTCTACGGATGAAGCTGTACGCATAAACCAGCTTCAGTGGTGGGGTCATGTGAGGCGAATAGAGGAGGATAGGTTACCTAGGAGAATAATGAACTCTGTTATGGAGGCTAAGAGAAGTAGATGATGATGGTTAGACTCGCTTTCTAACGATTTAAAGATAAGAGGTATAGAACATAATGAGGCCACAGCACTAGTTGCAAACAGAGGATTTTGGCGATGTTTAGTAAATTCACAGAGGCTTGTACACGGAACGCTAAAAGGCAGAACGGTCTATAATGATGTATGTATGTAGACACAGGTATGTGCATAGCTCTATTAAGCTGTAAAATGTTGTCTTTTTAAGTTGACCTGGATGATTGGAGTCATTTTTGATAAAAGTATCTGTTTGAGCAGCATTTCTGAAATTTGAAAATCGAAATGAACAAAATTTCTTGTATTTGTTAAATCCACATAAACTCAAAGTTCCATAATTCTCAGATTCTATCGTAAAATGCACTTGTTTAAGTAAGCTTTCTCTTCTTGCTTTTTTTCTGTCATTTTCGCATACCCTGGTCACAGATTCGTTATGTGTAGTACAGGTGGACTTTGTCCAGTTCTACGGCAGAATGCCCTTCCTGATACTGATCCTGTGCTGTAGGACATATTCATTAATACTGTGTGTTTCTGTGGTCGTTGATAGTGTAGCACACTGTTCGCAAATAATACATCAGGTTTCACCTTTTGCTCATCGATAATAACAAATATATCATCGACGTATCTTAACCAACTAATCAATCCATCTATTTTATCCACTATTTTATTGTATTCCATGTAATCCATGAATACGTTTGCTAAACTACCTGAAGCCGGTGAACCCTTTGCTAGGCCGTTAGATCGTTTGCAAATTTTGTTGTCAAACGTGAAATAGTAAATTCTAGTAATGTTAAAAATTCTTCAATTTCCACCTTACTTAATTTGCTGAGTTGCATTAAATTCTTTCTTACTAATTTTATCCTGCAACATGCATGAATAAATAATTTTCAATTATGAGGAGTATTTTTTAAGTAAGTTCCGTTTTGATACATCAACAATCCAAGTAAACTTCTTGTATGAATTTTATTTTCTCATGAAAGACCATAATTTTATCTACTTTTCCACATAATTGCCACGAACATTAAGGCACTTACCATAACAAACAAAAAGCTTTTGTATTCCGTCATAGAAGGTTGGCGCCTGACTTGACAGCAACTGCAACATGGCCGTTTTGAGGCTATTGTCTTTATTGTAGCACCGACTTCTGAGATGCTTCTTCAGGTGCAGAAACACGTTATAGTAACTGGGGCTGTACTGAGGATGATGAAATTGTTCCCAGCCAAATGATATGATGGTATCTTGAGTTCGATAGGCCACATGTGGTCTGGCGTTGTGATGCAGCATTTTACTCAGCATGCCACCCTTTTTGTTTTGAATTGCACAGCACAGTTTTTTTAGGGTCTCACAATATGTTTCGGAATTTGCGTCACCACAAGACAATAGATCAACAAGTAACACCCCCTTCCTGTCCCAAAACATGGTACACATGATTTTCCGAGCTGAAATTATTTCTTTACAAAAGAAAATATTTATAAAATCCTCCTATCAATACAAGTCAAGTCATCTGTTAGATGAAGCAAAGTCTATACATGTTTCAGCCTAATCTCAAGGCCATCTTCAGTAGTAAAACAATGATTACATAATATACAAACAAATTAAAAATCGTAATGATGTGAAGTGACAGTGATCATGATTAGTAAGTTAAAAACACATTGAGGTACAAAGTCCTCTCGTCTAATAGATCTTGCTGACTGTTAAATAAAAACACTATGCTGAGGAGTGTAGTGAGACCATCAATACTACGAATAAAACGTGTATAACATCTGTAATGAGAAAAAAAGGAATATATGAGTGGATGAAGAACAAGTTAAAAATGATGTACGAAAAGAAAACTCGTATGACTTACTTGTAACTAAAAGTTGTCGTCTCGAATGGAGATGACCTTGTCGGTCTCAAGTCACATTGACAACTAAGCCTGTGTGTGGCTTACTGTGTATCTGTGTCGATGTGGATGGGAGGGGTAATGGAGGGGGAGGGGCAGGGAGGGAGGGACGTTGTGATTTGCGGAAGGAGGGTGTTGATGGAAGGGCGGGTCTTGTTCTAGAATGTCGGTAGTGAAACTCTTTTTTATTAATGAACTGTTCGCAGATGAGCGGGACAAAGGTTTCCAATAAAATATTTTTCTTTTCGTTGATTTCATTTAAGTTATACACGGGATTGTTATATTATTATTTGTTTAAACTTCACTTTCTTGGGTGATGTGAATGCTGCCATTCCATGTAACATACGCCACCCATGTTTCATTGCCTGTGACAATTTGGCTTGAAAATCGTCACCATCAGCATCATAATGCTTGAGAAAAGTCAAGGCACTGCCTAAACGTTCGGTTTTGTGAGCTTAGGTCAATATTTTTGGTACCCATTGTGAGCACAATTTTCGATAATTTAAGCATTCTGTAACGATGTTGTCGATAACACTTCTTGAAACTAGAGGGAACTCCTCTGATAACACAGAAATCGTGAAGCGCTTGTTCACCCTCACTTTGTCGTTGACTTTGTGTAGCAACTCGTCAGCGATCACTAAGGGTCACCCACTTCGTTCGTTGCCATGAACATTCTTCCAGCCATCTTTGAAAGCTCTTACCCATTTGCATACCAATCTATCACTCATAATGTTTTGTCCATACACTTCACAAAACTGACAGTGAATTTCAACTGCTTTCACGCCTTTAGCACTAAGAAAATGAATAACAGCACGTATTTCACAGTCAGTGGGATCCTCAATCGACGGAAGCATTTTAAATATGCACAAACTAACGTATACATGGTCAGTTGTTGGTGTAGTGGCCTCTGTGGCTTGCCAACAGATGTAGATACATGGTGCGCATGCGCAGGACACCAACCGCAGTGTTGCAGCAGCGGTATTTCAAAATGGTACTTAGTAAAAAAATACGCTTCGTATAAAAGTATATTGACAAGGTGGACCAAACACATACTATTTTAAATAGTTTTAATAAAAACACTGGGCTTGAGAAATAAGACCTCAGAGTGAGAACTCGAGAAGCTAGAACGAATGATAGGGAAAAAGATCTTGGAGCCATTCGAATAAAAGAAACACGGAAGCTCTGGAAGAACGATGATGTACAAAACAAGGTAGGAAATACAATAGATACCATGAGGAAAACAAGGCCGACTTTCTTTGGCCATGTGCTCCACAGGAATGACAACAGGCTGACAAGTTTGGGAACTCAACAGGCAAACCTAGATGGCAGAAGAAAGTGGCTTAAGGCTTAATGCTGAGCTGGATAATAGAGCAAGTTATTTATTTATTCATTCGTGTCAGAGGTACCAATATATACAAGAAAGAGATACTGAATATGAAAAATATATATGAAAAAATTAATTGTATATAGTTATAAATGAAGCACTCGGAAAAATCTGCATATGGAAAATCATACATAAAAATCAAAAAGGAGAAATCAAGTATTACATGAAAAATATCTATTGTCGCGGCCAAAAAATTAGGCGGGTCAGAGAAATTACGCTGTTGACAAGGTTATGTAGCAACTGGCGAAGAAATGTCTAACTGAGCTCATCATTTCGGAGCGCGAGGCAGGTTGTTCTCTCTCAAGCTCCTGATGTTACTTCATACAATGTTTCGAAACAAATTATACTACAAGCTTCAGAAAAGACTGCTGATTTCAGTGGTATAACTATTTTCCACATAAACCCTTTAAATGATTATTAAAAATAAAATCTTGAACGAATAAATTTAAATCCATAGAATCATGTATTGAAAATTTCAGTAAGCGGCCAAGTTTTTATTTCTTCAGCCAATAAAATTTTGTCTGCGGGAAAAATGTAAAGAATCGCCTGACTTACATTTTTTATCTGAAACATATTTCCATGAGTCTTGTAGTTTCCCTGGAAAATTGCCCGGAAAGCGATCATGTAAATGACGCTAGCTGAGACAGTTCTGGGCGCGCACGCCAGCATTGGCTGCAGGGCGCCGAAAATACTTTCGTATTACATATTAATCTGTATCAGTTTTAATACATTATAACTTTAAATATTTGAATAATGTGTACTGGACTGAGTAATATAAAGAACTACTTTAAAGAATAGGTTTACATTAATTTGCAATGAATTAAGAATTGGTTTCTAGCTAAAAGGCAGTCTTAAGATTGGTTTCTAGCTAAAAGGCAGTCTTAAGATTTCTTAGTCACTGTCATCACTCATCTCACTATCTGTCGAGTCGTCATTTACACTGATGATGAATGACTCCATTGTTTCGTGCCTTACTATTTCCTTGACCCAAACGTCTGCTTGAAGATTTTCCACGTGATTGAAGCACTTTTCCCAGTCTGCAGCAGTCACACGGACGATGGCTTCTGATGCAAGGTTTTCTACGTCCTTTATTTTGAATGTCTTATTCCTCTCTGCCACTTCTCTCTTGGCTTGAGCCCAAATTATTTCAATTGGGTTGTATTGGCAGTGGTAGGGTGGCAACCTTACTACCTCATGGCCCCAAGAGAGAGATAATTTATCAAGTTTTCCTTGGAGATGAAAGTATTTTATGGTTGGGTGAATATTTTGCTTCATTAACGCATCTCTGGACCGAACGAAAGCTAACATTACACATTGTTGCAGTCAATTCTTGGCTTTTCTTGAAGCTCACAGACTGCAAAATATTTGAGTTGGCCAACTTCTGCACGTATTGCAATACATTCACAATTACGGATTGTGTCTGGCTGGCTAAATCATCAGTCTTAAGCCCTTCCAACCGACGATGCTTCAGAAGAGTTTCTTGTTCGTTTCTCGCACTTAATTTGTCCTCTTCAGATAACAGACCTGAAGAAACAGTGGGCTGAACACATTCACTATCCATCTTTAACTGCACTTACGGTGCGAGCTCAAAAGTTGCATGACAGGGAATGACTTGGCACTCAGATAAGGTGGCCTGGAGCGGATGGGCTTCAACTAGACAGCACTGCACGATCAGCGTTGCCAATCCGTGCTCGGAGGTAAGCGACTCTCGAACCATCTGTCGCTTTGTCGTTCCCATATCCGACGACAGCGTAGTTTTCCTCACCCGCCTAATTTGGTGGCCGCGATAGTACACTATATATACAATATTTACACAAGTTGTGACCAGTCCTTGGCTACAATTATGGCACTTTTTCCAGCCAGTGCCAGTTCCAACCCTGTACATTAATCTGGGCATAGACAACAGTCCAAGAGATGCCTAGAAGTCTGTTCCTCTTCACATTCACACAATGAGTCCCCACCATGCACGATACCCCATTTCATAAGATTATCCTTAAATCTGCAATACCAGTCCGCAGTCTGTTTAAGGTTTTCCATATATACCATCCCTCTTCGTGACCAGGTGGCAACTTTTCTTCAGTTTCAACACGTTCTGGATGATTTGGGTACCTTTGATTTCACAGATTAACCCTGGCCTCTTTTGGGTTAGAATCAAGTGGAGCAGAAGACTGTAGAAAACTCTTCCTGGACTTCAGTCGAGTTGGTGGTGGCTGATGTTCATGAAGGGGAAGGGCTGAGATGCTGCAAACCTTTTGTCTCTAAATATTAGCGGTCACCTCACGTCTAATATCAGGTGGGGCTATACCTGCACATGAATACAACTTCAGTGTGGGTGTTGGATTTAAACAGCCTGTGATTAACCTGCAGGTTTCATTCAAGGCAATGTCAACTTTCTTTGCGTGAGCTGATTTGTACCACACGGGACTAGCATATTCAGCAGCAGAGTAGCAGAGTGCAAGGGCAGTTGTCCTTACTGTCTGGGGATGGGCACCTTATCCAAAACCAGTTACCTTACGCAGTAGGCAGTTTCGTGATGAAATGTTTGCCTTGAGTTTGGTGCAGTGTGTGGTGAAGGTCAGCAAACGATCCAGGGTAACACCAAGATAAACTGGGGTATTGCTGTGTTCCAGCTCCATTCCTTTCCAATTCACACGCAGCGTCTGCGAGGCTTCTTTGTTGTAATGGACAGAAACATCTTTAAACAGATAATTAAGGACAGGTGGGTACCCGAAGATGACATCAAGCCTGTGAAATGACAACCAAAGTCAGAAGAAGGAGAAAATTCTCATATCAAGAACATGTGGGCAAGGATATAACAACAGGGTTGGAAACCAAAAGAAAGAGAAAAGGTGGCCCAAAGAGGGCATAACAATACTTTTAAAAAACCGATTGATTGACAACTGCTCATGGATTACTGGGCAATCTTCAACCTATTTCTTAAAATTAATTGAAGGCACAGATAGTTAGATATCCCCCAACATATATGAATGTCAATCTTAAACATTGATAGTCCTACTTTCAGTAGGAAAGTAAATAATGCTTTTATAATCTAGATTACACAAGGAAGAAGAGAGGATTATGCAACAATATAGACTGCAACATGATGCAGTCAGTACTGCAGATGGATTGCATGTCAAATGTTAATCAATGAGTTGAAAGTCCCAACAACAGCTGATGTATGACGACATTACAGCCATGCAATATCATATGTCATGTAAACAGTCCAGGAACATTATTACGTTATGCAATTCTGGAAAGTGCATTACTGATATAAACATACAGCCACATTTATAACTACTTATTTTTACATACTGCTTCAACCAACCAGTTTATTTAATCATGGTGTATTTATAAGGAGGTGATAATATGGATATAGAATGGTAATTATCTAAAATGCTGTAAGAAATTATATTGTAATTATTCATTCTGTATATGCAACCATGTAGAAAAACAATATAAATGATAAAAGAAGACAAATTAGCTGTTATCATAAAATATCAAAGCAAGCAAGTTGGAGTTATTTTGATTTTCCTATCACACGTTTTTCAGATAGAAAATTCCCTCTGTGGATTAGTGGTAGAGCATATGCCTCTGGATTCCAAGTTCATACGTTCAAACCCAGCAGAGGTGGCTGGATTTCTGAAGAATGGATGGTAGGTAACCTGAACATCAGTTTCCACAAATCATGGTTAGATTTCTCAGAATGGTTCAGATGACATACACACTTGAATTTTTTTTTTTTTCTGACTTAACACCCTATTTAGTAGTTTCTACATACACCTTACCACAAGAAGGACTATCCAAATTGCATCAAAAATGATGAAAATATTCAGACAATTAGTAAAATTGTGCATGCACATTGGTGACAAGAGTATCAGGATGATAGCCAATATGGTGAACATTGATAGAGAGACTGTAGTAAGAGATATTCTGCATGACAAGAGAAAACTGCTGGTCCCTAGAAATCTCACTCTGGAACAAAAGAACAACAGGAAAGCAATTTGGTCCAAAATCTTGCAGCACGCCCAAAAGCAATCAGACGCTCTGAAAAATGTCATAACATGTGGTGAAACACAGATCTTTCAACATGATCTTGAAACAAAGAGGGAATCAATGCACTGGAAGAGTTCAGGCTCTCCAAGAATTAAAAACACAAGAACAAGTAAGTCAAAATGCAAGGTGATGCAAATTGCTTTCCTTGAAAGGGTGTCCGAGGGTCAAACAGTTAATCAACACTAGCATACTGAGGTTTGGGGAAGACTAAGAGAATGAATGAGGAAGAAGGAGCCAGTTATCTATTTTCAAAATCTTTCTCCACTTGGAGGCCGCCTAAGACAGATAACACACTGAAACAATTTCATTACAAAATAAAAATACAAATGTAAATTATAAGTCTCAGTCTGGTGAATACAAGTGGTATCTGAATATCAAAATAGAACCCCTGAGTGTTTTCAGTCCCCAGTCGATGAACTCCTTGGAGCTGATGTTGAAGGTCTTCATCAACTCTATCGTCTTAGTAGGGACTGTCCCTCTCGCACCAATCATGAGACCCCTCACTTATACAACGTCCAGCTCGTATTTATTCATATAATACAGCACTGTAAGCAGGTAGATAGAGTTTTTTCTCTCTGTCTGCTTCGTCTGATTGGTTGGAGTGCATTTCAAATCTTATTCTGGGGTCTAATATATATCTTTTCTTCCCTTTAATGGCGATCATGCCTGTCCTTCTCGTGCTGCCATTTACTCCGATGCCATGGACTTCCTCATGCACTTGAAATCCTTTCTCAAGAAGCGTCTGTGCTATGGATGATCTGATGTTGTGATGTCTGGTGTTACAAAGAGCTTCACTGAAGGCACAGGAACCCAAGACATGAGGTATAAAGTTTCAGTCTCACTGCATCTTCTGCAGCAGTTACCATCAAGGGGCCTTCCTGGTACAGCTCTTACAGGTGCAAATTACATGCCATTTTCAGCACATCTCTCCACTCCGTGCTAGAAAGGCCAGCAGTTTGTAGGAGGGAACTCCTTGTACAGACACACTCCCTGATCTTTTCTTCTCAGCTGGCACCATTTCTCAAATTCAGATTTTTGTAATTTATTCCCGAGTTTCTTGGTGTCATACACCCTGTGCCGGTTTTTCATATCCTCAGTTTTATCATTTACATTTAGCTCAGTTAAGCATCTGTTAATTACTTCATCTAGATTTCTGGCAGTTGCACCTGTGAGAGCTGTACCAGGAAGACCCCTTGTTGGTAAATGCTGCAGAAGATGCAGTGAGACTGAAACTTTGTACCTCCCCTCTAGTTTCAGAATGTTGCAGCTATTTATATGCTGAAGCAAGACTTCCCAATTTGCCCTAAAAACACTTAAACCTTTTGATCGTTTACCTGAATAAATCATAGAATCCAGAGTGTCAGTAGGAAAGGATAAGATCTCCTTTAGTGTATTCTTAACAAAGTTTATCAGCATCTTCCAAGAACCACCGTGGTATTTTTCCTTCAGGAACGCACAGGAACTGGTAAGTGAATGGAGGGCAAACTGAATAATTTAGAATTGAACACTTCTGATCTGGATGAAGCCAGGGGCAGGATGATAACGAGGTGAGTTTCTGCGGAAAGTGTGTCATTGTCTTCTTCGAATCAAATAACATAGTATCTGCATAATTTACCCCTAAGTACTCGACTCATTTGTTCCTCGAAATACACAATCTCTGTGCCTTCCTCAACACTTACTGTAATGAGCCTTTTGTTTATTTCTTACTGTTAGACCAAGTTCACAAAACCTTTATAAAGCTAGTGTTGGCAGTTCTGCGGCAGAGTCTCAACTTTTTCCTATAATAACCGTATCACCTACGAAGCCCAATATTGTTAGAGGTTGAAGTCCGTTTTTCAAGAGAATAACCATGCATGTCACATAGTCCTTTTTTTCAAAGATTTCTCAAAAAATGTGGTCTGTTGTGAGATTGTATAAAACTAGTGACAATGGAGATCCTCACATTACACCAAGATTTTCTTGAAATTGGTCTGGATTTGAGTTGTATTATTCTTCTGAAGCTTGAAAATTATACTACTCAGCTTACTTAGCACACCTGACATAGCTAATGTTTGCCTTAAGTGTGAATGTCCCACGATGTCGAAAGCCTTGCTAGTGTCTAGGAAGACCAGGGTAACATATTGTTTGTTGTGTTTTGCTGAGTTTAACACAGATCTGATGGTGCCATTGTGATGAGTTTTAAGCCAGGAGATCACTAGGATTATCTGGCTGTCAAATGCTGACGTTCAGTTCGAAAGGCAAATTAGCCTGCCTTTACTGAACAGCTTGATAAGGTATTGGGATGGATTCCCCCAACAAGTGACAACTATGAGAGATTCACAGGTGCCGTAATAAACACAGCAAAGAAGTTTATACCTAGGGGTTATTGAAAGGAATATATTCCTGGATGGAGCGAAGCTAGTGAAGAACTGTATCAAGAATTCCAAACAACTGGAGACAAGAACACAGCTGATTGACTATTACACAGCCTAGACAATGCTCGCCGACAGAAATGGATAGAAACAGTTGAAAACCTCAACTTTAAACATTCAAGCAGGAAGGCACGGTCCTTGTTCAGGAAATTAGGAGATGGGAGCCAAGTAGCTCGAGACACTATTCCCATAAACCCCAACAAAGTTGCATCTCATATCATGTCAAGTTCAAATGCTCCGAAAGATTGCGACCATACCACTGCAAACAAAAAGGGAATCAGAGCCTTGAAAACAGACAGTCTTGAGAGCAGCAGTTTTTCTTGTCCATTGGCTCAAGAGGAAGTTGCTATAGCTTTAAAACATCTGAAATCAGGAAAAGCCCCTGGTTTTTATGGCATTCACTCAGACTTTTTAATAATAATAATGTTATTGGCTTTACGTCCCACTAACTACTTTCTAAGGTCTTTGGAGACGCCGAGGTGCCGGAATTTAGTCCCGCAGGAGTTCTTTTACGTGCCAGTAAATCTACCGACACGAGGCTGTCGTATTTGAGCACCTTCAAATACCACCGGACCGAGCCAGGATCGAACTTGCCAAGTTGGGGTTAGAAGGCCAGCGCCTTAACCGTCTGAGCCACTCAGCCTGGCAACTCAGAATTTTTAGTGGAAGTATGCAATGATCTGGTTAGCAAAGTTCTATTCCAGTATCTTAGAAACAGGGTCCATCCCTCAACTTCTGAAACAAAGATCATCACCATTCTCAAACCAGGTAAATCTTGTAAAAATCCTCAAAGCTACTGCCCAATTACACTTCTGAGTGTGGTTTACAAAATAATGGAGAGACTTCTTTCAAACAGAATTGGCTCAGTAGTTCTTGACCATCTACCATCCGCCCAAATCAAAGTTGCACAGACCACGTTCTCTCTCTGACTACACACATTGAAGCTGGTTTTCAAAATCAACTAAAAACCTCAGCTGTGTTCGTGGACCTTACTGCAGCATACGATGCAGTATGGAGACAAGGACTCATCTACAAACTGCTTTGAGTAACACCTTGCAAGAAAATCGCAAAGCTCATCGAAAACATGCTTATAGACAGGAGGTTTCGTGTAATTTTGGGAAATGAGACAGGTAAGGAAAGGATCCTTAACAGCAGTCTTCCTCAAGGATCAGTACTAGCACCTCTGTTGTTTAACTTTTATATATCAGACTTACCAAAAACAGCCTCCAAAGCATTTGGTTATGAGGATGATTGGGCATTTGCAATGGAGGGCAAATCTACGGAGAACACCAAAGATACGCTGACAGCTGATCTCGCCACCTTAGAGCGTACTTTCGTAAGTGGAGACTTAGGGCAAGTTTGAGTAAAATTGAAGTCTCATGTTTCCGTCTCAACAACAAACTGGCTCATTGTGAACTTAATGTCAAATTCCAGAACACTAGACTTCCTGAAAACAGACACCCAAAATACCTCAGACTAACCCTTGACAGAACACTGTCCTTCAAGGAACATCTGAAGATGACAAAAGCTAAACTCCAGTCACGGAACAATATCATCCACAAACTGTGTGGCACCACCTGGGGTCTTCTGCTTCGACCTTACGAACTTCAGCCCTTGTCCTTGTCTTCTCATCTGCAGAATATTGTTCTCCAGCCTGGCTGAACAGCCGTTACACAAAACTGGTTGACACACAGCAAAATCATACTTTACGCATTCTATCGGGAGCCATAAAATCCACCCCCACTTCTTGGTTACCAGTTCTGAGCCATATTCCTCCACCTCACCTATGGATAAAGAATGCCTTGCTGCATGAGTACCAGAAGCTGTCGAGGAATTCCAATCTGCCAATTTATGAGATATACCCAACGCCTTGAACAACAGACTATGGTCCAGAAATCCACCAATAAGGACTGCCAAAATCCTGGTTGACAAATTCAGCCTACAGCAGGATTGGATTCAAGAATGTCTCCAGGTGAGTATCAGAACTTCCCCTGTAATACAAGAATATCAAAAGGACTAGACCTACCTCGCAAAACCTGGACAACCCTCAATCGTATCAGGACAGGATATGGAAAGTGTACTGACTTCCTCTATAAATGGGGCAAACTTCCCTCCCCGGAATGCAGCTGCAGTGCCCCTAAGCAAACAGTTCGTCATATAGTGGAACAGTGCCCCCTGAGTGCTTATCAGGGTAACCCAAAAGACTTTCTTGAACCAAATCCTTCTTGTATAGACTATTTTCAGAGCTTGAAGATGAAATTGTAACCTACATAGTGTATTGAATATTTAATTTGTGATTGTGTGTTTTTATTTTTAATGTCATAAATACAGTTGAACCTGCTTTATACGTAACTCTGTTCTACGTAATTTGTATTTGTACATAATTTCTTTAGGTCCCGGCAAAATATCATTTAAAAGCGTGTTAATTAAACCTTATTTATACATAATCCGTTTATACGTAATTCGCTGTTATACGTATTAAGTGTCAGTGAAATAAAACTGAGTTTTGCGTAATTGTAATGAGAATGTGCTTTTAAAAAGAAACTACTTTATTTATGAAGTTTCCTCTTTGTCGGCGAAGGCGGAAGTAGAGCGATCGGGTTTCGGTGCTGAAACAGAACACAGAGTTTCGCCGAGTGACATTGTTGACCCTTATTTATTAGTGGCTTAACAAAGGCGAGTCCTCTTCGCTCCTCCTCTACCTTCATCGTTTTTGACACACCGCCAAAGATTAAGATACATTATAAGCAAAGCGAGTGGTTTTGGTGCAGAAACAAAAGAAAATGCAGTAAATTTGTTTGAATATGAGAATGTCTTTCGTGGGAACAACGGAGAAGTAAAATGTCCACAGTGGCGGTATCTGGTGTTTATTGTTGAACAGTAGTTTTGTCATTCAGTTGCTTTTGATTAGCCACTGAGAACTGAAAAAGGAAACGTTATACAAGAAGTGGACACTAATCCACACAAAACAAAAACTGAAATCGCTTCAGACTTAGGGATTGCTTATACCACGCTATGTACAGTCATCAGTAAAAGAAATGCTATTTTGGATGAGTTCTTAAAACTGGGTTCAAAATCAGCAAAGCGCAGCCGTCAGCAAGAAGGATGGTACGTAGATTTGGAGAAAGTACTTTTCACATTGTTCCAGCAAAAGCGGGCCGCAGCTCTACCAATTAGTGGAGATATGCTGAAGACAAAGGCGATAGATTTGCTAAAATGATGAGTATCACTGCTGCTTTGAAGGCTTCATTAGGATGGTTGCAAGGATTTAATGAAGAGATGGAAAGAAGAGGTTCTGCCGGATATCGTAAGAGATTATCAGCCACCAAACATCTACAATTGTGATGAGACCGGCCTATTCTACAATCTCCTTCCTAATAAAACATCAGCTGAAAAAAGGTGACTCATGCCACGGAGGGAAGAAAAGTAAAATTCATGTAAGAGTACTTGTCGCCACCAATGCAGATGGATCTGACAAACTTCCTCCACCTGTTATAGGAATATCAAAGAATCCGAGGTGTTTTAAGGGTGCGAAAACAAAACCTAAGGAATATGAATCCCATGGGACAGTGGTTCAAAAAACTGGACATTAAAATGAAAACGAAACAGAATAGATCCTTCTTCTTATGGATCGTAGCGCAGCACATCCACCTCAAATCGTTCTGGAGAATGTCCAAATGGAATTTTTCCCTCCTAACTGTACCAGTGTTCTACAACCGCTTGATTTGGGCATCACTGCAAATTTCAAAGTGCATTATAGAAAAATGCTGGTTCAACATTTAATAACATTTAATGCAGGAAATGAACCTCTCTCCATTAATTTGCTACAAGCCAGGGACTTTATTTCGGCTGCCTGGAAGCAGGTGTCATCCTCCACAATCAGCAACTGTTCCCGCAAAGCTGGTGTCTTACTAGAAGAGGCTGCCTCTAGTGATGGTTATGGGGACGAAGTTTTTCCTGGCAATGAGCTAGCGCTACTGAAGGGTGTAAAATTCGATACTTTTGTGCATTTCGATGACAATCTGGCTGTATGTGGAGAAATACCGGATGAAGAGATTAATGCTGATGTATGCCAACAATGTGGATGGACCAGCTACAAGCGACAGCGACAATGGAGATGGAGATAACGACTTGAATCTTGACACCTGAACTGAGTGAAGTGTTAAGTGCAATCGAAGTGCGTAGGTGTTACATCAGTGCGAAAAGTTGTACTGAAAATGCTTTGAATTCATTACAAAGTTTGCTAAAGGAAGTTTATACTCTTAATGCAAGAAAAGTGAAACAAGCCAAACCATCTGATTTCTTTAAGGCTGGGCCAAGTTGAAAATAATATTTTCTTTCTTAACGTATTTATTATTTGCAAGGATTTACACATGTAGGTCTATTCCATTGGTTTTTCAGTAAATTTGTGATGTATTGCGTAAGTCTGACTTCTAAGTAATTCTGAGTTACAAGTAGTTTTTTCTTTTCCCCTTGATATACGTACAAGTCAGGTTCAACTGTAAATGTGATGGTGTCAGATGATTTGATGAATCCTCTTTGATGTTCGCTATACTGGATGTAACTCCTTAATTTTACATCAAAGACCTTCTCGATGACAAGACAAAGGACTGAACATATAGTGACTGGCCTCCAGTCTGACAATTCCGCTGGATCTCCATTTTTAGATACAAATTTTGCACACCTTTGTGAAAAAATAATGGAACATACCCAGTCCGTAACATTATCGTGGCAATTTTAGCTATGATAGTTGATGCCACATAATCTTTGATAGCTCTAACTAGAACTCTGTTGGTCCTACTGATGTGTCCACAGCCATTTTCTTCACAGCCAGGATTACCTCGTCCTTGTGCACAGTTAAGTTGAGGTGAAGGGGTGTAAGTACTTTGAAGAGAATTAAGAGTCATAATAATGTTATTATTTTTACGTCCCACGAACTACTTTTTCAGTTTTCAGAGACAACAAGATGTCAGGATTTTGTAACACAGGAGTTGTTTTACATGCCTGTAAATCAACCAATACGAGGCTGACATATCTGAGCACCTTGAAATACCAGTAGACCGAGCCAGGATCGAACCTGCCATGTTGGGGTCAGAAGGCCAGTGCCTCAACCGTCTGAGCCACTTAGTTTGGCTGATTAAGTGAAATTCTCAGATTTTTATGATAAATCATATTTATGGTAACAGTCCCATTTATTAACAGCCACTCCTTGTACATATACTACCTATTCAAAAGTATCCAGATACCCAGCTGTACCCTTAAACTGGAGTCTAGAAGTCACTACGACTACTGCTGCTTCTATGAAAGGTAGTCAAGTACTCAATGTTGTTCAGTGGTATGAGATATCTGCAGAATGGGTGGAGCAAAGGATTTAGTGACTTCAAATGTGAAATGATTATTGGTTGCCACATAAGGATGCAGTTAGTCAAGGTCAATTCTGCCCTTCTCAAGTTGTCGAAGTTGACTGTCATGGATGTGATTGTGAAGTGGAAATGGGAAGACACAACGACAACAAAACAACAGCCAGGTAGAACATCATCAAGAACCGTTGAGCACTGAAGAAGGTGGTACAGGAAAATCAAATGGGGTATGATATCCCCAGCCGTGAATTCTGCAGTGTTGCTAATTCTGCAACTAGCACCATGAACGTATGTCAGGATTCAAGATTCAAGCACACAATCTCAAGCATAATGACACATTTTACCAATGAATGCCAAGAGTGGTTAAATGGGTGCCTATATTTCTAGACGCATACAGACCTTAAAACTTATCACTAGTTTCTTCTATTATTTGATTTCTAAAATGAATAGATTCATGCCTAACCAAATTGTGTATGATACTGTTTGTCATTGTAACAGCCTGCAAACGCTGTGGGTAAAAATTAAAATTTAGAAAACAGAACTCAAAAAATTAGAGTGGGTGAAGTTTTATCTGATCCTATAATGATTTACAGGGGTTTTCGCAAGGCAGTAGTATAGGACCTTTATGTTTTTCATATATATATACTACATATGAGTAATAATAATGTTATTTGCTTTACGTCCCACTTTTACGGTCTTCGGAGACGCTGAGGTGCCGCAATTTAGTCCCGTAGGAGTTCTTTTACGTGCCAGTAAATCTACCGACACGAGGCTGTTGTATTTGAGCACCTTCAAATACCACCGGACTGAGCCAGGATCAAACCTGCCAAGTTGGGGTTAGAAAGCCAGCGCCATAACTGTCTGAGCCACTCAGCCCGACTACTACTACATATGAGTAAAGAACTGGAATCAGAGATAAGGCTTTTTGCAGATGCCATTATACTGTATAGGTTAATAAATGCGTTACAGGATTATAAGCGACTCCACAGGGCAAGTTGGCCGTGCGGTTAGGGATGCGCAGCTGTGAGCTTGCATCCGGGGGATAGCAGGTTCGAACCCTACTCTAGGCACGTTTCCCATTTTCACACCAGGCAAATGCTGGGGCTGTACTTTAATTAAGGCCACGGCCGCTTCCTTCCCACTCCAAGGCCATTCCTATCTCATCGTCGCCACAATATATAACTGTGCCGGTGCAACATAAAGAATTGTAAAAAAAAAAAAGGTAAGCAACTCCAAAAAGATATCGTTGAAGTTGTGAGAAGGACAGCAGACAATGGTATATTGATAAACAGGGTAAAAAGTCAGGTTGTAAATTTCACAAAGCAGAGAAGTCCCTTCAGTTTTAATTACTGTGTTGATTGGGTGAATGTAGCTCATGTTAATGTACCTAGATTTTAATATAAGGAAAGATAATCACATTAACGAGGTTGTATATAAGAGTTACAGATCTCTTCATATGCTTATGAGGGTATTTAGGAGATATCAAGGAGAGGGCAATTAAGTCACTGGTAAGACTCTAATTCGAGTATGGCTCAAGTGTATGGGCCCCTCACCAGGATTACTCGATTTAACTGAAATAGATCCAAAGGAAAGCAGCAAGATTTGTTCTGATTTGAGACAAACAAGTAGTATTATGAAAATTTTACAGCTGGGAAGAATTGGGAGTAAGGAAACAAGCTGCTCAACTAAGCAGTATGCTTTGGGCTGTAAGTCAAGAGATGATGTGAAAAGACATTAGAAGATGAATAAGCTCGGTGGAGTTTTTAAAAGTAAGAAAGATCATAACATGAAGTTGGAATTCAAGAGGACTAATTGGGGTATGTATTCGTTCATAGGAAGAGGAATTAGGGATTGGAATAACTTACCAAGGGATATTTTCAATAAATTTCCAGCTTCTTTGAAATTATGTAAATGATTTTAGAACACAATGAAGGTACTTGTGTGTGCGAGGTGTGTGAATGCATGACCTGTCATTTTAAGGACGCTGATACAAGTGAATAATTATGTTTATATTCAAATTGCAGTACACTAGAAAATCTTACAATAAAATACAGAACAAGAACAACACGATCAAGGTCGACAATTTTTGCCAATCTAAAATCCAATTTTTGAGGCTTCTTAGAAAATAGATTCAACAGATCTGTTGGTTTGAAAATTATGTCTTTGAATGTTTGTTTAGTTTATTGTCAGTTTCTGTTTATTTTCTTTTTTGTAAAAATTCTAGGGGTAAGTAGGTTCCAACCCCCAGTAATGCCCCCTGGCTATGCCCCTGATGCCACTTCAGTAGATACATCTAGCTCAGAAGCAATTACAAACCAGGAAATTCCATGTTATCTCTCGCTCAGTTCATTCCGCTAACAGAAACAGACAACAGAGCCTTTGAGGCATTAATAAAGTATCGATTAGGTGGTTATTTATACTTACTTCTTGATTAAACATCGATACGGTCATGAAATGGACAACTTGTAATACGAATGCTAACCAAGCAGGAAACATTACGAACATCTATCTTAATCTGAAGATGAAACTTGCAAAAGTAAGCACAGATATATATTTCCTTAGAAATTCCGCTAACAGAAACAGACAACAGAGCCTTTGAGGCATTAATAAAGTATCGATTAGGTGGTTATTTATACTTACTTCTTGATTAAACATCGATACGGTCATGAAATGGACAACTTGTAATACAGTTCATCCTTGACAGATACAGTTACAGCCATCCGATTTTCAGCAAAATATTATTTATTATACTTATTCCCAAGAAAACCGGTGCTGACAAGTGCGAAAACTACCGCACCATTAATTTAGTATCTCACGCCTCCAAAATTTTAACACGTATTATTTACAGAAGAACGGAAAGACAAGTTGATACTGAGTTGGGAGAAGATCAATTTTGCTTCAGAAGAAATTTAGGAACACATGAAGCAATCCTGACTTTACGTCTGATCTTACAGGATCAAATTAAGAAGGACAAGCCCACATACATGGTGTTCATAGATCTTGAAAAGGCATCTGATAATGTTGATTGGACCAAGCTATTTGAGATTCTGAAGGTGATCGGGATCAGATACCGAGTACGAGCAACTATCTACAAACTGTGTAAAAATCAGTCGTCAGTGAAAAGAATCAAGGGCTTTGAAAAAGAAGCATCAATCCAGAATGAAGTGAGGCAAGGTTGCAGTTTGTCCCCCCTACTTTTCAATGTTTATACAGAACAGGCAGTAAAGGAAATCAAAGAGGAATTTTGAAAGGGAATCACAATCCATGGAGAGGAAATCAAAACCTGAGATTTGCTGATGATATAGTTATTTTATCTGAGACTACAGAAGATATGGAGAAATTGCTGAATAGTATGGACCGAGTCTCGGGTAAGGAGTGCAAGATGAAAATAAAAAAGTCCAAAATAAAAGTAACAGAGTGCAGTTGAATGAACTCGGGTGATGCAGGAAATATTAAATTAGGAAATGAAGTCTTCAAGGAAGTAGATGAATATTGTTACTTGGGTAGTAAAATAATTAACGATGGGAGAAGTAAGGAGGATATAAAGTGCAGACTAGCACAAGCAATGAAGGCCCTTCTTAAGAAAATAAATTTGCTCACTTCGAACATTGATAAAGGAATTAGAAAGATGTTTTTTAAGACTTTCATCTGGAGCGCGGCATTGAATGGAAGTGAAAGATGGACGATAACTAGCTCAGAGAGATGGGTAGAAGATTTTGAAATGTGGTGTTACATCTGAAGGTGAGATGGATAGATCGAATCATGAATGAAGAGATACTGAATCGAATTGGTGAGAGGAGATCGATTTGGCTAAATTTGACGAGAAGAAGTGACAGAATGATAGGACACATCTTAAGACACCCAAGACTTGTACAGTTGGTTTTTGAAGGAAGAGTAGGCAGTAAGAACGGTATGCATAGACCAAGGTATGAATATGACAAGCAGATTAGAGCAGATATAGGATGCAGCAGTTATGTAGAAATTAAAGGGTTAGCACAGGATACGGTGGCATGGAGAGCTGCATCAAACCAGTCTATGGACTGATAAGGGAATTTGCCTATTTGCCTATTTTATTCCTGTATTCAGAAACGTAGGCTTTTGAGATATAAATCCATTCTAGGGTCTTTTTAGCTATATTTCGTTGGTTTTATTGTGCCTATAAATGCCTATTTCAGGAGTTTGTGCCTATTTGGAGTATAATTGCCTATTTGATGCCTTTTGATTGTATTTTACAACAGCTGATATTCTTCCAGTACATTATATTGTAGGTAGTGTGCTCGACAGAATTATCTTCTCTTTTCTCAATATCTGTTTACCCCACAAACAAAAATGGGAATTCTCAGAAGGCACCAGAAATAGTTCTAGGGAAATTTCCATCAAGAGAAACAAGAACCATTTGACCTCGAAGCCTTCAACCCCTCCAACCTCCTAATGCGAGAACCAGTCAACGTCGAATTATGTTGCACAACCCATATACCCTGCACCTCCCTTTCGATGCGAACTGTTGTATGTGTACGCTTTTTGTTCTGTCAAGCTTGCTGTAAGGAGATTTGAGATTGAGAACTATGATCGCATTTCATTGTAGCATATATAGGCCTATTAATTTATGTATTGTGGCAAGTTGTTTTGTTGCAATGCTCTATTAGTCGTGAACTTTCAATAATTTATATTGCTAAAATGTTGGAACGCCGATGGTCTCTTGTCACAGAATGGATGAAAATTAAATCGGTATTTTGAACTGTGATTCATTTTCTGAGAAAATAGAGATTTACAACTGTATGAAGCAGCTGAAGATTTCTTCTAGGAGAGGAAACATGTACTGCATACTTTTCAAAATATAATTAATCACTAAGAGTGATTAAAAATTGTATTGATTGGATGGAAATCCTCAAATCTCTATATATTCTGATTAAGTGGTATGTCACATGTGATATAAATCATTTTGGATCCGTATTGATGATATCTGACTTTATATAATAACAATAGGTTATCCTATTATTTTATTCCTGTCAATACATGTATTGATTAGGTGGATAAAATAATAAAATGTAGAGGCGCGCGGCTGTGAGCTTGCATCCGGGAGATAGTAGGTTCGAATCCCACTATCGGCAGCCCTGAAAATGGTTTTCCGTGGTTTCCCATTTTCACACCAGGCAAATGCTGGGGCTGTACCTTACTTAAGGCCACGGCCGCTTCCTTCCAACTCCTAGGCCTTTCCTATCCCATCGTCGCCATAAGACCTATCTGTGTCGGTGCGACGTAAAGCCCCTAGCAAAAAAAAAAATAATAAAATAACTTATTGTTATTACATAAAGTTAAGTGCTATGTTCCAAGCTGTCAGTGGAGAGATGGTGTGGAATAATATTAGTAGATGAATAAGTTAGAGTGGCGTTTTCAAAAGTAGAATGCGGTAAATATTTTTTTTATAGGAAGAGGAGTTAGGAATTGGAAATAAGTTGGCAAGGAAAATGTTCAATACATTTCCAAATTTTTTGCAATAAAGAAGAGACTAGGTAAACAAGAGACAGGCAATCTGTCACCTGGGCAACTGCCCTGAATTCAGATCAATAGTGTTGACTGATTGATTGATTGACTGATTGATTGATTGACTGATTGATTGATTGATTGATTGATTGATTGATTGATCAGGAATTAAGATCTGTCACAATAACCCCTCAATGAGTGTTGAAGCTTGCCCTGCTGATGAAACTGGAAAGGAGAAATGAGCTTATCACGGGCTGGCTAGAAACGGATGTAGAATTGGGACTGATAAGGAGAGAGCATGTCTATTAAAGAGAGTGAAATATGAAGTGGTAGAGATCCTTTTATGTTTCCATGCTCGTCTTTGTCTCCTTTTCTATTGCTTCCTCTTGTGATGCTGACCTATCGTTGTGTTTATATTATTTTGTGTTCTATATACAAATTTATTTTCATTTGTACTTTTCCATTACTTACACTTTCCAGAGAAAGTACTTTCAAAGTCAAAAGTATGATAATATGCGACCAACCTTTACTTACCAAATAAATTAAGATTTATTATATCATTTCTTATTACAGGCACATCTTTAAGCAGCCAGTTACCTGTCAGCAGTGCAATCGAAAGCACTTCCTTCGCTCCGCTCAAAATCGAGCATCAGATCATCGGACGCAATGCTTTCACAGGGGGAAAGAGTATCCACCGATCCTGTCCTACTGATACGGCGGCCACGTGCTGGACTAGGACTGCCTTCTGCCGAGGAAGCCAATGCTGCCCGCCGAGGTACTGCAAGAGCACAGAGTACTTTCTTAGTACAAAACTATAATATTATTATTTTATTAATAGAATATTAATAGAATTAGATTACGAGAATAAGAGTTCTCAACATTAATAATGACTTATGATTAGAGTCCGGATTATTAGGTACTGATAGGTTAGAATGCAAACTTTAAGTCAGTAACAAGTATACCCTACACTGTACAACGGTTATGCTATGAGATTTGCATAGATATTAGGTGTACAGCCTAAGAACTCCTTGAATTTATGCTACTCTTCCTACATTATGGTACAACGGGTTGCATGACACTTACTACAAACCAAATTACTTTGCATTCTAACCTTTACAGGTACAACAATCTAAAATTAATAAACATTTTCAATATTGTGTCAAAGTATAAGACATACGTATACAACCTCACTCCTAAATGGCAATTCAATTTTGAACACTATATTTTCAAGATAAAAATGAAACTTTCCAAAGGTTCCAATTTCATGACATTTTGATAACACATGGTATATTATGCAATATGAAAAATGTTTTGAATTTGCAGATTAGGTGATATAGGATTATCGTTTTAGAGGAGTGATGAAAAATTTTTCCGTGATAAACTTTATAGTTAATCACAAGTCTCAGAGGAAAAGTTGGTTGAAGAAATGAAAATGTGTCAACAACATATTACTGATATCCCTACTGGCCAAGATGTCTAAAGAAGGAGGCATTGAAGAGAGTCTACTCTGCATGACATTAAGTTACATGATTTTCTACAAATTATTACTTCAACTGATTTCAATTATAATGGATTAGACAAAAATTACTCTATTACATACATAAGTCATATTAGAGATCATTCTTACAATCAAGGTACCATTAACACTATCTATACTATACTTAATCCTAAAGTTAAGATTTTGGGAGGAAATTGTGGTAACACTGTATAATGGAAGGAAGGGTTGCTGCTAATGTATCATTTAAGATAAGAAAGCAATAGACATATTTAAGAAACACACCAATGTTCAAATTGTACACAGTCAATTTGTGGTCAAAAAGATACTAAAACATATTAAGGATAATTTATTACAAAAAAATATAACAACAATTACAAAGAAGGAACAATCAAAGCACATCTCCAAATGACCTGAAAGGGGCTCCTACTGAATTTTCTATCAGTATAAATTTTAGGTGGATTTACACCAAATCTGGTGAGCAAGTGAATTTTGCTCCAAGGCTAAATGGTTAGTATGCTGGCTTTTGGTTCAAATGATCCCAAGTTCCATTTCCAACCATGTCAGGAATGTTAACATTCATCGGTTAATGCTTCTGGTTGAAGTGCTGGGTGTCTGTGCTGTCCTTAACATTAAAATTCACCTTAGGTAGGGCCCCATCCTCACAGCCGTGCACGTTGTCTATAATAGGGTGTCAACTCGAAAGACCTGCACCAGACCTCTTCGGAGGCCATTATTTTATAGCAATTGAATTAGAGATACCTGGATAGTAGCAAGTAGCACCCACTTTCAACCAGATAATGGAGGCGATGCAGCATGTCTTTAGACTCCACAGCCCACCAGAAGATTTGGGAAAATGTGGTCGTCCATGACCACCGCACAGCCTCCCATAATGCAAGGAGATTTATCAGAAGAGAGTCCAGGGCACACACATTCCTCTTGAGAGTTGTGTTCAATACTACTAAGGCAGGATGACCCTAGAAACTAGGCAAGCGTTGTCCTGTCAGTGGAGTGGCCTTAAGTTAGGTTCCATTCCGGCATTTGCCTGGAGGAGAGGTGGGAAAACACGGAAAACTACTTCAAGAGTGGCTGAGATGGGAATCAAACTCAGTTGAGCTCCCGAGGCTGAGTGGACTTTTCAAATTTCGTGGCAGAGCCGGGAATCGAACCACCCGGTACACGGTTCTCCGGGGGTGGCAGGTAATCACGCTAACTACTACACCACAGAGGCAGGCCATTTTAGACTCATCCATCGTTAATACATAAAACATCGAACATGAGGAATAGCACAGAAACAACACACAAATAATGAATTCACTAATCAACAAGACACAATGAACGAACTCCCTTTTCAGCCACTACTCAAGCACTGGAAGTAAATCATCCCAGTGACAGTGGTCACTTTCGTTACGTTGGGTTGTCGCTCGCTGTAAGCTTGGACATGCCGACTTTCTCCAAGTTGTTAACAGATGGAAGAGGATAGCTCATAAATGGTGACCAAATTTCAATTGCAGCGACATCATTCGGAGGCTTTCAGAACTATGTCTGCCACCGAATGCAATTTAAAGATTGAATGCGTTACGTCCTTAACTTTTCCATTTGCTTTCTCTTTCTATCGACAGTGGATTAGATGGCGGGACTATACCAGCACCACGCGTAATCAAGCAACGGAACTAGTGCAGTTGCGCGGAAATTTTGAACTGCTGTGAGATGAAACTGTCAATACTTGACTTGAAACAACCTCCAATCGTACTACAGACAGTTCTTCGCCCTATCATAACGCATGCAATGAATGCCTTGCATGCAAGGAGAATACGCCCCTGGGAGTCAGTACAGAATCCAGGCTCTGTTTGGGCAGACTAAGATGGAGACTTAATGTCAGGTACCCTTCCTGTTGCAAGGGATCCCATTAGAAATCCTAACTGGGTACTGAACCTGGGAAACCCGGGTTAGAAAAAATATATTACTTTACATTCCTTGAGCTAATATAATGTACTACATAAATTTTACTTCATTAATCTGTATTCTATGTTTAGTTAGTAAAATTCTGTTTCATTCCTACCAAAACATTGCATAAAACGATTACAGTGTAATTTCCAAGTGCACAGTAGCTTTTAACAATTTGGATACCTTTAGCAAGTTGGTCGCCTTAGATTAAACTAACGAAATTTGCATTAATGAATTGCAATAAATGCTACTCATTGTTTTATTCACAATTAACCTCTTTTAAAAGATTTTCAGGTTTATGCACTTATGTTATGTAACAATTTAAACTCAAATTGACGACAAGATGCCCAGTGCTGCTTATACGTAGGCAAGTCAATAAGTATCTGCAATTTTTCTTCGATTGTCTTTTGGCTAGCTCTATGGTGTTCCTCACCAGCCAATAGATGGAATCCTTGTCTACGTCTGTGCTAGATTTCAGCTTTATCAGATTAGTACAGCTTGCGCTATTACGATATAAAGATGGCCGCGCCACTCTCATAATAATGCTATTTGCTTTACGTACCACTAACTACATTTACGGTTTTCAGAGACGCCAAGATGCCGGAATTTAGTCCCGCAGGAGTTATTTTACGTGCCAGTAAGTCTACCGACACGAGGTTGACGTATTTGAGCATCTTCAAATATCACTGGACTAAGCCAGGATCGAACCTGCCAAATTGGGGTCAGAAGGCCAGCTCCTCAACCGTCTGAGCCACTCAGCCCGGCGTGCACCACTCTCTGTTTGCACCAAGAAAGGACAGCGTTCCGCAATCCGTTTTTTTTTTCTGGACTGAGGATGTACCAGGAGCGGTAATCCATATAAGACTTTCAGCACAATATGGGAACAATGTTTTGCCACAGCGAAGTGTTTACCAGTGGACTGAACAGTTCAAAAGGGGGCGTACGAGCGTGAAGTATGATGAAGGATCCGCGCGTCCATCTGCAGCCGTAACTGATGCCAATATTGAACAAGTGCATGATATGATCCTGAATAACAGACGAGTGACTTAAGGACGTGGCAAACCATAGCACATTTGCCATGGTTGTGCATATGAAATCATGCATAACAGGCTTAACTTTCACAAAGTCTGTTCGAGATGGGATCCAAAACAACAGAAGCACAATCGTGTGAGAATCTGTCAACACTTAACGGTCCGTCATGCTAACGAAGGTGAAACGTTTCTAAACCGGATCATCACTAAACAGGGGTAACCACTTCGAACCAGAGAGCAAACGTCAGAGCATGGAATGGAAGCATCCCGGATCCCCAGTAAAAAAGAAATTCAAGAGTCAACCTTCTGCAAGAAAAGTGATGCTCACAAATGTTTTGTGACTCTCAAGGACCAATCCTGGAACCCTACCAAGAAAAGGGGGGGGGGGGAAACAGTGAACGCCACAGTGATATGTTGGCAAGCAAGCTGAAACCTGCAATTCGCAACAAATGCAGAGGTCGATTTGCGGAAGGAGTTCTTTTGTTGCATGACAATGCGGGTCCACATACCGCCACCCACACCGCTCAAAGTCTTCGGATGCTGCATTTCGAGATGTTGGAGTAACTTGGGTACAGTCCCGATCACACCCCGTTGGATTACCATATGTTTGCTCCACTTAAAAATGCTCTAAGAGGCCATCGATTCAGCTCCGATCAACAGGTGAAGGAAGCGGTGCACACCGGTACGTGGGTAGCTGCGCAACCAAAAACTTTTTTTTTGCAGAGGGTATTAGAAAGCTTGTGAAACCGTGGACCTTATGCACTGAAAAGCAGAGTGACTATGTTGAAGACTAATATCAATAAAAAGTGTAATAAATTATTTTTGTAATAAATTATAAATTATAAAAATTGATTGCAGATACTTATTGACTTGCCCTCGTACTTCCCCTAAAACATGCCAGTGAAATTTGGGAAATTTTTACAATGCCCAGTTAATACTGACAAAGACCATAGTGATCAATTTTAGTCATTTCCTGTAAAACACACACTTGAATTTTAGACTAACTTATGACAGCAATAAAAACAACTCACGAATATCTCACGCACGGAATATAATTGAAGTGGTGCAATACAAATTAGAGTCAAAATAAACCAAAATTTTGTTTTCTATCTAGTACATCTGTTGTGCGGCGAGATAGAGATAACAACCGACCTTTTGCGACGAGCAAACTGTAGTGGAGTTTACAATAGTGAGTGTTAGATGATTGTCAGATTAGTGCGATTGCTTTAAAGAACAGAGCACCGGGTGAATATTGCGTTAAATTCGGCGACAAGTTCATGCAGACGTACGCTTTGTTACGTGATGCGTACGCGAAGAATGCCGCGCCATAGACAAAGCTTTCAAGTGGCTGAAGCGACTCAAAGATGGCACGACAGATGATCAATATCCCGTAGACCAAAGGCGGACACAATTCGGCTCAATGAGCAGCGCTCCCCCTCAGGCAGGTATAGTACATGTAAGGTATAGGAGCAGAGTATGCCCTCTGACGGAAAGTGCAGCCTAGCAGCTACTTGCACGGTTCTCACTAGCGAAGGAGCGCGTACCTAAACAGATTTAAACTTTTAACAATTTTATTGTGTCTAATTTATAGTGCTATTCAGTGTATTAGATTATGGCGAGGAATGAAAATCGGTTATTATGTACACAAACGCCTTGTGCGAAGTAAATACTTTTAATTATATTCATTCCGTTAAGTTATGCGTAGAAAACAGAATTAATTATTTCGACATGTAATAACTAAATGCTCTTTTCTGTACCCATAGAAATACTACGGGCCAACATAAATGCTTGTTTAGGAACAGAGCATAAATCAATCACTACTGATCTGCATTTAGGGCAGTCGCCCAGGTGGCAGATTACCTATCTCTTGTTTTTCTAGCCTTTTCGTAAATTGGAAATTTATTGAACATCTCCCTTGGTAAGTTATTCCAATCCCTAACTCCCCTTCCTATAAACGAATATTTGCCCCAATTTGTCCTCTTGAATTCCAACTTTATCTTCATATCATCTTTTAAAGACACCACTCAAACTTATTCAAAATTTGGTCAACAAAAATGGCCTATTTTGTAGTATGGACGCTGACAGAGGTGTTCCGCTATTCAAGACGATTAATTTATATGTGATATTATGTAAATGCTTATGCATCTTGTGTAGTGAACAACATCTTTAAAGTCTCGATTATTTTTGAATGTACTACATATTATATAATGTAATAAAAAAGCAATGGATGAATTAAAAGAATATACATAACTTTCTGTAATGCCACTGGTTTAACAAACTACTGTTTGTTTTACGATGTACTGGGTTTTTCATAATGTTACCCAATGATTGGGTTTGCCATAAAATTTATTGGCACGGGTCTCTTACATTGAAGCACAGACGACAGGTAGTAACCTAACTAGCAATTTTCATCCGGTGTCAATTGGGGTTACTAACGTAATGTCGTTTGAACAAGATCTACGGCTGAAATATCCATCGAAATGCCTCGAAAAGAGCCCAGACGACGCCAGTTATATTGCAAAACCCACATTTTCGATGTTGCCAATAGTAGTTATGAAACGTAAAGAGCCGTCAAAACGAAGGTGCCAATTTTTTTGCACGAATGCAACACTCCTGTTGTTTGAACGTAAAAAATCTAGGACCAAGCAGAACGACCGCGGATACTCCCACCTGACTGTTTCTTCTTCTTCTTCTTCTTCTTCTTCTTTAGCATATGTCCCGCCTGATTGCAGGGCCCGCTGTGTGGATTCGTTGTCTCCATTTAGTTCCGTCTCGGGCCATGATGTCTGCGTGGAGATTTACAGCCTTCAGGTCGTTGTGCACAGAATCGGCCCTGCGCTGTATTGCTCGTCCAAGATATACGCTGATTTTCCCCAAGGTCAGTATATGACAGGTTGCCCTGAACAAGGGTTTCTGCGTTCGGAGGGCTTCGGCTACGCCCGGTTACGACGTCAGCCAGTTACCCACCGCCAAGGTTAGAAACCTTGACCGCCAGTCCCGCTAAACGTCTGTGCAGTAATACTGTATGTGAGTAGTTGTGAGTTTCTTTAATATGTGCAAGTGAGTTGCAGGTATTTTTAATAGTTTTATGGTGCTTTCTATGACTAGTCCTTGTGGTGAATAGCTGCTTTCTTACGCCTGTGTTATTTTGTGTTTGAGTTGAATTGATTTATCGCGGGTTGCATATAAACATGCCTGGTACGAGGTGTACGGCTACTGTGTACAGTAACAGCTGGCCGAAAACCAGGAAAGATCCTTCAAAAAGTCATATCAAATACTTCAGTTTCCCAAAAATGAGGAACTAAGGAAGAAGTGGATCCAAAGATGTAAGCGCAATAGAAAGTGAAACTCAGATTCCTGCCGGGTGTGTTCCGAACATTTTTCTGATACCGATTTTGAAAGGGGCCTAAAGGGCGAATTGTTAGGGCTTCCTCCCAAACGTGTGCTTAACAAAGACGCTGTTCCCTCTAGAAATTTGGGTGTTTTGCAAAGCATAGAACAAGTGCCACATGATAGATTAAGAAGGAAGGAAAGAGGGGCAATAGGAAATATTCAGAACATAACACGACTATTGCAAGTTCACCACCTCCTCCAGCCACTCCACCTACCCAGGTCCGTGATAATACTATGGACTTGATTGAAGAAATTGAAAGATTGAAAATACAGTTAGATGACAAACCAACGGTGCGAAAGTAAAACCAACGATGTCCTTAAACTGAAATTAGAGACAGCGGAAAGCAAATTACATCAAAGCCGCGTATCTATAAGTAATAATAATAATAATAATAATAATAATAATAATAATCGTACGGCCTCAGCTACCGTGTGCAGACATTTCAATATGACGCCATCTGGCTGTCTGCTCGTCAATTTCGACGTTCCGTTCTACTCTAGGCTACTAGATGGCAGACCAAGTAAACCGAAACTCTCTTGGGCGTCTATGGCAGAGGGGGCACTACGTGTAGTGGGGTGGTCTTTTTCCCCTGGCCTTCCATAGATACTGTAAAGGTTTATGGTAAATAAATAATGAATAATGAATGTATGTAATGAATTTTGTCGGGTAAACACCAAATGTGTCACCAGAGATCTTTTACATGCCGACATCGTACGACATGGGAGTGTCGAATGGACTTTTCTTTCGCCTTTCAATAATACGACTACCTCTGCCGGGTTTGAACCCGCTATCTTGGGATCCCGAGCCGACACTCTACCACTGATCCACAGAGGTAGCTATCTACAAGTAATTTGCGTAAGGAGTGAGTTAAATGTAAGAGGTTAAAATATTCTGTTCAGAGCATCCATACAAAACTGGCCAACGGTCTGAAAGGAATTTTTACTGAAAATCAAGATAGTCACAAAACAGCAAAAACGTGTTACTTGGACTGTTGAAGACATATCGGCGGCTTTCACTTGAAGGTATCTAGGGAAGAAAACTTACATTTATATGAGACAATAAACCGCATTACCCTCTACCTGGACTTTCAACGCTGGAAAAATGGGCTTCAAAAATTGACATGCGAAACGGAAGTGGAATCCTGGAAGATATCCTGCGTATGATGATGATTGCTGCTGTCTCGTATAAAGACCACGAGAAAATTGCAGTTCTCCAGTTTGACGAAATGCGCATTAAAAGTACTTTCGAATATGAACCCCGGAAGGATGAAATTTTAGGCCTCAGTTCACAATTGCAAGCTGCGATGGTGAGAGGACTGTTCAAGAATTGGAAGCAAGTAATTACGCCGATTTCGATAAAAAAACGACAAAAGACATACTAGACAATTTGGTTTCTCGTCTTTCGGAAATAGGGTACACAGTAATGGCATGTGTCTGTGACAAGGCGCAGCAAATCAAGGCTTGTGGAAAGCATATGGAATCAATGAAACAAAACCTTGGTTTTTGAACCCACGGACATAAGAAACAGTGTACTTTTTTGCAGATATCCCTCACCTGTTGATACTAATTAGGAACTGGTTTCTCGACACCGGCTTCGAATTTTCTGATGGTAAAGTTGTGTCGAAGGAACCTGTGAAAGCTCTGGTTAAGAATGACAGCCACGAAATTAAAGCATTCCACAAAATCGATGTCAGTCATCTGAATTGTAGGGGCACAGAAAGGATGAACGTAAGAAAAGCTGCAAAATTAATGCCACACAGTGTAGCTACAGTGTTACGTCATTTCAAATTAGGAGATGACGCAACTGTTGTTGAAAGCACGAGTGAATTCAATGAAACTGTTAATAATTGGTACGATTTCATGAATTCCTACAGTCCGGAAATTTCTGAAGTGCCTAGCAAAAATGCGTATGGTCTTCAATTAAAACAACAAGACGAAATTTTAGATAAAATGTGTGACCCTATTAGCAGTATGACCTGCAAGGGGAAGGAAAGTTAAGTTTTCCAGAAAGCTATCCTTGTGACTATCTCCTCCTCGAACTAGCTGATCTCAGAAGTTCAGAATCTAGGAATGGAGTACATTTTAACCCACCGACTGAACCAAGTTTCACTCAAGAATTTGTTTTCCCAGATCCGTTCTCGAGGAGGATTATACGACCATCCTACAACGCTGAACGCTCTTTATCGTCTTCGGATTATTATTCTCGGAAATAATGCCGGTAAAATAAACACAAGAACACGCGAACAGAAACCTCTGATGAATATCTCTCATTACAAATGCTGAGGAAGTGCGGAATAACGTGTCGTGAGTTAAAATATCCTCCTGCTGAAAGCTATTTTGAAGAAGGCACATATGATATTGTTCCAACATTTGCCGGTGAAACTGACACTGAAATGGAGGTCGAAGGTTTGAATTATATTGCAGGTTGGATGGCTAAAAAAACGAAAACACTCATCCGCACTCAGGATTCCGAACAGGCATAGGAGGAGCATACGGCAGTACGTATTGCTCGGAGTCCTGGGTTCGAAGTCTGTCATACGGTGATCTTACAGAGCCGACAGCTGAGGGGTCACAAACTGTACAAGATACGGAGAAACGCTTCTGTTCTTATCACGGACTTACAGTCCGAAGACGGTTGGGAGTAATACAGAACCTAGTTTCTTTAATATGTGCAAGTGATCCTAATTTAAATAGTGATCTGGTAGCCACATTTGTGAAAATGAGGACATATGCTCGTATAAAAGTTTTAAACAAACATGAGGAAAAAGTGGAAGCAAACATGTCAACGTTGTGGAGGTGAAAGTCAAGAAGATAACGAAAATGAAGAATCTACCCGTTAAGGTAAAATTCACTTGATCATAATAGAACTGCTTGTTTGTTCTTTTGTTCGCTTGCTTGTTTATTGGTCATATTTGATGCTCAGTTTTGTTTAACTCGAAATCATTGATTTCAGTAGCGTAGCATGGCCACTAAAATCCTATTAGCATAAACCACGGTCTTGTAACACGATTAGCTCTTGTATTGTACATTATTTTGTCGGTTATCTACTATTTACAAAGTTAGTTTGAACAGGTATAGGGGACACACGAGCTTATAATTGTTTGGCTAAAACATATCGCAATCACTGAATTCCTTTGGAAAGCGCCCCCGCGATCAGAGAGCAGGTATCTGTGTGACATCAAACTCGAATAGCCAATGACCCCAAGCCAGCCGTTGTGGGTAACGTATTATATACTAACCTTGGACTTTACCCATGTATTGTTCTCTGCATGCAACCCATGCCCAGACCGGCGTAAGCGGTTTCCCTGTATATCTTTCTGGATCGGTGAAACGCCAACTTAACACATTATAGCTGCAAAACTACATCCCCTTACTTTTCCCCAGCTGACTCTGCATGAAAACAACGAATTAAGAGGGCTGATTCCTATCCGTGTTTTAATTATTGTCTTGATAACCTTTTTTACGGCCTATGATTATTCGACAACAGTTTTCCTATACCCTATACTGTATGTTACAGAATAAGTATTATGATCATTAAACTGTTCTAATAACTAATGTCTTTCATTCAAACAGATTGAAACAGATTCACGAAAGGTCCACATGCATCAGCATAAGAAACTACACCAAACGTCGGAAATACACATTTTTTTTGTATCACGGAATTATATTAAACAGAACAAGAAGGAAAATAGGGTCCTAGTTCCCACCCCCTAAAGTTGTTAATGAATATTTAAGTGTGGGTACATTAAAACATATCTGGAGAAAAATCCCTGTTTCTATGCAGCGACTTTTCTTCGAAAGTTTACGTCCGTTTTTTCTATGCAATTCTGCGAGTTCAACTAGCAGATGACACTCAATCTAAAATGCATATTTTTGACTAAACATGCTTTTTTTTTTCCTCTGTCCTGTAAAATCACTCTAGTGACTTTTGGTTTGATTTCCTGAATACTGCGGCACAAAAATAATTATAAAAATACAAAGCAAAATATGTACCTGAAGACCAAATAAGTTCAAAAAGTATCAATAATGTAGAATAAAGAAAACGAACATATACTTGCCAGGTTTGGGTGGAGAATCAACCAAAGTGGTATTTTCAGTGATAGATAGAAGTAAACTGCTACACCCACCAGAGGATGTAACCAAGTCAGCACCTGCAGTGCCTCCATCATCAAATGTAAGTCCAGGCTGGTCAGCAATCTCATCATCTATGAGGAAGTCTCTTCCTTCAGATAATGACAAGGAGTTGGACGCATTGGTAGGTGTTCCTGGACTGTCGGGGCTAAGGGTGTTGGCTGATCTCTGCATTGCAGCCTCGCCGGCACCGGTAATGCAATCTGTGTGTTTACTGTCGTCATCCTGGAGAAGACTTCTCTGCTGATCCTCCATTACATCTTCAGAGGCTGTACTGGTAGGTGGACTGCTTATCAAGCTGTCAACAGGTGACTTCTCATCATCAATTAAAGTGGACGATGCTTCAGCCGCAAAGGCTGCAAATAGAGGGTCCTCAATAGTTAAGATGACTGGACGTGGCTTTTGTGTACTTTCCAGTACAGCTCCTGGAAGATTCATTTGAATACTTGAAGTTGAAAGTGTGATATTATTATGACCATCATCACTAGAACTGCTAAATTCCTCTGCCATCGCTTCACCATGACCCCAATCCTCACCCTCCATACTGCCAGGCGTAACTAAACCTTTCTCAATTAAAGACTTCTCATTTTTTGAGCTGTCTCGGAAGACTTTCTCCTCGCCTTCTTCCCTGCCAAGACCTTCATCATCATGAGACTCATCGGATGAAGGTGTAGACAAACTGTCTTGCCTAATATTATCAGCGTTATTTCCTGGCTGTCGATGGTACTGGAGTGACCTTTGACTGACTAGTCCTGTACTCTGAACAAGGTTATTTCCATTGTTCACCCTCTGCGTGGCTTTAGGAAGTGAAATAACAGAAATTTCTGTTATAACATTGGGATCATCTGCTGAAGAATCGTCATCCTTAAGGTCCCTTACATCAAATCGCTGACCTTTCACGATCATCTCCAAAATCCGAGGCTTTTGTAGGTTCCGATTCCTACGGATACCAAATGTCGGGCTACTGTCCAGTAATTCAACACCATGAAGAGTATCAGTTTCGCCATTGCTCATAGCCGTACTATGATGGCTTCCTATGCCGGAATCGTCATTCACGGAGCCTTCTTTGGAAGAAGATTCTTCCCCAGTCGATCCCTGGCACACTTTTCTAGTACTATTATTAGCTACAGTTTTTGCAATCTTGCTTGTTCTCTTCACGTCAGCTTCAACGGATGACAATCTAACTGGATACTGAGGTTTAGGTAAGTGTGTTGTCTGTAAGGTAAATCGTGACGCTGCCAACTGTTCATGATGCTCCCCTGGTTTTGGAATGAAAGATTTGTGAACTTTACTTTTATTTACATCTGGTGTAGTGTGTGGCTTTGGAATGGACGTCTCTCTGGATAAAGGAACGGGGAGCCTACCATTTGCTTTCGTTTTAAGTTTCTCAGAATTCAAGACATTTTTATATTCCTGATTGTGATGGCTTACTATGTGGGGGGATGGTATCGTGTTACTATTTGAATCTCCCACTTTGTTGGTAATGGCGGCTGACGTCGGTGTTCGGAATCCAAAACGATTGATCCTCACCGCGTTGTTGCCATCGAGATCCTTTTTGGGCCTTGCTAGTTTAGGACTAGATTTCCCAGACGTAATTGGACTAATACTGTTCAGTGATTCGTGGGAGGGCGTACGGCTGTGGTTATTAACTATGGTGCTAGGTGGAGGTGATACTTCCTTAGCTACATTGTCTAGAACGGGGATTGCACTGGAACTAGGAGCGGTGACTGGACGCCGCTTGAAGCCAAACAACGTAGCCTGGCCCCGGGAGTACGGAGCATTTCGCTTTACGAGTCCCTTAGCTTCGCTCTGAAACATAAAAGAGAACATTCCATAAGTCAATAAGCATACAATGGCAAGGTTGATTTTAAAATTGTTATTGCTTCAACTATTTGCGGATCACAGATTACGTTATACGAGTAATACGTTCCACATACTTACAAAGAGCCCTTCCCAATATTCCACCCTCCCCACTCCCGAGATACCAGCCTCAGTGGACAAGAAGTATGATTTATTCATTATGTTGCATGCAAACTTTCAGCTGTATACGATGAACGGTTTCAGAGCACCAGGAAGAAGGCCAAAGTTGTTCTGATCATATCCTAAATTCACCAAACTATAATTTCTCTGAATGCAGTATCGATATTGCATGAATGTGCTGGGAAGGTACCTTGTTGATTCATTTCTTTATACCGAAGAATTTAAATAGGATATCTGATGTTGCAAAAGTGTACTTTGATAATTCTTTTTAAATGTTTTGTTTTACGTCACACCGTTACAAACATGTCTTAATGGTGAGAATGAGGCAGGAAAGGGCTAGGACAGGGAAGGAAGCGACGGTGACATTAATTAAGGTACAGCCTCAGCAATTGCCTCGTGTGAACATGGTAAACCACAGAAAACAATCTTCAAGGTTGCCGACAGTGAGGTTCAAACCCACGAATGCATGCCAACAGCTATGTGATCAAACCGCTTAGCCAATTCGCTTGATATGTACTTTGGTAAAAATGGGACAATTATGCTTAATAAAATAAATATTTGTCTTGTTGCTATCAAAATGATTAGGCAGATGTTTTGCTAGTCAACACTGAATCTGCCACCTGGTCAGTAGCCCAGGTGGCAGTTTCCCTCTCAGTTGTTTACCTATACTTTTCTTAAATAATATCAACAAAATCTATCTAACATCTCCCTTAGTAAATTATTCCCATCCCTAACTCCTCTTATAAACAAATACCTGCCCGAATTTGTCCTCTTAAATTCCAGATTTATCTTCATATTTTAATCTTACCTAATTTTAAAAATACAATTTAAAGTTATTCATTTACTAATGTCATTTCACACCATCTCTCCAATGACGGCTCGGAACATACCACTTAGTCGAGCAGTTTGTCTTTATCCCAATGCTTACCAGCCCAGAATTTGCAACATTTTTCGTACCGCTACTCTTTAGTCGAAAATTCACCCACAACATATCGAACTGCTTTCCTCTCGCTTTTCGTTCCTAGTTCTCGAATCAATTAATCCTGGTGAGGGTCTCATATACTGGAACCATACTCTAATTGTGGACTTACCAAAGACGTATATGCCCTCTCTTTTACTTGTATTCACAATCCTGCTTATGTTATTACCCCAATGAAGCTATTTCCTTATGTTAATGCCTAGGTACTTAACAGTGATACTCATGAGAAACATTCACCCCATCAATGCAATAATTAAAACTGACAGGACTTTTCCTCTTTGTGAAACTCGCAACCTTTTATTCCGTTCATCTTCATACCATTGCCTGCGATCCATCTCACAACATTGTCGAGGTTTTTAATAGTCACTTACAATCTTTTAATGTATTTGTTACTCTATACAGTATAATGTCATCCGCAAAAAAGCCTTATCCCTAACTCAATTTTTTTTACTCATAATTTGTTTATATACCGGGTGAGTGGTGGTGATGGTGGTGATTATTGTTTTAAGAGGAAATACAACTAGGCAACCATCCTCTATATAACACTATTCAGAGGGAAAATTTGAAAGGGGTCCGACACTTCGAAAAATGAAGATATCGGCCAAAGAAAGACAAGGGCCATGAAGGGTGTGAAAATGAAAGACTCCCTAGCCCTCACAAACCTAATAGCGTCGGGGTCGGAAAAGAAAAAAGAGTTGACCAAGGAAGGTCGGATAGGATGGATGAAAGTGAGGAGTCTGGCACAAGTAAGTGGAAGTAATACCGGGAGTCAGCTAAGGGCCCCGTGGTTGCCAACCCACGCTCCACAGTTCAGAGACCCTGGGGCCCCTATTAGTCGCCTCTTACGACAGGCAGGGGATACCGTGGGTGTTATTCTACCGCCCCCACCCACAGGGGGATACACCGGGTGAGACCGCTGCGCCTGACTTTTCTGTTGATAGGCATCCCAACGAACGTCAGTGATGTCATGGCCGATTCTCCTTTGCCATATACCAACCTACAGCCGCCTTTAAAGCACTTGCTGCATCATAGCAATACTGTTGCAAAAACATGTATGCGATAGGTATTTTTAGAATGAATTAAACTGTTATACGGTTACGTAAAAATTACGTGCTAATTATAAGCTTTTAATTGGATATGAAATTAACGCTAAAAGCGATGGCATACTGATAGAAAACGTGAGTTTGTGAAGCGGGAAGTAGTTTTACACCAATTACGCTTTCTGATAAGCTCGAGGCAACAGTCAGAGTGGTGCAATGGACAAAGTATGGAAATGGTACCATGTCTGTGCTTGGTTGGTGGGTTCGAAACTCGCTGTAACCAAATAATTTTATTTGTATCATGAGCTTCAAGCATTAAACACAACGCCAATCGTGCGACATTCAAAAAAACAGCACGCAATGTTTGCAAAGATATAAAGGCACGCCACTGGAATTCTTCCTATGGGGCTATTTGAAGGATGTAATGTACGCTCAGCAGCCAGACAATCCTGAAAGCCTTCGAAACCTTATTACGGAAGCCTGTGAATCCGTAACACCTACGATGCTACAACGAGCCCAAATGTCAGTTCAGCGGCGTGTTAAAACGTGCATTACTGCAGAAGGCCATCTATTCGAACACTTACTTCACTATCAGGCTGTTGCTCACTCAAGCGGATTCAAACCCCCAACCATTCTGTCCTCGTTCAGCTCTGCTTATCAAATATCCAAATAAGTAGCCCTGATGGCCTAGAACTGAGCTTAAATAAATAAATAAATAAATAAATAAATAAATAAATAAATAAATAAATAAATAAATAAATAAATAAATAAATAAGTAAATAAATAAAATAACCCATGACGTAAAGGTATTCGGAAACACCGGCTTTGTGGATGATTCTCGAAGTACAAAATAAGAATAAAATTATCAGGATCAAGTGGAATTCAAACCCACCTACCAACCGCAGTTGTATTAACGGCGCCCCACTTAGCCTATGACACCACGGCAACTCCAGCCAGCAGTTTACCGGAAAGCGTACTAGGTGGACAACTACTTCCGCTTCACAAATGCACATACATTTTATATCAGTATGCCATTGCTTTTAGCGTTTATTACATACCCTACTTAATGCTTATAATTGGCACGTACTCTTTACATAACTGTATGGCAGTTTGATGCACTGTAAATACCTGTCGCATACATATTTTTGTAAAGGTGATGTTGCAGTAAGCGGTTAAAGGCGACTGTTGCATAGTATACAGGAAAGGAGAATCCACCATTACACCACCAGTGACGTTCGTTGGGATGCCTAACAACAGAAAAGGTCAGGCGTAGGGGACTCACCCGGTATATATATAGAAGAAAACTGCCTTGAGGAATTCCCCTCATTTATCGCAAGCACAAAAATGTCATAAAACAATAATAAAATTTTACGTTTTAAAACTTATTGTGGTTATGCTGTCTTTCTTCCTGGGGCTCCGAAACCATTCTTCATACGCAGCTGGAATTTTGCACTGAACATATGAATACACTGTACTTTCTGTCTACCGATGCTCATTTCGATATCTGGAGTATCGACTGAGGAGGGTTTGTTTTTAGTGAATGTAATAATGTAATGATCAAGCAGAATAGGTTTATTTTTTATTTATTTTTTATTTTACAATCTGCTTTAAGTCGCATCGACACAGATAAGTCATATGACAAAGATGGGATGCATTTGCCTGGTGTGAAAATGGGAAAACACGGAAAATCACCCTTAGGCCTGTCGACAGTAAGGTTCGAACCCAATATCTCCAGAAAGCAAGCTGATAGCTACGTGACCTAAATCGCATAGCCACTTACTCGGTAATTGTTAATGTAATGTTGAGACTTATGTGTTATTGTGTGTTTGTATCTACTTAATTTTATTTATTAAAATGTATTATTTAACAAAATAATGATATGCCTAATATTTAAATCACTCATTCAAGACAAGATTGTGGCTCCATTATGTCTGCTTTTCCAATTATCTTCAATCTCCTGCAACAATTATATAGTAAAGCTGATCACAAACCTTCTACGGAAGGCGACAAGAGAAAATGTAAGATGAAAATTGAACACACAAACCAAGCTACATTCAAATTAGGTTATATATTTCCAAATTTCAGGGAAGATTTTAATAATGTCTAGTGTACGTCCTTTAAAGCAGAAAGACTGTCAAAATGATAAAGAAATACTTTTTTAATAAATAATGAAACACTCCAATCTCGCATTAAGTTCAATTACATGAAACACACATAAAAACGTAGTAATATATTCACTTTCAGATTCGAAAACAAAGAGTATGATTTGCAGATGAAAATCAAGCAGTTATAGGTGGGATATATCACAAGTCGAAACCTACATGTAAAAATTGCGTGCAGTTACATTCAAAATATGCAGTATTTTCAAAACAAAACGGTTTTTTTTATTAGTAAGAACTTTTAACAAGCCATTTCATACTAAAAATTGCAGTTGCACGGATATCTCCGATCTTCTTATGAGCATGAAGTAAATTTATAAATGTGTAGGTGCCGTAGTCATTGTAATGTTGGAAGAACATGATAGCTCAGCGACAGCGTCGCTAGTTTGAAGCCAAAATTAAAAATCCAGACAAATACAATTTTCAAAATAAAAGGCCACGTTCCTACCGTCTTTTTTTTTGCTAGGGGCTTTACGTCGCACCGACACAGATAGGTCTTATGGCGACGATGGGATAGGAAAGGCCTAGGAGTTGGAAGGAAGCGGCCGTGGCCTTAATTAAGGTACAGCCCCAGCATTTAACTGGTGTGAAAATGGGAAACCACGGAAAACCATTTTCAGGGCTGCCGATAGTGGGATTCGAACCTACTATCTCCCGGATGCAAGCTCACAGCCGCACGCCTCTACGCGCACGGCCAACTCGCCCGGTCCTACCGTCTGTACACATATTCTGTGTTCCACGGATAACAATAACTCAGTTAAAAGTCTGTCATACTGTTTGCATTCTATAATGTAGGAATTAATATTTAGCCCGCCTGCTGGTCATGATCGATAAGGCGTCAAGTCTACATGGTCTGACGCCGGGGTTAGCCGTTGGTCGAGAAAAATTTGACCATCAGAATGTTGGCTGGTAATTACTAGATTGCGTGCCAAAAGCCTGGATTAAATGCCGAATCTCTCCGCACTGCTCATATGGAGTGATGGCATATGACGCTGTTGATGGTGATTCGTCCGACGGATGGAGACGTAAAGTCGTGAGCAGACCCCTTGGTGCTATTCAACAGGAGTAGGCTATATGCCGGCACAGGGTTTCACCCTCTCCCTTTACTATAATATATTACTTCATTAATTTCATCCTATTAACTCCTCTGGTGAGGATGATGTCAGGAATGGCATTCGGAGAGAAACGAGGCAAAGGTTGGACGTACAATGTAGGAATTAATATTTATTTTCCAGTTACACCATTTATTTATTATTTTACAAATGCCGCTGTCTAGGAAGATAACTGCTTATCTAAGAGGAAGACATTTTGTTCAAATATATTATTATTATTATTATTATTATTATTATTATTATTATTATTATTATTATTATTATTATTCAACCACAACATCAAGTTCCAGAGATCAGGGAATTAACCGCTCACGATTGAAATCTCACGGCCAGCCAGGAATCAAACCCGGAACTCGTAGACCAAGACGCCAAAATGCAGACCTGTCACCCGCACACTTGGATTTCCCAGTAAAAGCTCATGGAAAAATGTTGGCCTAAGGTGATGAATGATGCTCATGACAACGACTACTTTAAGAGGAGCGACCACTGCTCAGGCCGAAGGCCTGCAGCTTACGAAGTGTCGTGTGGTCAGCACGATGATTCCTCTCGTCCGTTATTCTTGGCTTTCTAGACCGGGGCCGTCATCTCACCGTCTGATAGCTCCTCGATTGTAATCACGTAGGCTGAGTGGACCTCGAACCAGCCCTCAGATCTAGGTAAAAATCCCTTACCTCGCCGGGAATAGAACCAAAGGCCTCCGGGTAAGAAGCAGGCACTCTACCCCTACACCGCGGAGCCGGCTAATACCATGAAATCGACCTTAAATACGAGGCTGTTTTAAACTTTAAAGTTCCACAAAAACTCAATTTTTTGTCATTTCTGTACATAATATTACTCTTCCATTCCAAGTATAGTTAAGCTTTCATATGGAACATTCTTCACCAATATGCAGCGAAGAAAGCAGTTTTTGTAAATCATCAGAAACATTTCGAAAAAAAAAAACAGTGGACTACTCAGAAATCCAGGACATATTTTAGAAGTCAAGTCACGTAATAAGACCAAAATCTCCTCCATACTACTTTGTAAGTCCTTGGAAGAGTAGAAGTTTAAAGCTTTAGGGTAAGCTAAGAGAATCCGTTATGTTTCTCTAAAAGAGAGGATGTCTCGTTTCTAAATTTCTCGACTTCCAAAAAGGGAAACGACCCCCCGCCCTTCTGGATTAACCGACCACGTCTTTACCGTCTCAGCTAGGTTGCCCCCACAAAACAAGTTACCCTTCATCCTCTACTCATGCTCATATTGCTAGTATTATATCCTATAAATATTCTTCACTAAGATGATTGATGAATACACTGAATGATAAAAGCACGCAGCACATAATATACATACTTTTCCTTTCTATCGTTTAATGCCAATGAGAATTTATAGTTTTATACCTTATATTTGTAACTCTATAACGTTCAACGTTCCTACGTTCCACATAAGAAGTGGGAATTTCAAACTGTACCATAACTTGTTTCTGCAATATGTCGATGGAGTCTCGAATACCGGAATAAAGATATATCTGAATAAACATCAAGTTAATTGCCTGTTTTATCTTCGTTGAAACGGCACTCAATACGATTTAGGAGGTGGAAAATAGAGGTTAAACTTCATTAATGGGACTTGGGTAATTTTTGGACCTCGGCCTCGCATACAGTCCAAGTTAGATTGACATACACACGGGGTGTTAATTGCAGCATGAGAACATAACCCTCCACTGTTTCTGCTGTTCGTTTCCTGAGTCTGCTAACTTAATATTGACTGAAGTAAGATATATATGTACACTATTGGTTAAACCGCGTTTCTCAGGTTGTAAACAGGCAGAATACACACAAGTTAATATCAATCGCGGTACCGATCGGTCAAAACACAAGAAGCAGTCGTTTGTGGACCAACCTAGAGCACAGTTCCATATCTTACTTCAACCAGTATTAAAGAGTCTATTTCATTTCTATCCACGTGGAGTCAGCTGGCACAGAAAACGAAGAATAGCAGTGGGGGGAACTGCTCTCCTCGCACTAGTTTTAAAACCTCAGGTGTATGGCAGTCTGCATAAAATGGACTGTAACTGTGATCACCTAGCTCGATAGCTGCAGTCGCTTAAGTGCGGCCAGTATCCAGTATTCGGGAGATAGTGGGTTCGAACCCCACTGTCGGCAGCCCTGAAGATGGTTTTCCGTAGTTTCCCATTTTCACACCAGGCAAATGCTGGGGCTCTACCTTAATTAAGGCCACGGCCACTTCCTTCCCATTCCTAGCCCCTTCCTGTCCCATCGTCGCCATAAGACCTATCTGTGTCGTGCGACGTAAAGCAACTTGCAAAAAAAACAAAAAAAAACAACTGTAATCAGATACTACGTCTTTTCTAACAAGTTATTTTATGAGTAATTGTGCATGGAATACCATTCTAGAACTAGAATATGGAGATATAACGGGGACTTATCATTAAGTGCCACATGCCCGGTTAAAGTCTAGAATAAATGTAAGAAGACTCAGTCAGAACTCTCAGTATCAGCGCTTCATCCTCTAAGCTTTATCTGGTCTATATTTCTCACTTAAAAATGGATAAACAGTTTTATAAAACTTAACCGTGCGACTGTCTGAGTGTCTTTCCCCTTTAACTTTAAGATACAAATCCGACATCCAGTGAAGTTGGTATAGGGTCAAGTTTTGTAAAACGGCCGCTCTTGTAAAACGGCCATATTTCGTTCTTTCAAATCTACCGCCTTCCTATCTGGAGAGGAACCCGACAGTGTGTGTTAAAATCATTGCCATACTTGTTCGGCTTCCGTTCAGTTATCTGCTATTGTCATATCTGTTTTGTGCTTTTCTACGAGTGAATATTTAACATCGACATTCTAAAGGTAAGTCTGACGAAGCAATTTTTATTTTTCGTGTTCTTGAAATATAATTCACTGTAGCAGTATGAGTTTTAAATGATAAAAGGTGAACATTGCCTGTTGAAGCATGGCCTTCAGTGAAGAGAAGCGTAGTTCGTTACGGTAGATTGGTGCTTCCATATATGAGATAGGTCGTGAATTATTTGGCAGTGTACGGTCTTGTAACACGGCCAGCAACCTGGCAGCTGCAGCAACTATGCCCTACGCTTTCTGTACCAAGGTTGAAAAATACAGGCAGAAGTCAAAAAGCCACAATTTTGACTTCCCCACAACATATAAGAGAACGAAGAGCAAAGAAAAAGGCGAAAATGAACCCGAAAGCGAAAAATGGATCCGCACGAAACACTGATGACAGGAGGTGTGGATGTTATGATGGACTCTTCAGCGAAGACCACGACGGGCAAATCTGGGTGTGTTGTGTGAAGTGCACTATGTGGTGTCACAAGAAATGTGCAAATACACATGGTGTAGAAGATTTTGTGCGTGAAAAGTGTTCATAAACAGAATTTTCCATAGACGGCCATCTTACAAGACTGTCTTCTAATACGGCTGTTTTGTAATGATCCTAAATAAGTTCAAGTAAATGTATCTATAATACAGTTGTTTTGAATTCCTGCATACTAAACATTTAGTAGTTATGTACCTTTCATTCCCACTTTAATTTGTCTTTGTACTCCTTTTCACCTTCGAATAAAATATACGAATATACTTTGGTGGCCGTATTTGAGAACCTGACTCTATAGGTGTTTCAGGAGAATAATAAATATGTCATGAGGCAGTCCAAAATGCCATGTATACTGTATATTATGTACTATGCGTGCCATTCAAACAGCTGTAACTCCACACACAGCGCAAATTGGACACAGGTTTATACGACCTTTCGAGCTTGAAACAGTTCAAATTGCCTCCGATATATTTACCATTCCTCCTGAAACACCATGTATTTCAACTCCGTTTGCGAACATTTAACAAGAAACATAACCCAGACAGACATACTGTACAAACGATATTATTGGTCAAATGTACAATTTATAGAAGAATAATTGGCTCTGTAGCTTAGTTGGTTGAGGAGGTGCTCGCATTCTGTTTTGGCTTGTGTAATCGAATCCCGGCGCATTCGGTTGCATTTAAGAGTGTGTGAATGCAAAAGTAAGTAAGCCTTCATTTCTGCTGCTGATATTGCGATCATAGCCAAGGGATCTCCACTTTTTACATATATTCCAAACCACAGGGACTCGACACTTCCTATCAAGCATTCCGCCGCACACATTGGCCGGAATAAGAATAGAGGTCATCTTCATCAGAACCAGTGACAATATCACTCGGCTGTCACGCACGCTCTTCTACGTGTAATGAATGTATCCTGAAAATTTGGCCGTTACCTTACTGTTATACCCTATATAGCAATTAAGCAATGCACTAAATTTAGATGAAAAATGGATACTGTAAAACTATATGAATGAGGAAACCACGAAGTCCTGAATTTGGTTTTCCGTAGTTCCTCATTTACACAGGAGGCAAATGTCGCAGGTGTCCTTTAATTAAGATCACGGAAGATACTTTCGCAGTCCTAGCTCTATCCTACCGTCGCCGAAAACTTATCTGTATCAGTGGGAAGTTAAATCGACGGGGGAAAAAATTACACTGTGAATGTCTCAAATGAAATGTCTTTGGATTCTCTAGTAGTACGGTACGATTTTTCATAACTGAATCTGCTTGTTCAAAACCGTTTTGCAACTAAACTTCATGTTGACAGTTCCAGTATCGAGTGCTCTTTAATAAAACGTGCATTTGGTTGAATATTATTTGTACGTTTAGGAGTATTTTCTTTTAATTAAAAATAATTAACATAAATAAAGAACAAACAAATAATATGTCACAGTATATTCCAAATTAATTCGGACACAAACTGCCAAACGATGTGAAATTAAAAAAAAAAAACTTTTACACCAGTAACATGCTTATATAATTATGATGATAAAGGAAATGCTATTCTCGTACTGGATTCCAGCTAAACGTCCATACATCCTGAGAACTTCATTCACAAAAACCGGACTACTCCAAGGCCACTCACAACTCACTCACTCGTAAGAAGAAAGTTACACACCCGCTCTGGTAAGCGAATTAATCACCGCACGCGATGGCCTGCCTCAGTCACACATGCGAACAGGCCCTCAACTCCACTGCTCTGTAAGAATAGCACAGCGCAGACAGGACGTGGTGGGGGTTGTCTCCAGTGGCGGTAATACCCATGTTTCATGTCTGCTCGACACAGAATGGAAGACTACCAAGTTCGAACTAAAACGGCCACTGCCACATAGAGAGTTTTACAGAAATACCAATATATACAATCTGAAATGGTACGTGATTTTCACGACATAATTTTAAAATTAGATACGTAGCGATCTCCAAACCCCTTTCAAGTCCTATTTATTGTGCGACTGCTGACTTATAGGGTGGTCTGGACTGATGGCTACTTTTTGACAGAAAGAATTATGTTATTACACCATTCGTCGGGTGGGAACGAAGACAATTATATTTTGTTAGCGATTTAACATCGTACCAACTCAGATACGTCTTTTGGCGACGGTAGGATAGGAACGGGCTAGGAATGAAGAAGAAGCGACAATGGTCTTACAGGAACAGTCTCAGCATTTTCCTGGTGTGAAAATAGGAAACAATGGAAGCAGGCGGTAGTAGGGTTTGAACCCACCATCTATCGAATGGAAGAACGCAAACTAACAGCTACACTGCCCGAACTACGCATCAAATTCACTCTTTTTTTTATGTCGCACCGACACAGAGGGGTCTTATGGCGACGATGGAATAGGAAAGGGCAAGGAGTGGGAACGAAGCGACTGGGGCCTTAGTTAACATATTGCCTGGTGTGAAAATAGCAAACCAAGGAAAACCATCTTCAGGGCTGCCGATAGCGGGATTCGAACCCAATATCTCCCGAATGCAAGTTAATCGGTTTATGTATTTATTTATACCATCAATAAAGTGTGATTCCAATTATAAATGGCTTAACCTAGGATATAACATACACGAATGTTATTACAAATAAATAAAAATAAAACACAGAAACAAAACAAAGTATGGAAAGTTACAACCATACATTTTAGAATATTTTCAGAACAACATAACAATATTACCACAAATAAACCAACCACCTTCCTACTAATTATTTTTGATTTCTTTTTTGCTAGTGGCTTTACGTCACACCGACACAGATAGGTCTTATGGCGACGATGGGATAGGAAAGGGCTAGGAGTTGGAAGGAAGCGACCGTGGCGTTAATTAAGGTACAGTCCCCAGTATTTGCCTGGTGTGAAAATGGGAAACCACGGAAAACCATCTTCAGGGCTGCCGACAGTGGGATTCGAACCCACTATCTCCCGGATGCCAGCTCACAGCTGCGCGCCCAACTCGCCCGGTAGACTAATTATTGTAATTATTGTCGTTGCTTTATGTAAAAGGCTTTGGACAGCTTTGGCAGTAATTCTGGACAGTTATTGTAAGTTATTTTTTATTATTTTTTGCTACCGTTAAAATGGGAAACCACGGAAAATAATCTTCAGGGCTGCCGGTAGTAGGATGCGAACCCACCATTTCCTGAATGCAAGCAGTCATCTCGCTCAGTTGTTGGAAGTGATATGGAAGCCGGGCTGAGTAGTTTAGGCGGAAGAGCGCTGGCCTTTCGACCCCAACTTTGCAGGTTCGATCCTGGCTCACTCTGGTGGTAGATGTAATGGCTCGTAAAAGAACACCCGCGGGACGAACTTTCGGCACCATAAAAATGTAGTTAGTGGGACGTAAAAGCAATATCATTTTTTAAAACTGGAAGTTACATGAAGTCTGTACTAATGTGATGGGGTAGTATTGGCTAAGATGTGATAGTTGGTTGCTTGCTATTTGTCAGGTACTTATCGTCCCAACGTTGACCTAGAGAAAACGCTGAAAAACCATGTCTAATCTTATGCTTTGCCGAGTGAGTTGGCTAAGTGGTAGGCTTCCAATGTTTAAGATTTTTACAGTAAGTTATTATCTAACACGGAATTGTTTCAACGGTGGAGTGATTATTATTTTACAGGGAAATACAACTGGATGACCATCGTCTCGTTGACAAAGGCTTGCAGACTAAACGCTGGAAAGCACATCAGTCTATAATGAAAATGAATGTATTATGCTCCAAAAAGGTTTTAAAATTGTATAATAAAGAGTAACAGATATATTTAGAAAATATCGACTGCCTTGTTTTGCGAGACGTGTACGTTAATTAACCTATAACGCAAAATATATCCCGAAATCGAATCTTGGCGCACTCGGTTGCAATTTAAGATCTTAAACGAGAGAGAGATCATTTAACACGCAGGTATAAAAAAAAACAATTTGGATTACAATAAATGACCACTCTCTCCCTAGTTCCAGGCGACCCGGAACCAGGGATGGGAGTATTCTATTCAGTCGATTGAATGTCACGTTAGAGAACGTTTTCCGGTCAAAATTCTGGCACTCTAACGTCTGTTAAAATCCATAGCAGCTGAATGGGCGTTATACACCTATAACATTTTACATGATTATTCATCCTAAGTTACCAACAGTTTTCAGTAGATTCCGAACACACCGAGCCCGATAGCTGCAGTCGCTTAAGTGCGGCCAGTATCCAGTATTCGGGAGATAGCAGGTTCGAACCCCACTGTCGGCAGCCTTGAAAACGGTTTTCCGTGGTTTCCCATTTTCACCCCAGGCAAATGCTGGGGATGTACCTTAATTAAGGCCACGGCCGCTTCCTTCCCATTTCTAGCCCTTTCCCGTCCCATCGTCTCCATAAGACCTATCTGTGTCGGTGCGACGTAAAGCAACTAGCAAAAAAAAAGATTCCGAACAGCTGGGGCATACTTTCCATTTCGACAAATCTCACCTGCATTGACCGAATATGAAACCACGGACGTATAAACAGATTATTATTATTATTATTATTATTATTATTATTATTATTATTATTATTATTATTATTATTATTATTATTACTGGTAAAGTGGTTTAGTTATAATACTCAAAATATTTCAGCAAGTTTTAGAGCAAGTCGATTCTTGAAAGCTGAATTTTCACAACCACTCTTAACGCCTTAATCAACATAGGAGTCTGGCATATCACAGTAGTCTGATGGTTAGAAATTCCTCGGGCATTAAAATATCCCTGGTTCAATACCAGGTCATGCAATGCCATTTTAGCTCTGTACTAGGTAGCCTACGGTATAGCATGCATTCATGATGATTTGCATGATGTTAAAGCAAGTTTGTTAATTTACGTGACTTGATACTGCGATCTCCAGTTTTACGAGGAATGCGAACCACAAAGGAGAAGCATTTGATTTCAAAAAAACCCACATGCGTTTGCAGGGAATCAAACCGTGGCTGTCTTAGTGAAATGTTAGCGATGATGGCACTTCCTTTCAAGTGCACGTTATAACGTAAGTTTTGCAACAGCGAACAAAGACGTAGAGATCAATATTATAATAAGCACCTGAGGCCTGTCAGAGCACAGAAGAGAAGCATCAACATTACACAGTAGGTCCAGCGGACTTCGATGCAAAAGGAAAGCCCGAGGGAGTGCCATCACAGCATGTTTTTTTTGTACTTTATCTCGAAGTAAATGACCGTATCTCCCTCCTGTTTAGTATAAATTACCTATATGCTTCTTCTACCATGTAAGTATCGGCCTGTATTTACTCATCCACAGCCTCTCAAGTCCGGAATCCACACAGTAGGTCGGGAGGAACGCAATGTAGAATTTGCGTATCCTTTTGTGGATCAGCGGTAGTGTGTCCGCCTCCGGAACTCACGGTCGTAGTTTCAAACCTGAAGAAGGTAGTCGAATTTTTGAAGGGCAGAAAAAGTCCATTCGACACTCCATATCATACGGTGTTAGCACATAAAAGATCTCTGGTGACGCATTAGGTGTCTACCCGACACAATTAACTCGGTCACAGACTGACCAAGGGAATTCCGGTTTCTGGTACCGTAAAACAGAACGTGGAAATTGGCATTGCCACCACCTAAATGGTGTCAAATGAAAATGTTCAGAACATAGTAGACGATGCCAAAGATTATTATTATTATTATTATTATTATTATTATTATTATTATTAGTTTAACAGCGCACTATCCCAAAACTTTTTCGGTGAGCTAGGACTGGGAAGGAAGCGCCCGTGGCCTTAACTGGACAACTTTAACCAGAAAAGAGTACATTCTGAGGAAACTGAAGTCAAAGTTAAACCAATGGTTTCCTTGTACTGACACTAAATGGACAGAGCGTGTTTTTTCTTTCGTCGTACCGACACAGATATGTCTCATGACGACGATGGGTTAGACAAGAGCTAGGAGTAGGGAGAAAGCGACCGTGGCCTTAAATAAGGTCAGCCCCAACATTTGTCTGGTGTGAAAATGGAAAACCATATTCAGGGCTGTCAATAGTGGGATTCGAACCCACTATCTCCCGAATGCAAGCTGACAGCTACGAGACTCAAACTGCGCAGTTATTCGCTCGGTGGATAAAGAGTGTTCATATAAAGTAATCACACGCTAGTGGTTGAATGAAGAAGGGTTCATTTTATATAAAGCTGAAAGTGGTGACCGCCTGAACTGTTACCGAACAGGTTAGCTCAGTACGTTGCGGCACGGCTAGTTATGGCTGCAAGCTCTGTACTCAGGCGGGTTCGAATCCTCCGTTGGCCTCCTCGAAATGTTTTCCATTTTTTTCCACTTCAACTCCCGGTAAATACCAAAGGTCATGGTCGCCTCTTTCCCCTTTCTAGCCCGTACAATCACACCTACATCCACAGACAACGCCTTCACACAGCAGTAGAAGTAGTTCACCCACATGGGATGTAACGGGAAAATCAGCTACAGAACTGGCGAGCCGATCATGCCCTCAGGCACTCCAGGCACTAAAAGCCATACGCTTAGAAAAAAAAACCTTTCCACTAAAATGGCAATGCTGCATTTCATATCGAGAAAATTCTCAAACAAGAATATTATGGCAAACCACACTCAAAAATGCCAGTCTCATTAAAAAATTATATAATTTCCAGGGTTGATCCTTTCTGCTTAGTGGCGTGTAGAATTAGCCTATTTAATTTACTGTCTATAACAAGTAGCCTCCTGGGATACGCTACTGAAATGCAGACCGCTATTTTTGTGAGCTACACTGCTGCGATTATGCATAGTTTATTGAGTGCAAAATTTGCATTGTGTTGTTGTATATATATGTTTGGTATTCAGCCCGAAGGCTGGTTTGATCCTCCACAGCTATGCCAACAGCTGTCATAGATGGCCTAGGCATCACTGAAGAGGCATACTAGGGAAATGAGGAGTGAGCATGTTTTCAGTTTCTTCGTTTGGAACATTACGTTTGACCTAAAGTTGTTTTGTAATACAGTACTTGAACATTTATAAGGAACAGAAACTCGGAAATATCCATAAACATTTGTATTTTCATACAGTATGATTTACTGTTGGTCCCAATACGACGCACGAATTTTCTAATTTCGGTTTGACTCTACGGAGCTTAAAAGATTGATCCCCCCCTTTTTTTTTATATTGGGAAGTTCACAGTTCTGATTACTTTATTTTATTACTAGCTGTAGTACCCGGCGTTGCCCGGATAGTTTCTGAATATTTCCCTTTAAGATTTGCATTATGTGTGCAGTGAATTTTTATAGAATTACTTTTTGACTTGCAGATTAATACGATCTATAATGTAGTTTAAGAATTATGTGTTTGATTTCAAGTTTTATATTATTTAATTTTCGAGTAAAACTTCGTCTTTATGGAAGCTCGAATCGACTGGGAAGTATCTGATCCTGTCAAAAATTAATAAGTGATAACTATATGTATTTAGCCGTCGCACTATAGATACGATGTACAGGATTTCAACTGTCAATGAGACTGTCCCCCTCTCGCCCCCCGCCCCTAAGAAATAAAAAATCTGGATTATCACCATTCATCTCAGTGACCCCGAAAAATGTAGATTCGACACTGTTTTCTATTATTTTTATCTCTCACTCTCCCCTCACCCTCACCCCAAAGGAGGCGGAACATGAACTTTAAAAAAATTCGGAGTGTCGCTATTCATTTCAACGACCACGAAAACTATGGATTCGATACTATTCTAGATTATTTTTATACCCCCCTCGCCCTCTTCCATAAGGGTGCTAGGGGTGTCTTAGCCCCACGCGGTTTGTCTCCTGATACTAATTGATAAGTGTACCAAGTTTGGTGAAATTGCTCCAGTGATTTAGGAGGAGATGTGTCATTTACACACCTACACACACACCCACCCACCCACGCACACACATACATCCATTTTTATATATAGTAAGAAGGAGAAGCAGAAGAGAAAATATTTTATATATAGTTTTTTGATTATTTTTATATCTCACCCCCTTCGCCCCCCACTTGGACCTGTAAAAAATTCGGAATATTACTATTCATCTCAGACACCCTGAAATCTATGGATTCGAAACTGTTTTTAATTATTTCTATATCTCACCCCCTTCCCCCCGCATTCGCTCCCCACCTTAAAGGGGACTGAACTTGGACTTAAAAAAATTCTGGAGCATTATTTTCAACTCAGCGACCCCGAAAACTATGAATTCGACACTATTTTCGATTATTTTTATAACTAACCCCCCTGGCCCCCCTCCCTTAAGGGCGCTAGGGATGGCTTACCCCCCACAGTGCTCGTCTCCCGATAGTAAGCAATACGTGTACCAAGTTTGGTTGAAAGTGCTCCAGTGGTTTAGGAGGAGATGTGTCATTTACACACACACACACACACACACACACACACACACACACACACACACACACACACACACATCCTTTTTTATATATAGTAAGATAAGATTTTTATACTGCGCCCCTTATCCATCCCCGCCCAAAGGAGTCCTATGAGTGCCTTACACAACAGTATACTTTTTCCAGATAGTAAGTCTTATGTGTACCAATTTTGGTTGGCAGCTATGCCCAAACGAACATGCAATAATCTCGCTGCTCTAGAATCCTGGAATTGACGTTGCCATGGTTACGGCAGTTCATTTCTTGTATCCTATTCCTAGAGCAGAGGCAGTGTGGTGCCAATATCTCCGTAACGGTTGGTTTTACGGCCCTAAAACATGGTTTTCGGGCCCGTAGGGCTTACCGAGTTTTGTTCTTTGTGTCAAGAGGATTAAATTGAGCCTTGTCTCGTCCTTATACGACAAATTCAATATTTTGCCTATATTAGCCTATTATTTTTATATCTCTCCCCCATCCCCCGCGCCCCCACCTCTAATTGTTTTGAAAATAAAATATTCCCTGGCAATGTAGCTTTATATGGATGAAGAAATTTTTAAAAATCGGTTCAGTAGTTTTTGAGTATATTCGTTACAAACAAACGGATTTTTCCTCTTTATAATATTATTAGTATAGAAGTATAGATTTGAAAGGATCACGCACAAACTCAAAAGTTACAATACTGGTAATACAAATCCTAAAAATAAACGCTCAAAAAAGTACCTGGGCAGTACAAAGAACAACTTGATATCAAAGACACGTTATTTAAAACGAATGCTGCGGAGCAGCACGGGTCTTCTTAGAAGCTATTATTTTTCTCCGATTTTCTAAACCCACTGCCGCAACAGCCCGTTAAGAAGACTGTTGCCCAGCCAGATGGACGGCAGATACTGGAGCGCCACGCACTCAACGTGACATCGAATTTCTCGACCGAGTCCGCTGACTCTCGTGTATTACATCTCCACAGTTGGTATCACGAGACTGAGTTTACCTTGTTCCAGCCCCGAATGAAAATCTCCAGACCGGCCCGAAATCGAACCTAGGGCTTCTGGGTGGTGGTGGTGGTGGTGGTGGTGGTAATTATTTTAAGAGAAAGTACAACTGGTCAACCATCCTCTCTTAAAGCTAATCGGAAACGAAAATGGAAGGGGTTGTTCCTTCGAAAAATGAACTGATCGATTAAATGAAGAGAACAGCCATGCAGGCCGTGAGAATGAAAGACACCCTAGACCAAGCAAACCTAACACCGTCGGGACTGGAAGAGAAAAACTGACTACGGAAGGTCGGATAGGAGAGATGAAAGCGAGGAACCCAACACATGTAAGTGGAAGCAATGATAGACTCAGCTTGGAGTCAAGTGGTTTCCAACCCACTCTCCCAAGAAGAGAGCCCCTATTAATCTCCTCTTACGACCGGCTGTCCAGTAAGTGGATGTATTCTATTGTCCCCATCCACAGAAGGAAAACAGACAGGCAAGCTAACCCTCCACCACTTTTATTTTAACGATTGCGTATATTGTTCACGTCCAAGAAGAGTTCTACGCACTATATACTGGACTTGTGAACAAGCTGACAGGTGTATGGTCTCCACCCAGCTATCTGAAAGCTAATGGACCATTATCTACAGAAAATAGTAATGTAATTTGGCTTGCTTAAAGTAGTACTTCAACACTCCGGAGCGAAATTCGTGACCGATCCCTGGTCTCAAGCATATTAACCTCTGGGCATAACATTACAGAGTCATGACGAGCAACATCGTGATCTCCTAACTATCCAGAGGTGTTCTCGAGATGATCAAGACCATAATTTTATTTCAGTGAAGAAAGCTTCCTCAATACCTGCATTGAGATTTATAGGCCATGTTACAACGTGACTCACCGTGCTGGATGAACCAGTCCTAACGATAAATATGGAACTATACACAATGTCGACATGTCAAAAAAGTATGTCACACGCTTCATGTGGGAACGTCACTATTCCACCATATATATATTTTGAAATATCTTCAGCTTATCCTGTTTATATTTGAAGTCTGAAGAACCCCTGGGGTCATTATGGATAATAATAATAATAATAATAATAATAATAATAATAATAATAATAATAATAATAATAAACAGGAACTGATCATCAGCTTCCAATGTGCATCAGTGGTAGAAAGTCGACTTCCAGACCCCAAGAAGACGCGATCAAACCCGTCAGAGGTTGAAGTTTACTCGGCACTCCATGTCTACCAAAGTCGGCAAGGAAAAAAAAAATGCGTGGTGACATATCCATTGTTTACCCGTTGGAAGTGAGCTGCATTTACCGCTTCAGTTGGCCGTGCGGTTAGAGGCGTGCGGCTGTGAGCTTGCATCCGGGAGATAGTGGGTTCGAATCCCACTGTCGGCAGCCCTGAAAATGGTTTTCCGTGTTTTCCCATTTTCACACCAGGCAAATGCCGGGGCTGAACTTTAATTAAGGCCACGGCCGCTTCTTTCCAACTCCTAGGCCTTTCCTATCCTATTGTCGCCATAAGACCTATCTGTGTCGGTGCGACGTAAAAAAAAACCGCTTCAATTACATACCAGCCCCCCTGACAAACTTCAATTTCTGGCAGTATCAGAAATCGAACCTGGACCTCCGAAAACGGCAGAAATAGCCCTAACCGTCACACTAAGGAGGTGGACTTCAAAGTAAACTCATGTTCTCCTCGTCTCGAGGTGGTGCAGCTTTTTTTTTTTCAGGCACACCCCCCAATGAAGGTGATTGTTTAAACCACATTTTACACATCAGAAAGTACGGGGAGTCGAACCCTGGCCTCCGAGGACGTCAGTTCATAGCACTAATCGTTACACTACGAGACTGAGCAGTGGTCGCTTGGTTCCCTCGGGGCTGCAACGCCACTGTTATTTAAATAAATCAAAATTCAAATTCAGAGACAGGTCACCCAACAGTTCTCTGGTTAAATGGCGTCCAATAGAAATGTCTGCAAACGGTAAATGAAGCCACATGATTACTGGCTTGTTATTTATTTATTTATTTATTTATTTATTTATTTATCCAACATATCCAAGTAGGTAGTGCTGTATAGTGTGACTAATAAACTGTGTGGTTACAGCACTACATATCGTAGGTTGTATGTATTTGTAATTAGAAATAATATAATAATAATATGTTAACGTCTATTCAAACTGTTAACCGTCTTAACATACGCCGCAGCGTCGAAAATTTGTCCCACAGGAGCTCTTTAACGTCCCGGAAACCAACGTTACTGAGTTGCCACATTTAAACACTCCCAAATGCCATCAATTACAACAGGGGTCGAACACGCTAACATGGGAACAGACTGCCAGTGAAAAACGGACTGCGCCCCTGTATGCCAAGTACTGGGTATGGTGGAGATGGCAGAGCAACCCGCTTTTCCATTGAAGGTGAATAGGAGGCAATTAATGACTGAATGAAAACACAAAAGTACAAATCAAATCAAAAGCTTGTAGTTTTACGTGGCTGTTGATATCGTGAATGTAGCCAAGTGTCCTTTAGTTTTACAATCCACAAGCTCGTTGACTTTTCATTTAAAAAATTCCCACATGCACTGGCCGCAATTCGATCCTCGACCGTCTTTGGAGGAAGCCGCTGACAATACCACTCGGCTATTACGCCTCTCACAAACCGAATCGTGTGAACGAGTCTTATCGAACATGGCTATTAAGACAGACGAAACATATTGCATAATATGTTTGTACTTTCATAGTAATATTGTGACCCGTTTTTTATTTGTATTATAGTTGCCAGTGGTTTAACGTCGTACTAACACATATAGGTTTTCGGCGGCAAAGGGACAGGGGTTCAAACTCAAAATCTTCCGAATCCGAGATAACAACTACGCAGCCCGTACCATGCGAGTCAACTCGCTTGGTAATTATGACGTGCGACACTGGATGACGTCTGCAAACTATGTCGGCCAGACGATACAGCCCACTGCTCAAAATACTGAGAATTCCGTTATTAAAGACGTAACGACGTCTAACGCGATAAACACTTTAAAAATATACTCAGGGTACTAAACAGCCGATCAAGCATATTTACCATAAATATCTTTTTCGACGAAGTGCTGAGTTCCTTTAGTCTTTAAAAAGTGTTAACGTTATATATGAAATAATTTAAACTGCAGTATTAGAACTGTTCAAAGTGTCACACGCTGTCCGTCTTGTTACAGTACTAGGTGGCATGCGGCCGACGTAGAGAATTATACAGTAGAGTCATTTTTCAAGAAAGGGGTTAATTCTATTCAATTCTTCCTTATCTAGAAAATAAACCATAGGCAGAATCGAGAATTAAATCTACTGTAACTTCTAGACCAGAGCGGCGGCCAACTTCATCTGTACCACAGTAATGGAAAGTACAACGTCATTTGGACAGCGAATGGCAGAATAATTACGGATATGACCTTTGACCTTGCTGAGCACTAATAACTGATAAACAACGCCTGTCGAGCGGGCAGGATATTAATGAAGCATTGACCGATGACTTCTCACTGCGGGCAATCACACGGATTGCATCCCAGCAGCAAAATGGTGCAGCGAGACCAAGTGAACATGTACTATTAGAATCACACAAGCCCTGGACATTTATGCACTGTTTCCTTCTAGTGCAGTCGCCGACAATGAATGAAAGAAGGTACTGTGTGGACCCAAAATATGTCCAACGTACTCAGAAGTTACTGCCCTGATGTGTGATGCATTCTAGAAATTTGCAGAGCTCGGTACAGAACTACAAAGTGTCCATCTTTAGCTGAATGGTCAACGTATCGGCTTTCTTTAAGTTCAGAGGGTTCCGGGTTAAATTCCTGGTCAGGCCGAGGATTTCACCCACGTCTAGTTAATTCCTCTGGCTCGGGGACTGGGATCTTATCATTTTAATACAAATATAAACACATCACACTATCAACCACCATAAATGCACGCAATAGTAATTTCATCCGTCCACATTGGGATTGGCGTCAGGAAGGCCATTCAGCCGTAAAACTGGACCAAATCCAAACGACCTGCCATCCCCAAGTGCTTTTTTTCAGGCAGACAATTTGTAGGCATCATAGAATTATCCTACAATATATTATGCCATATAATAGACTCCTATTTTAAGAATAATGTTACTATCGGCAGCCCTAAAGATGGTTTCCCGTGGTTTCCCATTTTCACACCAGGCAAATGCTGGGACTGTGCTTTAATTAAGGCCACGGCCGCTGCCTTCCAATTCGTAGGCCTTTCATATCCCATCGTCGCCATAATACCTATCTGTGTCGATGCGACGTAAAACAAATTGAAAAAAATAGAGAGAATAAAGTTAGTTTAGGCCCCAACTATCGAAATATCTGCTTTCCTAAGAGAAGTGAATTGTTAGAAAATTTTTGCGTAGCCATGAATTCACAATACAAGGTAGAACTATAGATGCGAGCCAGTAGTTTAAAAAACATGAAATTTCGCAGAGTAGAACATGTATCCATAGCCGCAAAGGTGCTCTTTATGGAGTCACCAGGTGTCTCATTTCTCAGCCAATCACTGGAAATGAGTTACCCCTAATATTGATTTAAGGAAGTAGATGATACTTGCTGGGAGGACAGTGAAGAAGTCACTCAGCTAGTACGCACTCAACAACAGCGATAGTAATAGTGCTTCGCGTTTAATGCCCTGTTATCTGTTAAATAGCCTCCACGATTCAAGTTGGATTATTTATTTATTTATTTATTTATTTATTTATTTATTTATTTATTTATTTATTTATTTATTTATTTATTTATTTATTTATTTTTATTGGAAAGAGGTTCCTTAACATACCAGAACATATATAGGTGTACATTTTGAAGTGGGTAAATATATTTCCATGTAAACTATCTGATGAATTGTCATCACCTATGAATGTTGAAGTAGGTGGCATATTTTCTGATACTATCTATCTAACGAATTACAAAGGACTTGAAAATGCACGAGAATGCTACAGGTGCCACCCTTATACGATACAATGCCTGGCTGTTATGTTATGCAATTCAAATCAATTTTTCATCTTCTCATACGACATCTTATTTGAATTTGACAAAGGTAGCCTTCCCACGTGATAAACTTAGACATATTTAACAGAGAAACTTCACACACTACGAAAGAATAGGAAAAGGAAAGCAATGGCAAGCTTGTAGTTTTACGTGACTGTTAATGCCGTATTCATACTCAAGGGACCTCCGGTTTTACGTTGTATACTATATACGGATGTCATCAGTTACTTTCAATAAGGCAGTCGCTGTGCTGTGTCCTTTCTTGAAACCAGATTGGTAAGGATCAAGCAGTGAGCAGTTAGTCAAGTAAACAAGGACTTGTTCGAGTACCAAGCGTTCTAGTACTTTGGAAACGGGGATGACGATAACATACTTCCACATAGTTGGGAATACTCCCTGTAAGAGGCAGTGAGTAAATATATGCGTCAGAATTGGTAATACTGCACTAATGATGTCTTTTTTAATAAAAGATAATGGTATGTCGTATAGTGAATGTTTAAATGGATTTAACAAGAAATAATTCTCGAATTACATTTACTGGGAAGTTAAGATACGATAACCTAAGACCGTGGATGAGAAGAATTATCACGGAAAACTGTTTCCCTGAAAGAGAGGGAATTACTGAGGTTAGAACTCCCTTAGAGATTTAAAAAAAAACAGAAACTGACAATAAACTAAATAAACATGCAGAAACACAATTGTAGAACCAACAGATCTGTAATTCACTTAAATCAGCGTCATTAAAATGACACGCCATGCCCGCACCTTCATTGTGTTCTACCATCATTTTGTAACTATACACCCCCCCCCCCAATACGTCGATCCTGGCTACGCTACTGCGCTCCACGTATACAGACAATAGATTATGAATTGCAAGACTCTGAGATATTTGTGTTCAGAAGAGTGAACTATCCAATGGACATACTGTACTGTATATAAAATGTATCCGTCTTTTTAATTTCCGTAGCCAACCCGAAATTAGAAAATTCGTGCATAGTATGGATACCCAACAGAATAAAACACGCGTGTATGAAAAGGACGAAAAGGATGAACGTTCAAATGAGATTTTTAACAGATAATGAATTACATATGATAGCGAATTATGAAATACTGCCAAATTTCCCGATGGAATACGAATCCGAATACTGAAGGACAGCATTAAATTTCTCAACAAAATTATACATTCTAGTATGGATATTTATGAGTTTCTTTTTCTTCTAAATGTTCAAGTACTGTATCACGAAACAACTTCCGGACAAACAATGTTCCAAAAGAATAAAATGAAGACATCCTCCAATGCAAATTTTGCACTCGTTAGACCATGCAAAATCTACAACAGTGTACCTCAGAAAAATAGGGATCTACAATTCACAGGTAACTTGTTATAGACAGAACATTAAGTAAATTACATAGGCTAATTCTACACGTATTTATTTTCCTAATCCACAAACCCTGCTATTAGTACTGATGTTCAAATGGGATGAATGTAATATAAGATCAAATTAGATTACGTTTCTCATCAACTTAGTAGCAGTTACTTCATTTTAAAGTGTAAAAATGGATCTCGAAACGATGCCCGTGAAAACGGAATGAATAAAACACGTAGCGTGCATAAAATAAAATACAATAAAGCATGATTCAGGAGTTTCGCTTTGGGTTGGTATTTCATAAAGAACACGGTTCGAAAAGGAATTAAAACAAGTAAATTCCACCAGGAACGGATAAACATTTTGGAAACGTTGTGGTCTTGAGTTTACGTAGACAAACAAAAAAAATCAAACTAGACGAATATTGTAATCCTGGAGTCAATAATCTCCATTCTAGTAGCAGTGAGGGCATAAATGTAGCACTTCGGTAAATACCGAAAATAATATACTTATTTCTTAAAAATATGAAATTGCAAAAACTCAAAAAAACTTTCCCTATCTCCGGAAAAGGAATAAAGTTTGCTTATCATAAAGCTTGAATTTTAGAGGCATTCATATCTAGGTCAAGAGCCGGAGGAGAAGAACGCCGCAAAGAATAACGATACCGGAGGGTGCAAGATGAAGAGGGATACAACTGACAAACACTGTCGAAGTTACCAAGCAGAAGATTCAGAAACTCTTAACAACTGCGCATCAACCGAATCGCAAGTTCGAAGAATATTACCAAGCTGAGCTGTCGGCCAGGGCTAAGCGCGGGAGCAGTGAACCTGTTTTCCAGGAACCGTATTGACAAGTGAGCTGACACACTTTACGTTGCTGCAGGTCGAGCACGAGTCGGTCGATCAGAGCTACCATAGACAACGATTTAATTTCAAGTTTCCTGAAGATTAACTTCCAGAACGCAAAGACTAATATAGGACAGCGAGAGGTCCACTTGGCATTTTCACGCAACAATCAGCTCTTCCCGAGATACTACAGCGCAGGAAACGACACTTTACATCAATCCCAGAAGAGGTTACTCAGATAAATTATAGAGTATCTATAGTATAACACGTCTTTACCAGCTCCCTGGCTATTCGTATGTGTCATCGAAGAGACAGGCGATGTGCGAGGTACCGATACTGGTGCGCTCCTGGCGCGGGACGGGCCGATAAATAACCGAAAATGTGAAAAATTTCCAGTCGGTCCGACAAAATTAAACAGAAAAATGAAAAGCAGAGACGTAGAAGTTGAGAACATTTTTTTATTGACGTTTAAAAGACTTAATTAAATACATATTTAAATTAACCTTCTATAACAATATTTTCTGTAATATGATACATTCTGCTCGGTTGATAGGGCAGGTTTTCCACATTCTCACAGTTAGTGCTAATCTCAGTCCCGGCTCAGATCAGTGGGCACTTGAGGGCGTTTAAAGAGAATAACTATGTTGCCTCAGTACGTTAAGGAAGTCTTGTCGGGCAAAATACCGAGATCCTGGCGGCGTTTCTCAAAATCTATAGTATAAGAAAGACCATTAAATTTTTTTTATTATAATGATAATAATGAGATAGCAATGAAATAATCGTAGTTTCATGAATGACTTCGTTGGTTTATCATACTCATGGAAAGCTTACATTCATTTACATTTTACAAGATCCATAACTGGACATGTCAACATTTCTAATATTTGACATGTCCTATGTCAGCGCTGAACGAGTGACCATCTTCAGGGCTGCCGATAGTGGGGTTCGAACCAAAAGAAAGTTCGTCCTGAAATGAACAGGCAACAACAATACAATAAACGTCGTGCATTAAAAGTCATGATTAACTGTTTCGATATTTGCCCTGAGTTTTACTGTGTTAGGTTTCGTGTAGAAGATAGCTGGCCGCTAAACGAACGAAATACGATTCTACAAATATCCGCTATCGCAATCCTGGTACATGTTAGTCTACTATCACATCCAGCTAAGTCCAGTGGCGTCCGATACATGAAAATTCTGGGATGGAATACTCCCAAGATAACGAAATGAAAATCAATTCTTCTCTTTGATATAGCGCGTCAGAAATAGTACGCAGTGCAACATTTCGTTACAGAAGTGTAATCTCTTCAGTGAAAGAGCTACTTTCCTCATTAACGGGCTAAGGTAAATCATCTACGGCCTAGAAAGCCAAGAATAACGGCCGAGAGGATTCGTCGTGCTGACCACACGACCCCTCGCAATCTGGAGGCCTTCGGGCTGAGTAGCGGTCACTTGGTAGGCTAAAGCCCTTGAAGGGCTGTAGTGCCATGGGGTTTGGTTTGGATTGGTTTGGTAAATCATCTTTATATCATTCTTGCGTACTCGTGTTTAATGTTTATCTTCATCGAAACTCTCCGTTCACCATCCGGAAGCTACTGTAGGTTAGTGAAGGTGAAGGGTCTAATCGAGTTTCGAACGTCAAAACTAACAAGCAGACAACCTGCCTAGCGTCAAATCAAAAATGCGTACAATTCCAGTAATGAAGGTAGTAAAGGGATCTTACCTGAACGGAGATTTTTTTTTTTTTTTTTTTTCATGAGCAAAACTGTATTTATCAGCCACATGAGTATTGTCCTATTGGTTAAATACTGTCTTTCCTGGCAAATCTTTCTGTTGGTAAGTTCCAGTAAAAGCTTGGATATAGGAGAAAAATAATGGAGGATAGTCCGGCTCCATGGCTAAAGGTTTAGCGTACTGGCCTTTGGTCACAGGGGTCCCGGGTTCAATTCTGGGCAGGGTCGGGAATTTTAATCATCATTGCTTAATTTCCCTGGCACGGGGGCTGGGTGTATGTGTTGTCTTCATAATCATTTCATCCTCGTCACGAAGAGCAGGTCGTCCATGGGAGTCTAATCAAAAGACCTGCACCTGGCGAGCCAAACCCGTCCTGGAATCTCCCGGCACTAAAACCCATACGCCATTTCAACGGAGGATAGAATACAAGGGCAACATTCAACTACCCTTTCTTTCGATGTCACGCTCTGTACGCAGATATTGCCGTCCAGAGAGTGCGGCCGCTCGGAAGTATGACGTCTGAAAGGGCGGAACATGCCAGTATTGAGTCTCAAAGGGAACTACAGTATTTTCCAGGAGTCTCAGTTCATTCACGTACTATAAATGCCTCTGCTCACTGACACCTGTCACTACTGCAAAGTGAAAACTGGCCCACCAAGTGTCAAATACCACTGCATTTACAGTGACTGCTGAGCGTCAGGTTTCGGAAGTAATAAAACCCAACAAGCTTGACGACACAACACTAGTCCAATATTGCTCTACCTGAACTGCAATGTGAAACAGTTGCTGTACACGACCTTCTTTACGACTTGACGACGCTCTAGATAACAGGTGCCAGTTCTGATAAACTGGACCAAATAGGGGAGCTTTAGATAAAACTCAATAGTAACATCTAATCTAGTAAGTCGGTTGTATAGACTAATGAAATACAGCATCTCGAAGTCTTTAGGCTATAGTTCAGAAATTCATCCCTATATTGGCCGTGCTTGGCCGCGAAGCCGTAAAATTAACTGTATAACCACATGGAATTCACAATCTCTGTTAAGCTACTACTATAAGACTTCAAGTCCAAGATCTATCCAACGCACTAAATAGAGAGATGGCGAAAATAAATTCTAGTCTATCGAATACTGAAATAAAAGCCAAAGTTAAAACATTAAGCGAAAATAACACATTATCAAATACCAGATGGTTTTCTTTTCAACCGATGTGATTTGAGGAATCCGAAGACGTCAATGTTCTTTCCTACGAATATCGAACTTCCTAGATCATGATGATTCAATATGAATTTGCTATGTCACCCAATACATTTCATCTTTGATTCTCGATAGCATGGAATAAGGTGTCTTAGTCTTACACGTTTCAAATTTCTCACCATTTCTACTCCTGATGTGGTTTGGAACCAGAACATAACGACACCAGCATATACTGCAATAGTTAATTGTAGATGATTTGGATCTACGATTGAGTGGATACTCGGGGATTTAAAATAAGATACAAGCCAGTACTTTCAACATTGAGCGTGGGAAACCTCAGTGTGAAACAAGTATGGTCGCCGAAAGGCTCGGAGCCTTGAGTTCGAATTAACTGTGTATTAATACAATATATAACATACAATTCACGATTTCTGTAAGCTGCTACTGTAGTCCACTAATCCGGTTTTCGGGGACGCCAACATGAAGGTAGTTTGTCCCGCGATCAAGGGGTCAATTCGAAATATTCGCAATCACCTTTACAACCCATTTTAACAAAAAATCTTCGGGGCTATTGTGCCGTGGTCTCCTCTCATTCCTTCCAGACGTTTCGACTACCGCAGCAGCAGTAGTCGAAACGTCCGGAAGCAATGAGAGAAGTGGACCACGGCACAATAGCCCGGAAGATTTTTATTATATTGACACAGGCCGTGAAAGATTTCATACTTTGTTAACAACCATTGTTCATTATGATTTTCAACACTACGGATATGGTATATACTTTGTCATGTTCGGAAATAAATAAATAAATAAATAAATAAATAAATAAATAAATAAATAAATAAATAAATAAATAAATAAATAAATAAATAAATAAATAAATAAATACACACATACATACATTATCATTATAGACTGTTATGCCTTTCAGCGTTCAGTCTGCAAGCCTCTGTGAATTTACTAAACGTCGCCACAATCCTCTATTTGCAACTAGTGTTGTGGCCTCATTTAGTTATATACCTCTTATCTTTAAATCGTTAGAAACCCAGTCTAACCATCGTCGTCTTGGTCTACCTCTACTTCTTTTACCCTCCATAGCAGAGTCCATTATTCTCCTAGGTAACCTATCCTCCTCCATTCGCCTCACATGACCCCACCACCGAAGCCGATTTATGCGTACAGCTTCATCCATCGAGTTCATTCCTAAATTAGCCTTTATCTCCTCATTCCGAGTACCCTCCTGCCATTGTTCCCACCTGTTTGTCCCAGCAATCATTCTTGCTACTTTCATATCTGTTTCTTCTAACTTATGAATAAGGGATCCTGAGTCCACCCAGCTTTCGCTCCCGTAAAGCAAAGTTGGTCTGAAAACAGACCGATGTAAAGATAGTTTCGTCT